>NC_139016.1:9236105-9899105 GCF_964374135.1 Grampus griseus | reverse complement strand
GTGCATTGAGTCACAGTGAGCCATGTGTGTGTGTGTATGAGAGTGTGTGTGTTGGTGGGCTTTCATTGATTCCATGGGGTGTGTGTGTCTGTGTTTGTTGTGCTAAAGACTGCATTGAGTCACAGTGAGTCGTGTGTGTGTGTGCTGGTATACGCGATTGATTGAGTCACGGTCAGCCATGTGTGTGTGCATGATGGTATGTGTGTGTGTTCTTCTATAGGCTGTGCATTGAGTCACAGTGAACCCTGTATCTGTGCAGGTGTGTATGTGTGTGTGCTGGTATAGGCTGTGCATTGAGTCCCACTGAGGTGTTTGTGTATGTTTGTGTGTTTTGGTATACATTGTACATTGAGTCAGAGTGCTGTGTGTTTGTGTGCACGCTGGTATAGTCTGTGCATTGAGTCACAGTTATGTGTGTGTGTGTCTGCGTGTTCTGGTATAGGCTGACCGTTGTGTCACACAGGGGTGTGTGTGTGCTGGTATAGGCTCCACTTTTTGTCACAGTGAGGTGTGTGTGTGTGTATGTGCAGGTACAGGCTGCACATTGAGTCACAGTGTGGGGTGTGTGTGTGTGTGATGTTATATGCTGTGCACTAGGACACAGTGAGCCGTGTGTGTGTGCTGGTATAATCTGAGCATTGAGTCACAGTGTGGTGTGGTGTGTGTGCCTTTGCTGGTATGGACTGTGCATTGAATCCCAGCCCTGTGTTAGTGTTTGTGTATTTGGTGCTGTAGAGTCTGCATGAGTCACAGTAAGGTGTGTGTGTGTGCTGCTATAGGCCTAGAATTGAGTCACACCTAGGTGAGTGTATGTGTATGTGTATGCTGATATGGGATTTGCATTGAATCACTGAGCGGTGTGTGTGTGTGTATGTGTGTACAGTTATTGGCTGTGCATTGAGTCACAGTGAACCATGTGTGTGTGGCGAGCTGCTATAGTCACAGCACTGAGTCACAGTTAAATGTGTGGGAGTTGTGTGTGTATGTGTGTGTGTGTATTTGCTGGTGTAGACTGTGCATTGAGTCACAGTGAGTAGTGCGGTGTGTTTGTGTCTGTGATGGTATGGACTGTGGTTTAATCCACTTTGACATGAACTATTGTGTGTGTTTGCGTGTGTGTGTGTGTGCTGGCACTGGATGACCATTGAGACACAGTGGGCTGTGTGTGTCTGTGTGTCTGTGTGTGCGCTGATATAGACTCTGTATTCAGTCACTGTGAGCTGTGTGTGTGTGTATATGTGTGCTCGTATAGGCTGTGCATTGAGTCACAGTGTAGTGTTTGTGTGTGTGTGTGCTGGTACAGGAAGCGTTTTCAGTCACAGTCTCGTGTGTGTGTGTGTGAATGTGAGTTTGTGTGCTGGTAATGGCTTTTATTGTGCTGGTATGGGCGTTATTGACTCATGGGTGCGTGTGTGAGTGTGTCGTGATACAGACTGCATTGAGTCACAGTGAACTGTGTGCGTGTGTGCTGGTATAGGCGATTGATTGAGTACCAGTGAGCCATGTGTGAGTGCGTGTTGGGGTGTGTGTGTGTTCTGGTATAGGCTGTGCATTAAGTCACAGTGAGTCCTGCATCTGTGCATGTGTGTGTGTGTGTGCGTGTGTGCTGGTATAGGCTGAGCTTTGAGTCACTCTGAGGTGTGTGTGCATGTGCTTGTAACATTGTGCCTTGATTCACTGTGCCATGTGAGTGTGTGTGCATGCTGGTATAGGTTGTGCATTGAGTCAGAGTGAGAGGTGTTTGTGTCTGTGTGTTCTGGTATAGGCTGACAATTGAGGCACACTGAGGTGTGTGTGCACATGTGTGTGTGTGTGCTGGTACAGCCTGCACATTGAGTCATATTGAGTTGTTTGTGGGTGTATGTGCAGGTAGAGGCAGCACATTGAGTCACAGTGAGGTGTATGTGTGTGATGTTATACGCTATGCACTGATTCATAGGGAGGTGTGTGTGTGTGTGTGTGCACTTTCTGGTATAGGATTTGCATTGAATCACACTGAGCTGTGTTTTTGAGTGTCAGTATGTGTGCATGTGTCGAGGTATGGGCTGTGGATTGACTCACAGTTTGCTGTATGTGCTTCTCTGTGTGTGTATGTCTGCTAGCATATCATGTGCATTGAGTCACAGGGAGCCGTGTGTGTGTGTGTGTTTCCAGGTATAGAGTGTGCATTCATTCACAGTCAGCCATGTGTGTGTGTGTGAGAGTGCACTGGTATAGGATATGCAGTGAGTCACAGTGAAGGGTGTTTGTTTCATTGTGCGTGTGCTTTCACAGGCTTACCGGCACAGTGAGATGTGGGTATGAGTGTGCCTGTGTGTGTGTGCTGCCATACACTGTGCCTTGAGTCACAGTGAGCTGTGTTGTGTGTTTGGTGCTGGTATGGAATGGGCACTGACTCACAGTGAGCCATGTGTGTGTGCTTGTACAGGCGATTGAATCATCGTGAGACATGTATGAGTGCATGTTAGTATGAGTGTGTGTTCACATATAGGCTGTGCATTGAATCACAATAAGGTGTGTACGTGTTCGTGTGTGGGCTATTACAGATTGTGCATTGAGTCACAGTGTCATGTGAGTGTGTGCAGGCTGGTATAGACTGTGCATTGTGTCACAGTGAGGGATGTGTGTGTCTGTGTGTTCTCATGTAGGATGACCATCGAGTCACACTTTGGTGTGTGTGTGTGTGTGTGTGTGTGTGTGTGTGCTGGTATAGGTGGCATATCGCATCACAGTGATGTGTGTGTTTGTTTCTGTGCAGGTACAGGCTGCACATTGAGTCACAGTGAGGTGTATGTGTGTGTGTGTGTGTGATGTCATACGCTGTGCACTGAGTCACAGTGAGCCGTGTGGTTGTGCTGGTATAAACTGAGCATTGGATCACACTGAGGTGTCATGTGTGTGTATGTGCTGGTGTGGATTGTACATTGAGTCACAACTATGTGTGAGTTTTTGTATGTGTGTGTGCTGGTACAGGCTGTGCATTCAGTCACAGGGAGGTGAGTGTGTGTGTGGGTGCACGTGCTGGTATATGCTTTGCATTGAGTCACACTAAGCTGTGTGTGAGTGTTTGTATGTGTGTGTGTGTGTGGAAGTACAGGCTGTGTATTGATTCCCAGTGAGCCATGTGTGTTTCTTTGTGTGTGTAACTCTGCTAGCATACACTGTGCACTAAGTAACAGGGAGCCATGTGTGTGTGTCTATGTATGTTTTGGCATACTGTGAGCATTGAGTCAAACTGAGGTGTGTTCTGTGTGACTGTATGCACTGGCATGAAATGTGCATGGAATCACATAGAGCTGTGCATGTGTGTGTGTGTGTATTTGGTGGTGTAGAGACTGTATTGTGTCGCAGTAAGCTGTGTGTGTATATGTGTGTGTGCTGGTATAGCCTGTGCATTGAGTCACAGTGAACTGTGTGTGTGTGTTTGCTGGGGTAGGCTGTGCTTTGATTCAAGGTGAGCTGTGAGTGTGTGTGCGGTGCTGGTATGGACTGTGCACTGAGTCACAGGGAACCGTGTGTGTGTCTATGTGTGTTTTGGTATATAGTGAGCATTGAATCACACTGAGTGGTGTGCTGTGTGTTTTTGTGCACTGGTATGGAGTCTGCATGGAATCACAGTGAGCTGTGCGTGTGTGTGTGTATTTGGTTGTGTAGAGTCTTTATTGCATCACAATAAGCTGTGTGTGTGTGTGATGGTACAGGATGTGCACTGTGTCATAGAGAGCAGTGTGTGTGTCTCTGCTGGTATAGGCTGTGCATTGACTCACAGTGAGCCTTGTGTGTGTGCAAGTACAATCTGAGCATTGAGTTACAGTGAGATGTGTTGCATGTGTTTGTGCTGGTAAGAACTGTACATTATGTCAGAATGAGCCGTGCATGTGTGTGTGTGTCTGTGTGTGCGTCTGTGTGCTGGTAGAGGTTGAGCACTGAATCACACTTAGGTGTGTGTCTGTGAGTGTTCGTATGGGCTTTGCATTGAGTCACTGAGGTGTATGTGTGTGTTTGTGTGTGTGTGTGGTGCTACAGATTTCATTGAATCACAGTGAGCCTTGTGTGTGTCTGTGTGCTGATATAGGCTGTGGATTGAGTCACAGTGAGTTATGTGTGTGTGTGTGCTGCTGTAGACTGCGCATTGAGTCAAAATGAGTTGTTTGTGTGTTACTGTGCTCGTGTAGACTGTGCCTTGAATCACAGTGAGCATGTCTGTGTGTGTGTGCACTAGTATGTGTGGAGCATTTAATCAGTTATTTGTGTTTGTGTGTTTGTGTGCTCGTATGGTCTTTGCATTGAGTAACTGAGGTGTATGTGTGTGTGTGTGTGTGGTGATACAGACTGTGCATTGAGTCACAGTGAGCCGTGTGTGTGTGTATGAGAGTGTGTGTGTTGGTGGGCTTTCATTGATTCCATGGGGTGTGTGTGTCTGTGTTTGTTGTGCTAAAGACTGCATTGAGTCACAGTGAGTCGTGTGTGTGTGTGCTGGTATACGCGATTGATTGAGTCACGGTCAGCCGTGCATGATGTGCATGATGGTATGTGTGTGTGTTCTTCTATAGGCTGTGCATTGAGTCACAGTGAACCCTGTATCTGTGCAGGTGTGTATGTGTGTGTGCTGGTATAGGCTGTGCATTGAGTCCCACTGAGGTGTGTGTGTATGCTTGTGTGTTTTGGTATACATTGTACATTGAGTCAGAGTGCTGTGTGTTTGTGTGCACGCTGGTATAGTCTGTGCATTGAGTCACAGTTATGTGTGTGTGTGTCTGCGTGTTCTGGTATAGGCTGACCGTTGTGTCACACAGGGGTGTGTGTGTGCTGGTATAGGCTCCACTTTTTGTCACAGTGAGGTGTGTGTGTGTGTATGTGCAGGTACAGGCTGCACATTGAGTCACAGTGTGGGGTGTGTGTGTGTGTGATGTTATATGCTGTGCACTAGGACACAGTGAGCCGTGTGTGTGTGCTGGTATAATCTGAGCATTGAGTCACAGTGTGGTGTGGTGTGTGTGCCTTTGCTGGTATGGACTGTGCATTGAATCCCAGCCCTGTGTTAGTGTTTGTGTATTTGGTGCTGTAGAGTCTGCATGAGTCACAGTAAGGTGTGTGTGTGTGCTGCTATAGGCCTAGAATTGAGTCACACCTAGGTGAGTGTATGTGTATGTGTATGCTGATATGGGATTTGCATTGAATCACTGAGCGGTGTGTGTGTGTGTATGTGTGTACAGTTATTGGCTGTGCATTGAGTCACAGTGAACCATGTGTGTGTGGCGAGCTGCTATAGTCACAGCACTGAGTCACAGTTAAATGTGTGGGAGTTGTGTGTGTATGTGTGTGTGTGTATTTGCTGGTGTAGACTGTGCATTGAGTCACAGTGAGTAGTGCGGTGTGTTTGTGTCTGTGATGGTATGGACTGTGGTTTAATCCACTTTGACATGAACTATTGTGTGTGTTTGCGTGTGTGTGTGTGTGCTGGCACTGGATGACCATTGAGACACAGTGGACTGTGTGTGTCTGTGTGTCTGTGTGTGCGCTGATATAGACTCTGTATTCAGTCACTGTGAGCTGTGTGTGTGTGTATATGTGTGCTCGTATAGGCTGTGCATTGAGTCACAGTGTAGTGTTTGTGTGTGTGTGTGCTGGTACAGGAAGCGTTTTCAGTCACAGTCTCGTGTGTGTGTGTGTGAATGTGAGTTTGTGTGCTGGTAATGGCTTTATAGTGCTGGTATGGGCGTTATTGACTCATGGGTGCGTGTGTGAGTGTGTCGTGATACAGACTGCATTGAGTCACAGTGAACTGTGTGCGTGTGTGCTGGTATAGGCGATTGATTGAGTACCAGTGAGCCATGTGTGAGTGCGTGTTGGGGTGTGTGTGTGTTCTGGTATAGGCTGTGCATTAAGTCACAGTGAGTCCTGCATCTGTGCATGTGTGTGTGTGTGTGCGTGTGTGCTGGTATAGGCTGAGCTTTGAGTCACTCTGAGGTGTGTGTGCATGTGCTTGTAACATTGTGCCTTGATTCACTGTGCCATGTGAGTGTGTGTGCATGCTGGTATAGGTTGTGCATTGAGTCAGAGTGAGAGGTGTTTGTGTCTGTGTGTTCTGGTATAGGCTGAGAATTGAGGCACACTGAGGTGTGTGTGCACATGTGTGTGTGTGTGCTGGTACAGCCTGCACATTGAGTCATATTGAGTTGTTTGTGGGTGTATGTGCAGGTAGAGGCAGCACATTGAGTTACAGTGAGGTGTATGTGTGTGATGTTATACGCTATGCACTGATTCATAGGGAGGTTTGTGTGTGTGTGTGTGCACTTTCTGGTATAGGATTTGCATTGAATCACACTGAGCTGTGTTTTTGAGTGTCAGTATGTGTGCATGTGTCGAGGTATGGGCTGTGGATTGACTCACAGTTTGCTGTATGTGCTTCTCTGTGTGTGTATGTCTGCTAGCATATCATGTGCATTGAGTCACAGGGAGCCGTGTGTGTGTGTGTGTTTCCAGGTATAGAGTGTGCATTCATTCACAGTCAGCCATGTGTGTGTGTGTGAGAGTGCACTGGTATAGGATATGCAGTGAGTCACAGTGAGGGGTGTTTGTTTCATTGTGCGTGTGCTTTCACAGGCTTACCGGCACAGTGAGATGTGGGTATGAGTGTGCCTGTGTGTGTGTGCTGCCATACACTGTGCCTTGAGTCACAGTGAGCTGTGTTGTGTGTTTGGTGCTGGTATGGAATGGGCACTGACTCACAGTGAGCCATGTGTGTGTGCTTGTACAGGCGATTGAATCATCGTGAGACATGTGTGAGTGCATGTTAGTATGTTGTGTGTTCACATATAGGCTGTGCATTGAATCACAATAAGGTGTGTACGTGTTCGTGTGTGGGCTATTACAGATTGTGCATTGAGTCACAGTGGCATGTGAGTGTGTGCAGGCTGGTATAGACTGTGCATTGTGTCACAGTGAGGGATGTGTGTGTCTGTGTGTTCTCATGTAGGATGACCATCGAGTCACACTTTGGTGTGTGTGTGTGTGTGTGTGCTGGTATAGGTTGCATATCGCATCACAGTGATGTGTGTGTTTGTTTCTGTGCAGGTACAGGCTGCACATTGAGTCACAGTGAGGTGTATGTGTGTGTGTGTGTGTGATATCATACGCTGTGCACTGAGTCACAGTGAGCCGTGTGGTTGTGCTGGTATAAACTGAGCATTGGATCACACTGAGGTGTCATGTGTGTGTATGTGCTGGTGTGGATTGTACATTGAGTCACAACGATGTGTGAGTTTTTGTATGTGTGTGTGCTGGTACAGGCTGTGCATTCAGTCACAGGGAGGTGAGTGTGTGTGTGGGTGCACGTGCTGGTATATGCTTTGCATTGAGTCACACTAAGCTGTGTGTGAGTGTTTGTATGTGTGTGTGTGTGTGGAGGTACAGGCTGTGTATTGATTCCCAGTGAGCCATGTGTGTTTCTTTGTGTGTGTAACTCTGCTAGCATACACTGTGCACTAAGTAACAGGGAGCCATGTGTGTGTGTCTATGTATGTTTTGGCATACTGTGAGCATTGAGTCAAACTGAGGTGTGTTCTGTGTGACTGTATGCACTGGCATGGAATGTGCATGGAATCACATAGAGCTGTGCATGTGTGTGTGTGTGTGTATTTGGTGGTGCAGAGACTGTATTGTGTCGCAGTAAGCTGTGTGTGTATATGTGTGTGTGCTGGTATAGCCTGTGCATTGAGTCACAGTGAACTGTGTGTGTGTGTTTGCTGGGGTAGGCTGTGCTTTGATTCAAGGTGAGCTGTGAGTGTGTGTGCGGTGCTGGTATGGACTGTGCACTGAGTCACAGAGAACCGTGTGTGTGTCTATGTGTGTTTTGGTATAAAGTGAGCATTGAATCACACTGAGTTGTGTGCTGTGTGTTTTTGTGCACTGGTATGGAGTCTGCATGGAATCACAGTGAGCTGTGCGTGTGTGTGTGTGTATTTGGTTGTGTAGAGTCTCTATTGCATCACAATAAGCTGTGTGTTTGTGTGATGGTACAGGATGTGCACTGTGTCATAGAGAGCAGTGTGTGTGTGTCTCTGCTGGTTTAGGCTGTGCATTGACTCACAGTGAGCCTTGTGTGTGTGCAAGTACAGTCTGAGCATTGAGTTACAGTGAGATGTGTTGCATGTGTTTGTGCTGGTAAGAACTGTACATTATGTCAGAATGAGCCGTGCATGTGTGTGTGTGTCTGTGTGTGCGTCTGTGTGCTGGTAGAGGTTGAGCACTGAATCACAGTTAGGTGTGTGTCTGTGAGTGTTCGTATGGGCTTTGCATTGAGTCACTGAGGTGTATGTGTGTGTTTGTGTGTGTGTGTGGTGCTACAGATTTCATTGAATCACCGTGAGCCTTGTGTGTGTCTGTGTGCTGATATAGGCTGTGGATTGAGTCACAGTGAGTTATGTGTGTGTGTGTGCTGCTGTAGACTGCGCATTGAGTCAAAATGAGTTGTTTGTGTGTTACTGTGCTCGTGTAGACTGTGCCTTGAATCACAGTGAGCATGTCTGTGTGTGTGTGCACTAGTATGTGTGGAGCATTTAATCAGTTATTTGTGTTTGTGTGTTTGTGTGCTCGTATGGTCTTTGCATTGAGTAACTGAGGTGTATGTGTGTGTGTGTGTGTGGTGATACAGACTGTGCATTGAGTCACAGTGAGCCGTGTGTGTGTGTATGAGAGTGTGTGTGTTGGTGGGCTTTCATTGATTCCATGGGGTGTGTGTGTCTGTGTTTGTTGTGCTAAAGACTGCACTGAGTCACAGTGAGTCGTGTGTGTGTGTGCTGGTATACGCGATTGATTGAGTCACGGTCAGCCGTGCATGATGTGCATGATGGTATGTGTGTGTGTTCTTCTATAGGCTGTGCATTGAGTCACAGTGAACCCTGTATCTGTGCAGGTGTGTATGTGTGTGTGCTGGTATAGGCTGTGCATTGAGTCCCACTGAGGTGTGTGTGTATGCTTGTGTGTTTTGGTATACATTGTACATTGAGTCAGAGTGCTGTGTGTTTGTGTGAACGCTGGTATAGTCTGTGCATTGAGTCACAGTTATGTGTGTGTGTGTCTGCGTGTTCTGGTACAGGCTGACCGTTGTGTCACACAGGGGTGTGTGTGTGTTGGTATAGGTTCCACTTTTTGTCACAGTGAGGTGTGTGTGTGTGTATGTGCAGGTACAGGCTGCACATTGAGTCACAGTGTGGGGTGTGTGTGTGTGTGATGTTATATGCTGTGCACTAGGACACAGTGAGCCGTGTGTGTGTGCTGGTATAATCTGAGCATTGAGTCACAGTGTGGTGTGGTGTGTGTGCCTTTGCTGGTATGGACTGTGCATTGAATCCCAGCCCTGTGTTAGTGTTTGTGTATTTGGTGCTGTAGAGTCTGCATGAGTCACAGTAAGGTGTGTGTGTGTGCTGCTATAGGCCTAGAATTGAGTCACACCTAGGTGAGTGTATGTGTATGTGTATGCTGATATGGGATTTGCATTGAATCACTGAGCGGTGTGTGTGTGTGTATGTGTGTACAGTTATTGGCTGTGCATTGAGTCACAGTGAACCATGTGTGTGTGGCGAGCTGCTATAGTCACAGCACTGAGTCACAGTTAAATGTGTGGGAGTTGTGTGTGTATGTGTGTGTGTGTATTTGCTGGTGTAGACTGTGCATTGAGTCACAGTGAGTAGTGCGGTGTGTTTGTGTCTGTGATGGTATGGACTGTGGTTTAATCCACTTTGACATGAACTATTGTGTGTGTTTGCGTGTGTGTGTGTGTGCTGGCACTGGATGACCATTGAGACACAGTGGGCTGTGTGTGTCTGTGTGTCTGTGTGTGCGCTGATATAGACTCTGTATTCAGTCACTGTGAGCTGTGTGTGTGTGTATATGTGTGCTCGTATAGGCTGTGCATTGAGTCACAGTGTAGTGTTTGTGTGTGTGTGTGCTGGTACAGGAAGCGTTTTCAGTCACAGTCTCGTGTGTGTGTGTGTGAATGTGAGTTTGTGTGCTGGTAATGGCTTTTATTGTGCTGGTATGGGCGTTATTGACTCATGGGTGCGTGTGTGAGTGTGTGGTGATACAGACTGCATTGAGTCACAGTGAACTGTGTGCGTGTGTGCTGGTATAGGCGATTGATTGAGTACCAGTGAGCCATGTGTGAGTGCGTGTTGGGGTGTGTGTGTGTTCTGGTATAGGCTGTGCATTAAGTCACAGTGAGTCCTGCATCTGTGCATGTGTGTGTGTGTGTGTGTGCTGGTATAGGCTGAGCTTTGAGTCACTCTGAGGTGTGTGTGCATGTGCTTGTAACATTGTGCCTTGATTCACTGTGCCATGTGAGTGTGTGTGCATGCTGGTATAGGTTGTGCATTGAGTCAGAGTGAGAGGTGTTTGTGTCTGTGTGTTCTGGTATAGGCTGAGAATTGAGGCACACTGAGGTGTGTGTGCACATGTGTGTGTGTGTGCTGGTACAGCCTGCGCATTGAGTAATATTGAGTTGTTTATGGGTGTATGTGCAGTTAGAGGCAGCACATTGAGTCACAGTGAGGTGTATGTGTGTGATGTTATACGCTATGCACTGATTCATAGGGAGGTTTGTGTGTGTGTGTGTGCACTTTCTGGTATAGGATTTGCATTGAATCACACTGAGCTGTGTTTTTGAGTGTCAGTATGTGTGCATGTGTCGAGGTATGGGCTGTGGATTGACTCACAGTTTGCTGTATGTGCTTCTCTGTGTGTGTATGTCTGCTAGCATATCCTGTGCACTGAGTCACAGGGAGCCGTGTGTGTGTGTGTGTGTTTGTGTGTTTCCAGGCATAGAGTGTGCATTCATTCACAGTCAGCCATGTGTGTGTGTGTGAGAGTGCACTGGTATAGGATATGCAGTGAGTCACAGTGAGGGGTGTTTGTTTCATTGTGCGTGTGCTTTCACAGGCTTACCGGCACAGTGAGATGTGGGTATGAGTGTGCCTGTGTGTGTGTGCTGCCATACACTGTGCCTTGAGTCACAGTGAGCTGTGTTGTGTGTTTGGTGCTGGTATGGAATGGGCACTGACTCACAGTGAGCCATGTGTGTGTGCTTGTACAGGCGATTGAATCATCGTGAGACATGTATGAGTGCATGTTAGTATGTGTGTGTGTTCACATATAGGCTGTGCATTGAATCACAATAAGGTGTGTACGTGTTCGTGTGTGGGCTATTACAGATTGTGCATTGAGTCACAGTGTCATGTGAGTGTGTGCAGGCTGGTATAGACTGTGCATTGTGTCACAGTGAGGGATGTGTGTGTCTGTGTGTTCTCATGTAGGATGACCATCGAGTCACACTTTGGTGTGTGTGTGTGTGTGTGTGTGCTGGTATAGGTTGCATATCGTATCACAGTGATGTGTGTGTTTGTTTCTGTGCAGGTACAGGCTGCACATTGAGTCACAGTGAGGTGTATGTGTGTGTGTGTGTGTGATGTCATACGCTGTGCACTGAGTCACAGTGAGCCGTGTGGTTGTGCTGGTATAAACTGAGCATTGGATCACACTGAGGTGTCATGTGTGTGTATGTGCTGGTGTGGATTGTACATTGAGTCACAACCATGTGTGAGTTTTTGTATGTGTGTGTGCTGGTACAGGCTGTGCATTCAGTCACAGGGAGGTGAGTGTGTGTGTGGGTGCACGTGCTGGTATATGCTTTGCATTGAGTCACACTAAGCTGTGTGTGAGTGTTTGTATGTGTGTGTGTGTGTGTGGAGGTACAGGCTGTGTATTGATTCACAGTGAGCCATGTGTGTTTCTTTGTGTGTGTAACTCTGCTAGCATACACTGTGCACTAAGTAACAGGGAGCCATGTGTGTGTGTCTATGTATGTTTTGGCATACTGTGAGCATTGAGTCAAACTGAGGTGTGTTCTGTGTGACTGTATGCACTGGCATGAAATGTGCATGGAATCACATAGAGCTGTGCATGTGTGTGTGTGTGTATTTGGTGGTGTAGAGACTGTATTGTGTCGCAGTAAGCTGTGTGTGTATATGTGTGTGTGCTGGTATAGCCTGTGCATTGAGTCACAGTGAACTGTGTGTGTGTGTTTGCTGGGGTAGGCTGTGCTTTGATTCAAGGTGAGCTGTGAGTGTGTGTGCGGTGCTGGTATGGACTGTGCACTGAGTCACAGAGAACCGTGTGTGTGTCTATGTGTGTTTTGGTATAAAGTGAGCATTGAATCACACTGAGTTGTGTGCTGTGTGTTTTTGTGCACTGGTATGGAGTCTGCATGGAATCACAGTGAGCTGTGCGAGTGTGTGTGTGTATTTGGTTGTGTAGAGTCTCTATTGCATCACAATGAGCTGTGTGTGTGTGTGATGGTACAGGATGTGCACTGTGTCATAGAGAGCAGTGTGTGTGTGTCTCTGCTGGTATAGGCTGTGCATTGACTCACAGTGAGCCTTGTGTGTGTGCAAGTACAGTCTGAGCATTGAGTTACAGTGAGATGTGTTGCATGTGTTTGTGCTGGTAAGAACTGTACATTATGTCAGAATGAGCCGTGCATGTGTGTGTGTGTCTGTGTGTGCGTCTGTGTGCTGGTAGAGGTTGAGCACTGAATCACAGTTAGGTGTGTGTCTGTGAGTGTTCGTATGGGCTTTGCATTGAGTCACTGAGGTGTATGTGTTTGTTTGTGTGTGTGTGTGGTGCTACAGATTTCATTGAATCACAGTGAGCCTTGTGTGTGTCTGTGTGCTGATATAGGCTGTGGATTGAGTCACAGTGAGTTATGTGTGTGTGTGTGCTGCTGTAGACTGCGCATTGAGTCAAAATGAGTTGTTTGTGTGTTACTGTGCTCGTGTAGACTGTGCCTTGAATCACAGTGAGCATGTCTGTGTGTGTGTGCACTAGTATGTGTGGAGCATTTAATCAGTTATTTGTGTTTGTGTGTTTGTGTGCTCGTATGGTCTTTGCATTGAGTAACTGAGGTGTATGTGTGTGTGTGTGTGGTGATACAGACTGTGCATTGAGTCACAGTGAGCCGTGTGTGTGTGTATGAGAGTGTGTGTGTTGGTGGGCTTTCATTGATTCCATGGGGTGTGTGTGTCTGTGTTTGTTGTGCTAAAGACTGCATTGAGTCACAGTGAGTCGTGTGTGTGTGTGCTGGTATACGCGATTGATTGAGTTACGGTCAGCCATGTGTGTGTGCATGATGGTATGTGTGTGTGTTCTTCTATAGGCTGTGCATTGAGTCACAGTGAACCCTGTATCTGTGCAGTTGTGTATGTGTGTGTGCTGGTATAGGCTGTGCATTGAGTCCCACTGAGGTGTGTGTGTATGCTTGTGTGTTTTGGTATACATTGTACATTGAGTCAGAGTGCTGTGTGTTTGTGTGCACGCTGGTATAGTCTGTGCATTGAGTCACAGTTATGTGTGTGTGTGTCTGCGTGTTCTGGTATAGGCTGACCGTTGTGTCACACAGGGGTGTGTGTGTGCTGGTATAGGCTCCACTTTTTGTCACAGTGAGGTGTGTGTGTGTGTATGTGCAGGTACAGGCTGCACATTGAGTCACAGTGTGGGGTGTGTGTGTGTGTGATGTTATATGCTGTGCACTAGGACACAGTGAGCCGTGTGTGTGTGCTGGTATAATCTGAGCATTGAGTCACAGTGTGGTGTGGTGTGTGTGCCTTTGCTGGTATGGACTGTGCATTGAATCCCAGCCCTGTGTTAGTGTTTGTGTATTTGGTGCTGTAGAGTCTGCATGAGTCACAGTAAGGTGTGTGTGTGTGCTGCTATAGGCCTAGAATTGAGTCACACCTAGGTGAGTGTATGTGTATGTGTATGCTGATATGGGATTTGCATTGAATCACTGAGCGGTGTGTGTGTGTGTATGTGTGTACAGTTATTGGCTGTGCATTGAGTCACAGTGAACCATGTGTGTGTGGCGAGCTGCTATAGTCACAGCACTGAGTCACAGTTAAATGTGTGGGAGTTGTGTGTGTATGTGTGTGTGTGTATTTGCTGGTGTAGACTGTGCATTGAGTCACAGTGAGTAGTGCGGTGTGTTTGTGTCTGTGATGGTATGGACTGTGGTTTAATCCACTTTGACATGAACTATTGTGTGTGTTTGCGTGTGTGTGTGTGTGCTGGCACTGGATGACCATTGAGACACAGTGGGCTGTGTGTGTCTGTGTGTCTGTGTGTGCGCTGATATAGACTCTGTATTCAGTCACTGTGAGCTGTGTGTGTGTGTATATGTGTGCTCGTATAGGCTGTGCATTGAGTCACAGTGTAGTGTTTGTGTGTGTGTGTGCTGGTACAGGAAGCGTTTTCAGTCACAGTCTCGTGTGTGTGTGTGTGAATGTGAGTTTGTGTGCTGGTAATGGCTTTATAGTGCTGGTATGGGCGTTATTGACTCATGGGTGCGTGTGTGAGTGTGTCGTGATACAGACTGCATTGAGTCACAGTGAACTGTGTGCGTGTGTGCTGGTATAGGCGATTGATTGAGTACCAGTGAGCCATGTGTGAGTGCGTGTTGGGGTGTGTGTGTGTTCTGGTATAGGCTGTGCATTAAGTCACAGTGAGTCCTGCATCTGTGCATGTGTGTGTGTGTGTGCGTGTGTGCTGGTATAGGCTGAGCTTTGAGTCACTCTGAGGTGTGTGTGCATGTGCTTGTAACATTGTGCCTTGATTCACTGTGCCATGTGAGTGTGTGTGCATGCTGGTATAGGTTGTGCATTGAGTCAGAGTGAGAGGTGTTTGTGTCTGTGTGTTCTGGTATAGGCTGAGAATTGAGGCACACTGAGGTGTGTGTGCACATGTGTGTGTGTGTGCTGGTACAGCCTGCACATTGAGTCATATTGAGTTGTTTGTGGGTGTATGTGCAGGTAGAGGCAGCACATTGAGTTACAGTGAGGTGTATGTGTGTGATGTTATACGCTATGCACTGATTCATAGGGAGGTTTGTGTGTGTGTGTGTGCACTTTCTGGTATAGGATTTGCATTGAATCACACTGAGCTGTGTTTTTGAGTGTCAGTATGTGTGCATGTGTCGAGGTATGGGCTGTGGATTGACTCACAGTTTGCTGTATGTGCTTCTCTGTGTGTGTATGTCTGCTAGCATATCATGTGCATTGAGTCACAGGGAGCCGTGTGTGTGTGTGTGTTTCCAGGTATAGAGTGTGCATTCATTCACAGTCAGCCATGTGTGTGTGTGTGAGAGTGCACTGGTATAGGATATGCAGTGAGTCACAGTGAGGGGTGTTTGTTTCATTGTGCGTGTGCTTTCACAGGCTTACCGGCACAGTGAGATGTGGGTATGAGTGTGCCTGTGTGTGTGTGCTGCCATACACTGTGCCTTGAGTCACAGTGAGCTGTGTTGTGTGTTTGGTGCTGGTATGGAATGGGCACTGACTCACAGTGAGCCATGTGTGTGTGCTTGTACAGGCGATTGAATCATCGTGAGACATGTGTGAGTGCATGTTAGTATGTGTGTGTGTTCACATATAGGCTGTGCATTGAATCACAATAAGGTGTGTACGTGTTCGTGTGTGGGCTATTACAGATTGTGCATTGAGTCACAGTGTCATGTGAGTGTGTGCAGGCTGGTATAGACTGTGCATTGTGTCACAGTGAGGGATGTGTGTGTCTGTGTGTTCTCATGTAGGATGACCATCGAGTCACACTTTGGTGTGTGTGTGTGTGTGTGTGTGCTGGTATAGGTTGCATATCGCATCACAGTGATGTGTGTGTTTGTTTCTGTGCAGGTACAGGCTGCACATTGAGTCACAGTGAGGTGTATGTGTGTGTGTGTGTGTGATATCATACGCTGTGCACTGAGTCACAGTGAGCCGTGTGGTTGTGCTGGTATAAACTGAGCATTGGATCACACTGAGGTATCATGTGTGTGTATGTGCTGGTGTGGATTGTACATTGAGTCACAACGATGTGTGAGTTTTTGTATGTGTGTGTGCTGGTACAGGCTGTGCATTCAGTCACAGGGAGGTGAGTGTGTGTGTGGGTGCACGTGCTGGTATATGCTTTGCATTGAGTCACACTAAGCTGTGTGTGAGTGTTTGTATGTGTGTGTGTGTGTGGAGGTACAGGCTGTGTATTGATTCCCAGTGAGCCATGTGTGTTTCTTTGTGTGTGTAACTCTGCTAGCATACACTGTGCACTAAGTAACAGGGAGCCATGTGTGTGTGTCTATGTATGTTTTGGCATACTGTGAGCATTGAGTCAAACTGAGGTGTGTTCTGTGTGACTGTATGCACTGGCATGGAATGTGCATGGAATCACATAGAGCTGTGCATGTGTGTGTGTGTGTGTATTTGGTGGTGTAGAGACTGTATTGTGTCGCAGTAAGCTGTGTGTGTATATGTGTGTGTGCTGGTATAGCCTGTGCATTGAGTCACAGTGAACTGTGTGTGTGTGTTTGCTGGGGTAGGCTGTGCTTTGATTCAAGGTGAGCTGTGAGTGTGTGTGCGGTGCTGGTATGGACTGTGCACTGAGTCACAGAGAACCGTGTGTGTGTCTATGTGTGTTTTGGTATAAAGTGAGCATTGAATCACACTGAGTTGTGTGCTGTGTGTTTTTGTGCACTGGTATGGAGTCTGCATGGAATCACAGTGAGCTGTGCGTGTGTGTGTGTGTATTTGGTTGTGTAGAGTCTCTATTGCATCACAATAAGCTGTGTGTTTGTGTGATGGTACAGGATGTGCACTGTGTCATAGAGAGCAGTGTGTGTGTGTCTCTGCTGGTTTAGGCTGTGCATTGACTCACAGTGAGCCTTGTGTGTGTGCAAGTACAGTCTGAGCATTGAGTTACAGTGAGATGTGTTGCATGTGTTTGTGCTGGTAAGAACTGTACATTATGTCAGAATGAGCCGTGCATGTGTGTGTGTGTCTGTGTGTGCGTCTGTGTGCTGGTAGAGGTTGAGCACTGAATCACAGTTAGGTGTGTGTCTGTGAGTGTTCGTATGGGCTTTGCATTGAGTCACTGAGGTGTATGTGTGTGTTTGTGTGTGTGTGTGGTGCTACAGATTTCATTGAATCACCGTGAGCCTTGTGTGTGTCTGTGTGCTGATATAGGCTGTGGATTGAGTCACAGTGAGTTATGTGTGTGTGTGTGCTGCTGTAGACTGCGCATTGAGTCAAAATGAGTTGTTTGTGTGTTACTGTGCTCGTGTAGACTGTGCCTTGAATCACAGTGAGCATGTCTGTGTGTGTGTGCACTAGTATGTGTGGAGCATTTAATCAGTTATTTGTGTTTGTGTGTTTGTGTGCTCGTATGGTCTTTGCATTGAGTAACTGAGGTGTATGTGTGTGTGTGTGTGTGGTGATACAGACTGTGCATTGAGTCACAGTGAGCCGTGTGTGTGTGTATGAGAGTGTGTGTGTTGGTGGGCTTTCATTGATTCCATGGGGTGTGTGTGTCTGTGTTTGTTGTGCTAAAGACTGCATTGAGTCACAGTGAGTCGTGTGTGTGTGTGCTGGTATACGCGATTGATTGAGTCACGGTCAGCCGTGCATGATGTGCATGATGGTATGTGTGTGTGTTCTTCTATAGGCTGTGCATTGAGTCACAGTGAACCCTGTATCTGTGCAGGTGTGTATGTGTGTGTGCTGGTATAGGCTGTGCATTGAGTCCCACTGAGGTGTGTGTGTATGCTTGTGTGTTTTGGTATACATTGTACATTGAGTCAGAGTGCTGTGTGTTTGTGTGAACGCTGGTATAGTCTGTGCATTGAGTCACAGTTATGTGTGTGTGTGTCTGCGTGTTCTGGTACAGGCTGACCGTTGTGTCACACAGGGGTGTGTGTGTGTTGGTATAGGTTCCACTTTTTGTCACAGTGAGGTGTGTGTGTGTGTATGTGCAGGTACAGGCTGCACATTGAGTCACAGTGTGGGGTGTGTGTGTGTGTGATGTTATATGCTGTGCACTAGGACACAGTGAGCCGTGTGTGTGTGCTGGTATAATCTGAGCATTGAGTCACAGTGTGGTGTGGTGTGTGTGCCTTTGCTGGTATGGACTGTGCATTGAATCCCAGCCCTGTGTTAGTGTTTGTGTATTTGGTGCTGTAGAGTCTGCATGAGTCACAGTAAGGTGTGTGTGTGTGCTGCTATAGGCCTAGAATTGAGTCACACCTAGGTGAGTGTATGTGTATGTGTATGCTGATATGGGATTTGCATTGAATCACTGAGCAGTGTGTGTGTGTGTATGTGTGTACAGTTATTGGCTGTGCATTGAGTCACAGTGAACCATGTGTGTGTGGCGAGCTGCTATAGTCACAGCACTGAGTCACAGTTAAATGTGTGGGAGTTGTGTGTGTATGTGTGTGTGTGTATTTGCTGGTGTAGACTGTGCATTGAGTCACAGTGAGTAGTGCGGTGTGTTTGTGTCTGTGATGGTATGGACTGTGGTTTAATCCACTTTGACATGAACTATTGTGTGTGTTTGCGTGTGTGTGTGTGTGCTGGCACTGGATGACCATTGAGACACAGTGGGCTGTGTGTGTCTGTGTGTCTGTGTGTGCGCTGATATAGACTCTGTATTCAGTCACTGTGAGCTGTGTGTGTGTGTATATGTGTGCTCGTATAGGCTGTGCATTGAGTCACAGTGTAGTGTTTGTGTGTGTGTGTGCTGGTACAGGAAGCGTTTTCAGTCACAGTCTCGTGTGTGTGTGTGTGAATGTGAGTTTGTGTGCTGGTAATGGCTTTTATTGTGCTGGTATGGGCGTTATTGACTCATGGGTGCGTGTGTGAGTGTGTGGTGATACAGACTGCATTGAGTCACAGTGAACTGTGTGCGTGTGTGCTGGTATAGGCGATTGATTGAGTACCAGTGAGCCATGTGTGAGTGCGTGTTGGGGTGTGTGTGTGTTCTGGTATAGGCTGTGCATTAAGTCACAGTGAGTCCTGCATCTGTGCATGTGTGTGTGTGTGTGTGTGTGTGCTGGTATAGGCTGAGCTTTGAGTCACTCTGAGGTGTGTGTGCATGTGCTTGTAACATTGTGCCTTGATTCACTGTGCCATGTGAGTGTGTGTGCATGCTGGTATAGGTTGTGCATTGAGTCAGAGTGAGAGGTGTTTGTGTCTGTGTGTTCTGGTATAGGCTGAGAATTGAGGCACACTGAGGTGTGTGTGCACATGTGTGTGTGTGTGCTGGTACAGCCTGCGCATTGAGTAATATTGAGTTGTTTATGGGTGTATGTGCAGTTAGAGGCAGCACATTGAGTCACAGTGAGGTGTATGTGTGTGATGTTATACGCTATGCACTGATTCATAGGGAGGTTTGTGTGTGTGTGTGTGCACTTTCTGGTATAGGATTTGCATTGAATCACACTGAGCTGTGTTTTTGAGTGTCAGTATGTGTGCATGTGTCGAGGTATGGGCTGTGGATTGACTCACAGTTTGCTGTATGTGCTTCTCTGTGTGTGTATGTCTGCTAGCATATCCTGTGCACTGAGTCACAGGGAGCCGTGTGTGTGTGTGTGTGTTTGTGTGTTTCCAGGCATAGAGTGTGCATTCATTCACAGTCAGCCATGTGTGTGTGTGTGAGAGTGCACTGGTATAGGATATGCAGTGAGTCACAGTGAGGGGTGTTTGTTTCATTGTGCGTGTGCTTTCACAGGCTTACCGGCACAGTGAGATGTGGGTATGAGTGTGCCTGTGTGTGTGTGCTGCCATACACTGTGCCTTGAGTCACAGTGAGCTGTGTTGTGTGTTTGGTGCTGGTATGGAATGGGCACTGACTCACAGTGAGCCATGTGTGTGTGCTTGTACAGGCGATTGAATCATCGTGAGACATGTATGAGTGCATGTTAGTATGTGTGTGTGTTCACATATAGGCTGTGCATTGAATCACAATAAGGTGTGTACGTGTTCGTGTGTGGGCTATTACAGATTGTGCATTGAGTCACAGTGTCATGTGAGTGTGTGCAGGCTGGTATAGACTGTGCATTGTGTCACAGTGAGGGATGTGTGTGTCTGTGTGTTCTCATGTAGGATGACCATCGAGTCACACTTTGGTGTGTGTGTGTGTGTGTGTGTGCTGGTATAGGTTGCATATCGTATCACAGTGATGTGTGTGTTTGTTTCTGTGCAGGTACAGGCTGCACATTGAGTCACAGTGAGGTGTATGTGTGTGTGTGTGTGTGATGTCATACGCTGTGCACTGAGTCACAGTGAGCCGTGTGGTTGTGCTGGTATAAACTGAGCATTGGATCACACTGAGGTGTCATGTGTGTGTATGTGCTGGTGTGGATTGTACATTGAGTCACAACCATGTGTGAGTTTTTGTATGTGTGTGTGCTGGTACAGGCTGTGCATTCAGTCACAGGGAGGTGAGTGTGTGTGTGGGTGCACGTGCTGGTATATGCTTTGCATTGAGTCACACTAAGCTGTGTGTGAGTGTTTGTATGTGTGTGTGTGTGTGTGGAGGTACAGGCTGTGTATTGATTCACAGTGAGCCATGTGTGTTTCTTTGTGTGTGTAACTCTGCTAGCATACACTGTGCACTAAGTAACAGGGAGCCATGTGTGTGTGTCTATGTATGTTTTGGCATACTGTGAGCATTGAGTCAAACTGAGGTGTGTTCTGTGTGACTGTATGCACTGGCATGAAATGTGCATGGAATCACATAGAGCTGTGCATGTGTGTGTGTGTGTATTTGGTGGTGTAGAGACTGTATTGTGTCGCAGTAAGCTGTGTGTGTATATGTGTGTGTGCTGGTATAGCCTGTGCATTGAGTCACAGTGAACAGTGTGTGTGTGTTTGCTGGGGTAGGCTGTGCTTTGATTCAAGGTGAGCTGTGAGTGTGTGTGCGGTGCTGGTATGGACTGTGCACTGAGTCACAGAGAACCGTGTGTGTGTCTATGTGTGTTTTGGTATAAAGTGAGCATTGAATCACACTGAGTTGTGTGCTGTGTGTTTTTGTGCACTGGTATGGAGTCTGCATGGAATCACAGTGAGCTGTGCGAGTGTGTGTGTGTATTTGGTTGTGTAGAGTCTCTATTGCATCACAATGAGCTGTGTGTGTGTGTGATGGTACAGGATGTGCACTGTGTCATAGAGAGCAGTGTGTGTGTGTCTCTGCTGGTATAGGCTGTGCATTGACTCACAGTGAGCCTTGTGTGTGTGCAAGTACAGTCTGAGCATTGAGTTACAGTGAGATGTGTTGCATGTGTTTGTGCTGGTAAGAACTGTACATTATGTCAGAATGAGCCGTGCATGTGTGTGTGTGTCTGTGTGTGCGTCTGTGTGCTGGTAGAGGTTGAGCACTGAATCACAGTTAGGTGTGTGTCTGTGAGTGTTCGTATGGGCTTTGCATTGAGTCACTGAGGTGTATGTGTTTGTTTGTGTGTGTGTGTGGTGCTACAGATTTCATTGAATCACAGTGAGCCTTGTGTGTGTCTGTGTGCTGATATAGGCTGTGGATTGAGTCACAGTGAGTTATGTGTGTGTGTGTGCTGCTGTAGACTGCGCATTGAGTCAAAATGAGTTGTTTGTGTGTTACTGTGCTCGTGTAGACTGTGCCTTGAATCACAGTGAGCATGTCTGTGTGTGTGTGCACTAGTATGTGTGGAGCATTTAATCAGTTATTTGTGTTTGTGTGTTTGTGTGCTCGTATGGTCTTTGCATTGAGTAACTGAGGTGTATGTGTGTGTGTGTGTGGTGATACAGACTGTGCATTGAGTCACAGTGAGCCGTGTGTGTGTGTATGAGAGTGTGTGTGTTGGTGGGCTTTCATTGATTCCATGGGGTGTGTGTGTCTGTGTTTGTTGTGCTAAAGACTGCATTGAGTCACAGTGAGTCGTGTGTGTGTGTGCTGGTATACGCGATTGATTGAGTTACGGTCAGCCATGTGTGTGTGCATGATGGTATGTGTGTGTGTTCTTCTATAGGCTGTGCATTGAGTCACAGTGAACCCTGTATCTGTGCAGGTGTGTATGTGTGTGTGCTGGTATAGGCTGTGCATTGAGTCCCACTGAGGTGTGTGTGTATGCTTGTGTGTTTTGGTATACATTGTACATTGAGTCAGAGTGCTGTGTGTTTGTGTGCACGCTGGTATAGTCTGTGCATTGAGTCACAGTTATGTGTGTGTGTGTCTGCGTGTTCTGGTATAGGCTGACCGTTGTGTCACACAGGGGTGTGTGTGTGCTGGTATAGGCTCCACTTTTTGTCACAGTGAGGTGTGTGTGTGTGTATGTGCAGGTACAGGCTGCACATTGAGTCACAGTGTGGGGTGTGTGTGTGTGTGATGTTATATGCTGTGCACTAGGACACAGTGAGCCGTGTGTGTGTGCTGGTATAATCTGAGCATTGAGTCACAGTGTGGTGTGGTGTGTGTGCCTTTGCTGGTATGGACTGTGCATTGAATCCCAGCCCTGTGTTAGTGTTTGTGTATTTGGTGCTGTAGAGTCTGCATGAGTCACAGTAAGGTGTGTGTGTGTGCTGCTATAGGCCTAGAATTGAGTCACACCTAGGTGAGTGTATGTGTATGTGTATGCTGATATGGGATTTGCATTGAATCACTGAGCGGTGTGTGTGTGTGTATGTGTGTACAGTTATTGGCTGTGCATTGAGTCACAGTGAACCATGTGTGTGTGGCGAGCTGCTATAGTCACAGCACTGAGTCACAGTTAAATGTGTGGGAGTTGTGTGTGTATGTGTGTGTGTGTATTTGCTGGTGTAGACTGTGCATTGAGTCACAGTGAGTAGTGCGGTGTGTTTGTGTCTGTGATGGTATGGACTGTGGTTTAATCCACTTTGACATGAACTATTGTGTGTGTTTGCGTGTGTGTGTGTGTGCTGGCACTGGATGACCATTGAGACACAGTGGGCTGTGTGTGTCTGTGTGTCTGTGTGTGCGCTGATATAGACTCTGTATTCAGTCACTGTGAGCTGTGTGTGTGTGTATATGTGTGCTCGTATAGGCTGTGCATTGAGTCACAGTGTAGTGTTTGTGTGTGTGTGTGCTGGTACAGGAAGCGTTTTCAGTCACAGTCTCGTGTGTGTGTGTGTGAATGTGAGTTTGTGTGCTGGTAATGGCTTTATAGTGCTGGTATGGGCGTTATTGACTCATGGGTGCGTGTGTGAGTGTGTCGTGATACAGACTGCATTGAGTCACAGTGAACTGTGTGCGTGTGTGCTGGTATAGGCGATTGATTGAGTACCAGTGAGCCATGTGTGAGTGCGTGTTGGGGTGTGTGTGTGTTCTGGTATAGGCTGTGCATTAAGTCACAGTGAGTCCTGCATCTGTGCATGTGTGTGTGTGTGTGCGTGTGTGCTGGTATAGGCTGAGCTTTGAGTCACTCTGAGGTGTGTGTGCATGTGCTTGTAACATTGTGCCTTGATTCACTGTGCCATGTGAGTGTGTGTGCATGCTGGTATAGGTTGTGCATTGAGTCAGAGTGAGAGGTGTTTGTGTCTGTGTGTTCTGGTATAGGCTGAGAATTGAGGCACACTGAGGTGTGTGTGCACATGTGTGTGTGTGTGCTGGTACAGCCTGCACATTGAGTCATATTGAGTTGTTTGTGGGTGTATGTGCAGGTAGAGGCAGCACATTGAGTTACAGTGAGGTGTATGTGTGTGATGTTATACGCTATGCACTGATTCATAGGGAGGTTTGTGTGTGTGTGTGTGCACTTTCTGGTATAGGATTTGCATTGAATCACACTGAGCTGTGTTTTTGAGTGTCAGTATGTGTGCATGTGTCGAGGTATGGGCTGTGGATTGACTCACAGTTTGCTGTATGTGCTTCTCTGTGTGTGTATGTCTGCTAGCATATCATGTGCATTGAGTCACAGGGAGCCGTGTGTGTGTGTGTGTTTCCAGGTATAGAGTGTGCATTCATTCACAGTCAGCCATGTGTGTGTGTGTGAGAGTGCACTGGTATAGGATATGCAGTGAGTCACAGTGAGGGGTGTTTGTTTCATTGTGCGTGTGCTTTCACAGGCTTACCGGCACAGTGAGATGTGGGTATGAGTGTGCCTGTGTGTGTGTGCTGCCATACACTGTGCCTTGAGTCACAGTGAGCTGTGTTGTGTGTTTGGTGCTGGTATGGAATGGGCACTGACTCACAGTGAGCCATGTGTGTGTGCTTGTACAGGCGATTGAATCATCGTGAGACATGTGTGAGTGCATGTTAGTATGTGTGTGTGTTCACATATAGGCTGTGCATTGAATCACAATAAGGTGTGTACGTGTTCGTGTGTGGGCTATTACAGATTGTGCATTGAGTCACAGTGTCATGTGAGTGTGTGCAGGCTGGTATAGACTGTGCATTGTGTCACAGTGAGGGATGTGTGTGTCTGTGTGTTCTCATGTAGGATGACCATCGAGTCACACTTTGGTGTGTGTGTGTGTGTGTGTGTGCTGGTATAGGTTGCATATCGCATCACAGTGATGTGTGTGTTTGTTTCTGTGCAGGTACAGGCTGCACATTGAGTCACAGTGAGGTGTATGTGTGTGTGTGTGTGTGATATCATACGCTGTGCACTGAGTCACAGTGAGCCGTGTGGTTGTGCTGGTATAAACTGAGCATTGGATCACACTGAGGTATCATGTGTGTGTATGTGCTGGTGTGGATTGTACATTGAGTCACAACGATGTGTGAGTTTTTGTATGTGTGTGTGCTGGTACAGGCTGTGCATTCAGTCACAGGGAGGTGAGTGTGTGTGTGGGTGCACGTGCTGGTATATGCTTTGCATTGAGTCACACTAAGCTGTGTGTGAGTGTTTGTATGTGTGTGTGTGTGTGGAGGTACAGGCTGTGTATTGATTCCCAGTGAGCCATGTGTGTTTCTTTGTGTGTGTAACTCTGCTAGCATACACTGTGCACTAAGTAACAGGGAGCCATGTGTGTGTGTCTATGTATGTTTTGGCATACTGTGAGCATTGAGTCAAACTGAGGTGTGTTCTGTGTGACTGTATGCACTGGCATGGAATGTGCATGGAATCACATAGAGCTGTGCATGTGTGTGTGTGTGTGTATTTGGTGGTGTAGAGACTGTATTGTGTCGCAGTAAGCTGTGTGTGTATATGTGTGTGTGCTGGTATAGCCTGTGCATTGAGTCACAGTGAACTGTGTGTGTGTGTTTGCTGGGGTAGGCTGTGCTTTGATTCAAGGTGAGCTGTGAGTGTGTGTGCGGTGCTGGTATGGACTGTGCACTGAGTCACAGAGAACCGTGTGTGTGTCTATGTGTGTTTTGGTATAAAGTGAGCATTGAATCACACTGAGTTGTGTGCTGTGTGTTTTTGTGCACTGGTATGGAGTCTGCATGGAATCACAGTGAGCTGTGCGTGTGTGTGTGTGTATTTGGTTGTGTAGAGTCTCTATTGCATCACAATAAGCTGTGTGTTTGTGTGATGGTACAGGATGTGCACTGTGTCATAGAGAGCAGTGTGTGTGTGTCTCTGCTGGTTTAGGCTGTGCATTGACTCACAGTGAGCCTTGTGTGTGTGCAAGTACAGTCTGAGCATTGAGTTACAGTGAGATGTGTTGCATGTGTTTGTGCTGGTAAGAACTGTACATTATGTCAGAATGAGCCGTGCATGTGTGTGTGTGTCTGTGTGTGCGTCTGTGTGCTGGTAGAGGTTGAGCACTGAATCACAGTTAGGTGTGTGTCTGTGAGTGTTCGTATGGGCTTTGCATTGAGTCACTGAGGTGTATGTGTGTGTTTGTGTGTGTGTGTGGTGCTACAGATTTCATTGAATCACCGTGAGCCTTGTGTGTGTCTGTGTGCTGATATAGGCTGTGGATTGAGTCACAGTGAGTTATGTGTGTGTGTGTGCTGCTGTAGACTGCGCATTGAGTCAAAATGAGTTGTTTGTGTGTTACTGTGCTCGTGTAGACTGTGCCTTGAATCACAGTGAGCATGTCTGTGTGTGTGTGCACTAGTATGTGTGGAGCATTTAATCAGTTATTTGTGTTTGTGTGTTTGTGTGCTCGTATGGTCTTTGCATTGAGTAACTGAGGTGTATGTGTGTGTGTGTGTGTGGTGATACAGACTGTGCATTGAGTCACAGTGAGCCGTGTGTGTGTGTATGAGAGTGTGTGTGTTGGTGGGCTTTCATTGATTCCATGGGGTGTGTGTGTCTGTGTTTGTTGTGCTAAAGACTGCATTGAGTCACAGTGAGTCGTGTGTGTGTGTGCTGGTATACGCGATTGATTGAGTCACGGTCAGCCGTGCATGATGTGCATGATGGTATGTGTGTGTGTTCTTCTATAGGCTGTGCATTGAGTCACAGTGAACCCTGTATCTGTGCAGGTGTGTATGTGTGTGTGCTGGTATAGGCTGTGCATTGAGTCCCACTGAGGTGTGTGTGTATGCTTGTGTGTTTTGGTATACATTGTACATTGAGTCAGAGTGCTGTGTGTTTGTGTGAACGCTGGTATAGTCTGTGCATTGAGTCACAGTTATGTGTGTGTGTGTCTGCGTGTTCTGGTACAGGCTGACCGTTGTGTCACACAGGGGTGTGTGTGTGTTGGTATAGGTTCCACTTTTTGTCACAGTGAGGTGTGTGTGTGTGTATGTGCAGGTACAGGCTGCACATTGAGTCACAGTGTGGGGTGTGTGTGTGTGTGATGTTATATGCTGTGCACTAGGACACAGTGAGCCGTGTGTGTGTGCTGGTATAATCTGAGCATTGAGTCACAGTGTGGTGTGGTGTGTGTGCCTTTGCTGGTATGGACTGTGCATTGAATCCCAGCCCTGTGTTAGTGTTTGTGTATTTGGTGCTGTAGAGTCTGCATGAGTCACAGTAAGGTGTGTGTGTGTGCTGCTATAGGCCTAGAATTGAGTCACACCTAGGTGAGTGTATGTGTATGTGTATGCTGATATGGGATTTGCATTGAATCACTGAGCGGTGTGTGTGTGTGTATGTGTGTACAGTTATTGGCTGTGCATTGAGTCACAGTGAACCATGTGTGTGTGGCGAGCTGCTATAGTCACAGCACTGAGTCACAGTTAAATGTGTGGGAGTTGTGTGTGTATGTGTGTGTGTGTATTTGCTGGTGTAGACTGTGCATTGAGTCACAGTGAGTAGTGCGGTGTGTTTGTGTCTGTGATGGTATGGACTGTGGTTTAATCCACTTTGACATGAACTATTGTGTGTGTTTGCGTGTGTGTGTGTGTGCTGGCACTGGATGACCATTGAGACACAGTGGGCTGTGTGTGTCTGTGTGTCTGTGTGTGCGCTGATATAGACTCTGTATTCAGTCACTGTGAGCTGTGTGTGTGTGTATATGTGTGCTCGTATAGGCTGTGCATTGAGTCACAGTGTAGTGTTTGTGTGTGTGTGTGCTGGTACAGGAAGCGTTTTCAGTCACAGTCTCGTGTGTGTGTGTGTGAATGTGAGTTTGTGTGCTGGTAATGGCTTTTATTGTGCTGGTATGGGCGTTATTGACTCATGGGTGCGTGTGTGAGTGTGTGGTGATACAGACTGCATTGAGTCACAGTGAACTGTGTGCGTGTGTGCTGGTATAGGCGATTGATTGAGTACCAGTGAGCCATGTGTGAGTGCGTGTTGGGGTGTGTGTGTGTTCTGGTATAGGCTGTGCATTAAGTCACAGTGAGTCCTGCATCTGTGCATGTGTGTGTGTGTGTGTGTGTGTGCTGGTATAGGCTGAGCTTTGAGTCACTCTGAGGTGTGTGTGCATGTGCTTGTAACATTGTGCCTTGATTCACTGTGCCATGTGAGTGTGTGTGCATGCTGGTATAGGTTGTGCATTGAGTCAGAGTGAGAGGTGTTTGTGTCTGTGTGTTCTGGTATAGGCTGAGAATTGAGGCACACTGAGGTGTGTGTGCACATGTGTGTGTGTGTGCTGGTACAGCCTGCGCATTGAGTAATATTGAGTTGTTTATGGGTGTATGTGCAGTTAGAGGCAGCACATTGAGTCACAGTGAGGTGTATGTGTGTGATGTTATACGCTATGCACTGATTCATAGGGAGGTTTGTGTGTGTGTGTGTGCACTTTCTGGTATAGGATTTGCATTGAATCACACTGAGCTGTGTTTTTGAGTGTCAGTATGTGTGCATGTGTCGAGGTATGGGCTGTGGATTGACTCACAGTTTGCTGTATGTGCTTCTCTGTGTGTGTATGTCTGCTAGCATATCCTGTGCACTGAGTCACAGGGAGCCGTGTGTGTGTGTGTGTGTTTGTGTGTTTCCAGGCATAGAGTGTGCATTCATTCACAGTCAGCCATGTGTGTGTGTGTGAGAGTGCACTGGTATAGGATATGCAGTGAGTCACAGTGAGGGGTGTTTGTTTCATTGTGCGTGTGCTTTCACAGGCTTACCGGCACAGTGAGATGTGGGTATGAGTGTGCCTGTGTGTGTGTGCTGCCATACACTGTGCCTTGAGTCACAGTGAGCTGTGTTGTGTGTTTGGTGCTGGTATGGAATGGGCACTGACTC
Organism: Grampus griseus; assembly: GCF_964374135.1. NCBI lineage: Eukaryota > Metazoa > Chordata > Mammalia > Artiodactyla > Delphinidae > Grampus > Grampus griseus. The sequence continues at coordinate 9,870,715 of NC_139016.1, read as the reverse complement.
ACAGTGAGCCATGTGTGTGTGCTTGTACAGGCGATTGAATCATCGTGAGACATGTATGAGTGCATGTTAGTATGTGTGTGTGTTCACATATAGGCTGTGCATTGAATCACAATAAGGTGTGTACGTGTTCGTGTGTGGGCTATTACAGATTGTGCATTGAGTCACAGTGTCATGTGAGTGTGTGCAGGCTGGTATAGACTGTGCATTGTGTCACAGTGAGGGATGTGTGTGTCTGTGTGTTCTCATGTAGGATGACCATCGAGTCACACTTTGGTGTGTGTGTGTGTGTGTGTGTGCTGGTATAGGTTGCATATCGTATCACAGTGATGTGTGTGTTTGTTTCTGTGCAGGTACAGGCTGCACATTGAGTCACAGTGAGGTGTATGTGTGTGTGTGTGTGTGATGTCATACGCTGTGCACTGAGTCACAGTGAGCCGTGTGGTTGTGCTGGTATAAACTGAGCATTGGATCACACTGAGGTGTCATGTGTGTGTATGTGCTGGTGTGGATTGTACATTGAGTCACAACCATGTGTGAGTTTTTGTATGTGTGTGTGCTGGTACAGGCTGTGCATTCAGTCACAGGGAGGTGAGTGTGTGTGTGGGTGCACGTGCTGGTATATGCTTTGCATTGAGTCACACTAAGCTGTGTGTGAGTGTTTGTATGTGTGTGTGTGTGTGTGGAGGTACAGGCTGTGTATTGATTCACAGTGAGCCATGTGTGTTTCTTTGTGTGTGTAACTCTGCTAGCATACACTGTGCACTAAGTAACAGGGAGCCATGTGTGTGTGTCTATGTATGTTTTGGCATACTGTGAGCATTGAGTCAAACTGAGGTGTGTTCTGTGTGACTGTATGCACTGGCATGAAATGTGCATGGAATCACATAGAGCTGTGCATGTGTGTGTGTGTGTATTTGGTGGTGTAGAGACTGTATTGTGTCGCAGTAAGCTGTGTGTGTATATGTGTGTGTGCTGGTATAGCCTGTGCATTGAGTCACAGTGAACTGTGTGTGTGTGTTTGCTGGGGTAGGCTGTGCTTTGATTCAAGGTGAGCTGTGAGTGTGTGTGCGGTGCTGGTATGGACTGTGCACTGAGTCACAGAGAACCGTGTGTGTGTCTATGTGTGTTTTGGTATAAAGTGAGCATTGAATCACACTGAGTTGTGTGCTGTGTGTTTTTGTGCACTGGTATGGAGTCTGCATGGAATCACAGTGAGCTGTGCGAGTGTGTGTGTGTATTTGGTTGTGTAGAGTCTCTATTGCATCACAATGAGCTGTGTGTGTGTGTGATGGTACAGGATGTGCACTGTGTCATAGAGAGCAGTGTGTGTGTGTCTCTGCTGGTATAGGCTGTGCATTGACTCACAGTGAGCCTTGTGTGTGTGCAAGTACAGTCTGAGCATTGAGTTACAGTGAGATGTGTTGCATGTGTTTGTGCTGGTAAGAACTGTACATTATGTCAGAATGAGCCGTGCATGTGTGTGTGTGTCTGTGTGTGCGTCTGTGTGCTGGTAGAGGTTGAGCACTGAATCACAGTTAGGTGTGTGTCTGTGAGTGTTCGTATGGGCTTTGCATTGAGTCACTGAGGTGTATGTGTTTGTTTGTGTGTGTGTGTGGTGCTACAGATTTCATTGAATCACAGTGAGCCTTGTGTGTGTCTGTGTGCTGATATAGGCTGTGGATTGAGTCACAGTGAGTTATGTGTGTGTGTGTGCTGCTGTAGACTGCGCATTGAGTCAAAATGAGTTGTTTGTGTGTTACTGTGCTCGTGTAGACTGTGCCTTGAATCACAGTGAGCATGTCTGTGTGTGTGTGCACTAGTATGTGTGGAGCATTTAATCAGTTATTTGTGTTTGTGTGTTTGTGTGCTCGTATGGTCTTTGCATTGAGTAACTGAGGTGTATGTGTGTGTGTGTGTGGTGATACAGACTGTGCATTGAGTCACAGTGAGCCGTGTGTGTGTGTATGAGAGTGTGTGTGTTGGTGGGCTTTCATTGATTCCATGGGGTGTGTGTGTCTGTGTTTGTTGTGCTAAAGACTGCATTGAGTCACAGTGAGTCGTGTGTGTGTGTGCTGGTATACGCGATTGATTGAGTTACGGTCAGCCATGTGTGTGTGCATGATGGTATGTGTGTGTGTTCTTCTATAGGCTGTGCATTGAGTCACAGTGAACCCTGTATCTGTGCAGGTGTGTATGTGTGTGTGCTGGTATAGGCTGTGCATTGAGTCCCACTGAGGTGTGTGTGTATGCTTGTGTGTTTTGGTATACATTGTACATTGAGTCAGAGTGCTGTGTGTTTGTGTGCACGCTGGTATAGTCTGTGCATTGAGTCACAGTTATGTGTGTGTGTGTCTGCGTGTTCTGGTATAGGCTGACCGTTGTGTCACACAGGGGTGTGTGTGTGCTGGTATAGGCTCCACTTTTTGTCACAGTGAGGTGTGTGTGTGTGTATGTGCAGGTACAGGCTGCACATTGAGTCACAGTGTGGGGTGTGTGTGTGTGTGATGTTATATGCTGTGCACTAGGACACAGTGAGCCGTGTGTGTGTGCTGGTATAATCTGAGCATTGAGTCACAGTGTGGTGTGGTGTGTGTGCCTTTGCTGGTATGGACTGTGCATTGAATCCCAGCCCTGTGTTAGTGTTTGTGTATTTGGTGCTGTAGAGTCTGCATGAGTCACAGTAAGGTGTGTGTGTGTGCTGCTATAGGCCTAGAATTGAGTCACACCTAAGTGAGTGTATGTGTATGTGTATGCTGATATGGGATTTGCATTGAATCACTGAGCGGTGTGTGTGTGTGTATGTGTGTACAGTTATTGGCTGTGCATTGAGTCACAGTGAACCATGTGTGTGTGGCGAGCTGCTATAGTCACAGCACTGAGTCACAGTTAAATGTGTGGGAGTTGTGTGTGTATGTGTGTGTGTGTATTTGCTGGTGTAGACTGTGCATTGAGTCACAGTGAGTAGTGCGGTGTGTTTGTGTCTGTGATGGTATGGACTGTGGTTTAATCCACTTTGACATGAACTATTGTGTGTGTTTGCGTGTGTGTGTGTGTGCTGGCACTGGATGACCATTGAGACACAGTGGGCTGTGTGTGTCTGTGTGTCTGTGTGTGCGCTGATATAGACTCTGTATTCAGTCACTGTGAGCTGTGTGTGTGTGTATATGTGTGCTCGTATAGGCTGTGCATTGAGTCACAGTGTAGTGTTTGTGTGTGTGTGTGCTGGTACAGGAAGCGTTTTCAGTCACAGTCTCGTGTGTGTGTGTGTGAATGTGAGTTTGTGTGCTGGTAATGGCTTTATAGTGCTGGTATGGGCGTTATTGACTCATGGGTGCGTGTGTGAGTGTGTCGTGATACAGACTGCATTGAGTCACAGTGAACTGTGTGCGTGTGTGCTGGTATAGGCGATTGATTGAGTACCAGTGAGCCATGTGTGAGTGCGTGTTGGGGTGTGTGTGTGTTCTGGTATAGGCTGTGCATTAAGTCACAGTGAGTCCTGCATCTGTGCATGTGTGTGTGTGTGTGCGTGTGTGCTGGTATAGGCTGAGCTTTGAGTCACTCTGAGGTGTGTGTGCATGTGCTTGTAACATTGTGCCTTGATTCACTGTGCCATGTGAGTGTGTGTGCATGCTGGTATAGGTTGTGCATTGAGTCAGAGTGAGAGGTGTTTGTGTCTGTGTGTTCTGGTATAGGCTGAGAATTGAGGCACACTGAGGTGTGTGTGCACATGTGTGTGTGTGTGCTGGTACAGCCTGCACATTGAGTCATATTGAGTTGTTTGTGGGTGTATGTGCAGGTAGAGGCAGCACATTGAGTTACAGTGAGGTGTATGTGTGTGATGTTATACGCTATGCACTGATTCATAGGGAGGTTTGTGTGTGTGTGTGTGCACTTTCTGGTATAGGATTTGCATTGAATCACACTGAGCTGTGTTTTTGAGTGTCAGTATGTGTGCATGTGTCGAGGTATGGGCTGTGGATTGACTCACAGTTTGCTGTATGTGCTTCTCTGTGTGTGTATGTCTGCTAGCATATCATGTGCATTGAGTCACAGGGAGCCGTGTGTGTGTGTGTGTTTCCAGGTATAGAGTGTGCATTCATTCACAGTCAGCCATGTGTGTGTGTGTGAGAGTGCACTGGTATAGGATATGCAGTGAGTCACAGTGAGGGGTGTTTGTTTCATTGTGCGTGTGCTTTCACAGGCTTACCGGCACAGTGAGATGTGGGTATGAGTGTGCCTGTGTGTGTGTGCTGCCATACACTGTGCCTTGAGTCACAGTGAGCTGTGTTGTGTGTTTGGTGCTGGTATGGAATGGGCACTGACTCACAGTGAGCCATGTGTGTGTGCTTGTACAGGCGATTGAATCATCGTGAGACATGTATGAGTGCATGTTAGTATGTGTGTGTGTTCACATATAGGCTGTGCATTGAATCACAATAAGGTGTGTACGTGTTCGTGTGTGGGCTATTACAGATTGTGCATTGAGTCACAGTGTCATGTGAGTGTGTGCAGGCTGGTATAGACTGTGCATTGTGTCACAGTGAGGGATGTGTGTGTCTGTGTGTTCTCATGTAGGATGACCATCGAGTCACACTTTGGTGTGTGTGTGTGTGTGTGTGTGCTGGTATAGGTTGCATATCGTATCACAGTGATGTGTGTGTTTGTTTCTGTGCAGGTACAGGCTGCACATTGAGTCACAGTGAGGTGTATGTGTGTGTGTGTGTGTGATGTCATACGCTGTGCACTGAGTCACAGTGAGCCGTGTGGTTGTGCTGGTATAAACTGAGCATTGGATCACACTGAGGTGTCATGTGTGTGTATGTGCTGGTGTGGATTGTACATTGAGTCACAACCATGTGTGAGTTTTTGTATGTGTGTGTGCTGGTACAGGCTGTGCATTCAGTCACAGGGAGGTGAGTGTGTGTGTGGGTGCACGTGCTGGTATATGCTTTGCATTGAGTCACACTAAGCTGTGTGTGAGTGTTTGTATGTGTGTGTGTGTGTGTGGAGGTACAGGCTGTGTATTGATTCACAGTGAGCCATGTGTGTTTCTTTGTGTGTGTAACTCTGCTAGCATACACTGTGCACTAAGTAACAGGGAGCCATGTGTGTGTGTCTATGTATGTTTTGGCATACTGTGAGCATTGAGTCAAACTGAGGTGTGTTCTGTGTGACTGTATGCACTGGCATGAAATGTGCATGGAATCACATAGAGCTGTGCATGTGTGTGTGTGTGTATTTGGTGGTGTAGAGACTGTATTGTGTCGCAGTAAGCTGTGTGTGTATATGTGTGTGTGCTGGTATAGCCTGTGCATTGAGTCACAGTGAACTGTGTGTGTGTGTTTGCTGGGGTAGGCTGTGCTTTGATTCAAGGTGAGCTGTGAGTGTGTGTGCGGTGCTGGTATGGACTGTGCACTGAGTCACAGAGAACCGTGTGTGTGTCTATGTGTGTTTTGGTATAAAGTGAGCATTGAATCACACTGAGTTGTGTGCTGTGTGTTTTTGTGCACTGGTATGGAGTCTGCATGGAATCACAGTGAGCTGTGCGAGTGTGTGTGTGTATTTGGTTGTGTAGAGTCTCTATTGCATCACAATGAGCTGTGTGTGTGTGTGATGGTACAGGATGTGCACTGTGTCATAGAGAGCAGTGTGTGTGTGTCTCTGCTGGTATAGGCTGTGCATTGACTCACAGTGAGCCTTGTGTGTGTGCAAGTACAGTCTGAGCATTGAGTTACAGTGAGATGTGTTGCATGTGTTTGTGCTGGTAAGAACTGTACATTATGTCAGAATGAGCCGTGCATGTGTGTGTGTGTCTGTGTGTGCGTCTGTGTGCTGGTAGAGGTTGAGCACTGAATCACAGTTAGGTGTGTGTCTGTGAGTGTTCGTATGGGCTTTGCATTGAGTCACTGAGGTGTATGTGTTTGTTTGTGTGTGTGTGTGGTGCTACAGATTTCATTGAATCACAGTGAGCCTTGTGTGTGTCTGTGTGCTGATATAGGCTGTGGATTGAGTCACAGTGAGTTATGTGTGTGTGTGTGCTGCTGTAGACTGCGCATTGAGTCAAAATGAGTTGTTTGTGTGTTACTGTGCTCGTGTAGACTGTGCCTTGAATCACAGTGAGCATGTCTGTGTGTGTGTGCACTAGTATGTGTGGAGCATTTAATCAGTTATTTGTGTTTGTGTGTTTGTGTGCTCGTATGGTCTTTGCATTGAGTAACTGAGGTGTATGTGTGTGTGTGTGTGGTGATACAGACTGTGCATTGAGTCACAGTGAGCCGTGTGTGTGTGTATGAGAGTGTGTGTGTTGGTGGGCTTTCATTGATTCCATGGGGTGTGTGTGTCTGTGTTTGTTGTGCTAAAGACTGCATTGAGTCACAGTGAGTCGTGTGTGTGTGTGCTGGTATACGCGATTGATTGAGTTACGGTCAGCCATGTGTGTGTGCATGATGGTATGTGTGTGTGTTCTTCTATAGGCTGTGCATTGAGTCACAGTGAACCCTGTATCTGTGCAGGTGTGTATGTGTGTGTGCTGGTATAGGCTGTGCATTGAGTCCCACTGAGGTGTGTGTGTATGCTTGTGTGTTTTGGTATACATTGTACATTGAGTCAGAGTGCTGTGTGTTTGTGTGCACGCTGGTATAGTCTGTGCATTGAGTCACAGTTATGTGTGTGTGTGTCTGCGTGTTCTGGTATAGGCTGACCGTTGTGTCACACAGGGGTGTGTGTGTGCTGGTATAGGCTCCACTTTTTGTCACAGTGAGGTGTGTGTGTGTGTATGTGCAGGTACAGGCTGCACATTGAGTCACAGTGTGGGGTGTGTGTGTGTGTGATGTTATATGCTGTGCACTAGGACACAGTGAGCCGTGTGTGTGTGCTGGTATAATCTGAGCATTGAGTCACAGTGTGGTGTGGTGTGTGTGCCTTTGCTGGTATGGACTGTGCATTGAATCCCAGCCCTGTGTTAGTGTTTGTGTATTTGGTGCTGTAGAGTCTGCATGAGTCACAGTAAGGTGTGTGTGTGTGCTGCTATAGGCCTAGAATTGAGTCACACCTAGGTGAGTGTATGTGTATGTGTATGCTGATATGGGATTTGCATTGAATCACTGAGCGGTGTGTGTGTGTGTATGTGTGTACAGTTATTGGCTGTGCATTGAGTCACAGTGAACCATGTGTGTGTGGCGAGCTGCTATAGTCACAGCACTGAGTCACAGTTAAATGTGTGGGAGTTGTGTGTGTATGTGTGTGTGTGTATTTGCTGGTGTAGACTGTGCATTGAGTCACAGTGAGTAGTGCGGTGTGTTTGTGTCTGTGATGGTATGGACTGTGGTTTAATCCACTTTGACATGAACTATTGTGTGTGTTTGCGTGTGTGTGTGTGTGCTGGCACTGGATGACCATTGAGACACAGTGGGCTGTGTGTGTCTGTGTGTCTGTGTGTGCGCTGATATAGACTCTGTATTCAGTCACTGTGAGCTGTGTGTGTGTGTATATGTGTGCTCGTATAGGCTGTGCATTGAGTCACAGTGTAGTGTTTGTGTGTGTGTGTGCTGGTACAGGAAGCGTTTTCAGTCACAGTCTCGTGTGTGTGTGTGTGAATGTGAGTTTGTGTGCTGGTAATGGCTTTATAGTGCTGGTATGGGCGTTATTGACTCATGGGTGCGTGTGTGAGTGTGTCGTGATACAGACTGCATTGAGTCACAGTGAACTGTGTGCGTGTGTGCTGGTATAGGCGATTGATTGAGTACCAGTGAGCCATGTGTGAGTGCGTGTTGGGGTGTGTGTGTGTTCTGGTATAGGCTGTGCATTAAGTCACAGTGAGTCCTGCATCTGTGCATGTGTGTGTGTGTGTGCGTGTGTGCTGGTATAGGCTGAGCTTTGAGTCACTCTGAGGTGTGTGTGCATGTGCTTGTAACATTGTGCCTTGATTCACTGTGCCATGTGAGTGTGTGTGCATGCTGGTATAGGTTGTGCATTGAGTCAGAGTGAGAGGTGTTTGTGTCTGTGTGTTCTGGTATAGGCTGAGAATTGAGGCACACTGAGGTGTGTGTGCACATGTGTGTGTGTGTGCTGGTACAGCCTGCACATTGAGTCATATTGAGTTGTTTGTGGGTGTATGTGCAGGTAGAGGCAGCACATTGAGTTACAGTGAGGTGTATGTGTGTGATGTTATACGCTATGCACTGATTCATAGGGAGGTTTGTGTGTGTGTGTGTGCACTTTCTGGTATAGGATTTGCATTGAATCACACTGAGCTGTGTTTTTGAGTGTCAGTATGTGTGCATGTGTCGAGGTATGGGCTGTGGATTGACTCACAGTTTGCTGTATGTGCTTCTCTGTGTGTGTATGTCTGCTAGCATATCATGTGCATTGAGTCACAGGGAGCCGTGTGTGTGTGTGTGTTTCCAGGTATAGAGTGTGCATTCATTCACAGTCAGCCATGTGTGTGTGTGTGAGAGTGCACTGGTATAGGATATGCAGTGAGTCACAGTGAGGGGTGTTTGTTTCATTGTGCGTGTGCTTTCACAGGCTTACCGGCACAGTGAGATGTGGGTATGAGTGTGCCTGTGTGTGTGTGCTGCCATACACTGTGCCTTGAGTCACAGTGAGCTGTGTTGTGTGTTTGGTGCTGGTATGGAATGGGCACTGACTCACAGTGAGCCATGTGTGTGTGCTTGTACAGGCGATTGAATCATCGTGAGACATGTATGAGTGCATGTTAGTATGTGTGTGTGTTCACATATAGGCTGTGCATTGAATCACAATAAGGTGTGTACGTGTTCGTGTGTGGGCTATTACAGATTGTGCATTGAGTCACAGTGTCATGTGAGTGTGTGCAGGCTGGTATAGACTGTGCATTGTGTCACAGTGAGGGATGTGTGTGTCTGTGTGTTCTCATGTAGGATGACCATCGAGTCACACTTTGGTGTGTGTGTGTGTGTGTGTGTGCTGGTATAGGTTGCATATCGTATCACAGTGATGTGTGTGTTTGTTTCTGTGCAGGTACAGGCTGCACATTGAGTCACAGTGAGGTGTATGTGTGTGTGTGTGTGTGATGTCATACGCTGTGCACTGAGTCACAGTGAGCCGTGTGGTTGTGCTGGTATAAACTGAGCATTGGATCACACTGAGGTGTCATGTGTGTGTATGTGCTGGTGTGGATTGTACATTGAGTCACAACCATGTGTGAGTTTTTGTATGTGTGTGTGCTGGTACAGGCTGTGCATTCAGTCACAGGGAGGTGAGTGTGTGTGTGGGTGCACGTGCTGGTATATGCTTTGCATTGAGTCACACTAAGCTGTGTGTGAGTGTTTGTATGTGTGTGTGTGTGTGTGGAGGTACAGGCTGTGTATTGATTCACAGTGAGCCATGTGTGTTTCTTTGTGTGTGTAACTCTGCTAGCATACACTGTGCACTAAGTAACAGGGAGCCATGTGTGTGTGTCTATGTATGTTTTGGCATACTGTGAGCATTGAGTCAAACTGAGGTGTGTTCTGTGTGACTGTATGCACTGGCATGAAATGTGCATGGAATCACATAGAGCTGTGCATGTGTGTGTGTGTGTATTTGGTGGTGTAGAGACTGTATTGTGTCGCAGTAAGCTGTGTGTGTATATGTGTGTGTGCTGGTATAGCCTGTGCATTGAGTCACAGTGAACTGTGTGTGTGTGTTTGCTGGGGTAGGCTGTGCTTTGATTCAAGGTGAGCTGTGAGTGTGTGTGCGGTGCTGGTATGGACTGTGCACTGAGTCACAGAGAACCGTGTGTGTGTCTATGTGTGTTTTGGTATAAAGTGAGCATTGAATCACACTGAGTTGTGTGCTGTGTGTTTTTGTGCACTGGTATGGAGTCTGCATGGAATCACAGTGAGCTGTGCGAGTGTGTGTGTGTATTTGGTTGTGTAGAGTCTCTATTGCATCACAATGAGCTGTGTGTGTGTGTGATGGTACAGGATGTGCACTGTGTCATAGAGAGCAGTGTGTGTGTGTCTCTGCTGGTATAGGCTGTGCATTGACTCACAGTGAGCCTTGTGTGTGTGCAAGTACAGTCTGAGCATTGAGTTACAGTGAGATGTGTTGCATGTGTTTGTGCTGGTAAGAACTGTACATTATGTCAGAATGAGCCGTGCATGTGTGTGTGTGTCTGTGTGTGCGTCTGTGTGCTGGTAGAGGTTGAGCACTGAATCACAGTTAGGTGTGTGTCTGTGAGTGTTCGTATGGGCTTTGCATTGAGTCACTGAGGTGTATGTGTTTGTTTGTGTGTGTGTGTGGTGCTACAGATTTCATTGAATCACAGTGAGCCTTGTGTGTGTCTGTGTGCTGATATAGGCTGTGGATTGAGTCACAGTGAGTTATGTGTGTGTGTGTGCTGCTGTAGACTGCGCATTGAGTCAAAATGAGTTGTTTGTGTGTTACTGTGCTCGTGTAGACTGTGCCTTGAATCACAGTGAGCATGTCTGTGTGTGTGTGCACTAGTATGTGTGGAGCATTTAATCAGTTATTTGTGTTTGTGTGTTTGTGTGCTCGTATGGTCTTTGCATTGAGTAACTGAGGTGTATGTGTGTGTGTGTGTGGTGATACAGACTGTGCATTGAGTCACAGTGAGCCGTGTGTGTGTGTATGAGAGTGTGTGTGTTGGTGGGCTTTCATTGATTCCATGGGGTGTGTGTGTCTGTGTTTGTTGTGCTAAAGACTGCATTGAGTCACAGTGAGTCGTGTGTGTGTGTGCTGGTATACGCGATTGATTGAGTTACGGTCAGCCATGTGTGTGTGCATGATGGTATGTGTGTGTGTTCTTCTATAGGCTGTGCATTGAGTCACAGTGAACCCTGTATCTGTGCAGGTGTGTATGTGTGTGTGCTGGTATAGGCTGTGCATTGAGTCCCACTGAGGTGTGTGTGTATGCTTGTGTGTTTTGGTATACATTGTACATTGAGTCAGAGTGCTGTGTGTTTGTGTGCACGCTGGTATAGTCTGTGCATTGAGTCACAGTTATGTGTGTGTGTGTCTGCGTGTTCTGGTATAGGCTGACCGTTGTGTCACACAGGGGTGTGTGTGTGCTGGTATAGGCTCCACTTTTTGTCACAGTGAGGTGTGTGTGTGTGTATGTGCAGGTACAGGCTGCACATTGAGTCACAGTGTGGGGTGTGTGTGTGTGTGATGTTATATGCTGTGCACTAGGACACAGTGAGCCGTGTGTGTGTGCTGGTATAATCTGAGCATTGAGTCACAGTGTGGTGTGGTGTGTGTGCCTTTGCTGGTATGGACTGTGCATTGAATCCCAGCCCTGTGTTAGTGTTTGTGTATTTGGTGCTGTAGAGTCTGCATGAGTCACAGTAAGGTGTGTGTGTGTGCTGCTATAGGCCTAGAATTGAGTCACACCTAGGTGAGTGTATGTGTATGTGTATGCTGATATGGGATTTGCATTGAATCACTGAGCGGTGTGTGTGTGTGTATGTGTGTACAGTTATTGGCTGTGCATTGAGTCACAGTGAACCATGTGTGTGTGGCGAGCTGCTATAGTCACAGCACTGAGTCACAGTTAAATGTGTGGGAGTTGTGTGTGTATGTGTGTGTGTGTATTTGCTGGTGTAGACTGTGCATTGAGTCACAGTGAGTAGTGCGGTGTGTTTGTGTCTGTGATGGTATGGACTGTGGTTTAATCCACTTTGACATGAACTATTGTGTGTGTTTGCGTGTGTGTGTGTGTGCTGGCACTGGATGACCATTGAGACACAGTGGGCTGTGTGTGTCTGTGTGTCTGTGTGTGCGCTGATATAGACTCTGTATTCAGTCACTGTGAGCTGTGTGTGTGTGTATATGTGTGCTCGTATAGGCTGTGCATTGAGTCACAGTGTAGTGTTTGTGTGTGTGTGTGCTGGTACAGGAAGCGTTTTCAGTCACAGTCTCGTGTGTGTGTGTGTGAATGTGAGTTTGTGTGCTGGTAATGGCTTTATAGTGCTGGTATGGGCGTTATTGACTCATGGGTGCGTGTGTGAGTGTGTCGTGATACAGACTGCATTGAGTCACAGTGAACTGTGTGCGTGTGTGCTGGTATAGGCGATTGATTGAGTACCAGTGAGCCATGTGTGAGTGCGTGTTGGGGTGTGTGTGTGTTCTGGTATAGGCTGTGCATTAAGTCACAGTGAGTCCTGCATCTGTGCATGTGTGTGTGTGTGTGCGTGTGTGCTGGTATAGGCTGAGCTTTGAGTCACTCTGAGGTGTGTGTGCATGTGCTTGTAACATTGTGCCTTGATTCACTGTGCCATGTGAGTGTGTGTGCATGCTGGTATAGGTTGTGCATTGAGTCAGAGTGAGAGGTGTTTGTGTCTGTGTGTTCTGGTATAGGCTGAGAATTGAGGCACACTGAGGTGTGTGTGCACATGTGTGTGTGTGTGCTGGTACAGCCTGCACATTGAGTCATATTGAGTTGTTTGTGGGTGTATGTGCAGGTAGAGGCAGCACATTGAGTTACAGTGAGGTGTATGTGTGTGATGTTATACGCTATGCACTGATTCATAGGGAGGTTTGTGTGTGTGTGTGTGCACTTTCTGGTATAGGATTTGCATTGAATCACACTGAGCTGTGTTTTTGAGTGTCAGTATGTGTGCATGTGTCGAGGTATGGGCTGTGGATTGACTCACAGTTTGCTGTATGTGCTTCTCTGTGTGTGTATGTCTGCTAGCATATCATGTGCATTGAGTCACAGGGAGCCGTGTGTGTGTGTGTGTTTCCAGGTATAGAGTGTGCATTCATTCACAGTCAGCCATGTGTGTGTGTGTGAGAGTGCACTGGTATAGGATATGCAGTGAGTCACAGTGAGGGGTGTTTGTTTCATTGTGCGTGTGCTTTCACAGGCTTACCGGCACAGTGAGATGTGGGTATGAGTGTGCCTGTGTGTGTGTGCTGCCATACACTGTGCCTTGAGTCACAGTGAGCTGTGTTGTGTGTTTGGTGCTGGTATGGAATGGGCACTGACTCACAGTGAGCCATGTGTGTGTGCTTGTACAGGCGATTGAATCATCGTGAGACATGTGTGAGTGCATGTTAGTATGTGTGTGTGTTCACATATAGGCTGTGCATTGAATCACAATAAGGTGTGTACGTGTTCGTGTGTGGGCTATTACAGATTGTGCATTGAGTCACAGTGGCATGTGAGTGTGTGCAGGCTGGTATAGACTGTGCATTGTGTCACAGTGAGGGATGTGTGTGTCTGTGTGTTCTCATGTAGGATGACCATCGAGTCACACTTTGGTGTGTGTGTGTGTGTGTGTGTGCTGGTATAGGTTGCATATCGCATCACAGTGATGTGTGTGTTTGTTTCTGTGCAGGTACAGGCTGCACATTGAGTCACAGTGAGGTGTATGTGTGTGTGTGTGTGTGATATCATACGCTGTGCACTGAGTCACAGTGAGCCGTGTGGTTGTGCTGGTATAAACTGAGCATTGGATCACACTGAGGTGTCATGTGTGTGTATGTGCTGGTGTGGATTGTACATTGAGTCACAACGATGTGTGAGTTTTTGTATGTGTGTGTGCTGGTACAGGCTGTGCATTCAGTCACAGGGAGGTGAGTGTGTGTGTGGGTGCACGTGCTGGTATATGCTTTGCATTGAGTCACACTAAGCTGTGTGTGAGTGTTTGTATGTGTGTGTGTGTGTGGAGGTACAGGCTGTGTATTGATTCCCAGTGAGCCATGTGTGTTTCTTTGTGTGTGTAACTCTGCTAGCATACACTGTGCACTAAGTAACAGGGAGCCATGTGTGTGTGTCTATGTATGTTTTGGCATACTGTGAGCATTGAGTCAAACTGAGGTGTGTTCTGTGTGACTGTATGCACTGGCATGGAATGTGCATGGAATCACATAGAACTGTGCATGTGTGTGTGTGTGTGTATTTGGTGGTGTAGAGACTTTATTGTGTCGCAGTAAGCTGTGTGTGTATATGTGTGTGTGCTGGTATATCCTGTGCATTGAGTCACAGTGAACTGTGTGTGTGTGTTTGCTGGGGTAGGCTGTGCTTTGATTCAAGGTGAGCTGTGAGTGTGTGTGCGGTGCTGGTATGGACTGTGCACTGAGTCACAGAGAACCGTGTGTGTGTCTATGTGTGTTTTGGTATAAAGTGAGCATTGAATCACACTGAGTTGTGTGCTGTGTGTTTTTGTGCACTGGTATGGAGTCTGCATGGAATCACAGTGAGCTGTGCGTGTGTGTGTGTGTATTTGGTTGTGTAGAGTCTCTATTGCATCACAATAAGCTGTGTGTTTGTGTGATGGTACAGGATGTGCACTGTGTCATAGAGAGCAGTGTGTGTGTGTCTCTGCTGGTTTAGGCTGTGCATTGACTCACAGTGAGCCTTGTGTGTGTGCAAGTACAGTCTGAGCATTGAGTTACAGTGAGATGTGTTGCATGTGTTTGTGCTGGTAAGAACTGTACATTATGTCAGAATGAGCCGTGCATGTGTGTGTGTGTCTGTGTGTGCGTCTGTGTGCTGGTAGAGGTTGAGCACTGAATCACAGTTAGGTGTGTGTCTGTGAGTGTTCGTATGGGCTTTGCATTGAGTCACTGAGGTGTATGTGTGTGTTTGTGTGTGTGTGTGGTGCTACAGATTTCATTGAATCACCGTGAGCCTTGTGTGTGTCTGTGTGCTGATATAGGCTGTGGATTGAGTCACAGTGAGTTATGTGTGTGTGTGTGCTGCTGTAGACTGCGCATTGAGTCAAAATGAGTTGTTTGTGTGTTACTGTGCTCGTGTAGACTGTGCCTTGAATCACAGTGAGCATGTCTGTGTGTGTGTGCACTAGTATGTGTGGAGCATTTAATCAGTTATTTGTGTTTGTGTGTTTGTGTGCTCGTATGGTCTTTGCATTGAGTAACTGAGGTGTATGTGTGTGTGTGTGTGTGGTGATACAGACTGTGCATTGAGTCACAGTGAGCCGTGTGTGTGTGTATGAGAGTGTGTGTGTTGGTGGGCTTTCATTGATTCCATGGGGTGTGTGTGTCTGTGTTTGTTGTGCTAAAGACTGCATTGAGTCACAGTGAGTCGTGTGTGTGTGTGCTGGTATACGCGATTGATTGAGTCACGGTCAGCCGTGCATGATGTGCATGATGGTATGTGTGTGTGTTCTTCTATAGGCTGTGCATTGAGTCACAGTGAACCCTGTATCTGTGCAGGTGTGTATGTGTGTGTGCTGGTATAGGCTGTGCATTGAGTCCCACTGAGGTGTGTGTGTATGCTTGTGTGTTTTGGTATACATTGTACATTGAGTCAGAGTGCTGTGTGTTTGTGTGAACGCTGGTATAGTCTGTGCATTGAGTCACAGTTATGTGTGTGTGTGTCTGCGTGTTCTGGTACAGGCTGACCGTTGTGTCACACAGGGGTGTGTGTGTGTTGGTATAGGTTCCACTTTTTGTCACAGTGAGGTGTGTGTGTGTGTATGTGCAGGTACAGGCTGCACATTGAGTCACAGTGTGGGGTGTGTGTGTGTGTGATGTTATATGCTGTGCACTAGGACACAGTGAGCCGTGTGTGTGTGCTGGTATAATCTGAGCATTGAGTCACAGTGTGGTGTGGTGTGTGTGCCTTTGCTGGTATGGACTGTGCATTGAATCCCAGCCCTGTGTTAGTGTTTTTGTATTTGGTGCTGTAGAGTCTGCATGAGTCACAGTAAGGTGTGTGTGTGTGCTGCTATAGGCCTAGAATTGAGTCACACCTAGGTGAGTGTATGTGTATGTGTATGCTGATATGGGATTTGCATTGAATCACTGAGCGGTGTGTGTGTGTGTATGTGTGTACAGTTATTGGCTGTGCATTGAGTCACAGTGAACCATGTGTGTGTGGCGAGCTGCTATAGTCACAGCACTGAGTCACAGTTAAATGTGTGGGAGTTGTGTGTGTATGTGTGTGTGTGTATTTGCTGGTGTAGACTGTGCATTGAGTCACAGTGAGTAGTGCGGTGTGTTTGTGTCTGTGATGGTATGGACTGTGGTTTAATCCACTTTGACATGAACTATTGTGTGTGTTTGCGTGTGTGTGTGTGTGCTGGCACTGGATGACCATTGAGACACAGTGGGCTGTGTGTGTCTGTGTGTCTGTGTGTGCGCTGATATAGACTCTGTATTCAGTCACTGTGAGCTGTGTGTGTGTGTATATGTGTGCTCGTATAGGCTGTGCATTGAGTCACAGTGTAGTGTTTGTGTGTGTGTGTGCTGGTACAGGAAGCGTTTTCAGTCACAGTCTCGTGTGTGTGTGTGTGAATGTGAGTTTGTGTGCTGGTAATGGCTTTTATTGTGCTGGTATGGGCGTTATTGATTCATGGGTGCGTGTGTGAGTGTGTGGTGATACAGACTGCATTGAGTCACAGTGAACTGTGTGCGTGTGTGCTGGTATAGGCGATTGATTGAGTACCAGTGAGCCATGTGTGAGTGCGTGTTGGGGTGTGTGTGTGTTCTGGTATAGGCTGTGCATTAAGTCACAGTGAGTCCTGCATCTGTGCATGTGTGTGTGTGTGTGTGTGTGTGCTGGTATAGGCTGAGCTTTGAGTCACTCTGAGGTGTGTGTGCATGTGCTTGTAACATTGTGCCTTGATTCACTGTGCCATGTGAGTGTGTGTGCATGCTGGTATAGGTTGTGCATTGAGTCAGAGTGAGAGGTGTTTGTGTCTGTGTGTTCTGGTATAGGCTGAGAATTGAGGCACACTGAGGTGTGTGTGCACATGTGTGTGTGTGTGCTGGTACAGCCTGCGCATTGAGTAATATTGAGTTGTTTATGGGTGTATGTGCAGTTAGAGGCAGCACATTGAGTCACAGTGAGGTGTATGTGTGTGATGTTATACGCTATGCACTGATTCATAGGGAGGTTTGTGTGTGTGTGTGTGCACTTTCTGGTATAGGATTTGCATTGAATCACACTGAGCTGTGTTTTTGAGTGTCAGTATGTGTGCATGTGTCGAGGTATGGGCTGTGGATTGACTCACAGTTTGCTGTATGTGCTTCTCTGTGTGTGTATGTCTGCTAGCATATCCTGTGCACTGAGTCACAGGGAGCCGTGTGTGTGTGTGTGTGTTTGTGTGTTTCCAGGCATAGAGTGTGCATTCATTCACAGTCAGCCATGTGTGTGTGTGTGAGAGTGCACTGGTATAGGATATGCAGTGAGTCACAGTGAGGGGTGTTTGTTTCATTGTGCGTGTGCTTTCACAGGCTTACCGGCACAGTGAGATGTGGGTATGAGTGTGCCTGTGTGTGTGTGCTGCCATACACTGTGCCTTGAGTCACAGTGAGCTGTGTTGTGTGTTTGGTGCTGGTATGGAATGGGCACTGACTCACAGTGAGCCATGTGTGTGTGCTTGTACAGGCGATTGAATCATCGTGAGACATGTATGAGTGCATGTTAGTATGTGTGTGTGTTCACATATAGGCTGTGCATTGAATCACAATAAGGTGTGTACGTGTTCGTGTGTGGGCTATTACAGATTGTGCATTGAGTCACAGTGTCATGTGAGTGTGTGCAGGCTGGTATAGACTGTGCATTGTGTCACAGTGAGGGATGTGTGTGTCTGTGTGTTCTCATGTAGGATGACCATCGAGTCACACTTTGGTGTGTGTGTGTGTGTGTGTGTGCTGGTATAGGTTGCATATCGTATCACAGTGATGTGTGTGTTTGTTTCTGTGCAGGTACAGGCTGCACATTGAGTCACAGTGAGGTGTATGTGTGTGTGTGTGTGTGATGTCATACGCTGTGCACTGAGTCACAGTGAGCCGTGTGGTTGTGCTGGTATAAACTGAGCATTGGATCACACTGAGGTGTCATGTGTGTGTATGTGCTGGTGTGGATTGTACATTGAGTCACAACCATGTGTGAGTTTTTGTATGTGTGTGTGCTGGTACAGGCTGTGCATTCAGTCACAGGGAGGTGAGTGTGTGTGTGGGTGCACGTGCTGGTATATGCTTTGCATTGAGTCACACTAAGCTGTGTGTGAGTGTTTGTATGTGTGTGTGTGTGTGGAGGTACAGGCTGTGTATTGATTCCCAGTGAGCCATGTGTGTTTCTTTGTGTGTGTAACTCTGCTAGCATACACTGTGCACTAAGTAACAGGGAGCCATGTGTGTGTGTCTATGTATGTTTTGGCATACTGTGAGCATTGAGTCAAACTGAGGTGTGTTCTGTGTGACTGTATGCACTGGCATGGAATGTGCATGGAATCACATAGAGCTGTGCATGTGTGTGTGTGTGTGTATTTGGTGGTGTAGAGACTGTATTGTGTCGCAGTAAGCTGTGTGTGTATATGTGTGTGTGCTGGTATAGCCTGTGCATTGAGTCACAGTGAACTGTGTGTGTGTGTTTGCTGGGGTAGGCTGTGCTTTGATTCAAGGTGAGCTGTGAGTGTGTGTGCGGTGCTGGTATGGACTGTGCACTGAGTCACAGAGAACCGTGTGTGTGTCTATGTGTGTTTTGGTATAAAGTGAGCATTGAATCACACTGAGTTGTGTGCTGTGTGTTTTTGTGCACTGGTATGGAGTCTGCATGGAATCACAGTGAGCTGTGCGTGTGTGTGTGTGTATTTGGTTGTGTAGAGTCTCTATTGCATCACAATAAGCTGTGTGTTTGTGTGATGGTACAGGATGTGCACTGTGTCATAGAGAGCAGTGTGTGTGTGTCTCTGCTGGTTTAGGCTGTGCATTGACTCACAGTGAGCCTTGTGTGTGTGCAAGTACAGTCTGAGCATTGAGTTACAGTGAGATGTGTTGCATGTGTTTGTGCTGGTAAGAACTGTACATTATGTCAGAATGAGCCGTGCATGTGTGTGTGTGTCTGTGTGTGCGTCTGTGTGCTGGTAGAGGTTGAGCACTGAATCACAGTTAGGTGTGTGTCTGTGAGTGTTCGTATGGGCTTTGCATTGAGTCACTGAGGTGTATGTGTGTGTTTGTGTGTGTGTGTGGTGCTACAGATTTCATTGAATCACCGTGAGCCTTGTGTGTGTCTGTGTGCTGATATAGGCTGTGGATTGAGTCACAGTGAGTTATGTGTGTGTGTGTGCTGCTGTAGACTGCGCATTGAGTCAAAATGAGTTGTTTGTGTGTTACTGTGCTCGTGTAGACTGTGCCTTGAATCACAGTGAGCATGTCTGTGTGTGTGTGCACTAGTATGTGTGGAGCATTTAATCAGTTATTTGTGTTTGTGTGTTTGTGTGCTCGTATGGTCTTTGCATTGAGTAACTGAGGTGTATGTGTGTGTGTGTGTGGTGATACAGACTGTGCATTGAGTCACAGTGAGCCGTGTGTGTGTGTATGAGAGTGTGTGTGTTGGTGGGCTTTCATTGATTCCATGGGGTGTGTGTGTCTGTGTTTGTTGTGCTAAAGACTGCATTGAGTCACAGTGAGTCGTGTGTGTGTGTGCTGGTATACGCGATTGATTGAGTCACGGTCAGCCGTGCATGATGTGCATGATGGTATGTGTGTGTGTTCTTCTATAGGCTGTGCATTGAGTCACAGTGAACCCTGTATCTGTGCAGGTGTGTATGTGTGTGTGCTGGTATAGGCTGTGCATTGAGTCCCACTGAGGTGTGTGTGTATGCTTGTGTGTTTTGGTATACATTGTACATTGAGTCAGAGTGCTGTGTGTTTGTGTGAACGCTGGTATAGTCTGTGCATTGAGTCACAGTTATGTGTGTGTGTGTCTGCGTGTTCTGGTACAGGCTGACCGTTGTGTCACACAGGGGTGTGTGTGTGTTGGTATAGGTTCCACTTTTTGTCACAGTGAGGTGTGTGTGTGTGTATGTGCAGGTACAGGCTGCACATTGAGTCACAGTGTGGGGTGTGTGTGTGTGTGATGTTATATGCTGTGCACTAGGACACAGTGAGCCGTGTGTGTGTGCTGGTATAATCTGAGCATTGAGTCACAGTGTGGTGTGGTGTGTGTGCCTTTGCTGGTATGGACTGTGCATTGAATCCCAGCCCTGTGTTAGTGTTTGTGTATTTGGTGCTGTAGAGTCTGCATGAGTCACAGTAAGGTGTGTGTGTGTGCTGCTATAGGCCTAGAATTGAGTCACACCTAGGTGAGTGTATGTGTATGTGTATGCTGATATGGGATTTGCATTGAATCACTGAGCGGTGTGTGTGTGTGTATGTGTGTACAGTTATTGGCTGTGCATTGAGTCACAGTGAACCATGTGTGTGTGGCGAGCTGCTATAGTCACAGCACTGAGTCACAGTTAAATGTGTGGGAGTTGTGTGTGTATGTGTGTGTGTGTATTTGCTGGTGTAGACTGTGCATTGAGTCACAGTGAGTAGTGCGGTGTGTTTGTGTCTGTGATGGTATGGACTGTGGTTTAATCCACTTTGACATGAACTATTGTGTGTGTTTGCGTGTGTGTGTGTGTGCTGGCACTGGATGACCATTGAGACACAGTGGGCTGTGTGTGTCTGTGTGTCTGTGTGTGCGCTGATATAGACTCTGTATTCAGTCACTGTGAGCTGTGTGTGTGTGTATATGTGTGCTCGTATAGGCTGTGCATTGAGTCACAGTGTAGTGTTTGTGTGTGTGTGTGCTGGTACAGGAAGCGTTTTCAGTCACAGTCTCGTGTGTGTGTGTGTGAATGTGAGTTTGTGTGCTGGTAATGGCTTTTATTGTGCTGGTATGGGCGTTATTGACTCATGGGTGCGTGTGTGAGTGTGTGGTGATACAGACTGCATTGAGTCACAGTGAACTGTGTGCGTGTGTGCTGGTATAGGCGATTGATTGAGTACCAGTGAGCCATGTGTGAGTGCGTGTTGGGGTGTGTGTGTGTTCTGGTATAGGCTGTGCATTAAGTCACAGTGAGTCCTGCATCTGTGCATGTGTGTGTGTGTGTGTGTGTGTGCTGGTATAGGCTGAGCTTTGAGTCACTCTGAGGTGTGTGTGCATGTGCTTGTAACATTGTGCCTTGATTCACTGTGCCATGTGAGTGTGTGTGCATGCTGGTATAGGTTGTGCATTGAGTCAGAGTGAGAGGTGTTTGTGTCTGTGTGTTCTGGTATAGGCTGAGAATTGAGGCACACTGAGGTGTGTGTGCACATGTGTGTGTGTGTGCTGGTACAGCCTGCGCATTGAGTAATATTGAGTTGTTTATGGGTGTATGTGCAGTTAGAGGCAGCACATTGAGTCACAGTGAGGTGTATGTGTGTGATGTTATACGCTATGCACTGATTCATAGGGAGGTTTGTGTGTGTGTGTGTGCACTTTCTGGTATAGGATTTGCATTGAATCACACTGAGCTGTGTTTTTGAGTGTCAGTATGTGTGCATGTGTCGAGGTATGGGCTGTGGATTGACTCACAGTTTGCTGTATGTGCTTCTCTGTGTGTGTATGTCTGCTAGCATATCCTGTGCACTGAGTCACAGGGAGCCGTGTGTGTGTGTGTGTGTTTGTGTGTTTCCAGGCATAGAGTGTGCATTCATTCACAGTCAGCCATGTGTGTGTGTGTGAGAGTGCACTGGTATAGGATATGCAGTGAGTCACAGTGAGGGGTGTTTGTTTCATTGTGCGTGTGCTTTCACAGGCTTACCGGCACAGTGAGATGTGGGTATGAGTGTGCCTGTGTGTGTGTGCTGCCATACACTGTGCCTTGAGTCACAGTGAGCTGTGTTGTGTGTTTGGTGCTGGTATGGAATGGGCACTGACTCACAGTGAGCCATGTGTGTGTGCTTGTACAGGCGATTGAATCATCGTGAGACATGTATGAGTGCATGTTAGTATGTGTGTGTGTTCACATATAGGCTGTGCATTGAATCACAATAAGGTGTGTACGTGTTCGTGTGTGGGCTATTACAGATTGTGCATTGAGTCACAGTGTCATGTGAGTGTGTGCAGGCTGGTATAGACTGTGCATTGTGTCACAGTGAGGGATGTGTGTGTCTGTGTGTTCTCATGTAGGATGACCATCGAGTCACACTTTGGTGTGTGTGTGTGTGTGTGTGTGTGCTGGTATAGGTTGCATATCGTATCACAGTGATGTGTGTGTTTGTTTCTGTGCAGGTACAGGCTGCACATTGAGTCACAGTGAGGTGTATGTGTGTGTGTGTGTGTGATGTCATACGCTGTGCACTGAGTCACAGTGAGCCGTGTGGTTGTGCTGGTATAAACTGAGCATTGGATCACACTGAGGTGTCATGTGTGTGTATGTGCTGGTGTGGATTGTACATTGAGTCACAACCATGTGTGAGTTTTTGTATGTGTGTGTGCTGGTACAGGCTGTGCATTCAGTCACAGGGAGGTGAGTGTGTGTGTGGGTGCACGTGCTGGTATATGCTTTGCATTGAGTCACACTAAGCTGTGTGTGAGTGTTTGTATGTGTGTGTGTGTGTGTGGAGGTACAGGCTGTGTATTGATTCACAGTGAGCCATGTGTGTTTCTTTGTGTGTGTAACTCTGCTAGCATACACTGTGCACTAAGTAACAGGGAGCCATGTGTGTGTGTCTATGTATGTTTTGGCATACTGTGAGCATTGAGTCAAACTGAGGTGTGTTCTGTGTGACTGTATGCACTGGCATGAAATGTGCATGGAATCACATAGAGCTGTGCATGTGTGTGTGTGTGTATTTGGTGGTGTAGAGACTGTATTGTGTCACAGTAAGCTGTGTGTGTATATGTGTGTGTGCTGGTATAGCCTGTGCATTGAGTCACAGTGAACTGTGTGTGTGTGTTTGCTGGGGTAGGCTGTGCTTTGATTCAAGGTGAGCTGTGAGTGTGTGTGCGGTGCTGGTATGGACTGTGCACTGAGTCACAGAGAACCGTGTGTGTGTCTATGTGTGTTTTGGTATAAAGTGAGCATTGAATCACACTGAGTTGTGTGCTGTGTGTTTTTGTGCACTGGTATGGAGTCTGCATGGAATCACAGTGAGCTGTGCGAGTGTGTGTGTGTATTTGGTTGTGTAGAGTCTCTATTGCATCACAATGAGCTGTGTGTGTGTGTGATGGTACAGGATGTGCACTGTGTCATAGAGAGCAGTGTGTGTGTGTCTCTGCTGGTATAGGCTGTGCATTGACTCACAGTGAGCCTTGTGTGTGTGCAAGTACAGTCTGAGCATTGAGTTACAGTGAGATGTGTTGCATGTGTTTGTGCTGGTAAGAACTGTACATTATGTCAGAATGAGCCGTGCATGTGTGTGTGTGTCTGTGTGTGCGTCTGTGTGCTGGTAGAGGTTGAGCACTGAATCACAGTTAGGTGTGTGTCTGTGAGTGTTCGTATGGGCTTTGCATTGAGTCACTGAGGTGTATGTGTTTGTTTGTGTGTGTGTGTGGTGCTACAGATTTCATTGAATCACAGTGAGCCTTGTGTGTGTCTGTGTGCTGATATAGGCTGTGGATTGAGTCACAGTGAGTTATGTGTGTGTGTGTGCTGCTGTAGACTGCGCATTGAGTCAAAATGAGTTGTTTGTGTGTTACTGTGCTCGTGTAGACTGTGCCTTGAATCACAGTGAGCATGTCTGTGTGTGTGTGCACTAGTATGTGTGGAGCATTTAATCAGTTATTTGTGTTTGTGTGTTTGTGTGCTCGTATGGTCTTTGCATTGAGTAACTGAGGTGTATGTGTGTGTGTGTGTGGTGATACAGACTGTGCATTGAGTCACAGTGAGCCGTGTGTGTGTGTATGAGAGTGTGTGTGTTGGTGGGCTTTCATTGATTCCATGGGGTGTGTGTGTCTGTGTTTGTTGTGCTAAAGACTGCATTGAGTCACAGTGAGTCGTGTGTGTGTGTGCTGGTATACGCGATTGATTGAGTTACGGTCAGCCATGTGTGTGTGCATGATGGTATGTGTGTGTGTTCTTCTATAGGCTGTGCATTGAGTCACAGTGAACCCTGTATCTGTGCAGTTGTGTATGTGTGTGTGCTGGTATAGGCTGTGCATTGAGTCCCACTGAGGTGTGTGTGTATGCTTGTGTGTTTTGGTATACATTGTACATTGAGTCAGAGTGCTGTGTGTTTGTGTGCACGCTGGTATAGTCTGTGCATTGAGTCACAGTTATGTGTGTGTGTGTCTGCGTGTTCTGGTATAGGCTGACCGTTGTGTCACACAGGGGTGTGTGTGTGCTGGTATAGGCTCCACTTTTTGTCACAGTGAGGTGTGTGTGTGTGTATGTGCAGGTACAGGCTGCACATTGAGTCACAGTGTGGGGTGTGTGTGTGTGTGATGTTATATGCTGTGCACTAGGACACAGTGAGCCGTGTGTGTGTGCTGGTATAATCTGAGCATTGAGTCACAGTGTGGTGTGGTGTGTGTGCCTTTGCTGGTATGGACTGTGCATTGAATCCCAGCCCTGTGTTAGTGTTTGTGTATTTGGTGCTGTAGAGTCTGCATGAGTCACAGTAAGGTGTGTGTGTGTGTTGCTATAGGCCTAGAATTGAGTCACACCTAGGTGAGTGTATGTGTATGTGTATGCTGATATGGGATTTGCATTGAATCACTGAGCGGTGTGTGTGTGTGTATGTGTGTACAGTTATTGGCTGTGCATTGAGTCACAGTGAACCATGTGTGTGTGGCGAGCTGCTATAGTCACAGCACTGAGTCACAGTTAAATGTGTGGGAGTTGTGTGTGTATGTGTGTGTGTGTATTTGCTGGTGTAGACTGTGCATTGAGTCACAGTGAGTAGTGCGGTGTGTTTGTGTCTGTGATGGTATGGACTGTGGTTTAATCCACTTTGACATGAACTATTGTGTGTGTTTGCGTGTGTGTGTGTGTGCTGGCACTGGATGACCATTGAGACACAGTGGGCTGTGTGTGTCTGTGTGTCTGTGTGTGCGCTGATATAGACTCTGTATTCAGTCACTGTGAGCTGTGTGTGTGTGTATATGTGTGCTCGTATAGGCTGTGCATTGAGTCACAGTGTAGTGTTTGTGTGTGTGTGTGCTGGTACAGGAAGCGTTTTCAGTCACAGTCTCGTGTGTGTGTGTGTGAATGTGAGTTTGTGTGCTGGTAATGGCTTTATAGTGCTGGTATGGGCGTTATTGACTCATGGGTGCGTGTGTGAGTGTGTCGTGATACAGACTGCATTGAGTCACAGTGAACTGTGTGCGTGTGTGCTGGTATAGGCGATTGATTGAGTACCAGTGAGCCATGTGTGAGTGCGTGTTGGGGTGTGTGTGTGTTCTGGTATAGGCTGTGCATTAAGTCACAGTGAGTCCTGCATCTGTGCATGTGTGTGTGTGTGTGCGTGTGTGCTGGTATAGGCTGAGCTTTGAGTCACTCTGAGGTGTGTGTGCATGTGCTTGTAACATTGTGCCTTGATTCACTGTGCCATGTGAGTGTGTGTGCATGCTGGTATAGGTTGTGCATTGAGTCAGAGTGAGAGGTGTTTGTGTCTGTGTGTTCTGGTATAGGCTGAGAATTGAGGCACACTGAGGTGTGTGTGCACATGTGTGTGTGTGTGCTGGTACAGCCTGCACATTGAGTCATATTGAGTTGTTTGTGGGTGTATGTGCAGGTAGAGGCAGCACATTGAGTTACAGTGAGGTGTATGTGTGTGATGTTATACGCTATGCACTGATTCATAGGGAGGTTTGTGTGTGTGTGTGTGCACTTTCTGGTATAGGATTTGCATTGAATCACACTGAGCTGTGTTTTTGAGTGTCAGTATGTGTGCATGTGTCGAGGTATGGGCTGTGGATTGACTCACAGTTTGCTGTATGTGCTTCTCTGTGTGTGTATGTCTGCTAGCATATCATGTGCATTGAGTCACAGGGAGCCGTGTGTGTGTGTGTGTTTCCAGGTATAGAGTGTGCATTCATTCACAGTCAGCCATGTGTGTGTGTGTGAGAGTGCACTGGTATAGGATATGCAGTGAGTCACAGTGAGGGGTGTTTGTTTCATTGTGCGTGTGCTTTCACAGGCTTACCGGCACAGTGAGATGTGGGTATGAGTGTGCCTGTGTGTGTGTGCTGCCATACACTGTGCCTTGAGTCACAGTGAGCTGTGTTGTGTGTTTGGTGCTGGTATGGAATGGGCACTGACTCACAGTGAGCCATGTGTGTGTGCTTGTACAGGCGATTGAATCATCGTGAGACATGTGTGAGTGCATGTTAGTATGTGTGTGTGTTCACATATAGGCTGTGCATTGAATCACAATAAGGTGTGTACGTGTTCGTGTGTGGGCTATTACAGATTGTGCATTGAGTCACAGTGTCATGTGAGTGTGTGCAGGCTGGTATAGACTGTGCATTGTGTCACAGTGAGGGATGTGTGTGTCTGTGTGTTCTCATGTAGGATGACCATCGAGTCACACTTTGGTGTGTGTGTGTGTGTGTGTGTGCTGGTATAGGTTGCATATCGCATCACAGTGATGTGTGTGTTTGTTTCTGTGCAGGTACAGGCTGCACATTGAGTCACAGTGAGGTGTATGTGTGTGTGTGTGTGTGATATCATACGCTGTGCACTGAGTCACAGTGAGCCGTGTGGTTGTGCTGGTATAAACTGAGCATTGGATCACACTGAGGTATCATGTGTGTGTATGTGCTGGTGTGGATTGTACATTGAGTCACAACGATGTGTGAGTTTTTGTATGTGTGTGTGCTGGTACAGGCTGTGCATTCAGTCACAGGGAGGTGAGTGTGTGTGTGGGTGCACGTGCTGGTATATGCTTTGCATTGAGTCACACTAAGCTGTGTGTGAGTGTTTGTATGTGTGTGTGTGTGTGGAGGTACAGGCTGTGTATTGATTCCCAGTGAGCCATGTGTGTTTCTTTGTGTGTGTAACTCTGCTAGCATACACTGTGCACTAAGTAACAGGGAGCCATGTGTGTGTGTCTATGTATGTTTTGGCATACTGTGAGCATTGAGTCAAACTGAGGTGTGTTCTGTGTGACTGTATGCACTGGCATGGAATGTGCATGGAATCACATAGAGCTGTGCATGTGTGTGTGTGTGTGTATTTGGTGGTGTAGAGACTGTATTGTGTCGCAGTAAGCTGTGTGTGTATATGTGTGTGTGCTGGTATAGCCTGTGCATTGAGTCACAGTGAACTGTGTGTGTGTGTTTGCTGGGGTAGGCTGTGCTTTGATTCAAGGTGAGCTGTGAGTGTGTGTGCGGTGCTGGTATGGACTGTGCACTGAGTCACAGAGAACCGTGTGTGTGTCTATGTGTGTTTTGGTATAAAGTGAGCATTGAATCACACTGAGTTGTGTGCTGTGTGTTTTTGTGCACTGGTATGGAGTCTGCATGGAATCACAGTGAGCTGTGCGTGTGTGTGTGTGTATTTGGTTGTGTAGAGTCTCTATTGCATCACAATAAGCTGTGTGTTTGTGTGATGGTACAGGATGTGCACTGTGTCATAGAGAGCAGTGTGTGTGTGTCTCTGCTGGTTTAGGCTGTGCATTGACTCACAGTGAGCCTTGTGTGTGTGCAAGTACAGTCTGAGCATTGAGTTACAGTGAGATGTGTTGCATGTGTTTGTGCTGGTAAGAACTGTACATTATGTCAGAATGAGCCGTGCATGTGTGTGTGTGTCTGTGTGTGCGTCTGTGTGCTGGTAGAGGTTGAGCACTGAATCACAGTTAGGTGTGTGTCTGTGAGTGTTCGTATGGGCTTTGCATTGAGTCACTGAGGTGTATGTGTGTGTTTGTGTGTGTGTGTGGTGCTACAGATTTCATTGAATCACCGTGAGCCTTGTGTGTGTCTGTGTGCTGATATAGGCTGTGGATTGAGTCACAGTGAGTTATGTGTGTGTGTGTGCTGCTGTAGACTGCGCATTGAGTCAAAATGAGTTGTTTGTGTGTTACTGTGCTCGTGTAGACTGTGCCTTGAATCACAGTGAGCATGTCTGTGTGTGTGTGCACTAGTATGTGTGGAGCATTTAATCAGTTATTTGTGTTTGTGTGTTTGTGTGCTCGTATGGTCTTTGCATTGAGTAACTGAGGTGTATGTGTGTGTGTGTGTGTGGTGATACAGACTGTGCATTGAGTCACAGTGAGCCGTGTGTGTGTGTATGAGAGTGTGTGTGTTGGTGGGCTTTCATTGATTCCATGGGGTGTGTGTGTCTGTGTTTGTTGTGCTAAAGACTGCATTGAGTCACAGTGAGTCGTGTGTGTGTGTGCTGGTATACGCGATTGATTGAGTCACGGTCAGCCGTGCATGATGTGCATGATGGTATGTGTGTGTGTTCTTCTATAGGCTGTGCATTGAGTCACAGTGAACCCTGTATCTGTGCAGGTGTGTATGTGTGTGTGCTGGTATAGGCTGTGCATTGAGTCCCACTGAGGTGTGTGTGTATGCTTGTGTGTTTTGGTATACATTGTACATTGAGTCAGAGTGCTGTGTGTTTGTGTGAACGCTGGTATAGTCTGTGCATTGAGTCACAGTTATGTGTGTGTGTGTCTGCGTGTTCTGGTACAGGCTGACCGTTGTGTCACACAGGGGTGTGTGTGTGTTGGTATAGGTTCCACTTTTTGTCACAGTGAGGTGTGTGTGTGTGTATGTGCAGGTACAGGCTGCACATTGAGTCACAGTGTGGGGTGTGTGTGTGTGTGATGTTATATGCTGTGCACTAGGACACAGTGAGCCGTGTGTGTGTGCTGGTATAATCTGAGCATTGAGTCACAGTGTGGTGTGGTGTGTGTGCCTTTGCTGGTATGGACTGTGCATTGAATCCCAGCCCTGTGTTAGTGTTTGTGTATTTGGTGCTGTAGAGTCTGCATGAGTCACAGTAAGGTGTGTGTGTGTGCTGCTATAGGCCTAGAATTGAGTCACACCTAGGTGAGTGTATGTGTATGTGTATGCTGATATGGGATTTGCATTGAATCACTGAGCGGTGTGTGTGTGTGTATGTGTGTACAGTTATTGGCTGTGCATTGAGTCACAGTGAACCATGTGTGTGTGGCGAGCTGCTATAGTCACAGCACTGAGTCACAGTTAAATGTGTGGGAGTTGTGTGTGTATGTGTGTGTGTGTATTTGCTGGTGTAGACTGTGCATTGAGTCACAGTGAGTAGTGCGGTGTGTTTGTGTCTGTGATGGTATGGACTGTGGTTTAATCCACTTTGACATGAACTATTGTGTGTGTTTGCGTGTGTGTGTGTGTGCTGGCACTGGATGACCATTGAGACACAGTGGGCTGTGTGTGTCTGTGTGTCTGTGTGTGCGCTGATATAGACTCTGTATTCAGTCACTGTGAGCTGTGTGTGTGTGTATATGTGTGCTCGTATAGGCTGTGCATTGAGTCACAGTGTAGTGTTTGTGTGTGTGTGTGCTGGTACAGGAAGCGTTTTCAGTCACAGTCTCGTGTGTGTGTGTGTGAATGTGAGTTTGTGTGCTGGTAATGGCTTTTATTGTGCTGGTATGGGCGTTATTGACTCATGGGTGCGTGTGTGAGTGTGTGGTGATACAGACTGCATTGAGTCACAGTGAACTGTGTGCGTGTGTGCTGGTATAGGCGATTGATTGAGTACCAGTGAGCCATGTGTGAGTGCGTGTTGGGGTGTGTGTGTGTTCTGGTATAGGCTGTGCATTAAGTCACAGTGAGTCCTGCATCTGTGCATGTGTGTGTGTGTGTGTGTGTGTGTGCTGGTATAGGCTGAGCTTTGAGTCACTCTGAGGTGTGTGTGCATGTGCTTGTAACATTGTGCCTTGATTCACTGTGCCATGTGAGTGTGTGTGCATGCTGGTATAGGTTGTGCATTGAGTCAGAGTGAGAGGTGTTTGTGTCTGTGTGTTCTGGTATAGGCTGAGAATTGAGGCACACTGAGGTGTGTGTGCACATGTGTGTGTGTGTGCTGGTACAGCCTGCGCATTGAGTAATATTGAGTTGTTTATGGGTGTATGTGCAGTTAGAGGCAGCACATTGAGTCACAGTGAGGTGTATGTGTGTGATGTTATACGCTATGCACTGATTCATAGGGAGGTTTGTGTGTGTGTGTGTGCACTTTCTGGTATAGGATTTGCATTGAATCACACTGAGCTGTGTTTTTGAGTGTCAGTATGTGTGCATGTGTCGAGGTATGGGCTGTGGATTGACTCACAGTTTGCTGTATGTGCTTCTCTGTGTGTGTATGTCTGCTAGCATATCCTGTGCACTGAGTCACAGGGAGCCGTGTGTGTGTGTGTGTGTTTGTGTGTTTCCAGGCATAGAGTGTGCATTCATTCACAGTCAGCCATGTGTGTGTGTGTGAGAGTGCACTGGTATAGGATATGCAGTGAGTCACAGTGAGGGGTGTTTGTTTCATTGTGCGTGTGCTTTCACAGGCTTACCGGCACAGTGAGATGTGGGTATGAGTGTGCCTGTGTGTGTGTGCTGCCATACACTGTGCCTTGAGTCACAGTGAGCTGTGTTGTGTGTTTGGTGCTGGTATGGAATGGGCACTGACTCACAGTGAGCCATGTGTGTGTGCTTGTACAGGCGATTGAATCATCGTGAGACATGTATGAGTGCATGTTAGTATGTGTGTGTGTTCACATATAGGCTGTGCATTGAATCACAATAAGGTGTGTACGTGTTCGTGTGTGGGCTATTACAGATTGTGCATTGAGTCACAGTGTCATGTGAGTGTGTGCAGGCTGGTATAGACTGTGCATTGTGTCACAGTGAGGGATGTGTGTGTCTGTGTGTTCTCATGTAGGATGACCATCGAGTCACACTTTGGTGTGTGTGTGTGTGTGTGTGTGCTGGTATAGGTTGCATATCGTATCACAGTGATGTGTGTGTTTGTTTCTGTGCAGGTACAGGCTGCACATTGAGTCACAGTGAGGTGTATGTGTGTGTGTGTGTGTGATGTCATACACTGTGCACTGAGTCACAGTGAGCCGTGTGGTTGTGCTGGTATAAACTGAGCATTGGATCACACTGAGGTGTCATGTGTGTGTATGTGCTGGTGTGGATTGTACATTGAGTCACAACCATGTGTGAGTTTTTGTATGTGTGTGTGCTGGTACAGGCTGTGCATTCAGTCACAGGGAGGTGAGTGTGTGTGTGGGTGCACGTGCTGGTATATGCTTTGCATTGAGTCACACTAAGCTGTGTGTGAGTGTTTGTATGTGTGTGTGTGTGTGTGGAGGTACAGGCTGTGTATTGATTCACAGTGAGCCATGTGTGTTTCTTTGTGTGTGTAACTCTGCTAGCATACACTGTGCACTAAGTAACAGGGAGCCATGTGTGTGTGTCTATGTATGTTTTGGCATACTGTGAGCATTGAGTCAAACTGAGGTGTGTTCTGTGTGACTGTATGCACTGGCATGAAATGTGCATGGAATCACATAGAGCTGTGCATGTGTGTGTGTGTGTATTTGGTGGTGTAGAGACTGTATTGTGTCGCAGTAAGCTGTGTGGGTATATGTGTGTGTGCTGGTATAGCCTGTGCATTGAGTCACAGTGAACAGTGTGTGTGTGTTTGCTGGGGTAGGCTGTGCTTTGATTCAAGGTGAGCTGTGAGTGTGTGTGCGGTGCTGGTATGGACTGTGCACTGAGTCACAGAGAACCGTGTGTGTGTCTATGTGTGTTTTGGTATAA
Source organism: Grampus griseus (assembly GCF_964374135.1). Classification (NCBI taxonomy): domain Eukaryota; kingdom Metazoa; phylum Chordata; class Mammalia; order Artiodactyla; family Delphinidae; genus Grampus; species Grampus griseus. The sequence continues at coordinate 9,839,259 of NC_139016.1, read as the reverse complement.
AGTGAGCATTGAATCACACTGAGTTGTGTGCTGTGTGTTTTTGTGCACTGGTATGGAGTCTGCATGGAATCACAGTGAGCTGTGCGAGTGTGTGTGTGTATTTGGTTGTGTAGAGTCTCTATTGCATCACAATGAGCTGTGTGTGTGTGTGATGGTACAGGATGTGCACTGTGTCATAGAGAGCAGTGTGTGTGTGTCTCTGCTGGTATAGGCTGTGCATTGACTCACAGTGAGCCTTGTGTGTGTGCAAGTACAGTCTGAGCATTGAGTTACAGTGAGATGTGTTGCATGTGTTTGTGCTGGTAAGAACTGTACATTATGTCAGAATGAGCCGTGCATGTGTGTGTGTGTCTGTGTGTGCGTCTGTGTGCTGGTAGAGGTTGAGCACTGAATCACAGTTAGGTGTGTGTCTGTGAGTGTTCGTATGGGCTTTGCATTGAGTCACTGAGGTGTATGTGTTTGTTTGTGTGTGTGTGTGGTGCTACAGATTTCATTGAATCACAGTGAGCCTTGTGTGTGTCTGTGTGCTGATATAGGCTGTGGATTGAGTCACAGTGAGTTATGTGTGTGTGTGTGCTGCTGTAGACTGCGCATTGAGTCAAAATGAGTTGTTTGTGTGTTACTGTGCTCGTGTAGACTGTGCCTTGAATCACAGTGAGCATGTCTGTGTGTGTGTGCACTAGTATGTGTGGAGCATTTAATCAGTTATTTGTGTTTGTGTGTTTGTGTGCTCGTATGGTCTTTGCATTGAGTAACTGAGGTGTATGTGTGTGTGTGTGTGGTGATACAGACTGTGCATTGAGTCACAGTGAGCCGTGTGTGTGTGTATGAGAGTGTGTGTGTTGGTGGGCTTTCATTGATTCCATGGGGTGTGTGTGTCTGTGTTTGTTGTGCTAAAGACTGCATTGAGTCACAGTGAGTCGTGTGTGTGTGTGCTGGTATACGCGATTGATTGAGTTACGGTCAGCCATGTGTGTGTGCATGATGGTATGTGTGTGTGTTCTTCTATAGGCTGTGCATTGAGTCACAGTGAACCCTGTATCTGTGCAGGTGTGTATGTGTGTGTGCTGGTATAGGCTGTGCATTGAGTCCCACTGAGGTGTGTGTGTATGCTTGTGTGTTTTGGTATACATTGTACATTGAGTCAGAGTGCTGTGTGTTTGTGTGCACGCTGGTATAGTCTGTGCATTGAGTCACAGTTATGTGTGTGTGTGTCTGCGTGTTCTGGTATAGGCTGACCGTTGTGTCACACAGGGGTGTGTGTGTGCTGGTATAGGCTCCACTTTTTGTCACAGTGAGGTGTGTGTGTGTGTATGTGCAGGTACAGGCTGCACATTGAGTCACAGTGTGGGGTGTGTGTGTGTGTGATGTTATATGCTGTGCACTAGGACACAGTGAGCCGTGTGTGTGTGCTGGTATAATCTGAGCATTGAGTCACAGTGTGGTGTGGTGTGTGTGCCTTTGCTGGTATGGACTGTGCATTGAATCCCAGCCCTGTGTTAGTGTTTGTGTATTTGGTGCTGTAGAGTCTGCATGAGTCACAGTAAGGTGTGTGTGTGTGCTGCTATAGGCCTAGAATTGAGTCACACCTAGGTGAGTGTATGTGTATGTGTATGCTGATATGGGATTTGCATTGAATCACTGAGCGGTGTGTGTGTGTGTATGTGTGTACAGTTATTGGCTGTGCATTGAGTCACAGTGAACCATGTGTGTGTGGTGAGCTGCTATAGTCACAGCACTGAGTCACAGTTAAATGTGTGGGAGTTGTGTGTGTATGTGTGTGTGTGTATTTGCTGGTGTAGACTGTGCATTGAGTCACAGTGAGTAGTGCGGTGTGTTTGTGTCTGTGATGGTATGGACTGTGGTTTAATCCACTTTGACATGAACTATTGTGTGTGTTTGCGTGTGTGTGTGTGTGCTGGCACTGGATGACCATTGAGACACAGTGGGCTGTGTGTGTCTGTGTGTCTGTGTGTGCGCTGATATAGACTCTGTATTCAGTCACTGTGAGCTGTGTGTGTGTGGATATGTGTGCTCGTATAGGCTGTGCATTGAGTCACAGTGTAGTGTTTGTGTGTGTGTGTGCTGGTACAGGAAGCGTTTTCAGTCACAGTCTCGTGTGTGTGTGTGTGAATGTGAGTTTGTGTGCTGGTAATGGCTTTATAGTGCTGGTATGGGCGTTATTGACTCATGGGTGCGTGTGTGAGTGTGTCGTGATACAGACTGCATTGAGTCACAGTGAACTGTGTGCGTGTGTGCTGGTATAGGCGATTGATTGAGTACCAGTGAGCCATGTGTGAGTGCGTGTTGGGGTGTGTGTGTGTTCTGGTATAGGCTGTGCATTAAGTCACAGTGAGTCCTGCATCTGTGCATGTGTGTGTGTGTGTGCGTGTGTGCTGGTATAGGCTGAGCTTTGAGTCACTCTGAGGTGTGTGTGCATGTGCTTGTAACATTGTGCCTTGATTCACTGTGCCATGTGAGTGTGTGTGCATGCTGGTATAGGTTGTGCATTGAGTCAGAGTGAGAGGTGTTTGTGTCTGTGTGTTCTGGTATAGGCTGAGAATTGAGGCACACTGAGGTGTGTGTGCACATGTGTGTGTGTGTGCTGGTACAGCCTGCACATTGAGTCATATTGAGTTGTTTGTGGGTGTATGTGCAGGTAGAGGCAGCACATTGAGTTACAGTGAGGTGTATGTGTGTGATGTTATACGCTATGCACTGATTCATAGGGAGGTTTGTGTGTGTGTGTGTGCACTTTCTGGTATAGGATTTGCATTGAATCACACTGAGCTGTGTTTTTGAGTGTCAGTATGTGTGCATGTGTCGAGGTATGGGCTGTGGATTGACTCACAGTTTGCTGTATGTGCTTCTCTGTGTGTGTATGTCTGCTAGCATATCATGTGCATTGAGTCACAGGGAGCCGTGTGTGTGTGTGTGTTTCCAGGTATAGAGTGTGCATTCATTCACAGTCAGCCATGTGTGTGTGTGTGAGAGTGCACTGGTATAGGATATGCAGTGAGTCACAGTGAGGGGTGTTTGTTTCATTGTGCGTGTGCTTTCACAGGCTTACCGGCACAGTGAGATGTGGGTATGAGTGTGCCTGTGTGTGTGTGCTGCCATACACTGTGCCTTGAGTCACAGTGAGCTGTGTTGTGTGTTTGGTGCTGGTATGGAATGGGCACTGACTCACAGTGAGCCATGTGTGTGTGCTTGTACAGGCGATTGAATCATCGTGAGACATGTGTGAGTGCATGTTAGTATGTGTGTGTGTTCACATATAGGCTGTGCATTGAATCACAATAAGGTGTGTACGTGTTCGTGTGTGGGCTATTACAGATTGTGCATTGAGTCACAGTGTCATGTGAGTGTGTGCAGGCTGGTATAGACTGTGCATTGTGTCACAGTGAGGGATGTGTGTGTCTGTGTGTTCTCATGTAGGATGACCATCGAGTCACACTTTGGTGTGTGTGTGTGTGTGTGTGTGCTGGTATAGGTTGCATATCGCATCACAGTGATGTGTGTGTTTGTTTCTGTGCAGGTACAGGCTGCACATTGAGTCACAGTGAGGTGTATGTGTGTGTGTGTGTGTGATATCATACGCTGTGCACTGAGTCACAGTGAGCCGTGTGGTTGTGCTGGTATAAACTGAGCATTGGATCACACTGAGGTATCATGTGTGTGTATGTGCTGGTGTGGATTGTACATTGAGTCACAACGATGTGTGAGTTTTTGTATGTGTGTGTGCTGGTACAGGCTGTGCATTCAGTCACAGGGAGGTGAGTGTGTGTGTGGGTGCACGTGCTGGTATATGCTTTGCATTGAGTCACACTAAGCTGTGTGTGAGTGTTTGTATGTGTGTGTGTGTGTGGAGGTACAGGCTGTGTATTGATTCCCAGTGAGCCATGTGTGTTTCTTTGTGTGTGTAACTCTGCTAGCATACACTGTGCACTAAGTAACAGGGAGCCATGTGTGTGTGTCTATGTATGTTTTGGCATACTGTGAGCATTGAGTCAAACTGAGGTGTGTTCTGTGTGACTGTATGGACTGGCATGGAATGTGCATGGAATCACATAGAGCTGTGCATGTGTGTGTGTGTGTGTATTTGGTGGTGTAGAGACTGTATTGTGTCGCAGTAAGCTGTGTGTGTATATGTGTGTGTGCTGGTATAGCCTGTGCATTGAGTCACAGTGAACTGTGTGTGTGTGTTTGCTGGGGTAGGCTGTGCTTTGATTCAAGGTGAGCTGTGAGTGTGTGTGCGGTGCTGGTATGGACTGTGCACTGAGTCACAGAGAACCGTGTGTGTGTCTATGTGTGTTTTGGTATAAAGTGAGCATTGAATCACACTGAGTTGTGTGCTGTGTGTTTTTGTGCACTGGTATGGAGTCTGCATGGAATCACAGTGAGCTGTGCGTGTGTGTGTGTGTATTTGGTTGTGTAGAGTCTCTATTGCATCACAATAAGCTGTGTGTTTGTGTGATGGTACAGGATGTGCACTGTGTCATAGAGAGCAGTGTGTGTGTGTCTCTGCTGGTTTAGGCTGTGCATTGACTCACAGTGAGCCTTGTGTGTGTGCAAGTACAGTCTGAGCATTGAGTTACAGTGAGATGTGTTGCATGTGTTTGTGCTGGTAAGAACTGTACATTATGTCAGAATGAGCCGTGCATGTGTGTGTGTGTCTGTGTGTGCGTCTGTGTGCTGGTAGAGGTTGAGCACTGAATCACAGTTAGGTGTGTGTCTGTGAGTGTTCGTATGGGCTTTGCATTGAGTCACTGAGGTGTATGTGTGTGTTTGTGTGTGTGTGGTGCTACAGATTTCATTGAATCACCGTGAGCCTTGTGTGTGTCTGTGTGCTGATATAGGCTGTGGATTGAGTCACAGTGAGTTATGTGTGTGTGTGTGCTGCTGTAGACTGCGCATTGAGTCAAAATGAGTTGTTTGTGTGTTACTGTGCTCGTGTAGACTGTGCCTTGAATCACAGTGAGCATGTCTGTGTGTGTGTGCACTAGTATGTGTGGAGCATTTAATCAGTTATTTGTGTTTGTGTGTTTGTGTGCTCGTATGGTCTTTGCATTGAGTAACTGAGGTGTATGTGTGTGTGTGTGTGTGGTGATACAGACTGTGCATTGAGTCACAGTGAGCCGTGTGTGTGTGTATGAGAGTGTGTGTGTTGGTGGGCTTTCATTGATTCCATGGGGTGTGTGTGTCTGTGTTTGTTGTGCTAAAGACTGCATTGAGTCACAGTGAGTCGTGTGTGTGTGTGCTGGTATACGCGATTGATTGAGTCACGGTCAGCCGTGCATGATGTGCATGATGGTATGTGTGTGTGTTCTTCTATAGGCTGTGCATTGAGTCACAGTGAACCCTGTATCTGTGCAGGTGTGTATGTGTGTGTGCTGGTATAGGCTGTGCATTGAGTCCCACTGAGGTGTGTGTGTATGCTTGTGTGTTTTGGTATACATTGTACATTGAGTCAGAGTGCTGTGTGTTTGTGTGAACGCTGGTATAGTCTGTGCATTGAGTCACAGTTATGTGTGTGTGTGTCTGCGTGTTCTGGTACAGGCTGACCGTTGTGTCACACAGGGGTGTGTGTGTGTTGGTATAGGTTCCACTTTTTGTCACAGTGAGGTGTGTGTGTGTGTATGTGCAGGTACAGGCTGCACATTGAGTCACAGTGTGGGGTGTGTGTGTGTGTGATGTTATATGCTGTGCACTAGGACACAGTGAGCCGTGTGTGTGTGCTGGTATAATCTGAGCATTGAGTCACAGTGTGGTGTGGTGTGTGTGCCTTTGCTGGTATGGACTGTGCATTGAATCCCAGCCCTGTGTTAGTGTTTGTGTATTTGGTGCTGTAGAGTCTGCATGAGTCACAGTAAGGTGTGTGTGTGTGCTGCTATAGGCCTAGAATTGAGTCACACCTAGGTGAGTGTATGTGTATGTGTATGCTGATATGGGATTTGCATTGAATCACTGAGCGGTGTGTGTGTGTGTATGTGTGTACAGTTATTGGCTGTGCATTGAGTCACAGTGAACCATGTGTGTGTGGCGAGCTGCTATAGTCACAGCACTGAGTCACAGTTAAATGTGTGGGAGTTGTGTGTGTATGTGTGTGTGTGTATTTGCTGGTGTAGACTGTGCATTGAGTCACAGTGAGTAGTGCGGTGTGTTTGTGTCTGTGATGGTATGGACTGTGGTTTAATCCACTTTGACATGAACTATTGTGTGTGTTTGCGTGTGTGTGTGTGTGCTGGCACTGGATGACCATTGAGACACAGTGGGCTGTGTGTGTCTGTGTGTCTGTGTGTGCGCTGATATAGACTCTGTATTCAGTCACTGTGAGCTGTGTGTGTGTGTATATGTGTGCTCGTATAGGCTGTGCATTGAGTCACAGTGTAGTGTTTGTGTGTGTGTGTGCTGGTACAGGAAGCGTTTTCAGTCACAGTCTCGTGTGTGTGTGTGTGAATGTGAGTTTGTGTGCTGGTAATGGCTTTTATTGTGCTGGTATGGGCGTTATTGACTCATGGGTGCGTGTGTGAGTGTGTGGTGATACAGACTGCATTGAGTCACAGTGAACTGTGTGCGTGTGTGCTGGTATAGGCGATTGATTGAGTACCAGTGAGCCATGTGTGAGTGCGTGTTGGGGTGTGTGTGTGTTCTGGTATAGGCTGTGCATTAAGTCACAGTGAGTCCTGCATCTGTGCATGTGTGTGTGTGTGTGTGTGTGTGCTGGTATAGGCTGAGCTTTGAGTCACTCTGAGGTGTGTGTGCATGTGCTTGTAACATTGTGCCTTGATTCACTGTGCCATGTGAGTGTGTGTGCATGCTGGTATAGGTTGTGCATTGAGTCAGAGTGAGAGGTGTTTGTGTCTGTGTGTTCTGGTATAGGCTGAGAATTGAGGCACACTGAGGTGTGTGTGCACATGTGTGTGTGTGTGCTGGTACAGCCTGCGCATTGAGTAATATTGAGTTGTTTATGGGTGTATGTGCAGTTAGAGGCAGCACATTGAGTCACAGTGAGGTGTATGTGTGTGATGTTATACGCTATGCACTGATTCATAGGGAGGTTTGTGTGTGTGTGTGTGCACTTTCTGGTATAGGATTTGCATTGAATCACACTGAGCTGTGTTTTTGAGTGTCAGTATGTGTGCATGTGTCGAGGTATGGGCTGTGGATTGACTCACAGTTTGCTGTATGTGCTTCTCTGTGTGTGTATGTCTGCTAGCATATCCTGTGCACTGAGTCACAGGGAGCCGTGTGTGTGTGTGTGTGTTTGTGTGTTTCCAGGCATAGAGTGTGCATTCATTCACAGTCAGCCATGTGTGTGTGTGTGAGAGTGCACTGGTATAGGATATGCAGTGAGTCACAGTGAGGGGTGTTTGTTTCATTGTGCGTGTGCTTTCACAGGCTTACCGGCACAGTGAGATGTGGGTATGAGTGTGCCTGTGTGTGTGTGCTGCCATACACTGTGCCTTGAGTCACAGTGAGCTGTGTTGTGTGTTTGGTGCTGGTATGGAATGGGCACTGACTCACAGTGAGCCATGTGTGTGTGCTTGTACAGGCGATTGAATCATCGTGAGACATGTATGAGTGCATGTTAGTATGTGTGTGTGTTCACATATAGGCTGTGCATTGAATCACAATAAGGTGTGTACGTGTTCGTGTGTGGGCTATTACAGATTGTGCATTGAGTCACAGTGTCATGTGAGTGTGTGCAGGCTGGTATAGACTGTGCATTGTGTCACAGTGAGGGATGTGTGTGTCTGTGTGTTCTCATGTAGGATGACCATCGAGTCACACTTTGGTGTGTGTGTGTGTGTGTGTGTGCTGGTATAGGTTGCATATCGTATCACAGTGATGTGTGTGTTTGTTTCTGTGCAGGTACAGGCTGCACATTGAGTCACAGTGAGGTGTATGTGTGTGTGTGTGTGTGATGTCATACGCTGTGCACTGAGTCACAGTGAGCCGTGTGGTTGTGCTGGTATAAACTGAGCATTGGATCACACTGAGGTGTCATGTGTGTGTATGTGCTGGTGTGGATTGTACATTGAGTCACAACCATGTGTGAGTTTTTGTATGTGTGTGTGCTGGTACAGGCTGTGCATTCAGTCACAGGGAGGTGAGTGTGTGTGTGGGTGCACGTGCTGGTATATGCTTTGCATTGAGTCACACTAAGCTGTGTGTGAGTGTTTGTATGTGTGTGTGTGTGTGTGGAGGTACAGGCTGTGTATTGATTCACAGTGAGCCATGTGTGTTTCTTTGTGTGTGTAACTCTGCTAGCATACACTGTGCACTAAGTAACAGGGAGCCATGTGTGTGTGTCTATGTATGTTTTGGCATACTGTGAGCATTGAGTCAAACTGAGGTGTGTTCTGTGTGACTGTATGCACTGGCATGAAATGTGCATGGAATCACATAGAGCTGTGCATGTGTGTGTGTGTGTATTTGGTGGTGTAGAGACTGTATTGTGTCGCAGTAAGCTGTGTGTGTATATGTGTGTGTGCTGGTATAGCCTGTGCATTGAGTCACAGTGAACTGTGTGTGTGTGTTTGCTGGGGTAGGCTGTGCTTTGATTCAAGGTGAGCTGTGAGTGTGTGTGCGGTGCTGGTATGGACTGTGCACTGAGTCACAGAGAACCGTGTGTGTGTCTATGTGTGTTTTGGTATAAAGTGAGCATTGAATCACACTGAGTTGTGTGCTGTGTGTTTTTGTGCACTGGTATGGAGTCTGCATGGAATCACAGTGAGCTGTGCGAGTGTGTGTGTGTATTTGGTTGTGTAGAGTCTCTATTGCATCACAATGAGCTGTGTGTGTGTGTGATGGTACAGGATGTGCACTGTGTCATAGAGAGCAGTGTGTGTGTGTCTCTGCTGGTATAGGCTGTGCATTGACTCACAGTGAGCCTTGTGTGTGTGCAAGTACAGTCTGAGCATTGAGTTACAGTGAGATGTGTTGCATGTGTTTGTGCTGGTAAGAACTGTACATTATGTCAGAATGAGCCGTGCATGTGTGTGTGTGTCTGTGTGTGCGTCTGTGTGCTGGTAGAGGTTGAGCACTGAATCACAGTTAGGTGTGTGTCTGTGAGTGTTCGTATGGGCTTTGCATTGAGTCACTGAGGTGTATGTGTTTGTTTGTGTGTGTGTGTGGTGCTACAGATTTCATTGAATCACAGTGAGCCTTGTGTGTGTCTGTGTGCTGATATAGGCTGTGGATTGAGTCACAGTGAGTTATGTGTGTGTGTGTGCTGCTGTAGACTGCGCATTGAGTCAAAATGAGTTGTTTGTGTGTTACTGTGCTCGTGTAGACTGTGCCTTGAATCACAGTGAGCATGTCTGTGTGTGTGTGCACTAGTATGTGTGGAGCATTTAATCAGTTATTTGTGTTTGTGTGTTTGTGTGCTCGTATGGTCTTTGCATTGAGTAACTGAGGTGTATGTGTGTGTGTGTGTGGTGATACAGACTGTGCATTGAGTCACAGTGAGCCGTGTGTGTGTGTATGAGAGTGTGTGTGTTGGTGGGCTTTCATTGATTCCATGGGGTGTGTGTGTCTGTGTTTGTTGTGCTAAAGACTGCATTGAGTCACAGTGAGTCGTGTGTGTGTGTGCTGGTATACGCGATTGATTGAGTTACGGTCAGCCATGTGTGTGTGCATGATGGTATGTGTGTGTGTTCTTCTATAGGCTGTGCATTGAGTCACAGTGAACCCTGTATCTGTGCAGGTGTGTATGTGTGTGTGCTGGTATAGGCTGTGCATTGAGTCCCACTGAGGTGTGTGTGTATGCTTGTGTGTTTTGGTATACATTGTACATTGAGTCAGAGTGCTGTGTGTTTGTGTGCACGCTGGTATAGTCTGTGCATTGAGTCACAGTTATGTGTGTGTGTGTCTGCGTGTTCTGGTATAGGCTGACCGTTGTGTCACACAGGGGTGTGTGTGTGCTGGTATAGGCTCCACTTTTTGTCACAGTGAGGTGTGTGTGTGTGTATGTGCAGGTACAGGCTGCACATTGAGTCACAGTGTGGGGTGTGTGTGTGTGTGATGTTATATGCTGTGCACTAGGACACAGTGAGCCGTGTGTGTGTGCTGGTATAATCTGAGCATTGAGTCACAGTGTGGTGTGGTGTGTGTGCCTTTGCTGGTATGGACTGTGCATTGAATCCCAGCCCTGTGTTAGTGTTTGTGTATTTGGTGCTGTAGAGTCTGCATGAGTCACAGTAAGGTGTGTGTGTGTGCTGCTATAGGCCTAGAATTGAGTCACACCTAGGTGAGTGTATGTGTATGTGTATGCTGATATGGGATTTGCATTGAATCACTGAGCGGTGTGTGTGTGTGTATGTGTGTACAGTTATTGGCTGTGCATTGAGTCACAGTGAACCATGTGTGTGTGGCGAGCTGCTATAGTCACAGCACTGAGTCACAGTTAAATGTGTGGGAGTTGTGTGTGTATGTGTGTGTGTGTATTTGCTGGTGTAGACTGTGCATTGAGTCACAGTGAGTAGTGCGGTGTGTTTGTGTCTGTGATGGTATGGACTGTGGTTTAATCCACTTTGACATGAACTATTGTGTGTGTTTGCGTGTGTGTGTGTGTGCTGGCACTGGATGACCATTGAGACACAGTGGGCTGTGTGTGTCTGTGTGTCTGTGTGTGCGCTGATATAGACTCTGTATTCAGTCACTGTGAGCTGTGTGTGTGTGTATATGTGTGCTCGTATAGGCTGTGCATTGAGTCACAGTGTAGTGTTTGTGTGTGTGTGTGCTGGTACAGGAAGCGTTTTCAGTCACAGTCTCGTGTGTGTGTGTGTGAATGTGAGTTTGTGTGCTGGTAATGGCTTTATAGTGCTGGTATGGGCGTTATTGACTCATGGGTGCGTGTGTGAGTGTGTCGTGATACAGACTGCATTGAGTCACAGTGAACTGTGTGCGTGTGTGCTGGTATAGGCGATTGATTGAGTACCAGTGAGCCATGTGTGAGTGCGTGTTGGGGTGTGTGTGTGTTCTGGTATAGGCTGTGCATTAAGTCACAGTGAGTCCTGCATCTGTGCATGTGTGTGTGTGTGTGCGTGTGTGCTGGTATAGGCTGAGCTTTGAGTCACTCTGAGGTGTGTGTGCATGTGCTTGTAACATTGTGCCTTGATTCACTGTGCCATGTGAGTGTGTGTGCATGCTGGTATAGGTTGTGCATTGAGTCAGAGTGAGAGGTGTTTGTGTCTGTGTGTTCTGGTATAGGCTGAGAATTGAGGCACACTGAGGTGTGTGTGCACATGTGTGTGTGTGTGCTGGTACAGCCTGCACATTGAGTCATATTGAGTTGTTTGTGGGTGTATGTGCAGGTAGAGGCAGCACATTGAGTTACAGTGAGGTGTATGTGTGTGATGTTATACGCTATGCACTGATTCATAGGGAGGTTTGTGTGTGTGTGTGTGCACTTTCTGGTATAGGATTTGCATTGAATCACACTGAGCTGTGTTTTTGAGTGTCAGTATGTGTGCATGTGTCGAGGTATGGGCTGTGGATTGACTCACAGTTTGCTGTATGTGCTTCTCTGTGTGTGTATGTCTGCTAGCATATCATGTGCATTGAGTCACAGGGAGCCGTGTGTGTGTGTGTGTTTCCAGGTATAGAGTGTGCATTCATTCACAGTCAGCCATGTGTGTGTGTGTGAGAGTGCACTGGTATAGGATATGCAGTGAGTCACAGTGAGGGGTGTTTGTTTCATTGTGCGTGTGCTTTCACAGGCTTACCGGCACAGTGAGATGTGGGTATGAGTGTGCCTGTGTGTGTGTGCTGCCATACACTGTGCCTTGAGTCACAGTGAGCTGTGTTGTGTGTTTGGTGCTGGTATGGAATGGGCACTGACTCACAGTGAGCCATGTGTGTGTGCTTGTACAGGCGATTGAATCATCGTGAGACATGTATGAGTGCATGTTAGTATGTGTGTGTGTTCACATATAGGCTGTGCATTGAATCACAATAAGGTGTGTACGTGTTCGTGTGTGGGCTATTACAGATTGTGCATTGAGTCACAGTGTCATGTGAGTGTGTGCAGGCTGGTATAGACTGTGCATTGTGTCACAGTGAGGGATGTGTGTGTCTGTGTGTTCTCATGTAGGATGACCATCGAGTCACACTTTGGTGTGTGTGTGTGTGTGTGTGTGCTGGTATAGGTTGCATATCGTATCACAGTGATGTGTGTGTTTGTTTCTGTGCAGGTACAGGCTGCACATTGAGTCACAGTGAGGTGTATGTGTGTGTGTGTGTGTGATGTCATACGCTGTGCACTGAGTCACAGTGAGCCGTGTGGTTGTGCTGGTATAAACTGAGCATTGGATCACACTGAGGTGTCATGTGTGTGTATGTGCTGGTGTGGATTGTACATTGAGTCACAACCATGTGTGAGTTTTTGTATGTGTGTGTGCTGGTACAGGCTGTGCATTCAGTCACAGGGAGGTGAGTGTGTGTGTGGGTGCACGTGCTGGTATATGCTTTGCATTGAGTCACACTAAGCTGTGTGTGAGTGTTTGTATGTGTGTGTGTGTGTGTGGAGGTACAGGCTGTGTATTGATTCACAGTGAGCCATGTGTGTTTCTTTGTGTGTGTAACTCTGCTAGCATACACTGTGCACTAAGTAACAGGGAGCCATGTGTGTGTGTCTATGTATGTTTTGGCATACTGTGAGCATTGAGTCAAACTGAGGTGTGTTCTGTGTGACTGTATGCACTGGCATGAAATGTGCATGGAATCACATAGAGCTGTGCATGTGTGTGTGTGTGTATTTGGTGGTGTAGAGACTGTATTGTGTCGCAGTAAGCTGTGTGTGTATATGTGTGTGTGCTGGTATAGCCTGTGCATTGAGTCACAGTGAACTGTGTGTGTGTGTTTGCTGGGGTAGGCTGTGCTTTGATTCAAGGTGAGCTGTGAGTGTGTGTGCGGTGCTGGTATGGACTGTGCACTGAGTCACAGAGAACCGTGTGTGTGTCTATGTGTGTTTTGGTATAAAGTGAGCATTGAATCACACTGAGTTGTGTGCTGTGTGTTTTTGTGCACTGGTATGGAGTCTGCATGGAATCACAGTGAGCTGTGCGAGTGTGTGTGTGTATTTGGTTGTGTAGAGTCTCTATTGCATCACAATGAGCTGTGTGTGTGTGTGATGGTACAGGATGTGCACTGTGTCATAGAGAGCAGTGTGTGTGTGTCTCTGCTGGTATAGGCTGTGCATTGACTCACAGTGAGCCTTGTGTGTGTGCAAGTACAGTCTGAGCATTGAGTTACAGTGAGATGTGTTGCATGTGTTTGTGCTGGTAAGAACTGTACATTATGTCAGAATGAGCCGTGCATGTGTGTGTGTGTCTGTGTGTGCGTCTGTGTGCTGGTAGAGGTTGAGCACTGAATCACAGTTAGGTGTGTGTCTGTGAGTGTTCGTATGGGCTTTGCATTGAGTCACTGAGGTGTATGTGTTTGTTTGTGTGTGTGTGTGGTGCTACAGATTTCATTGAATCACAGTGAGCCTTGTGTGTGTCTGTGTGCTGATATAGGCTGTGGATTGAGTCACAGTGAGTTATGTGTGTGTGTGTGCTGCTGTAGACTGCGCATTGAGTCAAAATGAGTTGTTTGTGTGTTACTGTGCTCGTGTAGACTGTGCCTTGAATCACAGTGAGCATGTCTGTGTGTGTGTGCACTAGTATGTGTGGAGCATTTAATCAGTTATTTGTGTTTGTGTGTTTGTGTGCTCGTATGGTCTTTGCATTGAGTAACTGAGGTGTATGTGTGTGTGTGTGTGGTGATACAGACTGTGCATTGAGTCACAGTGAGCCGTGTGTGTGTGTATGAGAGTGTGTGTGTTGGTGGGCTTTCATTGATTCCATGGGGTGTGTGTGTCTGTGTTTGTTGTGCTAAAGACTGCATTGAGTCACAGTGAGTCGTGTGTGTGTGTGCTGGTATACGCGATTGATTGAGTTACGGTCAGCCATGTGTGTGTGCATGATGGTATGTGTGTGTGTTCTTCTATAGGCTGTGCATTGAGTCACAGTGAACCCTGTATCTGTGCAGTTGTGTATGTGTGTGTGCTGGTATAGGCTGTGCATTGAGTCCCACTGAGGTGTGTGTGTATGCTTGTGTGTTTTGGTATACATTGTACATTGAGTCAGAGTGCTGTGTGTTTGTGTGCACACTGGTATAGTCTGTGCATTGAGTCACAGTTATGTGTGTGTGTGTCTGCGTGTTCTGGTATAGGCTGACCGTTGTGTCACACAGGGGTGTGTGTGTGCTGGTATAGGCTCCACTTTTTGTCACAGTGAGGTGTGTGTGTGTGTATGTGCAGGTACAGGCTGCACATTGAGTCACAGTGTGGGGTGTGTGTGTGTGTGATGTTATATGCTGTGCACTAGGACACAGTGAGCCGTGTGTGTGTGCTGGTATAATCTGAGCATTGAGTCACAGTGTGGTGTGGTGTGTGTGCCTTTGCTGGTATGGACTGTGCATTGAATCCCAGCCCTGTGTTAGTGTTTGTGTATTTGGTGCTGTAGAGTCTGCATGAGTCACAGTAAGGTGTGTGTGTGTGCTGCTATAGGCCTAGAATTGAGTCACACCTAGGTGAGTGTATGTGTATGTGTATGCTGATATGGGATTTGCATTGAATCACTGAGCGGTGTGTGTGTGTGTATGTGTGTACAGTTATTGGCTGTGCATTGAGTCACAGTGAACCATGTGTGTGTGGCGAGCTGCTATAGTCACAGCACTGAGTCACAGTTAAATGTGTGGGAGTTGTGTGTGTATGTGTGTGTGTGTATTTGCTGGTGTAGACTGTGCATTGAGTCACAGTGAGTAGTGCGGTGTGTTTGTGTCTGTGATGGTATGGACTGTGGTTTAATCCACTTTGACATGAACTATTGTGTGTGTTTGCGTGTGTGTGTGTGTGCTGGCACTGGATGACCATTGAGACACAGTGGGCTGTGTGTGTCTGTGTGTCTGTGTGTGCGCTGATATAGACTCTGTATTCAGTCACTGTGAGCTGTGTGTGTGTGTATATGTGTGCTCGTATAGGCTGTGCATTGAGTCACAGTGTAGTGTTTGTGTGTGTGTGTGCTGGTACAGGAAGCGTTTTCAGTCACAGTCTCGTGTGTGTGTGTGTGAATGTGAGTTTGTGTGCTGGTAATGGCTTTATAGTGCTGGTATGGGCGTTATTGACTCATGGGTGCGTGTGTGAGTGTGTCGTGATACAGACTGCATTGAGTCACAGTGAACTGTGTGCGTGTGTGCTGGTATAGGCGATTGATTGAGTACCAGTGAGCCATGTGTGAGTGCGTGTTGGGGTGTGTGTGTGTTCTGGTATAGGCTGTGCATTAAGTCACAGTGAGTCCTGCATCTGTGCATGTGTGTGTGTGTGTGCGTGTGTGCTGGTATAGGCTGAGCTTTGAGTCACTCTGAGGTGTGTGTGCATGTGCTTGTAACATTGTGCCTTGATTCACTGTGCCATGTGAGTGTGTGTGCATGCTGGTATAGGTTGTGCATTGAGTCAGAGTGAGAGGTGTTTGTGTCTGTGTGTTCTGGTATAGGCTGAGAATTGAGGCACACTGAGGTGTGTGTGCACATGTGTGTGTGTGTGCTGGTACAGCCTGCACATTGAGTCATATTGAGTTGTTTGTGGGTGTATGTGCAGGTAGAGGCAGCACATTGAGTTACAGTGAGGTGTATGTGTGTGATGTTATACGCTATGCACTGATTCATAGGGAGGTTTGTGTGTGTGTGTGTGCACTTTCTGGTATAGGATTTGCATTGAATCACACTGAGCTGTGTTTTTGAGTGTCAGTATGTGTGCATGTGTCGAGGTATGGGCTGTGGATTGACTCACAGTTTGCTGTATGTGCTTCTCTGTGTGTGTATGTCTGCTAGCATATCATGTGCATTGAGTCACAGGGAGCCGTGTGTGTGTGTGTGTTTCCAGGTATAGAGTGTGCATTCATTCACAGTCAGCCATGTGTGTGTGTGTGAGAGTGCACTGGTATAGGATATGCAGTGAGTCACAGTGAGGGGTGTTTGTTTCATTGTGCGTGTGCTTTCACAGGCTTACCGGCACAGTGAGATGTGGGTATGAGTGTGCCTGTGTGTGTGTGCTGCCATACACTGTGCCTTGAGTCACAGTGAGCTGTGTTGTGTGTTTGGTGCTGGTATGGAATGGGCACTGACTCACAGTGAGCCATGTGTGTGTGCTTGTACAGGCGATTGAATCATCGTGAGACATGTGTGAGTGCATGTTAGTATGTGTGTGTGTTCACATATAGGCTGTGCATTGAATCACAATAAGGTGTGTACGTGTTCGTGTGTGGGCTATTACAGATTGTGCATTGAGTCACAGTGTCATGTGAGTGTGTGCAGGCTGGTATAGACTGTGCATTGTGTCACAGTGAGGGATGTGTGTGTCTGTGTGTTCTCATGTAGGATGACCATCGAGTCACACTTTGGTGTGTGTGTGTGTGTGTGTGTGCTGGTATAGGTTGCATATCGCATCACAGTGATGTGTGTGTTTGTTTCTGTGCAGGTACAGGCTGCACATTGAGTCACAGTGAGGTGTATGTGTGTGTGTGTGTGTGATATCATACGCTGTGCACTGAGTCACAGTGAGCCGTGTGGTTGTGCTGGTATAAACTGAGCATTGGATCACACTGAGGTGTCATGTGTGTGTATGTGCTGGTGTGGATTGTACATTGAGTCACAACGATGTGTGAGTTTTTGTATGTGTGTGTGCTGGTACAGGCTGTGCATTCAGTCACAGGGAGGTGAGTGTGTGTGTGGGTGCACGTGCTGGTATATGCTTTGCATTGAGTCACACTAAGCTGTGTGTGAGTGTTTGTATGTGTGTGTGTGTGTGGAGGTACAGGCTGTGTATTGATTCCCAGTGAGCCATGTGTGTTTCTTTGTGTGTGTAACTCTGCTAGCATACACTGTGCACTAAGTAACAGGGAGCCATGTGTGTGTGTCTATGTATGTTTTGGCATACTGTGAGCATTGAGTCAAACTGAGGTGTGTTCTGTGTGACTGTATGCACTGGCATGGAATGTGCATGGAATCACATAGAGCTGTGCATGTGTGTGTGTGTGTGTATTTGGTGGTGTAGAGACTGTATTGTGTCGCAGTAAGCTGTGTGTGTATATGTGTGTGTGCTGGTATAGCCTGTGCATTGAGTCACAGTGAACTGTGTGTGTGTGTTTGCTGGGGTAGGCTGTGCTTTGATTCAAGGTGAGCTGTGAGTGTGTGTGCGGTGCTGGTATGGACTGTGCACTGAGTCACAGAGAACCGTGTGTGTGTCTATGTGTGTTTTGGTATAAAGTGAGCATTGAATCACACTGAGTTGTGTGCTGTGTGTTTTTGTGCACTGGTATGGAGTCTGCATGGAATCACAGTGAGCTGTGCGTGTGTGTGTGTGTATTTGGTTGTGTAGAGTCTCTATTGCATCACAATAAGCTGTGTGTTTGTGTGATGGTACAGGATGTGCACTGTGTCATAGAGAGCAGTGTGTGTGTGTCTCTGCTGGTTTAGGCTGTGCATTGACTCACAGTGAGCCTTGTGTGTGTGCAAGTACAGTCTGAGCATTGAGTTACAGTGAGATGTGTTGCATGTGTTTGTGCTGGTAAGAACTGTACATTATGTCAGAATGAGCCGTGCATGTGTGTGTGTGTCTGTGTGTGCGTCTGTGTGCTGGTAGAGGTTGAGCACTGAATCACAGTTAGGTGTGTGTCTGTGAGTGTTCGTATGGGCTTTGCATTGAGTCACTGAGGTGTATGTGTGTGTTTGTGTGTGTGTGTGGTGCTACAGATTTCATTGAATCACCGTGAGCCTTGTGTGTGTCTGTGTGCTGATATAGGCTGTGGATTGAGTCACAGTGAGTTATGTGTGTGTGTGTGCTGCTGTAGACTGCGCATTGAGTCAAAATGAGTTGTTTGTGTGTTACTGTGCTCGTGTAGACTGTGCCTTGAATCACAGTGAGCATGTCTGTGTGTGTGTGCACTAGTATGTGTGGAGCATTTAATCAGTTATTTGTGTTTGTGTGTTTGTGTGCTCGTATGGTCTTTGCATTGAGTAACTGAGGTGTATGTGTGTGTGTGTGTGTGGTGATACAGACTGTGCATTGAGTCACAGTGAGCCGTGTGTGTGTGTATGAGAGTGTGTGTGTTGGTGGGCTTTCATTGATTCCATGGGGTGTGTGTGTCTGTGTTTGTTGTGCTAAAGACTGCATTGAGTCACAGTGAGTCGTGTGTGTGTGTGCTGGTATACGCGATTGATTGAGTCACGGTCAGCCGTGCATGATGTGCATGATGGTATGTGTGTGTGTTCTTCTATAGGCTGTGCATTGAGTCACAGTGAACCCTGTATCTGTGCAGGTGTGTATGTGTGTGTGCTGGTATAGGCTGTGCATTGAGTCCCACTGAGGTGTGTGTGTATGCTTGTGTGTTTTGGTATACATTGTACATTGAGTCAGAGTGCTGTGTGTTTGTGTGAACGCTGGTATAGTCTGTGCATTGAGTCACAGTTATGTGTGTGTGTGTCTGCGTGTTCTGGTACAGGCTGACCGTTGTGTCACACAGGGGTGTGTGTGTGTTGGTATAGGTTCCACTTTTTGTCACAGTGAGGTGTGTGTGTGTGTATGTGCAGGTACAGGCTGCACATTGAGTCACAGTGTGGGGTGTGTGTGTGTGTGATGTTATATGCTGTGCACTAGGACACAGTGAGCCGTGTGTGTGTGCTGGTATAATCTGAGCATTGAGTCACAGTGTGGTGTGGTGTGTGTGCCTTTGCTGGTATGGACTGTGCATTGAATCCCAGCCCTGTGTTAGTGTTTGTGTATTTGGTGCTGTAGAGTCTGCATGAGTCACAGTAAGGTGTGTGTGTGTGCTGCTATAGGCCTAGAATTGAGTCACACCTAGGTGAGTGTATGTGTATGTGTATGCTGATATGGGATTTGCATTGAATCACTGAGCGGTGTGTGTGTGTGTATGTGTGTACAGTTATTGGCTGTGCATTGAGTCACAGTGAACCATGTGTGTGTGGCGAGCTGCTATAGTCACAGCACTGAGTCACAGTTAAATGTGTGGGAGTTGTGTGTGTATGTGTGTGTGTGTATTTGCTGGTGTAGACTGTGCATTGAGTCACAGTGAGTAGTGCGGTGTGTTTGTGTCTGTGATGGTATGGACTGTGGTTTAATCCACTTTGACATGAACTATTGTGTGTGTTTGCGTGTGTGTGTGTGTGCTGGCACTGGATGACCATTGAGACACAGTGGGCTGTGTGTGTCTGTGTGTCTGTGTGTGCGCTGATATAGACTCTGTATTCAGTCACTGTGAGCTGTGTGTGTGTGTATATGTGTGCTCGTATAGGCTGTGCATTGAGTCACAGTGTAGTGTTTGTGTGTGTGTGTGCTGGTACAGGAAGCGTTTTCAGTCACAGTCTCGTGTGTGTGTGTGAATGTGAGTTTGTGTGCTGGTAATGGCTTTTATTGTGCTGGTATGGGCGTTATTGATTCATGGGTGCGTGTGTGAGTGTGTGGTGATACAGACTGCATTGAGTCACAGTGAACTGTGTGCGTGTGTGCTGGTATAGGCGATTGATTGAGTACCAGTGAGCCATGTGTGAGTGCGTGTTGGGGTGTGTGTGTGTTCTGGTATAGGCTGTGCATTAAGTCACAGTGAGTCCTGCATCTGTGCATGTGTGTGTGTGTGTGTGTGTGTGTGCTGGTATAGGCTGAGCTTTGAGTCACTCTGAGGTGTGTGTGCATGTGCTTGTAACATTGTGCCTTGATTCACTGTGCCATGTGAGTGTGTGTGCATGCTGGTATAGGTTGTGCATTGAGTCAGAGTGAGAGGTGTTTGTGTCTGTGTGTTCTGGTATAGGCTGAGAATTGAGGCACACTGAGGTGTGTGTGCACATGTGTGTGTGTGTGCTGGTACAGCCTGCGCATTGAGTAATATTGAGTTGTTTATGGGTGTATGTGCAGTTAGAGGCAGCACATTGAGTCACAGTGAGGTGTATGTGTGTGATGTTATACGCTATGCACTGATTCATAGGGAGGTTTGTGTGTGTGTGTGTGCACTTTCTGGTATAGGATTTGCATTGAATCACACTGAGCTGTGTTTTTGAGTGTCAGTATGTGTGCATGTGTCGAGGTATGGGCTGTGGATTGACTCACAGTTTGCTGTATGTGCTTCTCTGTGTGTGTATGTCTGCTAGCATATCCTGTGCACTGAGTCACAGGGAGCCGTGTGTGTGTGTGTGTGTTTGTGTGTTTCCAGTCATAGAGTGTGCATTCATTCACAGTCAGCCATGTGTGTGTGTGTGAGAGTGCACTGGTATAGGATATGCAGTGAGTCACAGTGAGGGGTGTTTGTTTCATTGTGCGTGTGCTTTCACAGGCTTACCGGCACAGTGAGATGTGGGTATGAGTGTGCCTGTGTGTGTGTGCTGCCATACACTGTGCCTTGAGTCACAGTGAGCTGTGTTGTGTGTTTGGTGCTGGTATGGAATGGGCACTGACTCACAGTGAGCCATGTGTGTGTGCTTGTACAGGCGATTGAATCATCGTGAGACATGTATGAGTGCATGTTAGTATGTGTGTGTGTTCACATATAGGCTGTGCATTGAATCACAATAAGGTGTGTACGTGTTCATGTGTGGGCTATTACAGATTGTGCATTGAGTCACAGTGTCATGTGAGTGTGTGCAGGCTGGTATAGACTGTGCATTGTGTCACAGTGAGGGATGTGTGTGTCTGTGTGTTCTCATGTAGGATGACCATCGAGTCACACTTTGGTGTGTGTGTGTGTGTGTGTGTGCTGGTATAGGTTGCATATCGTATCACAGTGATGTGTGTGTTTGTTTCTGTGCAGGTACAGGCTGCACATTGAGTCACAGTGAGGTGTATGTGTGTGTGTGTGTGTGATGTCATACGCTGTGCACTGAGTCACAGTGAGCCGTGTGGTTGTGCTGGTATAAACTGAGCATTGGATCACACTGAGGTGTCATGTGTGTGTATGTGCTGGTGTGGATTGTACATTGAGTCACAACCATGTGTGAGTTTTTGTATGTGTGTGTGCTGGTACAGGCTGTGCATTCAGTCACAGGGAGGTGAGTGTGTGTGTGGGTGCACGTGCTGGTATATGCTTTGCATTGAGTCACACTAAGCTGTGTGTGAGTGTTTGTATGTGTGTGTGTGTGTGTGGAGGTACAGGCTGTGTATTGATTCACAGTGAGCCATGTGTGTTTCTTTGTGTGTGTAACTCTGCTAGCATACACTGTGCACTAAGTAACAGGGAGCCATGTGTGTGTGTCTATGTATGTTTTGGCATACTGTGAGCATTGAGTCAAACTGAGGTGTGTTCTGTGTGACTGTATGCACTGGCATGAAATGTGCATGGAATCACATAGAGCTGTGCATGTGTGTGTGTGTGTATTTGGTGGTGTAGAGACTGTATTGTGTCGCAGTAAGCTGTGTGTGTATATGTGTGTGTGCTGGTATAGCCTGTGCATTGAGTCACAGTGAACTGTGTGTGTGTGTTTGCTGGGGTAGGCTGTGCTTTGATTCAAGGTGAGCTGTGAGTGTGTGTGCGGTGCTGGTATGGACTGTGCACTGAGTCACAGAGAACCGTGTGTGTGTCTATGTGTGTTTTGGTATAAAGTGAGCATTGAATCACACTGAGTTGTGTGCTGTGTGTTTTTGTGCACTGGTATGGAGTCTGCATGGAATCACAGTGAGCTGTGCGAGTGTGTGTGTGTATTTGGTTGTGTAGAGTCTCTATTGCATCACAATGAGCTGTGTGTGTGTGTGATGGTACAGGATGTGCACTGTGTCATAGAGAGCAGTGTGTGTGTGTCTCTGCTGGTATAGGCTGTGCATTGACTCACAGTGAGCCTTGTGTGTGTGCAAGTACAGTCTGAGCATTGAGTTACAGTGAGATGTGTTGCATGTGTTTGTGCTGGTAAGAACTGTACATTATGTCAGAATGAGCCGTGCATGTGTGTGTGTGTCTGTGTGTGCGTCTGTGTGCTGGTAGAGGTTGAGCACTGAATCACAGTTAGGTGTGTGTCTGTGAGTGTTCGTATGGGCTTTGCATTGAGTCACTGAGGTGTATGTGTTTGTTTGTGTGTGTGTGTGGTGCTACAGATTTCATTGAATCACAGTGAGCCTTGTGTGTGTCTGTGTGCTGATATAGGCTGTGGATTGAGTCACAGTGAGTTATGTGTGTGTGTGTGCTGCTGTAGACTGCGCATTGAGTCAAAATGAGTTGTTTGTGTGTTACTGTGCTCGTGTAGACTGTGCCTTGAATCACAGTGAGCATGTCTGTGTGTGTGTGCACTAGTATGTGTGGAGCATTTAATCAGTTATTTGTGTTTGTGTGTTTGTGTGCTCGTATGGTCTTTGCATTGAGTAACTGAGGTGTATGTGTGTGTGTGTGTGGTGATACAGACTGTGCATTGAGTCACAGTGAGCCGTGTGTGTGTGTATGAGAGTGTGTGTGTTGGTGGGCTTTCATTGATTCCATGGGGTGTGTGTGTCTGTGTTTGTTGTGCTAAAGACTGCATTGAGTCACAGTGAGTCGTGTGTGTGTGTGCTGGTATACGCGATTGATTGAGTTACGGTCAGCCATGTGTGTGTGCATGATGGTATGTGTGTGTGTTCTTCTATAGGCTGTGCATTGAGTCACAGTGAACCCTGTATCTGTGCAGGTGTGTATGTGTGTGTGCTGGTATAGGCTGTGCATTGAGTCCCACTGAGGTGTGTGTGTATGCTTGTGTGTTTTGGTATACATTGTACATTGAGTCAGAGTGCTGTGTGTTTGTGTGAACGCTGGTATAGTCTGTGCATTGAGTCACAGTTATGTGTGTGTGTGTCTGCGTGTTCTGGTACAGGCTGACCGTTGTGTCACACAGGGGTGTGTGTGTGTTGGTATAGGTTCCACTTTTTGTCACAGTGAGGTGTGTGTGTGTGTATGTGCCGGTACAGGCTGCACATTGAGTCACAGTGTGGGGTGTGTGTGTGTGTGATGTTATATGCTGTGCACTAGGACACAGTGAGCCGTGTGTGTGTGCTGGTATAATCTGAGCATTGAGTCACAGTGTGGTGTGGTGTGTGTGCCTTTGCTGGTATGGACTGTGCATTGAATCCCAGCCCTGTGTTAGTGTTTGTGTATTTGGTGCTGTAGAGTCTGCATGAGTCACAGTAAGGTGTGTGTGTGTGCTGCTATAGGCCTAGAATTGAGTCACACCTAGGTGAGTGTATGTGTATGTGTATGCTGATATGGGATTTGCATTGAATCACTGAGCGGTGTGTGTGTGTGTATGTGTGTACAGTTATTGGCTGTGCATTGAGTCACAGTGAACCATGTGTGTGTGGCGAGCTGCTATAGTCACAGCACTGAGTCACAGTTAAATGTGTGGGAGTTGTGTGTGTATGTGTGTGTGTGTATTTGCTGGTGTAGACTGTGCATTGAGTCACAGTGAGTAGTGCGGTGTGTTTGTGTCTGTGATGGTATGGACTGTGGTTTAATCCACTTTGACATGAACTATTGTGTGTGTTTGCGTGTGTGTGTGTGTGCTGGCACTGGATGACCATTGAGACACAGTGGGCTGTGTGTGTCTGTGTGTCTGTGTGTGCGCTGATATAGACTCTGTATTCAGTCACTGTGAGCTGTGTGTGTGTGTATATGTGTGCTCGTATAGGCTGTGCATTGAGTCACAGTGTAGTGTTTGTGTGTGTGTGTGCTGGTACAGGAAGCGTTTTCAGTCACAGTCTCGTGTGTATGTGTGTGAATGTGAGTTTGTGTGCTGGTAATGGCTTTTATTGTGCTGGTATGGGCGTTATTGACTCATGGGTGCGTGTGTGAGTGTGTGGTGATACAGACTGCATTGAGTCACAGTGAACTGTGTGCGTGTGTGCTGGTATAGGCGATTGATTGAGTACCAGTGAGCCATGTGTGAGTGCGTGTTGGGGTGTGTGTGTGTTCTGGTATAGGCTGTGCATTAAGTCACAGTGAGTCCTGCATCTGTGCATGTGTGTGTGTGTGTGTGTGTGTGCTGGTATAGGCTGAGCTTTGAGTCACTCTGAGGTGTGTGTGCATGTGCTTGTAACATTGTGCCTTGATTCACTGTGCCATGTGAGTGTGTGTGCATGCTGGTATAGGTTGTGCATTGAGTCAGAGTGAGAGGTGTTTGTGTCTGTGTGTTCTGGTATAGGCTGAGAATTGAGGCACACTGAGGTGTGTGTGCACATGTGTGTGTGTGTGCTGGTACAGCCTGCGCATTGAGTAATATTGAGTTGTTTATGGGTGTATGTGCAGTTAGAGGCAGCACATTGAGTCACAGTGAGGTGTATGTGTGTGATGTTATACGCTATGCACTGATTCATAGGGAGGTTTGTGTGTGTGTGTGTGCACTTTCTGGTATAGGATTTGCATTGAATCACACTGAGCTGTGTTTTTGAGTGTCAGTATGTGTGCATGTGTCGAGGTATGGGCTGTGGATTGACTCACAGTTTGCTGTATGTGCTTCTCTGTGTGTGTATGTCTGCTAGCATATCCTGTGCACTGAGTCACAGGGAGCCGTGTGTGTGTGTGTGTGTTTGTGTGTTTCCAGGCATAGAGTGTGCATTCATTCACAGTCAGCCATGTGTGTGTGTGTGAGAGTGCACTGGTATAGGATATGCAGTGAGTCACAGTGAGGGGTGTTTGTTTCATTGTGCGTGTGCTTTCACAGGCTTACCGGCACAGTGAGATGTGGGTATGAGTGTGCCTGTGTGTGTGTGCTGCCATACACTGTGCCTTGAGTCACAGTGAGCTGTGTTGTGTGTTTGGTGCTGGTATGGAATGGGCACTGACTCACAGTGAGCCATGTGTGTGTGCTTGTACAGGCGATTGAATCATCGTGAGACATGTATGAGTGCATGTTAGTATGTGTGTGTGTTCACATATAGGCTGTGCATTGAATCACAATAAGGTGTGTACGTGTTCGTGTGTGGGCTATTACAGATTGTGCATTGAGTCACAGTGTCATGTGAGTGTGTGCAGGCTGGTATAGACTGTGCATTGTGTCACAGTGAGGGATGTGTGTGTCTGTGTGTTCTCATGTAGGATGACCATCGAGTCACACTTTGGTGTGTGTGTGTGTGTGTGTGTGTGCTGGTATAGGTTGCATATCGTATCACAGTGATGTGTGTGTTTGTTTCTGTGCAGGTACAGGCTGCACATTGAGTCACAGTGAGGTGTATGTGTGTGTGTGTGTGTGATGTCATACGCTGTGCACTGAGTCACAGTGAGCCGTGTGGTTGTGCTGGTATAAACTGAGCATTGGATCACACTGAGGTGTCATGTGTGTGTATGTGCTGGTGTGGATTGTACATTGAGTCACAACCATGTGTGAGTTTTTGTATGTGTGTGTGCTGGTACAGGCTGTGCATTCAGTCACAGGGAGGTGAGTGTGTGTGTGGGTGCACGTGCTGGTATATGCTTTGCATTGAGTCACACTAAGCTGTGTGTGAGTGTTTGTATGTGTGTGTGTGTGTGTGGAGGTACAGGCTGTGTATTGATTCACAGTGAGCCATGTGTGTTTCTTTGTGTGTGTAACTCTGCTAGCATACACTGTGCACTAAGTAACAGGGAGCCATGTGTGTGTGTCTATGTATGTTTTGGCATACTGTGAGCATTGAGTCAAACTGAGGTGTGTTCTGTGTGACTGTATGCACTGGCATGAAATGTGCATGGAATCACATAGAGCTGTGCATGTGTGTGTGTGTGTATTTGGTGGTGTAGAGACTGTATTGTGTCGCAGTAAGCTGTGTGTGTATATGTGTGTGTGCTGGTATAGCCTGTGCATTGAGTCACAGTGAACTGTGTGTGTGTGTTTGCTGGGGTAGGCTGTGCTTTGATTCAAGGTGAGCTGTGAGTGTGTGTGCGGTGCTGGTATGGACTGTGCACTGAGTCACAGAGAACCGTGTGTGTGTCTATGTGTGTTTTGGTATAAAGTGAGCATTGAATCACACTGAGTTGTGTGCTGTGTGTTTTTGTGCACTGGTATGGAGTCTGCATGGAATCACAGTGAGCTGTGCGAGTGTGTGTGTGTATTTGGTTGTGTAGAGTCTCTATTGCATCACAATGAGCTGTGTGTGTGTGTGATGGTACAGGATGTGCACTGTGTCATAGAGAGCAGTGTGTGTGTGTCTCTGCTGGTATAGGCTGTGCATTGACTCACAGTGAGCCTTGTGTGTGTGCAAGTACAGTCTGAGCATTGAGTTACAGTGAGATGTGTTGCATGTGTTTGTGCTGGTAAGAACTGTACATTATGTCAGAATGAGCCGTGCATGTGTGTGTGTGTCTGTGTGTGCGTCTGTGTGCTGGTAGAGGTTGAGCACTGAATCACAGTTAGGTGTGTGTCTGTGAGTGTTCGTATGGGCTTTGCATTGAGTCACTGAGGTGTATGTGTTTGTTTGTGTGTGTGTGTGGTGCTACAGATTTCATTGAATCACAGTGAGCCTTGTGTGTGTCTGTGTGCTGATATAGGCTGTGGATTGAGTCACAGTGAGTTATGTGTGTGTGTGTGCTGCTGTAGACTGCGCATTGAGTCAAAATGAGTTGTTTGTGTGTTACTGTGCTCGTGTAGACTGTGCCTTGAATCACAGTGAGCATGTCTGTGTGTGTGTGCACTAGTATGTGTGGAGCATTTAATCAGTTATTTGTGTTTGTGTGTTTGTGTGCTCGTATGGTCTTTGCATTGAGTAACTGAGGTGTATGTGTGTGTGTGTGTGGTGATACAGACTGTGCATTGAGTCACAGTGAGCCGTGTGTGTGTGTATGAGAGTGTGTGTGTTGGTGGGCTTTCATTGATTCCATGGGGTGTGTGTGTCTGTGTTTGTTGTGCTAAAGACTGCATTGAGTCACAGTGAGTCGTGTGTGTGTGTGCTGGTATACGCGATTGATTGAGTTACGGTCAGCCATGTGTGTGTGCATGATGGTATGTGTGTGTGTTCTTCTATAGGCTGTGCATTGAGTCACAGTGAACCCTGTATCTGTGCAGGTGTGTATGTGTGTGTGCTGGTATAGGCTGTGCATTGAGTCCCACTGAGGTGTGTGTGTATGCTTGTGTGTTTTGGTATACATTGTACATTGAGTCAGAGTGCTGTGTGTTTGTGTGCACGCTGGTATAGTCTGTCATTGAGTCACAGTTATGTGTGTGTGTGTCTGCGTGTTCTGGTATAGGCTGACCGTTGTGTCACACAGGGGTGTGTGTGTGCTTGTATAGGCTCCACTTTTTGTCACAGTGAGGTGTGTGTGTGTGTATGTGCAGGTACAGGTTGCACATTGAGTCACAGTGTGGGGTGTGTGTGTGTGTGATGTTATATGCTGTGCACTAGGACACAGTGAGCCGTGTGTGTGTGCTGGTATAATCTGAGCATTGAGTCACAGTGTGGTGTGGTGTGTGTGCCTTTGCTGGTATGGACTGTGCATTGAATCCCAGCCCTGTGTTAGTGTTTGTGTATTTGGTGCTGTAGAGTCTGCATGAGTCACAGTAAGGTGTGTGTGTGTGCTGCTATAGGCCTAGAATTGAGTCACACCTAGGTGAGTGTATGTGTATGTGTATGCTGATATGGGATTTGCATTGAATCACTGAGCGGTGTGTGTGTGTGTATGTGTGTACAGTTATTGGCTGTGCATTGAGTCACAGTGAACCATGTGTGTGTGGCGAGCTGCTATAGTCACAGCACTGAGTCACAGATAAATGTGTGGGAGTTGTGTGTGTATGTGTGTGTGTGTATTTGCTGGTGTAGACTGTGCATTGAGTCACAGTGAGTAGTGCGGTGTGTTTGTGTCTGTCATGGTATGGACTGTGGTTTAAT
This sequence comes from Grampus griseus, assembly GCF_964374135.1. NCBI lineage: Eukaryota > Metazoa > Chordata > Mammalia > Artiodactyla > Delphinidae > Grampus > Grampus griseus. Next base: position 9,811,400 of record NC_139016.1, on the reverse strand, counting down.
CCACTTTGACATGAACTAGTGTGCGTGTTTGCGTGTGTGTGTGTGTGTGTGTGTGCTGGCACTGGATGACCATTGAGACACAGTGGGCTGTGTGTGTCTGTGTGTCTGTGTGTGCGCTGATATAGACTCTGTATTCAGTCACTGTGAGCTGTGTGTGTGTGTGTATATGTGTGCTCGTATAGGCTGTGCATTGAGTCACAGTGTAGTGTTTGTGTGTGTGTGTGCTGGTACAGGAAGCGTTTTCAGTCACAGTCTCGTGTGTGTGTGTGTGCATGTGAGTTTGTGTGCTGGTATGGGCTTTATTGTGCTGGTATGGGCATTATTGACTCATGGGTGCGTGTGTGAGTGTGTGGTGATACAGACTGCATTGAGTCACAGTGAGCTGTGTGCGGGTGTGCTGGTATAGGCGATTGATTGAGTACCAGTGAGCCATGTGTGAGTGCGTGTTGGGTTGTGTGTGTGTTCTGATATACGCTGTGCATTGAGTCACAGTGAGGCCTGCATCTGTGCATGTGTGTGTGTGTGTGCGTGTGTGCTGGTATAGGCTGAGCTTTGAGTCACTCTGAGGTGTGTGTGCATGTGCTTGTAACATTGTGCCTTGATTCACTGTGCCATGTGAGTGTGTGTGCATGCTGGTATAGGTTGTGCATTGAGTCAGAGGGAGAGGTGTTTGTGTCTGTGTGTTCTGGTATAGGCTGAGAATTGAGGCACACTGAGGTGTGTGTGCACATGTGTGTGTGTGTGCTGGTACAGCCTGCACATTGAGTCATATTGAGTTGTTTGTGGGTGTATGTGCAGGTAGAGGCAGCACATTGAGTAACAGTGAGGTGTATGTGTGTGATGTTATACGCTATGCACTGATTCATAGGGAGGTTTGTGTGTGTGTGTGTGCACTTTCTGGTATAGGATTTGCATTGAATCACACTGAGCTGTGTTTTTGAGTGTCAGTATGTGTGCATGTGTCGAGGTATGGGCTGTGGATTGACTCACAGTTTGCTGTATGTGCTTCTCTGTGTGTGTATGTCTGCTAGCATATCCTGTGCACTGAGTCACAGGGAGCCGTGTGTGTGTGTGTGTTTGTGTGTTTCCAGGTATAGAGTGTGCATTCATTCACAGTCAGCCATGTGTGTGTGTGTGAGAGTGCACTGGTATAGGATATGCAGTGAGTCACAGTGAGGGGTGTTTGTTTCATTGTGCGTGTGCTTTCACAGGCTTACCGGCACAGTGAGATGTGGGTATGAGTGTGCCTGTGTGTGTGTGCTGCCATACACTGTGCCTTGAGTCACAGTGAGCTGTGTTGTGTGTTTGGTGCTGGTATGGAATGGGCACTGACTCACAGTGAGCCATGTGTGTGTGCTTGTACAGGCGATTGAATCATCGTGAGACATGTGTGAGTGCATGTTAGTATGTGTGTGTGTTCACATATAGGCTGTGCATTGAATCACAATAAGGTGTGTACGTGTTCGTGTGTGGGCTATTACAGATTGTGCATTGAGTCACAGTGGCATGTGAGTGTGTGCAGGCTGGTATAGACTGTGCATTGTGTCACAGTGAGGGATGTGTGTGTCTGTGTGTTCTCATGTAGGATGACCATCGAGTCACACTTTGGGGTGTGTGTGTGTGTGTGTGTGTGTGTGTGTGCTGGTATTGGTTGCATATCACATCACAGTGATGTGTGTGTTTGTTTCTGTGCAGGTACAGGCTGCACATTGAGTCACAGTGAGGTGTATGTGTGTGTGTGTGTGTGATGTCATACGCTGTGCACTGAGTCACAGTGAGCCGTGTGGTTGTGCTGGTATAAACTGAGCATTGGATCACACTGAGGTGTCATGTGTGTGTATGTGCTGGTGTGGATTGTACATTGAGTCACAACTATGTGTGAGTTTTTGTATGTGTGTGTGCTGGTACAGGCTGTGCATTCAGTCACAGGGAGGTGAGTGTGTGTGTGGGTGCACGTGCTGGTATATGCTTTGCATTGAGTCACACTAAGCTGTGTGTGAGTGTTTGTATGTGTGTGTGTGTGTGGAAGTACAGGCTGTGTATTGATTCACAGTGAGCCATGTGTGTTTCTTTGTGTGTGTAACTCTGCGAGCATACACTGTGCACTAAGTAACAGGGAGCCATGTGTGTGTGTCTATGTATGTTTTGGCATACTGTGAGCATTGAGTCAAACTGAGGTGTGTTCTGTGTGACTGTATGCACTGGCATGAAATGTGCATGGAATCACATAGAGCTGTGCATGTGTGTGTGTGTGTATTTGGTGGTGTAGAGACTGTATTGTGTCGCAGTAAGCTGTGTGTGTATATGTGTGTGTGCTGGTATAGCCTGTGCATTGAGTCACAGTGAACTGTGTGTGTGTGTTTGCTGGGGTAGGCTGTGCTTTGATTCAAGGTGAGCTGTGAGTGTGTGTGCGGTGCTGGTATGGACTGTGCACTGAGTCACAGGGAACAGTGTGTGTCTATGTGTGTTTTGGTATAAAGTGAGCATTGAATCACACTGAGTGGTGTGCTGTGTGTTTTTGTGCACTGGTATGGAGTCTGCATGGAATCACAGTGAGCTGTGCGAGTGTGTGTGTGTATTTGGTTGTGTAGAGTCTCTATTGCATCACAATAAGCTGTGTGTGTGTGTGTGATGGTACAGGATGTGCACTGTGTCATAGAGAGCAGTGTGTGTGTGTCTCTGCTGGTATAGGCTGTGCATTGACTCACAGTGAGCCTTGTGTGTGTGCAAGTACAATCTGAGCATTGAGTTACAGTGAGATGTGTTGCATGTGTTTGTGCTGGTAAGAACTGTACATTATGTCAGAATGAGCCGTGCATGTGTGTGTGTGTCTGTGTGTGCGTCTGTGTGCTGGTAGAGGTTGAGCACTGAATCACAGTTAGGTGTGTGTCTGTGAGTGTTCGTATGGGCTTTGCATTGAGTCACTGAGGTGTATGTGTGTGTTTGTGTGTGTGTGTGGTGCTACAGATTTCATTGAATCACAGTGAGCCTTGTGTGTGTCTGTGTGCTGATATAGGCTGTGGATTGAGTCACAGTGAGTTATGTGTGTGTGTGTGCTGCTGTAGACTGCGCATTGAGTCAAAGTGAGTTGTTTGTGTGTTACTGTGCTCGTGTAGACTGTGCCTTGAATCACAGTGAGCATGTCTGTGTGTGTGTGCACTAGTATGTGTGGAGCATTTAATCAGTTATTTGTGTTTGTGTGTTTGTGTGCTCGTATGGTCTTTGCATTGAGTAACTGAGGTGTGTGTGTGTGTGTGGTGATACAGACTGTGCATTGAGTCACAGTGAGCCGTGTGTGTGTGTATGAGAGTGTGTGTGTTGGTGGGCTTTCATTGATTCCATGGGGTGTGTGTGTCTGTGTTTGTTGTGCTAAAGATTGCATTGAGTCACAGTGAGTCGTGTGTGTGTGTGCTGGTATACGCGATTGATTGAGTCACGGTCAGCCGTGCATGATGTGCATGATGGTATGTGTGTGTGTTCTTCTATAGGCTGTGCATTGAGTCACAGTGAACCCTGTATCTGTGCAGGTGTGTATGTGTGTGTGCTGGTATAGGCTGTGCATTGAGTCCCACTGAGGTGTGTGTGTATGCTTGTGTGTTTTGGTATACATTGTACATTGAGTCAGAGTGCTGTGTGTTTGTGTGCACGCTGGTATAGTCTGTGCATTGAGTCACAGTTATGTGTGTGTGTGTCTGCGTGTTCTGGTATAGGCTGACCGTTGTGTCACACAGGGGTGTGTGTGTGCTGGTATAGGCTCCACTTTTTGTCACAGTGAGGTGTGTGTGTGTGTATGTGCAGGTACAGGCTGCACATTGAGTCACAGTGTGGGGTGTGTGTGTGTGTGATGTTATATGCTGTGCATTAGGACACAGTGAGCCGTGTGTGTGTGCTGGTATAATCTGAGCATTGAGTCACAGTGTGGTGTGGTGTGTGTGCCTTTGCTGGTATGGACTGTGCATTGAATCCCAGCCCTGTGTTAGTGTTTGTGTATTTGGTGCTGTAGAGTCTGCATGAGTCACAGTAAGGTGTGTGTGTGTGCTGCTATAGGCCTAGAATTGAGTCACACCTAGGTGAGTGTATGTGTATGTGTATGCTGATATGGGATTTGCATTGAATCACTGAGCGGTGTGTGTGTGTGTGTACAGTTATTGGCTGTGCATTGAGTCACAGTGAACCATGTGTGTGTGGCGAGCTGCTATAGTCACAGCACTGAGTCACAGTTAAATGTGTGGGAGTTGTGTGTGTATGTGTGTGTGTGTATTTGCTGGTGTAGACTGTGCATTGAGTCACAGTGAGTAGTGCGGTGTGTTTGTGTCTGTGATGGTATGGACTGTGGTTTAATCCACTTTGACATGAACTATTGTGTGTGTTTGCGTGTGTGTGTGTGTGCTGGCACTGGATGACCATTGAGACACAGTGGGCTGTGTGTGTCTGTGTGTCTGTGTGTGCGCTGATATAGACTCTGTATTCAGTCACTGTGAGCTGTGTGTGTGTGTATATGTGTGCTCGTATAGGCTGTGCATTGAGTCACAGTGTAGTGTTTGTGTGTGTGTGTGCTGGTACAGGAAGCGTTTTCAGTCACAGTCTCGTGTGTGTGTGTGTGAATGTGAGTTTGTGTGCTGGTAATGGCTTTATAGTGCTGGTATGGGCGTTATTGACTCATGGGTGCGTGTGTGAGTGTGTGGTGATACAGACTGCATTGAGTCACAGTGAACTGTGTGCGTGTGTGCTGGTATAGGCGATTGATTGAGTACCAGTGAGCCATGTGTGAGTGCGTGTTGGGGTGTGTGTGTGTTCTGGTATAGGCTGTGCATTAAGTCACAGTGAGTCCTGCATCTGTGCATGTGTGTGTGTGTGCGTGTGTGCTGGTATAGGCTGAGCTTTGAGTCACTCTGAGGTGTGTGTGCATGTGCTTGTAACATTGTGCCTTGATTCACTGTGCCATGTGAGTGTGTGTGCATGCTGGTATAGGTTGTGCATTGAGTCAGAGTGAGAGGTGTTTGTGTCTGTGTGTTCTGGTATAGGCTGACAATTGAGGCACACTGAGGTGTGTGTGCACATGTGTGTGTGTGTGCTGGTACAGCCTGCACATTGAGTCATATTGAGTTGTTTGTGGGTGTATGTGCAGGTAGAGGCAGTACATTGAGTTACAGTGAGGTGTATGTGTGTGATGTTATACGCTATGCACTGATTCATAGGGAGGTTTGTGTGTGTGTGTGTGCACTTTCTGGTATAGGATTTGCATTGAATCACACTGAGCTGTGTTTTTGAGTGTCAGTATGTGTGCATGTGTCGAGGTATGGGCTGTGGATTGACTCACAGTTTGCTGTATGTGCTTCTCTGTGTGTGTATGTCTGCTAGCATATCATGTGCATTGAGTCACAGGGAGCCGTGTGTGTGTGTGTGTGTTTCCAGGTATAGAGTGTGCATTCATTCACAGTCAGCCATGTGTGTGTGTGTGAGAGTGCACTGGTATAGGATATGCAGTGAGTCACAGTGAGGGGTGTTTGTTTCATTGTGCGTGTGCTTTCACAGGCTTACCGGCACAGTGAGATGTGGGTATGAGTGTGCCTGTGTGTGTGTGCTGCCATACACTGTGCCTTGAGTCACAGTGAGCTGTGTTGTGTGTTTGGTGCTGGTATGGAATGGGCACTGACTCACAGTGAGCCATGTGTGTGTGCTTGTACAGGCGATTGAATCATCGTGAGACATGTATGAGTGCATGTTAGTATGTGTGTGTGTTCACATATAGGCTGTGCATTGAATCACAATAAGGTGTGTACGTGTTCGTGTGTGGGCTATTACAGATTGTGCATTGAGTCACAGTGTCATGTGAGTGTGTGCAGGCTGGTATAGACTGTGCATTGTGTCACAGTGAGGGATGTGTGTGTCTGTGTGTTCTCATGTAGGATGACCATCGAGTCACACTTTGGTGTGTGTGTGTGTGTGTGTGTGTGCTGGTATAGGCTGCATATCGCATCACAGTGATGTGTGTGTTTGTTTCTGTGCAGGTACAGGCTGCACATTGAGTCACAGTGAGGTGTATGTGTGTGTGTGTGTGTGATGTCATACGCTGTGCACTGAGTCACAGTGAGCCGTGTGGTTGTGCTGGTATAAACTGAGCATTGGATCACACTGAGGTGTCATGTGTGTGTATGTGCTGGTGTGGATTGTACATTGAGTCACAACCATGTGTGAGTTTTTGTATGTGTGTGTGCTGGTACAGGCTGTGCATTCAGTCACAGGGAGGTGAGTGTGTGTGTGGGTGCACGTGCTGGTATATGCTTTGCATTGAGTCACACTAAGCTGTGTGTGAGTGTTTGTATGTGTGTGTGTGTGTGTGGAGGTACAGGCTGTGTATTGATTCACAGTGAGCCATGTGTGTTTCTTTGTGTGTGTAACTCTGCTAGCATACACTGTGCACTAAGTAACAGGGAGCCATGTGTGTGTGTCTATGTATGTTTTGGCATACTGTGAGCATTGAGTCAAACTGAGGTGTGTTCTGTGTGACTGTATGCACTGGCATGAAATGTGCATGGAATCACATAGAGCTGTGCATGTGTGTGTGTGTGTATTTGGTGGTGTAGAGACTGTATTGTGTCGCAGTAAGCTGTGTGTGTATATGTGTGTGTGCTGGTATAGCCTGTGCATTGAGTCACAGTGAACTGTGTGTGTGTGTTTGCTGGGGTAGGCTGTGCTTTGATTCAAGGTGAGCTGTGAGTGTGTGTGCGGTGCTGGTATGGACTGTGCACTGAGTCACAGAGAACCGTGTGTGTGTCTATGTGTGTTTTGGTATAAAGTGAGCATTGAATCACACTGAGTTGTGTGCTGTGTGTTTTTGTGCACTGGTATGGAGTCTGCATGGAATCACAGTGAGCTGTGCGAGTGTGTGTGTGTATTTGGTTGTGTAGAGTCTCTATTGCATCACAATGAGCTGTGTGTGTGTGTGTGATGGTACAGGATGTGCACTGTGTCATAGAGAGCAGTGTGTGTGTGTCTCTGCTGGTATAGGCTGTGCATTGACTCACAGTGAGCCTTGTGTGTGTGCAAGTACAGTCTGAGCATTGAGTTACAGTGAGATGTGTTGCATGTGTTTGTGCTGGTAAGAACTGTACATTATGTCAGAATGAGCCGTGCATGTGTGTGTGTGTCTGTGTGTGCGTCTGTGTGCTGGTAGAGGTTGAGCACTGAATCACAGTTAGGTGTGTGTCTGTGAGTGTTCGTATGGGCTTTGCATTGAGTCACTGAGGTGTATGTGTGTGTTTGTGTGTGTGTGTGGTGCTACAGATTTCATTGAATCACAGTGAGCCTTGTGTGTGTCTGTGTGCTGATATAGGCTGTGGATTGAGTCACAGTGAGTTATGTGTGTGTGTGTGCTGCTGTAGACTGCGCATTGAGTCAAAATGAGTTGTTTGTGTGTTACTGTGCTCGTGTAGACTGTGCCTTGAATCACAGTGAGCATGTCTGTGTGTGTGTGCACTAGTATGTGTGGAGCATTTAATCAGTTATTTGTGTTTGTGTGTTTGTGTGCTCGTATGGTCTTTGCATTGAGTAACTGAGGTGTATGTGTGTGTGTGTGTGGTGATACAGACTGTGCATTGAGTCACAGTGAGCCGTGTGTGTGTGTATGAGAGTGTGTGTGTTGGTGGGCTTTCATTGATTCCATGGGGTGTGTGTGTCTGTGTTTGTTGTGCTAAAGACTGCATTGAGTCACAGTGAGTCGTGTGTGTGTGTGCTGGTATACGCGATTGATTGAGTTACGGTCAGCCATGTGTGTGTGCATGATGGTATGTGTGTGTGTTCTTCTATAGGCTGTGCATTGAGTCACAGTGAACCCTGTATCTGTGCAGGTGTGTATGTGTGTGTGCTGGTAAATGCTGTGCATTGAGTCCCACTGAGGTGTGTGTGTATGCTTGTGTGTTTTGGTATACATTGTACATTGAGTCAGAGTGCTGTGTGTTTGTGTGCACGCTGGTATAGTCTGTCATTGAGTCACAGTTATGTGTGTGTGTGTCTGCGTGTTCTGGTATAGGCTGACCGTTGTGTCACACAGGGGTGTGTGTGTGCTGGTATAGGCTCCACTTTTTGTCACAGTGAGGTGTGTGTGTGTGTATGTGCAGGTACAGGTTGCACATTGAGTCACAGTGTGGGGTGTGTGTGTGTGTGATGTTATATGCTGTGCACTAGGACACAGTGAGCCGTGTGTGTGTGCTGGTATAATCTGAGCATTGAGTCACAGTGTGGTGTGGTGTGTGTGCCTTTGCTGGTATGGACTGTGCATTGAATCCCAGCCCTGTGTTAGTGTTTGTGTATTTGGTGCTGTAGAGTCTGCATGAGTCACAGTAAGGTGTGTGTGTGTGCTGCTATAGGCCTAGAATTGAGTCACACCTAGGTGAGTGTATGTGTATGTGTATGCTGATATGGGATTTGCATTGAATCACTGAGCGGTGTGTGTGTGTGTATGTGTGTACAGTTATTGGCTGTGCATTGAGTCACAGTGAACCATGTGTGTGTGGCGAGCTGCTATAGTCACAGCACTGAGTCACAGATAAATGTGTGGGAGTTGTGTGTGTATGTGTGTGTGTGTATTTGCTGGTGTAGACTGTGCATTGAGTCACAGTGAGTAGTGCGGTGTGTTTGTGTCTGTCATGGTATGGACTGTGGTTTAATCCACTTTGACATGAACTAGTGTGCGTGTTTGCGTGTGTGTGTGTGTGTGTGTGTGTGCTGGCACTGGATGACCATTGAGACACAGTGGGCTGTGTGTGTCTGTGTGTGCGCTGATATAGACTCTGTATTCAGTCACTGTGAGCTGTGTGTGTGTGTGTATATGTGTGCTCGTATAGGCTGTGCATTGAGTCACAGTGTAGTGTTTGTGTGTGTGTGTGCTGGTACAGGAAGCGTTTTCAGTCACAGTCTCGTGTGTGTGTGTGTGCATGTGAGTTTGTGTGCTGGTATGGGCTTTATTGTGCTGGTATGGGCATTATTGACTCATGGGTGCGTGTGTGAGTGTGTGGTGATACAGACTGCATTGAGTCACAGTGAGCTGTGTGCGGGTGTGCTGGTATAGGCGATTGATTGAGTACCAGTGAGCCATGTGTGAGTGCGTGTTGGGTTGTGTGTGTGTTCTGATATACGCTGTGCATTGAGTCACAGTGAGGCCTGCATCTGTGCATGTGTGTGTGTGTGTGCGTGTGTGCTGGTATAGGCTGAGCTTTGAGTCACTCTGAGGTGTGTGTGCATGTGCTTGTAACATTGTGCCTTGATTCACTGTGCCATGTGAGTGTGTGTGCATGCTGGTATAGGTTGTGCATTGAGTCAGAGTGAGAGGTGTTTGTGTCTGTGTGTTCTGGTATAGGCTGAGAATTGAGGCACACTGAGGTGTGTGTGCACATGTGTGTGTGTGTGCTGGTACAGCCTGCACATTGAGTCATATTGAGTTGTTTGTGGGTGTATGTGCAGGTAGAGGCAGCACATTGAGTAACAGTGAGGTGTATGTGTGTGATGTTATACGCTATGCACTGATTCATAGGGAGGTTTGTGTGTGTGTGTGTGCACTTTCTGGTATAGGATTTGCATTGAATCACACTGAGCTGTGTTTTTGAGTGTCAGTATGTGTGCATGTGTCGAGGTATGGGCTGTGGATTGACTCACAGTTTGCTGTATGTGCTTCTCTGTGTGTGTATGTCTGCTAGCATATCCTGTGCACTGAGTCACAGGGAGCCGTGTGTGTGTGTGTGTTTGTGTGTTTCCAGGTATAGAGTGTGCATTCATTCACAGTCAGCCATGTGTGTGTGTGTGAGAGTGCACTGGTATAGGATATGCAGTGAGTCACAGTGAGGGGTGTTTGTTTCATTGTGCGTGTGCTTTCACAGGCTTACCGGCACAGTGAGATGTGGGTATGAGTGTGCCTGTGTGTGTGTGCTGCCATACACTGTGCCTTGAGTCACAGTGAGCTGTGTTGTGTGTTTGGTGCTGGTATGGAATGGGCACTGACTCACAGTGAGCCATGTGTGTGTGCTTGTACAGGCGATTGAATCATCGTGAGACATGTATGAGTGCATGTTAGTATGTGTGTGTGTTCACATATAGGCTGTGCATTGAATCACAATAAGGTGTGTACGTGTTCGTGTGTGGGCTATTACAGATTGTGCATTGAGTCACAGTGTCATGTGAGTGTGTGCAGGCTGGTATAGACTGTGCATTGTGTCACAGTGAGGGATGTGTGTGTCTGTGTGTTCTCATGTAGGGTGACCATCGAGTCACACTTTGGTGTGTGTGTGTGTGTGTGTGTGTGTGTGTGCTGGTATAGGTTGCATATCGCATCACAGTGATGTGTGTGTTTGTTTCTGTGCAGGTACAGGCTGCACATTGTGTCACAGTGAGGTGTATGTGTGTGTGTGTGTGTGATGTCATACGCTGTGCACTGAGTCACAGTGAGCCGTGTGGTTGTGCTGGTATAAACTGAGGATTGGATCACACTGAGGTGTCATGTGTGTGTATGTGCTGGTGTGGATTGTACATTGAGTCACAACCATGTGTGAGTTTTTGTATGTGTGTGTGCTGGTACAGGCTGTGCATTCAGTCACAGGGAGGTGAGTGTGTGTGTGGGTGCACGTGCTGGTATATGCTTTGCATTGAGTCACACTAAGCTGTGTGTGAGTGTTTGTATGTGTGTGTGTGTGTGGAAGTACAGGCTGTGTATTGATTCACAGTGAGCCATGTGTGTTTCTTTGTGTGTGTAACTCTGCGAGCATACACTGTGCACTAAGTAACAGGGAGCCATGTGTGTGTGTCTATGTATGTTTTGGCATACTGTGAGCATTGAGTCAAACTGAGGTGTGTTCTGTGTGACTGTATGCACTGGCATGAAATGTGCATGGAATCACATAGAGCTGTGCATGTGTGTGTGTGTGTATTTGGTGGTGTAGAGACTGTATTGTGTCGCAGTAAGCTGTGTGTGTATATGTGTGTGTGCTGGTATAGCCTGTGCATTGAGTCACAGTGAACTGTGTGTGTGTGTTTGCTGGGGTAGGCTGTGCTTTGATTCAAGGTGAGATGTGAGTGTGTGTGCGGTGCTGGTATGGACTGTGCACTGAGTCACAGGGAACCGTGTGTGTGTCTATGTGTGTTTTGGTATAAAGTGAGCATTGAATCACACTGAGTGGTGTGCTGTGTGTTTTTGTGCACTGGTATGGAGTCTGCATGGAATCACAGTGAGCTGTGCATGTGTGTGTGTGTATTTGGTTGTGTAGAGTCTTTATTGCATCACAATAAGCTGTGTGTGTGTGTGATGGTACAGGATGTGCACTGTGTCATAGAGAGCAGTGTGTGTGTCTCTGCTGGTATAGGCTGTGCATTGACTCACAGTGAGCCTTGTGTGTGTGCAAGTACAGTCTGAGCATTGAGTTACAGTGAGATGTGTTGCATGTGTTTGTGCTGGTAAGAACTGTACATTATGTCAGAATGAGCCGTGCATGTGTGTGTGTGTCTGTGTGTGCGTCTGTGTGCTGGTAGAGGTTGAGCACTGAATCACACTTAGGTGTGTGTCTGTGAGTGTTCGTATGGGCTTTGCATTGAGTCACTGAGGTGTATGTGTGTGTTTGTGTGTGTGTGTGGTGCTACAGATTTCATTGAATCACAGTGAGCCTTGTGTGTGTCTGTGTGCTGATATAGGCTGTGGATTGAGTCACAGTGAGTTATGTGTGTGTGTGTGCTGCTGTAGACTGCGCATTGAGTCAAAATGAGTTGTTTGTGTGTTACTGTGCTCGTGTAGACTGTGCCTTGAATCACAGTGAGCATGTCTGTGTGTGTGTGCACTAGTATGTGTGGAGCATTTAATCAGTTATTTGTGTTTGTGTGTTTGTGTGCTCGTATGGTCTTTGCATTGAGTAACTGAGGTGTATGTGTGTGTGTGTGTGTGGTGATACAGACTGTGCATTGAGTCACAGTGAGCCGTGTGTGTGTGTATGAGAGTGTGTGTGTTGGTGGGCTTTCATTGATTCCATGGGGTGTGTGTGTCTGTGTTTGTTGTGCTAAAGACTGCATTGAGTCACAGTGAGTCGTGTGTGTGTGTGCTGGTATACGCGATTGATTGAGTCACGGTCAGCCGTGCATGATGTGCATGATGGTATGTGTGTGTGTTCTTCTATAGGCTGTGCATTGAGTCACAGTGAACCCTGTATCTGTGCAGGTGTGTATGTGTGTGTGCTGGTATAGGCTGTGCATTGAGTCCCACTGAGGTGTGTGTGTATGCTTGTGTGTTTTGGTATACATTGTACATTGAGTCAGAGTGCTGTGTGTTTGTGTGCACGCTGGTATAGTCTGTGCATTGAGTCACAGTTATGTGTGTGTGTGTCTGCGTGTTCTGGTATAGGCTGACCGTTGTGTCACACAGGGGTGTGTGTGTGCTGGTATAGGCTCCACTTTTTGTCACAGTGAGGTGTGTGTGTGTGTATGTGCAGGTACAGGCTGCACATTGAGTCACAGTGTGGGGTGTGTGTGTGTGTGATGTTATATGCTGTGCACTAGGACACAGTGAGCCGTGTGTGTGTGCTGGTATAATCTGAGCATTGAGTCACAGTGTGGTGTGGTGTGTGTGCCTTTGCTGGTATGGACTGTGCATTGAATCCCAGCCCTGTGTTAGTGTTTGTGTATTTGGTGCTGTAGAGTCTGCATGAGTCACAGTAAGGTGTGTGTGTGTGCTGCTATAGGCCTAGAATTGAGTCACACCTAGGTGAGTGTATGTGTATGTGTATGCTGATATGGGATTTGCATTGAATCACTGAGCGGTGTGTGTGTGTGTATGTGTGTACAGTTATTGGCTGTGCATTGAGTCACAGTGAACCATGTGTGTGTGGCGAGCTGCTATAGTCACAGCACTGAGTCACAGTTAAATGTGTGGGAGTTGTGTGTGTATGTGTGTGTGTGTATTTGCTGGTGTAGACTGTGCATTGAGTCACAGTGAGTAGTGCGGTGTGTTTGTGTCTGTGATGGTATGGACTGTGGTTTAATCCACTTTGACATGAACTATTGTGTGTGTTTGCGTGTGTGTGTGTGTGCTGGCACTGGATGACCATTGAGACACAGTGGGCTGTGTGTGTCTGTGTGTCTGTGTGTGCACTGATATAGACTCTGTATTCAGTCACTGTGAGCTGTGTGTGTGTGTATATGTGTGCTCGTATAGGCTGTGCATTGAGTCACAGTGTAGTGTTTGTGTGTGTGTGTGCTGGTACAGGAAGCGTTTTCAGTCACAGTCTCGTGTGTGTGTGTGTGAATGTGAGTTTGTGTGCTGGTAATGGCTTTATAGTGCTGGTATGGGCGTTATTGACTCATGGGTGCGTGTGTGAGTGTGTCGTGATACAGACTGCATTGAGTCACAGTGAACTGTGTGCGTGTGTGCTGGTATAGGCGATTGATTGAGTACCAGTGAGCCATGTGTGAGTGCGTGTTGGGGTGTGTGTGTGTTCTGGTATAGGCTGTGCATTAAGTCACAGTGAGTCCTGCATCTGTGCATGTGTGTGTGTGTGTGCGTGTGTGCTGGTATAGGCTGAGCTTTGAGTCACTCTGAGGTGTGTGTGCATGTGCTTGTAACATTGTGCCTTGATTCACTGTGCCATGTGAGTGTGTGTGCATGCTGGTATAGGTTGTGCATTGAGTCAGAGTGAGAGGTGTTTGTGTCTGTGTGTTCTGGTATAGGCTGAGAATTGAGGCACACTGAGGTGTGTGTGCACATGTGTGTGTGTGTGCTGGTACAGCCTGCACATTGAGTCATATTGAGTTGTTTGTGGGTGTATGTGCAGGTAGAGGCAGCACATTGAGTTACAGTGAGGTGTATGTGTGTGATGTTATACGCTATGCACTGATTCATAGGGAGGTTTGTGTGTGTGTGTGTGCACTTTCTGGTATAGGATTTGCATTGAATCACACTGAGCTGTGTTTTTGAGTGTCAGTATGTGTGCATGTGTCGAGGTATGGGCTGTGGATTGACTCACAGTTTGCTGTATGTGCTTCTCTGTGTGTGTATGTCTGCTAGCATATCATGTGCATTGAGTCACAGGGAGCCGTGTGTGTGTGTGTGTTTCCAGGTATAGAGTGTGCATTCATTCACAGTCAGCCATGTGTGTGTGTGTGAGAGTGCACTGGTATAGGATATGCAGTGAGTCACAGTGAGGGGTGTTTGTTTCATTGTGCGTGTGCTTTCACAGGCTTACCGGCACAGTGAGATGTGGGTATGAGTGTGCCTGTGTGTGTGTGCTGCCATACACTGTGCCTTGAGTCACAGTGAGCTGTGTTGTGTGTTTGGTGCTGGTATGGAATGGGCACTGACTCACAGTGAGCCATGTGTGTGTGCTTGTACAGGCGATTGAATCATCGTGAGACATGTGTGAGTGCATGTTAGTATGTGTGTGTGTTCACATATAGGCTGTGCATTGAATCACAATAAGGTGTGTACGTGTTCGTGTGTGGGCTATTACAGATTGTGCATTGAGTCACAGTGGCATGTGAGTGTGTGCAGGCTGGTATAGACTGTGCATTGTGTCACAGTGAGGGATGTGTGTGTCTGTGTGTTCTCATGTAGGATGACCATCGAGTCACACTTTGGTGTGTGTGTGTGTGTGTGTGCTGGTATAGGTTGCATATCGCATCACAGTGATGTGTGTGTTTGTTTCTGTGCAGGTACAGGCTGCACATTGAGTCACAGTGAGGTGTATGTGTGTGTGTGTGTGTGATATCATACGCTGTGCACTGAGACACAGTGAGCCGTGTGGTTGTGCTGGTATAAACTGAGCATTGGATCACACTGAGGTGTCATGTGTGTGTATGTGCTGGTGTGGATTGTACATTGAGTCACAACGATGTGTGAGTTTTTGTATGTGTGTGTGCTGGTACAGGCTGTGCATTCAGTCACAGGGAGGTGAGTGTGTGTGTGGGTGCACGTGCTGGTATATGCTTTGCATTGAGTCACACTAAGCTGTGTGTGAGTGTTTGTATGTGTGTGTGTGTGGAGGTACAGGCTGTGTATTGATTCCCAGTGAGCCATGTGTGTTTCTTTCTGTGTGTAACTCTGCTAGCATACACTGTGCACTAAGTAACAGGGAGCCATGTGTGTGTGTCTATGTATGTTTTGGCATACTGTGAGCATTGAGTCAAACTGAGGTGTGTTCTGTGTGACTGTATGCACTGGCATGGAATGTGCATGGAATCACATAGAGCTGTGCATGTGTGTGTGTGTGTATTTGGTGGTGTAGAGACTGTATTGTGTCGCAGTAAGCTGTGTGTGTATATGTGTGTGTGCTGGTATAGCCTGTGCATTGAGTCACAGTGAACTGTGTGTGTGTGTTTGCTGGGGTAGGCTGTGCTTTGATTCAAGGTGAGCTGTGAGTGTGTGTGCGGTGCTGGTATGGACTGTGCACTGAGTCACAGAGAACCGTGTGTGTGTCTATGTGTGTTTTGGTATAAAGTGAGCATTGAATCACACTGAGTTGTGTGCTGTGTGTTTTTGTGCACTGGTATGGAGTCTGCATGGAATCACAGTGAGCTGTGCGTGTGTGTGTGTGTATTTGGTTGTGTAGAGTCTCTATTGCATCACAATAAGCTGTGTGTTTGTGTGATGGTACAGGATGTGCACTGTGTCATAGAGAGCAGTGTGTGTGTGTCTCTGCTGGTTTAGGCTGTGCATTGACTCACAGTGAGCCTTGTGTGTGTGCAAGTACAGTCTGAGCATTGAGTTACAGTGAGATGTGTTGCATGTGTTTGTGCTGGTAAGAACTGTACATTATGTCAGAATGAGCCGTGCATGTGTGTGTGTGTCTGTGTGTGCGTCTGTGTGCTGGTAGAGGTTGAGCACTGAATCACAGTTAGGTGTGTGTCTGTGAGTGTTCGTATGGGCTTTGCATTGAGTCACTGAGGTGTATGTGTGTGTTTGTGTGTGTGTGTGGTGCTACAGATTTCATTGAATCACAGTGAGCCTTGTGTGTGTCTGTGTGCTGATATAGGCTGTGGATTGAGTCACAGTGAGTTATGTGTGTGTGTGTGCTGCTGTAGACTGCGCATTGAGTCAAAATGAGTTGTTTGTGTGTTACTGTGCTCGTGTAGACTGTGCCTTGAATCACAGTGAGCATGTCTGTGTGTGTGTGCACTAGTATGTGTGGAGCATTTAATCAGTTATTTGTGTTTGTGTGTTTGTGTGCTCGTATGGTCTTTGCATTGAGTAACTGAGGTGTATGTGTGTGTGTGTGTGTGGTGATACAGACTGTGCATTGAGTCACAGTGAGCCGTGTGTGTGTGTATGAGAGTGTGTGTGTTGGTGGGCTTTCATTGATTCCATGGGGTGTGTGTGTCTGTGTTTGTTGTGCTAAAGACTGCATTGAGTCACAGTGAGTCGTGTGTGTGTGTGCTGGTATACGCGATTGATTGAGTCACGGTCAGCCGTGCATGATGTGCATGATGGTATGTGTGTGTGTTCTTCTATAGGCTGTGCATTGAGTCACAGTGAACCCTGTATCTGTGCAGGTGTGTATGTGTGTGTGCTGGTATAGGCTGTGCATTGAGTCCCACTGAAGTGTGTGTGTATGTTTGTGTGTTTTGGTATACATTGTACATTGAGTCAGAGTGCTGTGTGTTTGTGTGCACGCTGGTATAGTCTGTGCATTGAGTCACAGTTATGTGTGTGTGTGTCTGCGTGTTCTGGTACAGGCTGACCGTTGTGTCACACAGGGGTGTGTGTGTGCTGGTATAGGCTCCACTTTTTGTCACAGTGAGGTGTGTGTGTGTGTATGTGCAGGTACAGGCTGCACATTGAGTCACAGTGTGGGGTGTGTGTGTGTGTGATGTTATATGCTGTGCACTAGGACACAGTGAGCCGTGTGTGTGTGCTGGTATAATCTGAGCATTGAGTCACAGTGTGGTGTGGTGTGTGTGCCTTTGCTGGTATGGACTGTGCATTGAATCCCAGCCCTGTGTTAGTGTTTGTGTATTTGGTGCTGTAGAGTCTGCATGAGTCACAGTAAGGTGTGTGTGTGTGCTGCTATAGGCCTAGAATTGAGTCACACCTAGGTGAGTGTATGTGTATGTGTATGCTGATATGGGATTTGCATTGAATCACTGAGCGGTGTGTGTGTGTGTATGTGTGTACAGTTATTGGCTGTGCATTGAGTCACAGTGAACCATGTGTGTGTGGCGAGCTGCTATAGTCACAGCACTGAGTCACAGTTAAATGTGTGGGAGTTGTGTGTGTATGTGTGTGTGTGTATTTGCTGGTGTAGACTGTGCATTGAGTCACAGTGAGTAGTGCGGTGTGTTTGTGTCTGTGATGGTATGGACTGTGGTTTAATCCACTTTGACATGAACTATTGTGTGTGTTTGCGTGTGTGTGTGTGTGCTGGCACTGGATGACCATTGAGACACAGTGGGCTGTGTGTGTCTGTGTGTCTGTGTGTGCGCTGATATAGACTCTGTATTCAGTCACTGTGAGCTGTGTGTGTGTGTATATGTGTGCTCGTATAGGCTGTGCATTGAGTCACAGTGTAGTGTTTGTGTGTGTGTGTGCTGGTACAGGAAGCGTTTTCAGTCACAGTCTCGTGTGTGTGTGTGTGAATGTGTGTTTGTGTGCTGGTAATGGCTTTATAGTGCTGGTATGGGCGTTATTGACTCATGGGTGCGTGTGTGAGTGTGTGGTGATACAGACTGCATTGAGTCACAGTGAACTGTGTGCGTGTGTGCTGGTATAGGCGATTGATTGAGTACCAGTGAGCCATGCGTGAGTGCGTGTTGGGGTGTGTGTGTGTTCTGGTATAGGCTGTGCATTAAGTCACAGTGAGTCCTGCATCTGTGCATGTGTGTGTGTGTGTGCGTGTGTGCTGGTATAGGCTGAGCTTTGAGTCACTCTGAGGTGTGTGTGCATGTGCTTGTAACATTGTGCCTTGATTCACTGTGCCATGTGAGTGTGTGTGCATGCTGGTATAGGTTGTGCATTGAGTCAGAGTGAGAGGTGTTTGTGTCTGTGTGTTCTGGTATAGGCTGAGAATTGAGGCACACTGAGGTGTGTGTGCACATGTGTGTGTGTGTGCTGGTACAGCCTGCGCATTGAGTCATATTGAGTTGTTTGTGGGTGTATGTACAGGTAGAGGCAGCACATTGAGTCACAGTGAGGTGTATGTGTGTGATGTTATACGCTATGCACTGATTCATAGGGAGGTTTGTGTGTGTGTGTGTGCACTTTCTGGTATAGGATTTGCATTGAATCACACTGAGCTGTGTTTTTGAGTGTCAGTATGTGTGCATGTGTCGAGGTATGGGCTGTGGATTGACTCACAGTTTGCTGTATGTGCTTCTCTGTGTGTGTATGTCTGCTAGCATATCCTGTGCACTGAGTCACAGGGAGCCGTGTGTGTGTGTGTGTTTCCAGGTATAGAGTGTGCATTCATTCACAGTCAGCCATGTGTGTGTGTGTGAGAGTGCACTGGTATAGGATATGCAGTGAGTCACAGTGAGGGGTGTTTGTTTCATTGTGCGTGTGCTTTCACAGGCTTACCGGCACAGTGAGATGTGGGTATGAGTGTGCCTGTGTGTGTGTGCTGCCATACACTGTGCCTTGAGTCACAGTGAGCTGTGTTGTGTGTTTGGTGCTGGTATGGAATGGGCACTGACTCACAGTGAGCCATGTGTGTGTGCTTGTACAGGCGATTGAATCATCGTGAGACATGTATGAGTGCATGTTAGTATGTGTGTGTGTTCACATATAGGCTGTGCATTGAATCACAATAAGGTGTGTACGTGTTCGTGTGTGGGCTATTACAGATTGTGCATTGAGTCACAGTGTCATGTGAGTGTGTGCAGGCTGGTATAGACTGTGCATTGTGTCACAGTGAGGGATGTGTGTGTCTGTGTGTTCTCATGTAGGATGACCATCGAGTCACACTTTGGTGTGTGTGTGTGTGTGTGTGTGCTGGTATAGGTGGCATATCGCATCACAGTGATGTGTGTGTTTGTTTCTGTGCAGGTACAGGCTGCACATTGAGTCACAGTGAGGTGTATGTGTGTGTGTGTGTGTGATGTCATACGCTGTGCACTGAGTCACAGTGAGCCGTGTGGTTGTGCTGGTATAAACTGAGCATTGGATCACACTGAGGTGTCATGTGTGTGTATGTGCTGGTGTGGATTGTACATTGAGTCACAACCATGTGTGAGTTTTTGTATGTGTGTGTGCTGGTACAGGCTGTGCATTCAGTCACAGGGAGGTGAGTGTGTGTGTGGGTGCACGTGCTGGTATATGCTTTGCATTGAGTCACACTAAGCTGTGTGTGAGTGTTTGTATGTGTGTGTGTGTGTGTGGAGGTACAGGCTGTGTATTGATTCCCAGTGAGCCATGTGTGTTTCTTTGTGTGTGTAACTCTGCTAGCATACACTGTGCACTAAGTAACAGGGAGCCATGTGTGTGTGTCTATGTATGTTTTGGCATACTGTGAGCATTGAGTCAAACTGAGGTGTGTTCTGTGTGACTGTATGCACTGGCATGAAATGTGCATGGAATCACATAGAGCTGTGCATGTGTGTGTGTGTGTATTTGGTGGTGTAGAGACTGTATTGTGTCGCAGTAAGCTGTGTGTGTATATGTGTGTGTGCTGGTATAGCCTGTGCATTGAGTCACAGTGAACTGTGTGTGTGTGTTTGCTGGGGTAGGCTGTGCTTTGATTCAAGGTGAGCTGTGAGTGTGTGTGCGGTGCTGGTATGGACTGTGCACTGAGTCACAGAGAACCGTGTGTGTGTCTATGTGTGTTTTGGTATAAAGTGAGCATTGAATCACACTGAGTTGTGTGCTGTGTGTTTTTGTGCACTGGTATGGAGTCTGCATGGAATCACAGTGAGCTGTGCGAGTGTGTGTGTGTATTTGGTTGTGTAGAGTCTCTATTGCATCACAATGAGCTGTGTGTGTGTGTGATGGTACAGGATGTGCACTGTGTCATAGAGAGCAGTGTGTGTGTGTCTCTGCTGGTATAGGCTGTGCATTGACTCACAGTGAGCCTTGTGTGTGTGCAAGTACAGTCTGAGCATTGAGTTACAGTGAGATGTGTTGCATGTGTTTGTGCTGGTAAGAACTGTACATTATGTCAGAATGAGCCGTGCATGTGTGTGTGTGTCTGTGTGTGCGTCTGTGTGCTGGTAGAGGTTGAGCACTGAATCACAGTTAGGTGTGTGTCTGTGAGTGTTTGTATGGGCTTTGCATTGAGTCACTGAGGTGTATGTGTGTGTTTGTGTGTGTGTGTGGTGCTACAGATTTCATTGAATCACAGTGAGCCTTGTGTGTGTCTGTGTGCTGATATAGGCTGTGGATTGAGTCACAGTGAGTTATGTGTGTGTGTGTGCTGCTGTAGACTGCGCATTGAGTCAAAATGAGTTGTTTGTGTGTTACTGTGCTCGTGTAGACTGTGCCTTGAATCACAGTGAGCATGTCTGTGTGTGTGTGCACTAGTATGTGTGGAGCATTTAATCAGTTATTTGTGTTTGTGTGTTTGTGTGCTCGTATGGTCTTTGCATTGAGTAACTGAGGTGTATGTGTGTGTGTGTGTGGTGATACAGACTGTGCATTGAGTCACAGTGAGCCGTGTGTGTGTGTATGAGAGTGTGTGTGTTGGTGGGCTTTCATTGATTCCATGGGGTGTGTGTGTCTGTGTTTGTTGTGCTAAAGACTGCATTGAGTCACAGTGAGTCGTGTGTGTGTGTGCTGGTATACGCGATTGATTGAGTTACGGTCAGCCATGTGTGTGTGCATGATGGTATGTGTGTGTGTTCTTCTATAGGCTGTGCATTGAGTCACAGTGAACCCTGTATCTGTGCAGGTGTGTATGTGTGTGTGCTGGTATAGGCTGTGCATTGAGTCCCACTGAGGTGTGTGTGTATGCTTGTGTGTTTTGGTATACATTGTACATTGAGTCAGAGTGCTGTGTGTTTGTGTGCACGCTGGTATAGTCTGTGCATTGAGTCACAGTTATGTGTGTGTGTGTCTGCGTGTTCTGGTATAGGCTGACCGTTGTGTCACACAGGGGTGTGTGTGTGCTGGTATAGGCTCCACTTTTTGTCACAGTGAGGTGTGTGTGTGTGTATGTGCAGGTACAGGTTGCACATTGAGTCACAGTGTGGGGTGTGTGTGTGTGTGATGTTATATGCTGTGCACTAGGACACAGTGAGCCGTGTGTGTGTGCTGGTATAATCTGAGCATTGAGTCACAGTGTGGTGTGGTGTGTGTGCCTTTGCTGGTATGGACTGTGCATTGAATCCCAGCCCTGTGTTAGTGTTTGTGTATTTGGTGCTGTAGAGTCTGCATGAGTCACAGTAAGGTGTGTGTGTGTGCTGCTATAGGCCTAGAATTGAGTCACACCTAGGTGAGTGTATGTGTATGTGTATGCTGATATGGGATTTGCATTGAATCACTGAGCGGTGTGTGTGTGTGTATGTGTGTACAGTTATTGGCTGTGCATTGAGTCACAGTGAACCATGTGTGTGTGGCGAGCTGCTATAGTCACAGCACTGAGTCACAGTTAAATGTGTGGGAGTTGTGTGTGTATGTGTGTGTGTGTATTTGCTGGTGTAGACTGTGCATTGAGTCACAGTGAGTAGTGCGGTGTGTTTGTGTCTGTGATGGTATGGACTGTGGTTTAATCCACTTTGACATGAACTATTGTGTGTGTTTGCGTGTGTGTGTGTGTGCTGGCACTGGATGACCATTGAGACACAGTGGGCTGTGTGTGTCTGTGTGTCTGTGTGTGCGCTGATATAGACTCTGTATTCAGTCACTGTGAGCTGTGTGTGTGTGTATATGTGTGCTCGTATAGGCTGTGCATTGAGTCACAGTGTAGTGTTTGTGTGTGTGTGTGCTGGTACAGGAAGCGTTTTCAGTCACAGTCTCGTGTGTGTGTGTGTGAATGTGAGTTTGTGTGCTGGTAATGGCTTTTATTGTGCTGGTATGGGCGTTATTGACTCATGGGTGCGTGTGTGAGTGTGTGGTGATACAGACTGCATTGAGTCACAGTGAACTGTGTGCGTGTGTGCTGGTATAGGCGATTGATTGAGTACCAGTGAGCCATGTGTGAGTGCGTGTTGGGGTGTGTGTGTGTTCTGGTATAGGCTGTGCATTAAGTCACAGTGAGTCCTGCATCTGTGCATGTGTGTGTGTGTGTGCGTGTGTGCTGGTATAGGCTGAGCTTTGAGTCACTCTGAGGTGTGTGTGCATGTGCTTGTAACATTGTGCCTTGATTCACTGTGCCATGTGAGTGTGTGTGCATGCTGGTATAGGTTGTGCATTGAGTCAGAGTGAGAGGTGTTTGTGTCTGTGTGTTCTGGTATAGGCTGAGAATTGAGGCACACTGAGGTGTGTGTGCACATGTGTGTGTGTGTGCTGGTACAGCCTGCACATTGAGTCATATTGAGTTGTTTGTGGGTGTATGTGCAGGTAGAGGCAGCACATTGAGTCACAGTGAGGTGTATGTGTGTGATGTTATACGCTATGCACTGATTCATAGGGAGGTTTGTGTGTGTGTGTGTGCACTTTCTGGTATAGGATTTGCATTGAATCACACTGAGCTGTGTTTTTGAGTGTCAGTATGTGTGCATGTGTCGAGGTATGGGCTGTGGATTGACTCACAGTTTGCTGTATGTGCTTCTCTGTGTGTGTATGTCTGCTAGCATATCATGTGCATTGAGTCACAGGGAGCCGTGTGTGTGTGTGTGTTTCCAGGTATAGAGTGTGCATTCATTCACAGTCAGCCATGTGTGTGTGTGTGAGAGTGCACTGGTATAGGATATGCAGTGAGTCACAGTGAAGGGTGTTTGTTTCATTGTGCGTGTGCTTTCACAGGCTTACCGGCACAGTGAGATGTGGGTATGAGTGTGCCTGTGTGTGTGTGCTGCCATACACTGTGCCTTGAGTCACAGTGAGCTGTGTTGTGTGTTTGGTGCTGGTATGGAATGGGCACTGACTCACAGTGAGCCATGTGTGTGTGCTTGTACAGGCGATTGAATCATCGTGAGACATGTATGAGTGCATGTTAGTATGTGTGTGTGTTCACATATAGGCTGTGCATTGAATCACAATAAGGTGTGTACGTGTTCGTGTGTGGGCTATTACAGATTGTGCATTGAGTCACAGTGTCATGTGAGTGTGTGCAGGCTGGTATAGACTGTGCATTGTGTCACAGTGAGGGATGTGTGTGTCTGTGTGTTCTCATGTAGGATGACCATCGAGTCACACTTTGGTGTGTGTGTGTGTGTGTGTGTGTGTGTGTGCTGGTATAGGTGGCATATCGCATCACAGTGATGTGTGTGTTTGTTTCTGTGCAGGTACAGGCTGCACATTGAGTCACAGTGAGGTGTATGTGTGTGTGTGTGTGTGATGTCATACGCTGTGCACTGAGTCACAGTGAGCCGTGTGGTTGTGCTGGTATAAACTGAGCATTGGATCACACTGAGGTGTCATGTGTGTGTATGTGCTGGTGTGGATTGTACATTGAGTCACAACTATGTGTGAGTTTTTGTATGTGTGTGTGCTGGTACAGGCTGTGCATTCAGTCACAGGGAGGTGAGTGTGTGTGTGGGTGCACGTGCTGGTATATGCTTTGCATTGAGTCACACTAAGCTGTGTGTGAGTGTTTGTATGTGTGTGTGTGTGTGGAAGTACAGGCTGTGTATTGATTCCCAGTGAGCCATGTGTGTTTCTTTGTGTGTGTAACTCTGCTAGCATACACTGTGCACTAAGTAACAGGGAGCCATGTGTGTGTGTCTATGTATGTTTTGGCATACTGTGAGCATTGAGTCAAACTGAGGTGTGTTCTGTGTGACTGTATGCACTGGCATGAAATGTGCATGGAATCACATAGAGCTGTGCATGTGTGTGTGTGTGTATTTGGTGGTGTAGAGACTGTATTGTGTCGCAGTAAGCTGTGTGTGTATATGTGTGTGTGCTGGTATAGCCTGTGCATTGAGTCACAGTGAACTGTGTGTGTGTGTTTGCTGGGGTAGGCTGTGCTTTGATTCAAGGTGAGCTGTGAGTGTGTGTGCGGTGCTGGTATGGACTGTGCACTGAGTCACAGGGAACCATGTGTGTGTCTATGTGTGTTTTGGTATATAGTGAGCATTGAATCACACTGAGTGGTGTGCTGTGTGTTTTTGTGCACTGGTATGGAGTCTGCATGGAATCACAGTGAGCTGTGCGTGTGTGTGTGTATTTGGTTGTGTAGAGTCTTTATTGCATCACAATAAGCTGTGTGTGTGTGTGATGGTACAGGATGTGCACTGTGTCATAGAGAGCAGTGTGTGTGTCTCTGCTGGTATAGGCTGTGCATTGACTCACAGTGAGCCTTGTGTGTGTGCAAGTACAATCTGAGCATTGAGTTACAGTGAGATGTGTTGCATGTGTTTGTGCTGGTAAGAACTGTACATTATGTCAGAATGAGCCGTGCATGTGTGTGTGTGTCTGTGTGTGCGTCTGTGTGCTGGTAGAGGTTGAGCACTGAATCACACTTAGGTGTGTGTCTGTGAGTGTTCGTATGGGCTTTGCATTGAGTCACTGAGGTGTATGTGTGTGTTTGTGTGTGTGTGTGGTGCTACAGATTTCATTGAATCACAGTGAGCCTTGTGTGTGTCTGTGTGCTGATATAGGCTGTGGATTGAGTCACAGTGAGTTATGTGTGTGTGTGTGCTGCTGTAGACTGCGCATTGAGTCAAAATGAGTTGTTTGTGTGTTACTGTGCTCGTGTAGACTGTGCCTTGAATCACAGTGAGCATGTCTGTGTGTGTGTGCACTAGTATGTGTGGAGCATTTAATCAGTTATTTGTGTTTGTGTGTTTGTGTGCTCGTATGGTCTTTGCATTGAGTAACTGAGGTGTATGTGTGTGTGTGTGTGTGGTGATACAGACTGTGCATTGAGTCACAGTGAGCCATGTGTGTGTGTGTATGAGAGTGTGTGTGTTAGTGGGCTTTCATTGATTCCATGGGGTGTGTGTGTCTGTGTTTGTTGTGCTAAAGACTGCATTGAGTCACAGTGAGTCGTGTGTGTGTGTGCTGGTATACGCGATTGATTGAGTCACGGTCAGCCGTGCATGATGTGCATGATGGTATGTGTGTGTGTTCTTCTATAGGCTGTGCATTGAGTCACAGTGAACCCTGTATCTGTGCAGGTGTGTATGTGTGTGTGCTGGTATAGGCTGTGCATTGAGTCCCACTGAGGTGTGTGTGTATGCTTGTGTGTTTTGGTATACATTGTACATTGAGTCAGAGTGCTGTGTGTTTGTGTGCACGCTGGTATAGTCTGTGCATTGAGTCACAGTTATGTGTGTGTGTGTCTGCGTGTTCTGATATAGGCTGACCGTTGTGTCACACAGGGGTGTGTGTGTGCTGGTATAGGCTCCACTTTTTGTCACAGTGAGGTGTGTGTGTGTGTATGTGCAGGTACAGGTTGCACATTGAGTCACAGTGTGGGGTGTGTGTGTGTGTGATGTTATATGCTGTGCACTAGGACACAGTGAGCCGTGTGTGTGTGCTGGTATAATCTGAGCATTGAGTCACAGTGTGGTGTGGTGTGTGTGCCTTTGCTGGTATGGACTGTGCATTGAATCCCAGCCCTGTGTTAGTGTTTGTGTATTTGGTGCTGTAGAGTCTGCATGAGTCACAGTAAGGTGTGTGTGTGTGCTGCTATAGGCCTAGAATTGAGTCACACCTAGGTGAGTGTATGTGTATGTGTATGCTGATATGGGATTTGCATTGAATCACTGAGCGGTGTGTGTGTGTGTATGTGTGTACAGTTATTGGCTGTGCATTGAGTCACAGTGAACCATGTGTGTGTGGCGAGCTGCTATAGTCACAGCACTGAGTCACAGTTAAATGTGTGGGAGTTGTGTGTGTATGTGTGTGTGTGTATTTGCTGGTGTAGACTGTGCATTGAGTCACAGTGAGTAGTGCGGTGTGTTTGTGTCTGTGATGGTATGGACTGTGGTTTAATCCACTTTGACATGAACTATTGTGTGTGTTTGCGTGTGTGTGTGTGTGCTGGCACTGGATGACCATTGAGACACAGTGGGCTGTGTGTGTCTGTGTGTCTGTGTGTGCGCTGATATAGACTCTGTATTCAGTCACTGTGAGCTGTGTGTGTGTGTATATGTGTGCTCGTATAGGCTGTGCATTGAGTCACAGTGTAGTGTTTGTGTGTGTGTGTGCTGGTACAGGAAGCGTTTTCAGTCACAGTCTCGTGTGTGTGTGTGTGAATGTGAGTTTGTGTGCTGGTAATGGCTTTTATTGTGCTGGTATGGGCGTTATTGACTCATGGGTGCGTGTGTGAGTGTGTGGTGATACAGACTGCATTGAGTCACAGTGAACTGTGTGCGTGTGTGCTGGTATAGGCGATTGATTGAGTACCAGTGAGCCATGTGTGAGTGCGTGTTGGGGTGTGTGTGTGTTCTGGTATAGGCTGTGCATTAAGTCACAGTGAGTCCTGCATCTGTGCATGTGTGTGTGTGTGTGTGTGTGTGCTGGTATAGGCTGAGCTTTGAGTCACTCTGAGGTGTGTGTGCATGTGCTTGTAACATTGTGCCTTGATTCACTGTGCCATGTGAGTGTGTGTGCATGCTGGTATAGGTTGTGCATTGAGTCAGAGTGAGAGGTGTTTGTGTCTGTGTGTTCTGGTATAGGCTGAGAATTGAGGCACACTGAGGTGTGTGTGCACATGTGTGTGTGTGTGCTGGTACAGCCTGCGCATTGAGTAATATTGAGTTGTTTATGGGTGTATGTGCAGTTAGAGGCAGCACATTGAGTCACAGTGAGGTGTATGTGTGTGATGTTATACGCTATGCACTGATTCATAGGGAGGTTTGTGTGTGTGTGTGTGCACTTTCTGGTATAGGATTTGCATTGAATCACACTGAGCTGTGTTTTTGAGTGTCAGTATGTGTGCATGTGTCGAGGTATGGGCTGTGGATTGACTCACAGTTTGCTGTATGTGCTTCTCTGTGTGTGTATGTCTGCTAGCATATCCTGTGCACTGAGTCACAGGGAGCCGTGTGTGTGTGTGTGTGTTTGTGTGTTTCCAGGCATAGAGTGTGCATTCATTCACAGTCAGCCATGTGTGTGTGTGTGAGAGTGCACTGGTATAGGATATGCAGTGAGTCACAGTGAGGGGTGTTTGTTTCATTGTGCGTGTGCTTTCACAGGCTTACCGGCACAATGAGATGTGGGTATGAGTGTGCCTGTGTGTGTGTGCTGCCATACACTGTGCCTTGAGTCACAGTGAGCTGTGTTGTGTGTTTGGTGCTGGTATGGAATGGGCACTGACTCACAGTGAGCCATGTGTGTGTGCTTGTACAGGCGATTGAGTCATTGTGAGACATGTGTGAGTGCATGTTAGTATGTGTGTGTGTTCACATATAGGCTGTGCATTGAATCACAATAAGGTGTGTACGTGTTCGTGTGTGGGCTATTACAGATTGTGCATTGAGTCACAGTGGCATGTGAGTGTGTGCAGGCTGGTATAGACTGTGCATTTTGTCACAGTGAGGGATGTGTGTGTCTGTGTGTTCTCATGTAGGATGACCATTGAGTCACACTTTGGTGTGTGTGTGTGTGCTGGTATAGGTTGCATATCGCATCACAGTGATGTGTGT
The DNA here is from genome assembly GCF_964374135.1 of Grampus griseus. NCBI lineage: Eukaryota > Metazoa > Chordata > Mammalia > Artiodactyla > Delphinidae > Grampus > Grampus griseus. The sequence goes on along the minus strand of NC_139016.1, from coordinate 9,783,752 downwards.
GTTTGTTTCTGTGCAGGTACAGGCTGCACATTGAGTCACAGTGAGGTGTATGTGTGTGTGTGTGTGTGTGTGATGTCATACGCTGTGCACTGAGTCACAGTGAGCCGTGTTGTTGTGCTGGTATAAACTGAGCATTGGATCACACTGAGGTGTCATGTGTGTGTATGTGCTGGTGTGGATTGTACATTGAGTCACAACCATGTGTGAGTTTTTGTATGTGTGTGTGCTGGTACAGGCTGTGCATTCAGTCACAGGGAGGTGAGTGTGTGTGTGGGTGCACGTGCTGGTATATGCTTTGCATTGAGTCACACTAAGCTGTGTGTGAGTGTTTGTATGTGTGTGTGTGTGGAGGTACAGGCTGTGTATTGATTCACAGTGAGCCATGTGTGTTTCTTTGTGTGTGTAACTCTGCTAGCATACACTGTGCACTAAGTAACAGGGAGCCATGTGTGTGTGTCTATGTATGTTTTGGCATACTGTGAGCATTGAGTCAAACTGAGGTGTGTTCTGTGTGACTGTATGCACTGGCATGAAATGTGCATGGAATCACATAGAGCTGTGCATGTGTGTGTGTGTGTATTTGGTGGTGTAGAGACTGTATTGTGTCGCAGTAAGCTGTGTGTGTATATGTGTGTGTGCTGGTATAGCCTGTGCATTGAGTCACAGTGAACTGTGTGTGTGTGTTTGCTGGGGTAGGCTGTGCTTTGATTCAAGGTGAGCTGTGAGTGTGAGTGCGGTGCTGGTATGGACTGTGCACTGAGTCACAGAGAACCGTGTGTGTGTCTATGTGTGTTTTGGTATAAAGTGAGCATTGAATCACACTGAGTTGTGTGCTGTGTGTTTTTGTGCACTGGTATGGAGTCTGCATGGAATCACAGTGAGCTGTGCGTGTGTGTGTGTGTATTTGGTTGTGTAGAGTCTCTATTGCATCACAATAAGCTGTGTGTGTGTGTGATGGTACAGGATGTGCACTGTGTCATAGAGAGCAGTGTGTGTGTGTCTCTGCTGGTATAGACTGTGCATTGACTCACAGTGAGCCTTGTGTGTGTGCAAGTACAGTCTGAGCATTGAGTTACAGTGAGATGTGTTGCATGTGTTTGTGCTGGTAAGAACTGTACATTATGTCAGAATGAGCCGTGCATGTGTGTGTGTGTCTGTGTGTGCGTCTGTGTGCTGGTAGAGGTTGAGCACTGAATCACAGTTAGGTGTGTGTCTGTGAGTGTTCGTATGGGCTTTGCATTGAGTCACTGAGGTGTATGTGTGTGTTTGTGTGTGTGTGTGGTGCTACAGATTTCATTGAATCACAGTGAGCCTTGTGTGTGTCTGTGTGCTGATATAGGCTGTGGATTGAGTCACAGTGAGTTATGTGTGTGTGTGTGCTGCTGTAGACTGCGCATTGAGTCAAAAAGAGTTGTTTGTGTGTTACTGTGCTCGTGTAGACTGTGCCTTGAATCACAGTGAACATGTCTGTGTGTGTGTGCACTAGTATTTGTGGAGCATTTAATCAGTTATTTGTGTTTGTGTGCTCGTATGGTCTTTGCATTGAGTAACTGAGGTGTATGTGTGTGTGTGTGTGGTGATACAGACTGTGCATTGAGTCACAGTGAGCCATGTGTGTGTGTGTATGAGAGTGTGTGTGTTGGTGGGCTTTCATTGATTCCATGGGGTGTGTGTGTCTGTGTTTGTTGTGCTAAAGACTGCATTGAGTCACAGTGAGTCGTGTGTGTGTGTGCTGGTATACGCGATTGATTGAGTCACGGTCAGCCATGTGTGTGTGCATGATGGTATGTGTGTGTGTTCTTCTATAGGCTGTGCATTGAGTCACAGTGAACCCTGTATCTGTGCAGGTGTGTATGTGTGTGTGCTGGTATAGGCTGTGCATTGAGTCCCACTGAAGTGTGTGTGTATGTTTGTGTGTTTTGGTATACATTGTACATTGAGTCAGAGTGCTGTGTGTTTGTGTGCACGCTGGTATAGTCTGTGCATTGAGTCACAGTTATGTGTGTGTGTGTCTGTGTGTTCTGGTATAGGCTGACCGTTGTGTCACACAGGGGTGTGTGTGTGCTGGTATAGGCTCCACTTTTTGTCACAGTGAGGTGTGTGTGTGTGTATGTGCAGGTACAGGCTGCACATTGAGTCACAGTGTGGGGTGTGTGTGTGTGTGATGTTATATGCTGTGCACTAGGACACAGTGAGCCGTGTGTGTGTGCTGGTATAATCTGAGCATTGAGTCACAGTGTGGTGTGGTGTGTGTGCCTTTGCTGGTATGGACTGTGCATTGAATCCCAGCCCTGTGTTAGTGTTTGTGTATTTGGTGCTGTAGAGTCTGCATGAGTCACAGTAAGGTGTGTGTGTGTGCTGCTATAGGCCTAGAATTGAGTCACACCTAGGTGAGTGTATGTGTATGTGTATGCTGATATGGGATTTGCATTGAATCACTGAGCGGTGTGTGTGTGTGTATGTGTGTACAGTTATTGGCTGTGCATTGAGTCACAGTGAACCATGTGTGTGTGGCGAGCTGCTATAGTCACAGCACTGAGTCACAGATAAATGTGTGGGAGTTGTGTGTGTATGTGTGTGTGTGTATTTGCTGGTGTAGACTGTGCATTGAGTCACAGTGAGTAGTGCGGTGTGTTTGTGTCTGTCATGGTATGGACTGTGGTTTAATCCACTTTGACATGAACTATTGTGTGTGTTTGCGTGTGTGTGTGTGTGCTGGCACTGGATGACCATTGAGACACAGTGGGCTGTGTGTGTCTGTGTGTCTGTGTGTGCGCTGATATAGACTCTGTATTCAGTCACTGTGAGCTGTGTGTGTGTGTATATGTGTGCTCGTATAGGCTGTGCATTGAGTCACAGTGTAGTGTTTGTGTGTGTGTGTGCTGGTACAGGAAGCGTTTTCAGTCACAGTCTCGTGTGTGTGGTGTGAATGTGAGTTTGTGTGCTGGTAATGGCTTTTATTGTGCTGGTATGGGCGTTATTGACTCATGGGTGCGTGTGTGAGTGTGTGGTGATACAGACTGCATTGAGTCACAGTGAACTGTGTGCGTGTGTGCTGGTATAGGCGATTGATTGAGTACCAGTGAGCCATGTGTGAGTGCGTGTTGGGGTGTGTGTGTGTTCTGATATACGCTGTGCATTAAGTTACAGTGAGTCCTGCATCTGTGCATGTGTGTGTGTGTGTGCGTGTGTGCTGGTATAGGCTGAGCTTTGAGTCACTCTGAGGTGTGTGTGCATGTGCTTGTAACATTGTGCCTTGATTCACTGTGCCATGTGAGTGTGTGTGCATGCTGGTATAGGTTGTGCATTGAGTCAGAGTGAGAGGTGTTTGTGTCTGTGTGTTCTGGTATAGGCTGAGAATTGAGGCACACTGAGGTGTGTGTGCACATGTGTGTGTGTGTGCTGGTACAGCCTGCACATTGAGTCATATTGAGTTGTTTGTGGGTGTATGTACAGGTAGAGGCAGCACATTGAGTCACAGTGAGGTGTATGTGTGTGATGTTATACGCTATGCACTGATTCATAGGGAGGTTTGTGTGTGTGTGTGTGCACTTTCTGGTATAGGATTTGCATTGAATCACACTGAGCTGTGTTTTTGAGTGTCAGTATGTGTGCATGTGTCGAGGTATGGGCTGTGGATTGACTCACAGTTTGCTGTATGTGCTTCTCTGTGTGTGTATGTCTGCTAGCATATCATGTGCATTGAGTCACAGGGAGCCGTGTGTGTGTGTGTGTTTCCAGGTATAGAGTGTGCATTCATTCACAGTCAGCCATGTGTGTGTGTGTGAGAGTGCACTGGTATAGGATATGCAGTGAGTCACAGTGAGGGGTGTTTGTTTCATTGTGCGTGTGCTTTCACAGGCTTACCGGCACAGTGAGATGTGGGTATGAGTGTGCCTGTGTGTGTGTGCTGCCATACACTGTGCCTTGAGTCACAGTGAGCTGTGTTGTGTGTTTGGTGCTGGTATGGAATGGGCACTGACTCACAGTGAGCCATGTGTGTGTGCTTGTACAGGCGATTGAATCATCGTGAGACATGTATGAGTGCATGTTAGTATGTGTGTGTGTTCACATATAGGCTGTGCATTGAATCACAATAAGGTGTGTACGTGTTCGTGTGTGGGCTATTACAGATTGTGCATTGAGTCACAGTGTCATGTGAGTGTGTGCAGGCTGTTATAGACTGTGCATTGTGTCACAGTGAGGGATGTGTGTGTCTGTGTGTTCTCATGTAGGATGACCATCGAGTCACACTTTGGTGTGTGTGTGTGTGTGCTGGTATAGGTTGCATATCGCATCACAGTGATGTGTGTGTTTGTTTCTGTGCAGGTACAGGCTGCACATTGAGTCACAGTGAGGTGTATGTGTGTGTGTGTGTGTGATGTCATACGCTGTGCACTGAGTCACAGTGAGCCGTGTGGTTGTGCTGGTATAAACTGAGCATTGGATCACACTGAGGTGTCATGTGTGTGTATGTGCTGGTGTGGATTGTACATTGAGTCACAACCATGTGTGAGTTTTTGTATGTGTGTGTGCTGGTACAGGCTGTGCATTCAGTCACAGGGAGGTGAGTGTGTGTGTGGGTGCACGTGCTGGTATATGCTTTGCATTGAGTCACACTAAGCTGTGTGTGAGTGTTTGTATGTGTGTGTGTGTGTGTGGAGGTACAGGCTGTGTATTGATTCCCAGTGAGCCATGTGTGTTTCTTTGTGTGTGTAACTCTGCTAGCATACACTGTGCACTAAGTAACAGGGAGCCATGTGTGTGTGTCTATGTATGTTTTGGCATACTGTGAGCATTGAGTCAAACTGAGGTGTGTTCTGTGTGACTGTATGCACTGGCATGAAATGTGCATGGAATCACATAGAGCTGTGCATGTGTGTGTGTGTGTATTTGGTGGTGTAGAGACTGTATTGTGTCACAGTAAGCTGTGTGTGTATATGTGTGTGTGCTGGTATAGCCTGTGCATTGAGTCACAGTGAACTGTGTGTGTGTGTTTGCTGGGGTAGGCTGTGCTTTGATTCAAGGTGAGCTGTGAGTGTGTGTGCGGTGCTGGTATGGACTGTGCACTGAGTCACAGAGAACCGTGTGTGTGTCTATGTGTGTTTTGGTATAAAGTGAGCATTGAATCACACTGAGTTGTGTGCTGTGTGTTTTTGTGCACTGGTATGGAGTCTGCATGGAATCACAGTGAGCTGTGCGAGTGTGTGTGTGTATTTGGTTGTGTAGAGTCTCTATTGCATCACAATGAGCTGTGTGTGTGTGTGATGGTACAGGATGTGCACTGTGTCATAGAGAGCAGTGTGTGTGTGTCTCTGCTGGTATAGGCTGTGCATTGACTCACAGTGAGCCTTGTGTGTGTGCAAGTACAGTCTGAGCATTGAGTTACAGTGAGATGTGTTGCATGTGTTTGTGCTGGTAAGAACTGTACATTATGTCAGAATGAGCCGTGCATGTGTGTGTGTGTCTGTGTGTGCGTCTGTGTGCTGGTAGAGGTTGAGCACTGAATCACAGTTAGGTGTGTGTCTGTGAGTGTTCGTATGGGCTTTGCATTGAGTCACTGAGGTGTATGTGTGTGTTTGTGTGTGTGTGTGGTGCTACAGATTTCATTGAATCACAGTGAGCCTTGTGTGTGTCTGTGTGCTGATATAGGCTGTGGATTGAGTCACAGTGAGTTATGTGTGTGTGTGTGCTGCTGTAGACTGCGCATTGAGTCAAAATGAGTTGTTTGTGTGTTACTGTGCTCGTGTAGACTGTGCCTTGAATCACAGTGAGCATGTCTGTGTGTGTGTGCACTAGTATGTGTGGAGCATTTAATCAGTTATTTGTGTTTGTGTGTTTGTGTGCTCGTATGGTCTTTGCATTGAGTAACTGAGGTGTATGTGTGTGTGTGTGTGGTGATACAGACTGTGCATTGAGTCACAGTGAGCCGTGTGTGTGTGTATGAGAGTGTGTGTGTTGGTGGGCTTTCATTGATTCCATGGGGTGTGTGTGTCTGTGTTTGTTGTGCTAAAGACTGCATTGAGTCACAGTGAGTCGTGTGTGTGTGTGCTGGTATACGCGATTGATTGAGTTACGGTCAGCCATGTGTGTGTGCATGATGGTATGTGTGTGTGTTCTTCTATAGGCTGTGCATTGAGTCACAGTGAACCCTGTATCTGTGCAGGTGTGTATGTGTGTGTGCTGGTATAGGCTGTGCATTGAGTCCCACTGAGGTGTGTGTGTATGCTTGTGTGTTTTGGTATACATTGTACATTGAGTCAGAGTGCTGTGTGTTTGTGTGCACGCTGGTATAGTCTGTCATTGAGTCACAGTTATGTGTGTGTGTGTCTGCGTGTTCTGGTATAGGCTGACCGTTGTGTCACACAGGGGTGTGTGTGTGCTGGTATAGGCTCCACTTTTTGTCACAGTGAGGTGTGTGTGTGTGTATGTGCAGGTACAGGTTGCACATTGAGTCACAGTGTGGGGTGTGTGTGTGTGTGATGTTATATGCTGTGCACTAGGACACAGTGAGCCGTGTGTGTGTGCTGGTATAATCTGAGCATTGAGTCACAGTGTGGTGTGGTGTGTGTGCCTTTGCTGGTATGGACTGTGCATTGAATCCCAGCCCTGTGTTAGTGTTTGTGTATTTGGTGCTGTAGAGTCTGCATGAGTCACAGTAAGGTGTGTGTGTGTGCTGCTATAGGCCTAGAATTGAGTCACACCTAGGTGAGTGTATGTGTATGTGTATGCTGATATGGGATTTGCATTGAATCACTGAGCGGTGTGTGTGTGTGTATGTGTGTACAGTTATTGGCTGTGCATTGAGTCACAGTGAACCATGTGTGTGTGGCGAGCTGCTATAGTCACAGCACTGAGTCACAGATAAATGTGTGGGAGTTGTGTGTGTATGTGTGTGTGTGTATTTGCTGGTGTAGACTGTGCATTGAGTCACAGTGAGTAGTGCGGTGTGTTTGTGTCTGTCATGGTATGGACTGTGGTTTAATCCACTTTGACATGAACTAGTGTGCGTGTTTGCGTGTGTGTGTGTGTGTGTGTGCTGGCACTGGATGACCATTGAGACACAGTGGGCTGTGTGTGTCTGTGTGTCTGTGTGTGCGCTGATATAGACTCTGTATTCAGTCACTGTGAGCTGTGTGTGTGTGTGTATATGTGTGCTCGTATAGGCTGTGCATTGAGTCACAGTGTAGTGTTTGTGTGTGTGTGTGCTGGTACAGGAAGCGTTTTCAGTCACAGTCTCGTGTGTGTGTGTGTGCATGTGAGTTTGTGTGCTGGTATGGGCTTTATTGTGCTGGTATGGGCATTATTGACTCATGGGTGCGTGTGTGAGTGTGTGGTGATACAGACTGCATTGAGTCACAGTGAGCTGTGTGCGGGTGTGCTGGTATAGGCGATTGATTGAGTACCAGTGAGCCATGTGTGAGTGCGTGTTGGGTTGTGTGTGTGTTCTGATATACGCTGTGCATTGAGTCACAGTGAGGCCTGCATCTGTGCATGTGTGTGTGTGTGTGCGTGTGTGCTGGTATAGGCTGAGCTTTGAGTCACTCTGAGGTGTGTGTGCATGTGCTTGTAACATTGTGCCTTGATTCACTGTGCCATGTGAGTGTGTGTGCATGCTGGTATAGGTTGTGCATTGAGTCAGAGTGAGAGGTGTTTGTGTCTGTGTGTTCTGGTATAGGCTGAGAATTGAGGCACACTGAGGTGTGTGTGCACATGTGTGTGTGTGTGCTGGTACAGCCTGCACATTGAGTCATATTGAGTTGTTTGTGGGTGTATGTGCAGGTAGAGGCAGCACATTGAGTAACAGTGAGGTGTATGTGTGTGATGTTATACGCTATGCACTGATTCATAGGGAGGTTTGTGTGTGTGTGTGTGCACTTTCTGGTATAGGATTTGCATTGAATCACACTGAGCTGTGTTTTTGAGTGTCAGTATGTGTGCATGTGTCGAGGTATGGGCTGTGGATTGACTCACAGTTTGCTGTATGTGCTTCTCTGTGTGTGTATGTCTGCTAGCATATCCTGTGCACTGAGTCACAGGGAGCCGTGTGTGTGTGTGTGTTTGTGTGTTTCCAGGTATAGAGTGTGCATTCATTCACAGTCAGCCATGTGTGTGTGTGTGAGAGTGCACTGGTATAGGATATGCAGTGAGTCACAGTGAGGGGTGTTTGTTTCATTGTGCGTGTGCTTTCACAGGCTTACCGGCACAGTGAGATGTGGGTATGAGTGTGCCTGTGTGTGTGTGCTGCCATACACTGTGCCTTGAGTCACAGTGAGCTGTGTTGTGTGTTTGGTGCTGGTATGGAATGGGCACTGACTCACAGTGAGCCATGTGTGTGTGCTTGTACAGGCGATTGAATCATCATGAGACATGTATGAGTGCATGTTAGTATGTGTGTGTGTTCACATATAGGCTGTGCATTGAATCACAATAAGGTGTGTACGTGTTCGTGTGTGGGCTATTACAGATTGTGCATTGAGTCACAGTGTCATGTGAGTGTGTGCAGGCTGGTATAGACTGTGCATTGTGTCACAGTGAGGGATGTGTGTGTCTGTGTGTTCTCATGTAGGATGACCATCGAGTCACACTTTGGTGTGTGTGTGTGTGTGTGTGTGTGTGTGTGCTGGTATAGGTTGCATATCGCATCACAGTGATGTGTGTGTTTGTTTCTGTGCAGGTACAGGCTGCACATTGAGTCACAGTGAGGTGTATGTGTGTGTGTGTGTGTGATGTCATACGCTGTGCACTGAGTCATAGTGAGCCGTGTGGTTGTGCTGGTATAAACTGAGCATTGGATCACACTGAGGTGTCATGTGTGTGTATGTGCTGGTGTGGATTGTACATTGAGTCACAACTATGTGTGAGTTTTTGTATGTGTGTGTGCTGGTACAGGCTGTGCATTCAGTCACAGGGAGGTGAGTGTGTGTGTGGGTGCACGTGCTGGTATATGCTTTGCATTGAGTCACACTAAGCTGTGTGTGAGTGTTTGTATGTGTGTGTGTGTGTGGAAGTACAGGCTGTGTATTGATTCACAGTGAGCCATGTGTGTTTCTTTGTGTGTGTAACTCTGCGAGCATACACTGTGCACTAAGTAACAGGGAGCCATGTGTGTGTGTCTATGTATGTTTTGGCATACTGTGAGCATTGAGTCAAACTGAGGTGTGTTCTGTGTGACTGTATGCACTGGCATGAAATGTGCATGGAATCACATAGAGCTGTGCATGTGTGTGTGTGTGTATTTGGTGGTGTAGAGACTGTATTGTGTCGCAGTAAGCTGTGTGTGTATATGTGTGTGTGCTGGTATAGCCTGTGCATTGAGTCACAGTGAACTGTGTGTGTGTGTTTGCTGGGGTAGGCTGTGCTTTGATTCAAGGTGAGCTGTGAGTGTGTGTGCGGTGCTGGTATGGACTGTGCACTGAGTCACAGGGAACCGTGTGTGTGTCTATGTGTGTTTTGGTATAAAGTGAGCATTGAATCACACTGAGTGGTGTGCTGTGTGTTTTTGTGCACTGGTATGGAGTCTGCATGGAATCACAGTGAGCTGTGCATGTGTGTGTGTGTATTTGGTTGTGTAGAGTCTTTATTGCATCACAATAAGCTGTGTGTGTGTGTGATGGTACAGGATGTGCACTGTGTCATAGAGAGCAGTGTGTGTGTGTCTCTGCTGGTATAGGCTGTGCATTGACTCACAGTGAGCCTTGTGTGTGTGCAAGTACAATCTGAGCATTGAGTTACAGTGAGATGTGTTGCATGTGTTTGTGCTGGTAAGAACTGTACATTATGTCAGAATGAGCCGTGCATGTGTGTGTGTGTCTGTGTGTGCGTCTGTGTGCTGGTAGAGGTTGAGCACTGAATCACAGTTAGGTGTGTGTCTGTGAGTGTTCGTATGGGCTTTGCATTGAGTCACTGAGGTGTATGTGTGTGTTTGTGTGTGTGTGTGGTGCTACAGATTTCATTGAATCACAGTGAGCCTTGTGTGTGTCTGTGTGCTGATATAGGCTGTGGATTGAGTCACAGTGAGTTATGTGTGTGTGTGTGCTGCTGTAGACTGCGCATTGAGTCAAAGTGAGTTGTTTGTGTGTTACTGTGCTTGTGTAGACTGTGCCTTGAATCACAGTGAGCATGTCTGTGTGTGTGTGCACTAGTATGTGTGGAGCATTTAATCAGTTATTTGTGTTTGTGTGTTTGTGTGCTCGTATGGTCTTTGCATTGAGTAACTGAGGTGTGTGTGTGTGTGTGGTGATACAGACTGTGCATTGAGTCACAGTGAGCCGTGTGTGTGTGTATGAGAGTGTGTGTGTTGGTGGGCTTTCATTGATTCCATGGGGTGTGTGTGTCTGTGTTTGTTGTGCTAAAGATTGCATTGAGTCACAGTGAGTCGTGTGTGTGTGTGCTGGTATACGCGATTGATTGAGTCACGGTCAGCCGTGCATGATGTGCATGATGGTATGTGTGTGTGTTCTTCTATAGGCTGTGCATTGAGTCACAGTGAACCCTGTATCTGTGCAGGTGTGTATGTGTGTGTGCTGGTATAGGCTGTTCATTGAGTCCCACTGAGGTGTGTGTGTATGCTTGTGTGTTTTGGTATACATTGTACATTGAGTCAGAGTGCTGTGTGTTTGTGTGCACGCTGGTATAGTCTGTGCATTGAGTCACAGTTATGTGTGTGTGTGTCTGCGTGTTCTGGTATAGGCTGACCGTTGTGTCACACAGGGGTGTGTGTGTGCTGGTATAGGCTCCACTTTTTGTCACAGTGAGGTGTGTGTGTGTGTATGTGCAGGTACAGGCTGCACATTGAGTCACAGTGTGGGGTGTGTGTGTGTGTGATGTTATATGCTGTGCATTAGGACACAGTGAGCCGTGTGTGTGTGCTGGTATAATCTGAGCATTGAGTCACAGTGTGGTGTGGTGTGTGTGCCTTTGCTGGTATGGACTGTGCATTGAATCCCAGCCCTGTGTTAGTGTTTGTGTATTTGGTGCTGTAGAGTCTGCATGAGTCACAGTAAGGTGTGTGTGTGTGCTGCTATAGGCCTAGAATTGAGTCACACCTAGGTGAGTGTATGTGTATGTGTATGCTGATATGGGATTTGCATTGAATCACTGAGCGGTGTGTGTGTGTGTATGTGTGTACAGTTATTGGCTGTGCATTGAGTCACAGTGAACCATGTGTGTGTGGCGAGCTGCTATAGTCACAGCACTGAGTCACAGTTAAATGTGTGGGAGTTGTGTGTGTATGTGTGTGTGTGTATTTGCTGGTGTAGACTGTGCATTGAGTCACAGTGAGTAGTGCGGTGTGTTTGTGTCTGTGATGGTATGGACTGTGGTTTAATCCACTTTGACATGAACTATTGTGTGTGTTTGCGTGTGTGTGTGTGTGCTGGCACTGGATGACCATTGAGACACAGTGGGCTGTGTGTGTCTGTGTGTCTGTGTGTGCGCTGATATAGACTCTGTATTCAGTCACTGTGAGCTGTGTGTGTGTGTATATGTGTGCTCGTATAGGCTGTGCATTGAGTCACAGTGTAGTGTTTGTGTGTGTGTGTGCTGGTACAGGAAGCGTTTTCAGTCACAGTCTCGTGTGTGTGTGTGTGAATGTGAGTTTGTGTGCTGGTAATGGATTTATAGTGCTGGTATGGGCGTTATTGACTCATGGGTGCGTGTGTGAGTGTGTGGTGATACAGACTGCATTGAGTCACAGTGAACTGTGTGCGTGTGTGCTGGTATAGGCGATTGATTGAGTACCAGTGAGCCATGTGTGAGTGCGTGTTGGGGTGTGTGTGTGTTCTGGTATAGGCTGTGCATTAAGTCACAGTGAGTCCTGCATCTGTGCATGTGTGTGTGTGTGCGTGTGTGCTGGTATAGGCTGAGCTTTGAGTCACTCTGAGGTGTGTGTGCATGTGCTTGTAACATTGTGCCTTGATTCACTGTGCCATGTGAGTGTGTGTGCATGCTGGTATAGGTTGTGCATTGAGTCAGAGTGAGAGGTGTTTGTGTCTGTGTGTTCTGGTATAGGCTGACAATTGAGGCACACTGAGGTGTGTGTGCACATGTGTGTGTGTGTGCTGGTACAGCCTGCACATTGAGTCATATTGAGTTGTTTGTGGGTGTATGTGCAGGTAGAGGCAGTACATTGAGTTACAGTGAGGTGTATGTGTGTGATGTTATACGCTATGCACTGATTCATAGGGAGGTTTGTGTGTGTGTGTGTGCACTTTCTGGTATAGGATTTGCATTGAATCACACTGAGCTGTGTTTTTGAGTGTCAGTATGTGTGCATGTGTCGAGGTATGGGCTGTGGATTGACTCACAGTTTGCTGTATGTGCTTCTCTGTGTGTGTATGTCTGCTAGCATATCATGTGCATTGAGTCACAGGGAGCCGTGTGTGTGTGTGTGTTTCCAGGTATAGAGTGTGCATTCATTCACAGTCAGCCATGTGTGTGTGTGTGAGAGTGCACTGGTATAGGATATGCAGTGAGTCACAGTGAGGGGTGTTTGTTTCATTGTGCGTGTGCTTTCACAGGCTTACCGGCACAGTGAGATGTGGGTATGAGTGTGCCTGTGTGTGTGTGCTGCCATACACTGTGCCTTGAGTCACAGTGAGCTGTGTTGTGTGTTTGGTGCTGGTATGGAATGGGCACTGACTCACAGTGAGCCATGTGTGTGTGCTTGTACAGGCGATTGAATCATCGTGAGACATGTATGAGTGCATGTTAGTATGTGTGTGTGTTCACATATAGGCTGTGCATTGAATCACAATAAGGTGTGTACGTGTTCGTGTGTGGGCTATTACAGATTGTGCATTGAGTCACAGTGTCATGTGAGTGTGTGCAGGCTGGTATAGACTGTGCATTGTGTCACAGTGAGGGATGTGTGTGTCTGTGTGTTCTCATGTAGGATGACCATCGAGTCACACTTTGGTGTGTGTGTGTGTGTGTGTGTGTGCTGGTATAGGTTGCATATCGCATCACAGTGATGTGTGTGTTTGTTTCTGTGCAGGTACAGGCTGCACATTGAGTCACAGTGAGGTGTATGTGTGTGTGTGTGTGTGATGTCATACGCTGTGCACTGAGTCACAGTGAGCCGTGTGGTTGTGCTGGTATAAACTGAGCATTGGATCACACTGAGGTGTCATGTGTGTGTATGTGCTGGTGTGGATTGTACATTGAGTCACAACCATGTGTGAGTTTTTGTATGTGTGTGTGCTGGTACAGGCTGTGCATTCAGTCACAGGGAGGTGAGTGTGTGTGTGGGTGCACGTGCTGGTATATGCTTTGCATTGAGTCACACTAAGCTGTGTGTGAGTGTTTGTATGTGTGTGTGTGTGTGTGGAGGTACAGGCTGTGTATTGATTCACAGTGAGCCATGTGTGTTTCTTTGTGTGTGTAACTCTGCTAGCATACACTGTGCACTAAGTAACAGGGAGCCATGTGTGTGTGTCTATGTATGTTTTGGCATACTGTGAGCATTGAGTCAAACTGAGGTGTGTTCTGTGTGACTGTATGCACTGGCATGAAATGTGCATGGAATCACATAGAGCTGTGCATGTGTGTGTGTGTGTATTTGGTGGTGTAGAGACTGTATTGTGTCGCAGTAAGCTGTGTGTGTATATGTGTGTGTGCTGGTATAGCCTGTGCATTGAGTCACAGTGAACTGTGTGTGTGTGTTTGCTGGGGTAGGCTGTGCTTTGATTCAAGGTGAGCTGTGAGTGTGTGTGCGGTGCTGGTATGGACTGTGCACTGAGTCACAGAGAACCGTGTGTGTGTCTATGTGTGTTTTGGTATAAAGTGAGCATTGAATCACACTGAGTTGTGTGCTGTGTGTTTTTGTGCACTGGTATGGAGTCTGCATGGAATCACAGTGAGCTGTGCGAGTGTGTGTGTGTATTTGGTTGTGTAGAGTCTCTATTGCATCACAATGAGCTGTGTGTGTGTGTGTGTGATGGTACAGGATGTGCACTGTGTCATAGAGAGCAGTGTGTGTGTGTCTCTGCTGGTATAGGCTGTGCATTGACTCACAGTGAGCCTTGTGTGTGTGCAAGTACAGTCTGAGCATTGAGTTACAGTGAGATGTGTTGCATGTGTTTGTGCTGGTAAGAACTGTACATTATGTCAGAATGAGCCGTGCATGTGTGTGTGTGTCTGTGTGTGCGTCTGTGTGCTGGTAGAGGTTGAGCACTGAATCACACTTAGGTGTGTGTCTGTGAGTGTTCGTATGGGCTTTGCATTGAGTCACTGAGGTGTATGTGTGTGTTTGTGTGTGTGTGTGGTGCTACAGATTTCATTGAATCACAGTGAGCCTTGTGTGTGTCTGTGTGCTGATATAGGCTGTGGATTGAGTCACAGTGAGTTATGTGTGTGTGTGTGCTGCTGTAGACTGCGCATTGAGTCAAAATGAGTTGTTTGTGTGTTACTGTGCTCGTGTAGACTGTGCCTTGAATCACAGTGAGCATGTCTGTGTGTGTGTGCACTAGTATGTGTGGAGCATTTAATCAGTTATTTGTGTTTGTGTGTTTGTGTGCTCGTATGGTCTTTGCATTGAGTAACTGAGGTGTATGTGTGTGTGTGTGTGGTGATACAGACTGTGCATTGAGTCACAGTGAGCCGTGTGTGTGTGTATGAGAGTGTGTGTGTTGGTGGGCTTTCATTGATTCCATGGGGTGTGTGTGTCTGTGTTTGTTGTGCTAAAGACTGCATTGAGTCACAGTGAGTCGTGTGTGTGTGTGCTGGTATACGCGATTGATTGAGTTACGGTCAGCCATGTGTGTGTGCATGATGGTATGTGTGTGTGTTCTTCTATAGGCTGTGCATTGAGTCACAGTGAACCCTGTATCTGTGCAGGTGTGTATGTGTGTGTGCTGGTATAGGCTGTGCATTGAGTCCCACTGAGGTGTGTGTGTATGCTTGTGTGTTTTGGTATACATTGTACATTGAGTCAGAGTGCTGTGTGTTTGTGTGCACGCTGGTATAGTCTGTCATTGAGTCACAGTTATGTGTGTGTGTGTCTGCGTGTTCTGGTATAGGCTGACCGTTGTGTCACACAGGGGTGTGTGTGTGCTGGTATAGGCTCCACTTTTTGTCACAGTGAGGTGTGTGTGTGTGTATGTGCAGGTACAGGTTGCACATTGAGTCACAGTGTGGGGTGTGTGTGTGTGTGATGTTATATGCTGTGCACTAGGACACAGTGAGCCGTGTGTGTGTGCTGGTATAATCTGAGCATTGAGTCACAGTGTGGTGTGGTGTGTGTGCCTTTGCTGGTATGGACTGTGCATTGAATCCCAGCCCTGTGTTAGTGTTTGTGTATTTGGTGCTGTAGAGTCTGCATGAGTCACAGTAAGGTGTGTGTGTGTGCTGCTATAGGCCTAGAATTGAGTCACACCTAGGTGAGTGTATGTGTATGTGTATGCTGATATGGGATTTGCATTGAATCACTGAGCGGTGTGTGTGTGTGTATGTGTGTACAGTTATTGGCTGTGCATTGAGTCACAGTGAACCATGTGTGTGTGGCGAGCTGCTATAGTCACAGCACTGAGTCACAGATAAATGTGTGGGAGTTGTGTGTGTATGTGTGTATGTGTATTTGCTGGTGTAGACTGTGCATTGAGTCACAGTGAGTAGTGCGGTGTGTTTGTGTCTGTGATGGTATGGACTGTGGTTTAATCCACTTTGACATGAACTAGTGTGCGTGTTTGCGTGTGTGTGTGTGTGTGTGTGTGCTGGCACTGGATGACCATTGAGACACAGTGGGCTGTGTGTGTCTGTGTGTCTGTGTGTGCGCTGATATAGACTCTGTATTCAGTCACTGTGAGCTGTGTGTGTGTGTGTATATGTGTGCTCGTATAGGCTGTGCATTGAGTCACAGTGTAGTGTTTGTGTGTGTGTGTGCTGGTACAGGAAGCGTTTTCAGTCACAGTCTCGTGTGTGTGTGTGTGCATGTGAGTTTGTGTGCTGGTATGGGCTTTATTGTGCTGGTATGGGCATTATTGACTCATGGGTGCGTGTGTGAGTGTGTGGTGATACAGACTGCATTGAGTCACAGTGAGCTGTGTGCGGGTGTGCTGGTATAGGCGATTGATTGAGTACCAGTGAGCCATGTGTGAGTGCGTGTTGGGTTGTGTGTGTGTTCTGATATACGCTGTGCATTGAGTCACAGTGAGGCCTGCATCTGTGCATGTGTGTGTGTGTGTGCGTGTGTGCTGGTATAGGCTGAGCTTTGAGTCACTCTGAGGTGTGTGTGCATGTGCTTGTAACATTGTGCCTTGATTCACTGTGCCATGTGAGTGTGTGTGCATGCTGGTATAGGTTGTGCATTGAGTCAGAGGGAGAGGTGTTTGTGTCTGTGTGTTCTGGTATAGGCTGAGAATTGAGGCACACTGAGGTGTGTGTGCACATGTGTGTGTGTGTGCTGGTACAGCCTGCACATTGAGTCATATTGAGTTGTTTGTGGGTGTATGTGCAGGTAGAGGCAGCACATTGAGTAACAGTGAGGTGTATGTGTGTGATGTTATACGCTATGCACTGATTCATAGGGAGGTTTGTGTGTGTGTGTGTGCACTTTCTGGTATAGGATTTGCATTGAATCACACTGAGCTGTGTTTTTGAGTGTCAGTATGTGTGCATGTGTCGAGGTATGGGCTGTGGATTGACTCACAGTTTGCTGTATGTGCTTCTCTGTGTGTGTATGTCTGCTAGCATATCCTGTGCACTGAGTCACAGGGAGCCATGTGTGTGTGTGTGTTTGTGTGTTTCCAGGTATAGAGTGTGCATTCATTCACAGTCAGCCATGTGTGTGTGTGTGAGAGTGCACTGGTATAGGATATGCAGTGAGTCACAGTGAGGGGTGTTTGTTTCATTGTGCGTGTGCTTTCACAGGCTTACCGGCACAGTGAGATGTGGGTATGAGTGTGCCTGTGTGTGTGTGCTGCCATACACTGTGTCTTGAGTCACAGTGAGCTGTGTTGTGTGTTTGGTGCTGGTATGGAATGGGCACTGACTCACAGTGAGCCATGTGTGTGTGCTTGTACAGGCGATTGAATCATCGTGAGACATGTATGAGTGCATGTTAGTATGTGTGTGTGTTCACATATAGGCTGTGCATTGAATCACAATAAGGTGTGTACGTGTTCGTGTGTGGGCTATTACAGATTGTGCATTGAGTCACAGTGTCATGTGAGTGTGTGCAGGCTGGTATAGACTGTGCATTGTGTCACAGTGAGGGATGTGTGTGTCTGTGTGTTCTCATGTAGGATGACCATCGAGTCACACTTTGGTGTGTGTGTGTGTGTGTGTGTGTGTGTGTGCTGGTATAGGTTGCATATCGCATCACAGTGATGTGTGTGTTTGTTTCTGTGCAGGTACAGGCTGCACATTGAGTCACAGTGAGGTGTATGTGTGTGTGTGTGTGTGATGTCATACGCTGTGCACTGAGTCACAGTGAGCCGTGTGGTTGTGCTGGTATAAACTGAAGATTGGATCACACTGAGGTGTCATGTGTGTGTATGTGCTGGTGTGGATTGTACATTGAGTCACAACTATGTGTGAGTTTTTGTATGTGTGTGTGCTGGTACAGGCTGTGCATTCAGTCACAGGGAGGTGAGTGTGTGTGTGGGTGCACGTGCTGGTATATGCTTTGCATTGAGTCACACTAAGCTGTGTGTGAGTGTTTGTATGTGTGTGTGTGTGTGGAAGTACAGGCTGTGTATTGATTCACAGTGAGCCATGTGTGTTTCTTTGTGTGTGTAACTCTGCGAGCATACACTGTGCACTAAGTAACAGGGAGCCATGTGTGTGTGTCTATGTATGTTTTGGCATACTGTGAGCATTGAGTCAAACTGAGGTGTGTTCTGTGTGACTGTATGCACTGGCATGAAATGTGCATGGAATCACATAGAGCTGTGCATGTGTGTGTGTGTGTATTTGGTGGTGTAGAGACTGTATTGTGTCGCAGTAAGCTGTGTGTGTATATGTGTGTGTGCTGGTATAGCCTGTGCATTGAGTCACAGTGAACTGTGTGTGTGTGTTTGCTGGGGTAGGCTGTGCTTTGATTCAAGGTGAGCTGTGAGTGTGTGTGCGGTGCTGGTATGGACTGTGCACTGAGTCACAGGGAACCGTGTGTGTGTCTATGTGTGTTTTGGTATAAAGTGAGCATTGAATCACACTGAGTGGTGTGCTGTGTGTTTTTGTGCACTGGTATGGAGTCTGCATGGAATCACAGTGAGCTGTGCATGTGTGTGTGTGTATTTGGTTGTGTAGAGTCTTTATTGCATCACAATAAGCTGTGTGTGTGTGTGATGGTACAGGATGTGCACTGTGTCATAGAGAGCAGTGTGTGTGTCTCTGCTGGTATAGGCTGTGCATTGACTCACAGTGAGCCTTGTGTGTGTGCAAGTACAATCTGAGCATTGAGTTACAGTGAGATGTGTTGCATGTGTTTGTGCTGGTAAGAACTGTACATTATGTCAGAATGAGCCGTGCATGTGTGTGTGTGTCTGTGTGTGCGTCTGTGTGCTGGTAGAGGTTGAGCACTGAATCACACTTAGGTGTGTGTCTGTGAGTGTTCGTATGGGCTTTGCATTGAGTCACTGAGGTGTATGTGTGTGTTTGTGTGTGTGTGTGGTGCTACAGATTTCATTGAATCACAGTGAGCCTTGTGTGTGTCTGTGTGCTGATATAGGCTGTGGATTGAGTCACAGTGAGTTATGTGTGTGTGTGTGCTGCTGTAGACTGCGCATTGAGTCAAAATGAGTTGTTTGTGTGTTACTGTGCTCGTGTAGACTGTGCCTTGAATCACAGTGAGCATGTCTGTGTGTGTGTGCACTAGTATGTGTGGAGCATTTAATCAGTTATTTGTGTTTGTGTGTTTGTGTGCTCGTATGGTCTTTGCATTGAGTAACTGAGGTGTATGTGTGTGTGTGTGTGTGGTGATACAGACTGTGCATTGAGTCACAGTGAGCCGTGTGTGTGTGTATGAGAGTGTGTGTGTTGGTGGGCTTTCATTGATTCCATGGGGTGTGTGTGTCTGTGTTTGTTGTGCTAAAGACTGCATTGAGTCACAGTGAGTCGTGTGTGTGTGTGCTGGTATACGCGATTGATTGAGTCACGGTCAGCCGTGCATGATGTGCATGATGGTATGTGTGTGTGTTCTTCTATAGGCTGTGCATTGAGTCACAGTGAACCCTGTATCTGTGCAGGTGTGTATGTGTGTGTGCTGGTATAGGCTGTGCATTGAGTCCCACTGAGGTGTGTGTGTATGCTTGTGTGTTTTGGTATACATTGTACATTGAGTCAGAGTGCTGTGTGTTTGTGTGCACGCTGGTATAGTCTGTGCATTGAGTCACAGTTATGTGTGTGTGTGTCTGCGTGTTCTGGTATAGGCTGACCATTGTGTCACACAGGGGTGTGTGTGTGCTGGTATAGGCTCCACTTTTTGTCACAGTGAGGTGTGTGTGTGTGTATGTGCAGGTACAGGCTGCACATTGAGTCACAGTGTGGGGTGTGTGTGTGTGTGATGTTATATGCTGTGCACTAGGACACAGTGAGCCGTGTGTGTGTGCTGGTATAATCTGAGCATTGAGTCACAGTGTGGTGTGGTGTGTGTGCCTTTGCTGGTATGGACTGTGCATTGAATCCCAGCCCTGTGTTAGTGTTTGTGTATTTGGTGCTGTAGAGTCTGCATGAGTCACAGTAAGGTGTGTGTGTGTGCTGCTATAGGCCTAGAATTGAGTCACACCTAGGTGAGTGTATGTGTATGTGTATGCTGATATGGGATTTGCATTGAATCACTGAGCGGTGTGTGTGTGTGTATGTGTGTACAGTTATTGGCTGTGCATTGAGTCACAGTGAACCATGTGTGTGTGGCGAGCTGCTATAGTCACAGCACTGAGTCACAGTTAAATGTGTGGGAGTTGTGTGTGTGTGTATTTGCTGGTGTAGACTGTGCATTGAGTCACAGTGAGTAGTGCGGTGTGTTTGTGTCTGTGATGGTATGGACTGTGGTTTAATCCACTTTGACATGAACTATTGTGTGTGTTTGCGTGTGTGTGTGTGTGCTGGCACTGGATGACCATTGAGACACAGTGGGCTGTGTGTGTCTGTGTGTCTGTGTGTGCGCTGATATAGACTCTGTATTCAGTCACTGTGAGCTGTGTGTGTGTGTATATGTGTGCTCGTATAGGCTGTGCATTGAGTCACAGTGTAGTGTTTGTGTGTGTGTGTGCTGGTACAGGAAGCGTTTTCAGTCACAGTCTCGTGTGTGTGTGTGTGAATGTGAGTTTGTGTGCTGGTAATGGCTTTATAGTGCTGGTATGGGCGTTATTGACTCATGGGTGCGTGTGTGAGTGTGTGGTGATACAGACTGCATTGAGTCACAGTGAACTGTGTGCGTGTGTGCTGGTATAGGCGATTGATTGAGTACCAGTGAGCCATGTGTGAGTGCGTGTTGGGGTGTGTGTGTGTTCTGGTATAGGCTGTGCATTAAGTCACAGTGAGTCCTGCATCTGTGCATGTGTGTGTGTGTGTGCGTGTGTGCTGGTATAGGCTGAGCTTTGAGTCACTCTGAGGTGTGTGTGCATGTGCTTGTAACATTGTGCCTTGATTCACTGTGCCATGTGAGTGTGTGTGCATGCTGGTATAGGTTGTGCATTGAGTCAGAGTGAGAGGTGTTTGTGTCTGTGTGTTCTGGTATAGGCTGAGAATTGAGGCACACTGAGGTGTGTGTGCACATGTGTGTGTGTGTGCTGGTACAGCCTGCACATTGAGTCATATTGAGTTGTTTGTGGGTGTATGTGCAGGTAGAGGCAGCACATTGAGTTACAGTGAGGTGTATGTGTGTGATGTTATACGCTATGCACTGATTCATAGGGAGGTTTGTGTGTGTGTGTGTGCACTTTCTGGTATAGGATTTGCATTGAATCACACTGAGCTGTGTTTTTGAGTGTCAGTATGTGTGCATGTGTCGAGGTATGGGCTGTGGATTGACTCACAGTTTGCTGTATGTGCTTCTCTGTGTGTGTATGTCTGCTAGCATATCATGTGCATTGAGTCACAGGGAGCCGTGTGTGTGTGTGTGTTTCCAGGTATAGAGTGTGCATTCATTCACAGTCAGCCATGTGTGTGTGTGTGAGAGTGCACTGGTATAGGATATGCAGTGAGTCACAGTGAGGGGTGTTTGTTTCATTGTGCGTGTGCTTTCACAGGCTTACCGGCACAGTGAGATGTGGGTATGAGTGTGCCTGTGTGTGTGTGCTGCCATACACTGTGCCTTGAGTCACAGTGAGCTGTGTTGTGTGTTTGGTGCTGGTATGGAATGGGCACTGACTCACAGTGAGCCATGTGTGTGTGCTTGTACAGGCGATTGAATCATCGTGAGACATGTGTGAGTGCATGTTAGTATGTGTGTGTGTTCACATATAGGCTGTGCATTGAATCACAATAAGGTGTGTACGTGTTCGTGTGTGGGCTATTACAGATTGTGCATTGAGTCACAGTGGCATGTGAGTGTGTGCAGGCTGGTATAGACTGTGCATTGTGTCACAGTGAGGGATGTGTGTGTCTGTGTGTTCTCATGTAGGATGACCATCGAGTCACACTTTGGTGTGTGTGTGTGTGTGTGTGCTGGTATAGGTTGCATATCGCATCACAGTGATGTGTGTGTTTGTTTCTGTGCAGGTACAGGCTGCACATTGAGTCACAGTGAGGTGTATGTGTGTGTGTGTGTGTGATATCATACGCTGTGCACTGAGTCACAGTGAGCCGTGTGGTTGTGCTGGTATAAACTGAGCATTGGATCACACTGAGGTGTCATGTGTGTGTATGTGCTGGTGTGGATTGTACATTGAGTCACAACGATGTGTGAGTTTTTGTATGTGTGTGTGCTGGTACAGGCTGTGCATTCAGTCACAGGGAGGTGAGTGTGTGTGTGGGTGCACGTGCTGGTATATGCTTTGCATTGAGTCACACTAAGCTGTGTGTGAGTGTTTGTATGTGTGTGTGTGTGTGGAGGTACAGGCTGTGTATTGATTCCCAGTGAGCCATGTGTGTTTCTTTGTGTGTGTAACTCTGCTAGCATACACTGTGCACTAAGTAACAGGGAGCCATGTGTGTGTGTCTATGTATGTTTTGGCATACTGTGAGCATTGAGTCAAACTGAGGTGTGTTCTGTGTGACTGTATGCACTGGCATGGAATGTGCATGGAATCACATAGAGCTGTGCATGTGTGTGTGTGTGTATTTGGTGGTGTAGAGACTGTATTGTGTCGCAGTAAGCTGTGTGTGTATATGTGTGTGTGCTGGTATAGCCTGTGCATTGAGTCACAGTGAACTGTGTGTGTGTGTTTGCTGGGGTAGGCTGTGCTTTGATTCAAGGTGAGCTGTGAGTGTGAGTGCGGTGCTGGTATGGACTGTGCACTGAGTCACAGAGAACCGTGTGTGTGTCTATGTGTGTTTTGGTATAAAGTGAGCATTGAATCACACTGAGTTGTGTGCTGTGTGTTTTTGTGCACTGGTATGGAGTCTGCATGGAATCACAGTGAGCTGTGCGTGTGTGTGTGTGTATTTGGTTGTGTAGAGTCTCTATTGCATCACAATAAGCTGTGTGTTTGTGTGATGGTACAGGATGTGCACTGTGTCATAGAGAGCAGTGTGTGTGTGTCTCTGCTGGTTTAGGCTGTGCATTGACTCACAGTGAGCCTTGTGTGTGTGCAAGTACAGTCTGAGCATTGAGTTACAGTGAGATGTGTTGCATGTGTTTGTGCTGGTAAGAACTGTACATTATGTCAGAATGAGCCGTGCATGTGTGTGTGTGTCTGTGTGTGCGTCTGTGTGCTGGTAGAGGTTGAGCACTGAATCACAGTTAGGTGTGTGTCTGTGAGTGTTCGTATGGGCTTTGCATTGAGTCACTGAGGTGTATGTGTGTGTTTGTGTGTGTGTGTGGTGCTACAGATTTCATTGAATCACAGTGAGCCTTGTGTGTGTCTGTGTGCTGATATAGGCTGTGGATTGAGTCACAGTGAGTTATGTGTGTGTGTGTGCTGCTGTAGACTGCGCATTGAGTCAAAATGAGTTGTTTGTGTGTTACTGTGCTCGTGTAGACTGTGCCTTGAATCACAGTGAGCATGTCTGTGTGTGTGTGCACTAGTATGTGTGGAGCATTTAATCAGTTATTTGTGTTTGTGTGTTTGTGTGCTCGTATGGTCTTTGCATTGAGTAACTGAGGTGTATGTGTGTGTGTGTGTGTGTGGTGATACAGACTGTGCATTGAGTCACAGTGAGCCGTGTGTGTGTGTATGAGAGTGTGTGTGTTGGTGGGCTTTCATTGATTCCATGGGGTGTGTGTGTCTGTGTTTGTTGTGCTAAAGACTGCATTGAGTCACAGTGAGTCGTGTGTGTGTGTGCTGGTATACGCGATTGATTGAGTCACGGTCAGCCGTGCATGATGTGCATGATGGTATGTGTGTGTGTTCTTCTATAGGCTGTGCATTGAGTCACAGTGAACCCTGTATCTGTGCAGGTGTGTATGTGTGTGTGCTGGTATAGGCTGTGCATTGAGTCCCACTGAGGTGTGTGTGTATGCTTGTGTGTTTTGGTATACATTGTACATTGAGTCAGAGTGCTGTGTGTTTGTGTGAACGCTGGTATAGTCTGTGCATTGAGTCACAGTTATGTGTGTGTGTGTCTGCGTGTTCTGGTACAGGCTGACCGTTGTGTCACACAGGGGTGTGTGTGTGTTGGTATAGGTTCCACTTTTTGTCACAGTGAGGTGTGTGTGTGTGTATGTGCAGGTACAGGCTGCACAGTGAGTCACAGTGTGGGGTGTGTGTGTGTGTGATGTTATATGCTGTGCACTAGGACACAGTGAGCCGTGTGTGTGTGCTGGTATAATCTGAGCATTGAGTCACAGTGTGGTGTGGTGTGTGTGCCTTTGCTGGTATGGACTGTGCATTGAATCCCAGCCCTGTGTTAGTGTTTGTGTATTTGGTGCTGTAGAGTCTGCATGAGTCACAGTAAGGTGTGTGTGTGTGCTGCTATAGGCCTAGAATTGAGTCACACCTAGGTGAGTGTATGTGTATGTGTATGCTGATATGGGATTTGCATTGAATCACTGAGCGGTGTGTGTGTGTGTATGTGTGTACAGTTATTGGCTGTGCATTGAGTCACAGTGAACCATGTGTGTGTGGCGAGCTGCTATAGTCACAGCACTGAGTCACAGTTAAATGTGTGGGAGTTGTGTGTGTATGTGTGTGTGTGTATTTGCTGGTGTAGACTGTGCATTGAGTCACAGTGAGTAGTGCGGTGTGTTTGTGTCTGTGATGGTATGGACTGTGGTTTAATCCACTTTGACATGAACTATTGTGTGTGTTTGCGTGTGTGTGTGTGTGCTGGCACTGGATGACCATTGAGACACAGTGGGCTGTGTGTGTCTGTGTGTCTGTGTGTGCGCTGATATAGACTCTGTATTCAGTCACTGTGAGCTGTGTGTGTGTGTATATGTGTGCTCGTATAGGCTGTGCATTGAGTCACAGTGTAGTGTTTGTGTGTGTGTGTGCTGGTACAGGAAGCGTTTTCAGTCACAGTCTCGTGTGTGTGTGTGTGAATGTGAGTTTGTGTGCTGGTAATGGCTTTATAGTGCTGGTATGGGCGTTATTGACTCATGGGTGCGTGTGTGAGTGTGTGGTGATACAGACTGCATTGAGTCACAGTGAACTGTGTGCGTGTGTGCTGGTATAGGCGATTGATTGAGTACCAGTGAGCCATGTGTGAGTGCGTGTTGGGGTGTGTGTGTGTTCTGGTATAGGCTGTGCATTAAGTCACAGTGAGTCCTGCATCTGTGCATGTGTGTGTGTGTGTGCGTGTGTGCTGGTATAGGCTGAGCTTTGAGTCACTCTGAGGTGTGTGTGCATGTGCTTGTAACATTGTGCCTTGATTCACTGTGCCATGTGAGTGTGTGTGCATGCTGGTATAGGTTGTGCATTGAGTCAGAGTGAGAGGTGTTTGTGTCTGTGTGTTCTGGTATAGGCTGAGAATTGAGGCACACTGAGGTGTGTGTGCACATGTGTGTGTGTGTGCTGGTACAGCCTGCACATTGAGTCATATTGAGTTGTTTGTGGGTGTATGTGCAGGTAGAGGCAGCACATTGAGTTACAGTGAGGTGTATGTGTGTGATGTTATACGCTATGCACTGATTCATAGGGAGGTTTGTGTGTGTGTGTGTGCACTTTCTGGTATAGGATTTGCATTGAATCACACTGAGCTGTGTTTTTGAGTGTCAGTATGTGTGCATGTGTCGAGGTATGGGCTGTGGATTGACTCACAGTTTGCTGTATGTGCTTCTCTGTGTGTGTATGTCTGCTAGCATATCATGTGCATTGAGTCACAGGGAGCCGTGTGTGTGTGTGTGTTTCCAGGTATAGAGTGTGCATTCATTCACAGTCAGCCATGTGTGTGTGTGTGAGAGTGCACTGGTATAGGATATGCAGTGAGTCACAGTGAGGGGTGTTTGTTTCATTGTGCGTGTGCTTTCACAGGCTTACCGGCACAGTGAGATGTGGGTATGAGTGTGCCTGTGTGTGTGTGCTGCCATACACTGTGCCTTGAGTCACAGTGAGCTGTGTTGTGTGTTTGGTGCTGGTATGGAATGGGCACTGACTCACAGTGAGCCATGTGTGTGTGCTTGTACAGGCGATTGAATCATCGTGAGACATGTGTGAGTGCATGTTAGTATGTGTGTGTGTTCACATATAGGCTGTGCATTGAATCACAATAAGGTGTGTACGTGTTCGTGTGTGGGCTATTACAGATTGTGCATTGAGTCACAGTGGCATGTGAGTGTGTGCAGGCTGGTATAGACTGTGCATTGTGTCACAGTGAGGGATGTGTGTGTCTGTGTGTTCTCATGTAGGATGACCATCGAGTCACACTTTGGTGTGTGTGTGTGTGTGTGTGCTGGTATAGGTTGCATATCGCATCACAGTGATGTGTGTGTTTGTTTCTGTGCAGGTACAGGCTGCACATTGAGTCACAGTGAGGTGTATGTGTGTGTGTGTGTGTGATATCATACGCTGTGCACTGAGTCACAGTGAGCCGTGTGGTTGTGCTGGTATAAACTGAGCATTGGATCACACTGAGGTGTCATGTGTGTGTATGTGCTGGTGTGGATTGTACATTGAGTCACAACGATGTGTGAGTTTTTGTATGTGTGTGTGCTGGTACAGGCTGTGCATTCAGTCACAGGGAGGTGAGTGTGTGTGTGGGTGCACGTGCTGGTATATGCTTTGCATTGAGTCACACTAAGCTGTGTGTGAGTGTTTGTATGTGTGTGTGTGTGTGGAGGTACAGGCTGTGTATTGATTCCCAGTGAGCCATGTGTGTTTCTTTCTGTGTGTAACTCTGCTAGCATACACTGTGCACTAAGTAACAGGGAGCCATGTGTGTGTGTCTATGTATGTTTTGGCATACTGTGAGCATTGAGTCAAACTGAGGTGTGTTCTGTGTGACTGTATGCACTGGCATGGAATGTGCATGGAATCACATAGAGCTGTGCATGTGTGTGTGTGTGTATTTGGTGGTGTAGAGACTGTATTGTGTCGCAGTAAGCTGTGTGTGTATATGTGTGTGTGCTGGTATAGCCTGTGCATTGAGTCACAGTGAACTGTGTGTGTGTGTTTGCTGGGGTAGGCTGTGCTTTGATTCAAGGTGAGCTGTGAGTGTGAGTGCGGTGCTGGTATGGACTGTGCACTGAGTCACAGAGAACCGTGTGTGTGTCTATGTGTGTTTTGGTATAAAGTGAGCATTGAATCACACTGAGTTGTGTGCTGTGTGTTTTTGTGCACTGGTATGGAGTCTGCATGGAATCACAGTGAGCTGTGCGTGTGTGTGTGTGTATTTGGTTGTGTAGAGTCTCTATTGCATCACAATAAGCTGTGTGTTTGTGTGATGGTACAGGATGTGCACTGTGTCATAGAGAGCAGTGTGTGTGTTTCTCTGCTGGTTTAGGCTGTGCATTGACTCACAGTGAGCCTTGTGTGTGTGCAAGTACAGTCTGAGCATTGAGTTACAGTGAGATGTGTTGCATGTGTTTGTGCTGGTAAGAACTGTACATTATGTCAGAATGAGCCGTGCATGTGTGTGTGTGTCTGTGTGTGCGTCTGTGTGCTGGTAGAGGTTGAGCACTGAATCACAGTTAGGTGTGTGTCTGTGAGTGTTCGTATGGGCTTTGCATTGAGTCACTGAGGTGTATGTGTGTGTTTGTGTGTGTGTGTGGTGCTACAGATTTCATTGAATCACAGTGAGCCTTGTGTGTGTCTGTGTGCTGATATAGGCTGTGGATTGAGTCACAGTGAGTTATGTGTGTGTGTGTGCTGCTGTAGACTGCGCATTGAGTCAAAAAGAGTTGTTTGTGTGTTACTGTGCTCGTGTAGACTGTGCCTTGAATCACAGTGAACATGTCTGTGTGTGTGTGCACTAGTATTTGTGGAGCATTTAATCAGTTATTTGTGTTTGTGTGCTCGTATGGTCTTTGCATTGAGTAACTGAGGTGTATGTGTGTGTGTGTGTGGTGATACAGACTGTGCATTGAGTCACAGTGAGCCATGTGTGTGTGTGTATGAGAGTGTGTGTGTTGGTGGGCTTTCATTGATTCCATGGGGTGTGTGTGTCTGTGTTTGTTGTGCTAAAGACTGCATTGAGTCACAGTGAGTCGTGTGTGTGTGTGCTGGTATACGCGATTGATTGAGTCACGGTCAGCCATGTGTGTGTGCATGATGGTATGTGTGTGTGTTCTTCTATAGGCTGTGCATTGAGTCACAGTGAACCCTGTATCTGTGCAGGTGTGTATGTGTGTGTGCTGGTATAGGCTGTGCATTGAGTCCCACTGAAGTGTGTGTGTATGTTTGTGTGTTTTGGTATACATTGTACATTGAGTCAGAGTGCTGTGTGTTTGTGTGCACGCTGGTATAGTCTGTGCATTGAGTCACAGTTATGTGTGTGTGTGTCTGTGTGTTCTGGTATAGGCTGACCGTTGTGTCACACAGGGGTGTGTGTGTGCTGGTATAGGCTCCACTTTTTGTCACAGTGAGGTGTGTGTGTGTGTATGTGCAGGTACAGGCTGCACATTGAGTCACAGTGTGGGGTGTGTGTGTGTGTGATGTTATATGCTGTGCACTAGGACACAGTGAGCCGTGTGTGTGTGCTGGTATAATCTGAGCATTGAGTCACAGTGTGGTGTGGTGTGTGTGCCTTTGCTGGTATGGACTGTGCATTGAATCCCAGCCCTGTGTTAGTGTTTGTGTATTTGGTGCTGTAGAGTCTGCATGAGTCACAGTAAGGTGTGTGTGTGTGCTGCTATAGGCCTAGAATTGAGTCACACCTAGGTGAGTGTATGTGTATGTGTATGCTGATATGGGATTTGCATTGAATCACTGAGCGGTGTGTGTGTGTGTATGTGTGTACAGTTATTGGCTGTGCATTGAGTCACAGTGAACCATGTGTGTGTGGCGAGCTGCTATAGTCACAGCACTGAGTCACAGATAAATGTGTGGGAGTTGTGTGTGTATGTGTGTGTGTGTATTTGCTGGTGTAGACTGTGCATTGAGTCACAGTGAGTAGTGCGGTGTGTTTGTGTCTGTCATGGTATGGACTGTGGTTTAATCCACTTTGACATGAACTATTGTGTGTGTTTGCGTGTGTGTGTGTGTGCTGGCACTGGATGACCATTGAGACACAGTGGGCTGTGTGTGTCTGTGTGTCTGTGTGTGCGCTGATATAGACTCTGTATTCAGTCACTGTGAGCTGTGTGTGTGTGTATATGTGTGCTCGTATAGGCTGTGCATTGAGTCACAGTGTAGTGTTTGTGTGTGTGTGTGCTGGTACAGGAAGCGTTTTCAGTCACAGTCTCGTGTGTGTGGTGTGAATGTGAGTTTGTGTGCTGGTAATGGCTTTTATTGTGCTGGTATGGGCGTTATTGACTCATGGGTGCGTGTGTGAGTGTGTGGTGATACAGACTGCATTGAGTCACAGTGAACTGTGTGCGTGTGTGCTGGTATAGGCGATTGATTGAGTACCAGTGAGCCATGTGTGAGTGCGTGTTGGGGTGTGTGTGTGTTCTGGTATAGGCTGTGCATTAAGTCACAGTGAGCCGTGTGTGTGTGTATGAGAGTGTGTGTGTTGGTGGGCTTTCATTGATTCCATGGGGTGTGTGTGTCTGTGTTTGTTGTGCTAAAGACTGCATTGAGTCACAGTGAGTCGTGTGTGTGTGTGCTGGTATACGCGATTGATTGAGTTACGGTCAGCCATGTGTGTGTGCATGATGGTATGTGTGTGTGTTCTTCTATAGGCTGTGCATTGAGTCACAGTGAACCCTGTATCTGTGCAGGTGTGTATGTGTGTGTGCTGGTATAGGCTGTGCATTGAGTCCCACTGAGGTGTGTGTGTATGCTTGTGTGTTTTGGTATACATTGTACATTGAGTCAGAGTGCTGTGTGTTTGTGTGCACGCTGGTATAGTCTGTCATTGAGTCACAGTTATGTGTGTGTGTGTCTGCGTGTTCTGGTATAGGCTGACCGTTGTGTCACACAGGGGTGTGTGTGTGCTGGTATAGGCTCCACTTTTTGTCACAGTGAGGTGTGTGTGTGTGTATGTGCAGGTACAGGTTGCACATTGAGTCACAGTGTGGGGTGTGTGTGTGTGTGATGTTATATGCTGTGCACTAGGACACAGTGAGCCGTGTGTGTGTGCTGGTATAATCTGAGCATTGAGTCACAGTGTGGTGTGGTGTGTGTGCCTTTGCTGGTATGGACTGTGCATTGAATCCCAGCCCTGTGTTAGTGTTTGTGTAT
This sequence comes from Grampus griseus, assembly GCF_964374135.1. Taxonomy (NCBI): domain Eukaryota; kingdom Metazoa; phylum Chordata; class Mammalia; order Artiodactyla; family Delphinidae; genus Grampus; species Grampus griseus. The sequence goes on along the minus strand of NC_139016.1, from coordinate 9,753,927 downwards.
TTGGTGCTGTAGAGTCTGCATGAGTCACAGTAAGGTGTGTGTGTGTGCTGCTATAGGCCTAGAATTGAGTCACACCTAGGTGAGTGTATGTGTATGTGTATGCTGATATGGGATTTGCATTGAATCACTGAGCGGTGTGTGTGTGTGTATGTGTGTACAGTTATTGGCTGTGCATTGAGTCACAGTGAACCATGTGTGTGTGGCGAGCTGCTATAGTCACAGCACTGAGTCACAGATAAATGTGTGGGAGTTGTGTGTGTATGTGTGTGTGTGTATTTGCTGGTGTAGACTGTGCATTGAGTCACAGTGAGTAGTGCGGTGTGTTTGTGTCTGTCATGGTATGGACTGTGGTTTAATCCACTTTGACATGAACTAGTGTGCGTGTTTGCGTGTGTGTGTGTGTGTGTGTGCTGGCACTGGATGACCATTGAGACACAGTGGGCTGTGTGTGTCTGTGTGTCTGTGTGTGCGCTGATATAGACTCTGTATTCAGTCACTGTGAGCTGTGTGTGTGTGTGTATATGTGTGCTCGTATAGGCTGTGCATTGAGTCACAGTGTAGTGTTTGTGTGTGTGTGTGCTGGTACAGGAAGCGTTTTCAGTCACAGTCTCGTGTGTGTGTGTGTGCATGTGAGTTTGTGTGCTGGTATGGGCTTTATTGTGCTGGTATGGGCATTATTGACTCATGGGTGCGTGTGTGAGTGTGTGGTGATACAGACTGCATTGAGTCACAGTGAGCTGTGTGCGGGTGTGCTGGTATAGGCGATTGATTGAGTACCAGTGAGCCATGTGTGAGTGCGTGTTGGGTTGTGTGTGTGTTCTGATATACGCTGTGCATTGAGTCACAGTGAGGCCTGCATCTGTGCATGTGTGTGTGTGTGTGCGTGTGTGCTGGTATAGGCTGAGCTTTGAGTCACTCTGAGGTGTGTGTGCATGTGCTTGTAACATTGTGCCTTGATTCACTGTGCCATGTGAGTGTGTGTGCATGCTGGTATAGGTTGTGCATTGAGTCAGAGGGAGAGGTGTTTGTGTCTGTGTGTTCTGGTATAGGCTGAGAATTGAGGCACACTGAGGTGTGTGTGCACATGTGTGTGTGTGTGCTGGTACAGCCTGCACATTGAGTCATATTGAGTTGTTTGTGGGTGTATGTGCAGGTAGAGGCAGCACATTGAGTAACAGTGAGGTGTATGTGTGTGATGTTATACGCTATGCACTGATTCATAGGGAGGTTTGTGTGTGTGTGTGTGCACTTTCTGGTATAGGATTTGCATTGAATCACACTGAGCTGTGTTTTTGAGTGTCAGTATGTGTGCATGTGTCGAGGTATGGGCTGTGGATTGACTCACAGTTTGCTGTATGTGCTTCTCTGTGTGTGTATGTCTGCTAGCATATCCTGTGCACTGAGTCACAGGGAGCCGTGTGTGTGTGTGTGTTTGTGTGTTTCCAGGTATAGAGTGTGCATTCATTCACAGTCAGCCATGTGTGTGTGTGTGAGAGTGCACTGGTATAGGATATGCAGTGAGTCACAGTGAGGGGTGTTTGTTTCATTGTGCGTGTGCTTTCACAGGCTTACCGGCACAGTGAGATGTGGGTATGAGTGTGCCTGTGTGTGTGTGCTGCCATACACTGTGCCTTGAGTCACAGTGAGCTGTGTTGTGTGTTTGGTGCTGGTATGGAATGGGCACTGACTCACAGTGAGCCATGTGTGTGTGCTTGTACAGGCGATTGAATCATCATGAGACATGTATGAGTGCATGTTAGTATGTGTGTGTGTTCACATATAGGCTGTGCATTGAATCACAATAAGGTGTGTACGTGTTCGTGTGTGGGCTATTACAGATTGTGCATTGAGTCACAGTGTCATGTGAGTGTGTGCAGGCTGGTATAGACTGTGCATTGTGTCACAGTGAGGGATGTGTGTGTCTGTGTGTTCTCATGTAGGATGACCATCGAGTCACACTTTGGTGTGTGTGTGTGTGTGTGTGTGTGTGTGTGCTGGTATAGGTTGCATATCGCATCACAGTGATGTGTGTGTTTGTTTCTGTGCAGGTACAGGCTGCACATTGAGTCACAGTGAGGTGTATGTGTGTGTGTGTGTGTGATGTCATACGCTGTGCACTGAGTCATAGTGAGCCGTGTGGTTGTGCTGGTATAAACTGAGCATTGGATCACACTGAGGTGTCATGTGTGTGTATGTGCTGGTGTGGATTGTACATTGAGTCACAACTATGTGTGAGTTTTTGTATGTGTGTGTGCTGGTACAGGCTGTGCATTCAGTCACAGGGAGGTGAGTGTGTGTGTGGGTGCACGTGCTGGTATATGCTTTGCATTGAGTCACACTAAGCTGTGTGTGAGTGTTTGTATGTGTGTGTGTGTGTGGAAGTACAGGCTGTGTATTGATTCACAGTGAGCCATGTGTGTTTCTTTGTGTGTGTAACTCTGCGAGCATACACTGTGCACTAAGTAACAGGGAGCCATGTGTGTGTGTCTATGTATGTTTTGGCATACTGTGAGCATTGAGTCAAACTGAGGTGTGTTCTGTGTGACTGTATGCACTGGCATGAAATGTGCATGGAATCACATAGAGCTGTGCATGTGTGTGTGTGTGTATTTGGTGGTGTAGAGACTGTATTGTGTCGCAGTAAGCTGTGTGTGTATATGTGTGTGTGCTGGTATAGCCTGTGCATTGAGTCACAGTGAACTGTGTGTGTGTGTTTGCTGGGGTAGGCTGTGCTTTGATTCAAGGTGAGCTGTGAGTGTGTGTGCGGTGCTGGTATGGACTGTGCACTGAGTCACAGGGAACCGTGTGTGTGTCTATGTGTGTTTTGGTATAAAGTGAGCATTGAATCACACTGAGTGGTGTGCTGTGTGTTTTTGTGCACTGGTATGGAGTCTGCATGGAATCACAGTGAGCTGTGCATGTGTGTGTGTGTATTTGGTTGTGTAGAGTCTTTATTGCATCACAATAAGCTGTGTGTGTGTGTGATGGTACAGGATGTGCACTGTGTCATAGAGAGCAGTGTGTGTGTGTCTCTGCTGGTATAGGCTGTGCATTGACTCACAGTGAGCCTTGTGTGTGTGCAAGTACAATCTGAGCATTGAGTTACAGTGAGATGTGTTGCATGTGTTTGTGCTGGTAAGAACTGTACATTATGTCAGAATGAGCCGTGCATGTGTGTGTGTGTCTGTGTGTGCGTCTGTGTGCTGGTAGAGGTTGAGCACTGAATCACAGTTAGGTGTGTGTCTGTGAGTGTTCGTATGGGCTTTGCATTGAGTCACTGAGGTGTATGTGTGTGTTTGTGTGTGTGTGTGGTGCTACAGATTTCATTGAATCACAGTGAGCCTTGTGTGTGTCTGTGTGCTGATATAGGCTGTGGATTGAGTCACAGTGAGTTATGTGTGTGTGTGTGCTGCTGTAGACTGCGCATTGAGTCAAAGTGAGTTGTTTGTGTGTTACTGTGCTCGTGTAGACTGTGCCTTGAATCACAGTGAGCATGTCTGTGTGTGTGTGCACTAGTATGTGTGGAGCATTTAATCAGTTATTTGTGTTTGTGTGTTTGTGTGCTCGTATGGTCTTTGCATTGAGTAACTGAGGTGTGTGTGTGTGTGTGGTGATACAGACTGTGCATTGAGTCACAGTGAGCCGTGTGTGTGTGTATGAGAGTGTGTGTGTTGGTGGGCTTTCATTGATTCCATGGGGTGTGTGTGTCTGTGTTTGTTGTGCTAAAGATTGCATTGAGTCACAGTGAGTCGTGTGTGTGTGTGCTGGTATACGCGATTGATTGAGTCACGGTCAGCCGTGCATGATGTGCATGATGGTATGTGTGTGTGTTCTTCTATAGGCTGTGCATTGAGTCACAGTGAACCCTGTATCTGTGCAGGTGTGTATGTGTGTGTGCTGGTATAGGCTGTGCATTGAGTCCCACTGAGGTGTGTGTGTATGCTTGTGTGTTTTGGTATACATTGTACATTGAGTCAGAGTGCTGTGTGTTTGTGTGCACGCTGGTATAGTCTGTGCATTGAGTCACAGTTATGTGTGTGTGTGTCTGCGTGTTCTGGTATAGGCTGACCGTTGTGTCACACAGGGGTGTGTGTGTGCTGGTATAGGCTCCACTTTTTGTCACAGTGAGGTGTGTGTGTGTGTATGTGCAGGTACAGGCTGCACATTGAGTCACAGTGTGGGGTGTGTGTGTGTGTGATGTTATATGCTGTGCATTAGGACACAGTGAGCCGTGTGTGTGTGCTGGTATAATCTGAGCATTGAGTCACAGTGTGGTGTGGTGTGTGTGCCTTTGCTGGTATGGACTGTGCATTGAATCCCAGCCCTGTGTTAGTGTTTGTGTATTTGGTGCTGTAGAGTCTGCATGAGTCACAGTAAGGTGTGTGTGTGTGCTGCTATAGGCCTAGAATTGAGTCACACCTAGGTGAGTGTATGTGTATGTGTATGCTGATATGGGATTTGCATTGAATCACTGAGCGGTGTGTGTGTGTATGTGTGTACAGTTATTGGCTGTGCATTGAGTCACAGTGAACCATGTGTGTGTGGCGAGCTGCTATAGTCACAGCACTGAGTCACAGTTAAATGTGTGGGAGTTGTGTGTGTATGTGTGTGTGTGTATTTGCTGGTGTAGACTGTGCATTGAGTCACAGTGAGTAGTGCGGTGTGTTTGTGTCTGTGATGGTATGGACTGTGGTTTAATCCACTTTGACATGAACTATTGTGTGTGTTTGCGTGTGTGTGTGTGTGCTGGCACTGGATGACCATTGAGACACAGTGGGCTGTGTGTGTCTGTGTGTCTGTGTGTGCGCTGATATAGACTCTGTATTCAGTCACTGTGAGCTGTGTGTGTGTGTATATGTGTGCTCGTATAGGCTGTGCATTGAGTCACAGTGTAGTGTTTGTGTGTGTGTGTGCTGGTACAGGAAGCGTTTTCAGTCACAGTCTCGTGTGTGTGTGTGTGAATGTGAGTTTGTGTGCTGGTAATGGCTTTATAGTGCTGGTATGGGCGTTATTGACTCATGGGTGCGTGTGTGAGTGTGTGGTGATACAGACTGCATTGAGTCACAGTGAACTGTGTGCGTGTGTGCTGGTATAGGCGATTGATTGAGTACCAGTGAGCCATGTGTGAGTGCGTGTTGGGGTGTGTGTGTGTTCTGGTATAGGCTGTGCATTAAGTCACAGTGAGTCCTGCATCTGTGCATGTGTGTGTGTGTGCGTGTGTGCTGGTATAGGCTGAGCTTTGAGTCACTCTGAGGTGTGTGTGCATGTGCTTGTAACATTGTGCCTTGATTCACTGTGCCATGTGAGTGTGTGTGCATGCTGGTATAGGTTGTGCATTGAGTCAGAGTGAGAGGTGTTTGTGTCTGTGTGTTCTGGTATAGGCTGACAATTGAGGCACACTGAGGTGTGTGTGCACATGTGTGTGTGTGTGCTGGTACAGCCTGCACATTGAGTCATATTGAGTTGTTTGTGGGTGTATGTGCAGGTAGAGGCAGTACATTGAGTTACAGTGAGGTGTATGTGTGTGATGTTATACGCTATGCACTGATTCATAGGGAGGTTTGTGTGTGTGTGTGTGCACTTTCTGGTATAGGATTTGCATTGAATCACACTGAGCTGTGTTTTTGAGTGTCAGTATGTGTGCATGTGTCGAGGTATGGGCTGTGGATTGACTCACAGTTTGCTGTATGTGCTTCTCTGTGTGTGTATGTCTGCTAGCATATCATGTGCATTGAGTCACAGGGAGCCGTGTGTGTGTGTGTGTTTCCAGGTATAGAGTGTGCATTCATTCACAGTCAGCCATGTGTGTGTGTGTGAGAGTGCACTGGTATAGGATATGCAGTGAGTCACAGTGAGGGGTGTTTGTTTCATTGTGCGTGTGCTTTCACAGGCTTACCGGCACAGTGAGATGTGGGTATGAGTGTGCCTGTGTGTGTGTGCTGCCATACACTGTGCCTTGAGTCACAGTGAGCTGTGTTGTGTGTTTGGTGCTGGTATGGAATGGGCACTGACTCACAGTGAGCCATGTGTGTGTGCTTGTACAGGCGATTGAATCATCGTGAGACATGTATGAGTGCATGTTAGTATGTGTGTGTGTTCACATATAGGCTGTGCATTGAATCACAATAAGGTGTGTACGTGTTCGTGTGTGGGCTATTACAGATTGTGCATTGAGTCACAGTGTCATGTGAGTGTGTGCAGGCTGGTATAGACTGTGCATTGTGTCACAGTGAGGGATGTGTGTGTCTGTGTGTTCTCATGTAGGATGACCATCGAGTCACACTTTGGTGTGTGTGTGTGTGTGTGTGTGTGCTGGTATAGGTTGCATATCGCATCACAGTGATGTGTGTGTTTGTTTCTGTGCAGGTACAGGCTGCACATTGAGTCACAGTGAGGTGTATGTGTGTGTGTGTGTGTGATGTCATACGCTGTGCACTGAGTCACAGTGAGCCGTGTGGTTGTGCTGGTATAAACTGAGCATTGGATCACACTGAGGTGTCATGTGTGTGTATGTGCTGGTGTGGATTGTACATTGAGTCACAACCATGTGTGAGTTTTTGTATGTGTGTGTGCTGGTACAGGCTGTGCATTCAGTCACAGGGAGGTGAGTGTGTGTGTGGGTGCACGTGCTGGTATATGCTTTGCATTGAGTCACACTAAGCTGTGTGTGAGTGTTTGTATGTGTGTGTGTGTGTGTGGAGGTACAGGCTGTGTATTGATTCACAGTGAGCCATGTGTGTTTCTTTGTGTGTGTAACTCTGCTAGCATACACTGTGCACTAAGTAACAGGGAGCCATGTGTGTGTGTCTATGTATGTTTTGGCATATTGTGAGCATTGAGTCAAACTGAGGTGTGTTCTGTGTGACTGTATGCACTGGCATGAAATGTGCATGGAATCACATAGAGCTGTGCATGTGTGTGTGTGTGTATTTGGTGGTGTAGAGACTGTATTGTGTCGCAGTAAGCTGTGTGTGTATATGTGTGTGTGCTGGTATAGCCTGTGCATTGAGTCACAGTGAACTGTGTGTGTGTGTTTGCTGGGGTAGGCTGTGCTTTGATTCAAGGTGAGCTGTGAGTGTGTGTGCGGTGCTGGTATGGACTGTGCACTGAGTCACAGAGAACCGTGTGTGTGTCTATGTGTGTTTTGGTATAAAGTGAGCATTGAATCACACTGAGTTGTGTGCTGTGTGTTTTTGTGCACTGGTATGGAGTCTGCATGGAATCACAGTGAGCTGTGCGAGTGTGTGTGTGTATTTGGTTGTGTAGAGTCTCTATTGCATCACAATGAGCTGTGTGTGTGTGTGTGTGATGGTACAGGATGTGCACTGTGTCATAGAGAGCAGTGTGTGTGTGTCTCTGCTGGTATAGGCTGTGCATTGACTCACAGTGAGCCTTGTGTGTGTGCAAGTACAGTCTGAGCATTGAGTTACAGTGAGATGTGTTGCATGTGTTTGTGCTGGTAAGAACTGTACATTATGTCAGAATGAGCCGTGCATGTGTGTGTGTGTCTGTGTGTGCGTCTGTGTGCTGGTAGAGGTTGAGCACTGAATCACACTTAGGTGTGTGTCTGTGAGTGTTCGTATGGGCTTTGCATTGAGTCACTGAGGTGTATGTGTGTGTTTGTGTGTGTGTGTGGTGCTACAGATTTCATTGAATCACAGTGAGCCTTGTGTGTGTCTGTGTGCTGATATAGGCTGTGGATTGAGTCACAGTGAGTTATGTGTGTGTGTGTGCTGCTGTAGACTGCGCATTGAGTCAAAATGAGTTGTTTGTGTGTTACTGTGCTCGTGTAGACTGTGCCTTGAATCACAGTGAGCATGTCTGTGTGTGTGTGCACTAGTATGTGTGGAGCATTTAATCAGTTATTTGTGTTTGTGTGTTTGTGTGCTCGTATGGTCTTTGCATTGAGTAACTGAGGTGTATGTGTGTGTGTGTGTGGTGATACAGACTGTGCATTGAGTCACAGTGAGCCGTGTGTGTGTGTATGAGAGTGTGTGTGTTGGTGGGCTTTCATTGATTCCATGGGGTGTGTGTGTCTGTGTTTGTTGTGCTAAAGACTGCATTGAGTCACAGTGAGTCGTGTGTGTGTGTGCTGGTATACGCGATTGATTGAGTTACGGTCAGCCATGTGTGTGTGCATGATGGTATGTGTGTGTGTTCTTCTATAGGCTGTGCATTGAGTCACAGTGAACCCTGTATCTGTGCAGGTGTGTATGTGTGTGTGCTGGTATAGGCTGTGCATTGAGTCCCACTGAGGTGTGTGTGTATGCTTGTGTGTTTTGGTATACATTGTACATTGAGTCAGAGTGCTGTGTGTTTGTGTGCACGCTGGTATAGTCTGTCATTGAGTCACAGTTATGTGTGTGTGTGTCTGCGTGTTCTGGTATAGGCTGACCGTTGTGTCACACAGGGGTGTGTGTGTGCTGGTATAGGCTCCACTTTTTGTCACAGTGAGGTGTGTGTGTGTGTATGTGCAGGTACAGGTTGCACATTGAGTCACAGTGTGGGGTGTGTGTGTGTGTGATGTTATATGCTGTGCACTAGGACACAGTGAGCCGTGTGTGTGTGCTGGTATAATCTGAGCATTGAGTCACAGTGTGGTGTGGTGTGTGTGCCTTTGCTGGTATGGACTGTGCATTGAATCCCAGCCCTGTGTTAGTGTTTGTGTATTTGGTGCTGTAGAGTCTGCATGAGTCACAGTAAGGTGTGTGTGTGTGCTGCTATAGGCCTAGAATTGAGTCACACCTAGGTGAGTGTATGTGTATGTGTATGCTGATATGGGATTTGCATTGAATCACTGAGCGGTGTGTGTGTGTGTATGTGTGTACAGTTATTGGCTGTGCATTGAGTCACAGTGAACCATGTGTGTGTGGCGAGCTGCTATAGTCACAGCACTGAGTCACAGTTAAATGTGTGGGAGTTGTGTGTGTGTGTATTTGCTGGTGTAGACTGTGCATTGAGTCACAGTGAGTAGTGCGGTGTGTTTGTGTCTGTGATGGTATGGACTGTGGTTTAATCCACTTTGACATGAACTATTGTGTGTGTTTGCGTGTGTGTGTGTGTGCTGGCACTGGATGACCATTGAGACACAGTGGGCTGTGTGTGTCTGTGTGTCTGTGTGTGCGCTGATATAGACTCTGTATTCAGTCACTGTGAGCTGTGTGTGTGTGTATATGTGTGCTCGTATAGGCTGTGCATTGAGTCACAGTGTAGTGTTTGTGTGTGTGTGTGCTGGTACAGGAAGCGTTTTCAGTCACAGTCTCGTGTGTGTGTGTGTGAATGTGAGTTTGTGTGCTGGTAATGGCTTTATAGTGCTGGTATGGGCGTTATTGACTCATGGGTGCGTGTGTGAGTGTGTGGTGATACAGACTGCATTGAGTCACAGTGAACTGTGTGCGTGTGTGCTGGTATAGGCGATTGATTGAGTACCAGTGAGCCATGTGTGAGTGCGTGTTGGGGTGTGTGTGTGTTCTGGTATAGGCTGTGCATTAAGTCACAGTGAGTCCTGCATCTGTGCATGTGTGTGTGTGTGTGCGTGTGTGCTGGTATAGGCTGAGCTTTGAGTCACTCTGAGGTGTGTGTGCATGTGCTTGTAACATTGTGCCTTGATTCACTGTGCCATGTGAGTGTGTGTGCATGCTGGTATAGGTTGTGCATTGAGTCAGAGTGAGAGGTGTTTGTGTCTGTGTGTTCTGGTATAGGCTGAGAATTGAGGCACACTGAGGTGTGTGTGCACATGTGTGTGTGTGTGCTGGTACAGCCTGCACATTGAGTCATATTGAGTTGTTTGTGGGTGTATGTGCAGGTAGAGGCAGCACATTGAGTTACAGTGAGGTGTATGTGTGTGATGTTATACGCTATGCACTGATTCATAGGGAGGTTTGTGTGTGTGTGTGTGCACTTTCTGGTATAGGATTTGCATTGAATCACACTGAGCTGTGTTTTTGAGTGTCAGTATGTGTGCATGTGTCGAGGTATGGGCTGTGGATTGACTCACAGTTTGCTGTATGTGCTTCTCTGTGTGTGTATGTCTGCTAGCATATCATGTGCATTGAGTCACAGGGAGCCGTGTGTGTGTGTGTTTCCAGGTATAGAGTGTGCATTCATTCACAGTCAGCCATGTGTGTGTGTGTGAGAGTGCACTGGTATAGGATATGCAGTGAGTCACAGTGAGGGGTGTTTGTTTCATTGTGCGTGTGCTTTCACAGGCTTACCGGCACAGTGAGATGTGGGTATGAGTGTGCCTGTGTGTGTGTGCTGCCATACACTGTGCCTTGAGTCACAGTGAGCTGTGTTGTGTGTTTGGTGCTGGTATGGAATGGGCACTGACTCACAGTGAGCCATGTGTGTGTGCTTGTACAGGCGATTGAATCATCGTGAGACATGTGTGAGTGCATGTTAGTATGTGTGTGTGTTCACATATAGGCTGTGCATTGAATCACAATAAGGTGTGTACGTGTTCGTGTGTGGGCTATTACAGATTGTGCATTGAGTCACAGTGGCATGTGAGTGTGTGCAGGCTGGTATAGACTGTGCATTGTGTCACAGTGAGGGATGTGTGTGTCTGTGTGTTCTCATGTAGGATGACCATCGAGTCACACTTTGGTGTGTGTGTGTGTGTGTGTGCTGGTATAGGTTGCATATCGCATCACAGTGATGTGTGTGTTTGTTTCTGTGCAGGTACAGGCTGCACATTGAGTCACAGTGAGGTGTATGTGTGTGTGTGTGTGTGATATCATACGCTGTGCACTGAGTCACAGTGAGCCGTGTGGTTGTGCTGGTATAAACTGAGCATTGGATCACACTGAGGTGTCATGTGTGTGTATGTGCTGGTGTGGATTGTACATTGAGTCACAACCATGTGTGAGTTTTTGTATGTGTGTGTGCTGGTACAGGCTGTGCATTCAGTCACAGGGAGGTGAGTGTGTGTGTGGGTGCACGTGCTGGTATATGCTTTGCATTGAGTCACACTAAGCTGTGTGTGAGTGTTTGTATGTGTGTGTGTGTGTGGAGGTACAGGCTGTGTATTGATTCCCAGTGAGCCATGTGTGTTTCTTTGTGTGTGTAACTCTGCTAGCATACACTGTGCACTAAGTAACAGGGAGCCATGTGTGTGTGTCTATGTATGTTTTGGCATACTGTGAGCATTGAGTCAAACTGAGGTGTGTTCTGTGTGACTGTATGCACTGGCATGGAATGTGCATGGAATCACATAGAGCTGTGCATGTGTGTGTGTGTGTATTTGGTGGTGTAGAGACTGTATTGTGTCGCAGTAAGCTGTGTGTGTATATGTGTGTGTGCTGGTATAGCCTGTGCATTGAGTCACAGTGAACTGTGTGTGTGTGTTTGCTGGGGTAGGCTGTGCTTTGATTCAAGGTGAGCTGTGAGTGTGAGTGCGGTGCTGGTATGGACTGTGCACTGAGTCACAGAGAACCGTGTGTGTGTCTATGTGTGTTTTGGTATAAAGTGAGCATTGAATCACACTGAGTTGTGTGCTGTGTGTTTTTGTGCACTGGTATGGAGTCTGCATGGAATCACAGTGAGCTGTGCGTGTGTGTGTGTGTATTTGGTTGTGTAGAGTCTCTATTGCATCACAATAAGCTGTGTGTTTGTGTGATGGTACAGGATGTGCACTGTGTCATAGAGAGCAGTGTGTGTGTGTCTCTGCTGGTTTAGGCTGTGCATTGACTCACAGTGAGCCTTGTGTGTGTGCAAGTACAGTCTGAGCATTGAGTTACAGTGAGATGTGTTGCATGTGTTTGTGCTGGTAAGAACTGTACATTATGTCAGAATGAGCCGTGCATGTGTGTGTGTGTCTGTGTGTGCGTCTGTGTGCTGGTAGAGGTTGAGCACTGAATCACAGTTAGGTGTGTGTCTGTGAGTGTTCGTATGGGCTTTGCATTGAGTCACTGAGGTGTATGTGTGTGTTTGTGTGTGTGTGTGGTGCTACAGATTTCATTGAATCACAGTGAGCCTTGTGTGTGTCTGTGTGCTGATATAGGCTGTGGATTGAGTCACAGTGAGTTATGTGTGTGTGTGTGCTGCTGTAGACTGCGCATTGAGTCAAAATGAGTTGTTTGTGTGTTACTGTGCTCGTGTAGACTGTGCCTTGAATCACAGTGAGCATGTCTGTGTGTGTGTGCACTAGTATGTGTGGAGCATTTAATCAGTTATTTGTGTTTGTGTGTTTGTGTGCTCGTATGGTCTTTGCATTGAGTAACTGAGGTGTATGTGTGTGTGTGTGTGTGTGGTGATACAGACTGTGCATTGAGTCACAGTGAGCCGTGTGTGTGTGTATGAGAGTGTGTGTGTTGGTGGGCTTTCATTGATTCCATGGGGTGTGTGTGTCTGTGTTTGTTGTGCTAAAGACTGCATTGAGTCACAGTGAGTCGTGTGTGTGTGTGCTGGTATACGCGATTGATTGAGTCACGGTCAGCCGTGCATGATGTGCATGATGGTATGTGTGTGTGTTCTTCTATAGGCTGTGCATTGAGTCACAGTGAACCCTGTATCTGTGCAGGTGTGTATGTGTGTGTGCTGGTATAGGCTGTGCATTGAGTCCCACTGAGGTGTGTGTGTATGCTTGTGTGTTTTGGTATACATTGTACATTGAGTCAGAGTGCTGTGTGTTTGTGTGAACGCTGGTATAGTCTGTGCATTGAGTCACAGTTATGTGTGTGTGTGTCTGCGTGTTCTGGTACAGGCTGACCGTTGTGTCACACAGGGGTGTGTGTGTGTTGGTATAGGTTCCACTTTTTGTCACAGTGAGGTGTGTGTGTGTGTATGTGCAGGTACAGGCTGCACATTGAGTCACAGTGTGGGGTGTGTGTGTGTGTGATGTTATATGCTGTGCACTAGGACACAGTGAGCCGTGTGTGTGTGCTGGTATAATCTGAGCATTGAGTCACAGTGTGGTGTGGTGTGTGTGCCTTTGCTGGTATGGACTGTGCATTGAATCCCAGCCCTGTGTTAGTGTTTGTGTATTTGGTGCTGTAGAGTCTGCATGAGTCACAGTAAGGTGTGTGTGTGTGCTGCTATAGGCCTAGAATTGAGTCACACCTAGGTGAGTGTATGTGTATGTGTATGCTGATATGGGATTTGCATTGAATCACTGAGCGGTGTGTGTGTGTGTATGTGTGTACAGTTATTGGCTGTGCATTGAGTCACAGTGAACCATGTGTGTGTGGCGAGCTGCTATAGTCACAGCACTGAGTCACAGTTAAATGTGTGGGAGTTGTGTGTGTATGTGTGTGTGTGTATTTGCTGGTGTAGACTGTGCATTGAGTCACAGTGAGTAGTGCGGTGTGTTTGTGTCTGTGATGGTATGGACTGTGGTTTAATCCACTTTGACATGAACTATTGTGTGTGTTTGCGTGTGTGTGTGTGTGCTGGCACTGGATGACCATTGAGACACAGTGGGCTGTGTGTGTCTGTGTGTCTGTGTGTGCGCTGATATAGACTCTGTATTCAGTCACTGTGAGCTGTGTGTGTGTGTATATGTGTGCTCGTATAGGCTGTGCATTGAGTCACAGTGTAGTGTTTGTGTGTGTGTGTGCTGGTACAGGAAGCGTTTTCAGTCACAGTCTCGTGTGTGTGTGTGTGAATGTGAGTTTGTGTGCTGGTAATGGCTTTTATTGTGCTGGTATGGGCGTTATTGACTCATGGGTGCGTGTGTGAGTGTGTGGTGATACAGACTGCATTGAGTCACAGTGAACTGTGTGCGTGTGTGCTGGTATAGGCGATTGATTGAGTACCAGTGAGCCATGTGTGAGTGCGTGTTGGGGTGTGTGTGTGTTCTGGTATAGGCTGTGCATTAAGTCACAGTGAGTCCTGCATCTGTGCATGTGTGTGTGTGTGTGTGTGTGTGCTGGTATAGGCTGAGCTTTGAGTCACTCTGAGGTGTGTGTGCATGTGCTTGTAACATTGTGCCTTGATTCACTGTGCCATGTGAGTGTGTGTGCATGCTGGTATAGGTTGTGCATTGAGTCAGAGTGAGAGGTGTTTGTGTCTGTGTGTTCTGGTATAGGCTGAGAATTGAGGCACACTGAGGTGTGTGTGCACGTGTGTGTGTGTGTGCTGGTACAGCCTGCGCATTGAGTAATATTGAGTTGTTTATGGGTGTATGTGCAGTTAGAGGCAGCACATTGAGTCACAGTGAGGTGTATGTGTGTGATGTTATACGCTATGCACTGATTCATAGGGAGGTTTGTGTGTGTGTGTGTGCACTTTCTGGTATAGGATTTGCATTGAATCACACTGAGCTGTGTTTTTGAGTGTCAGTATGTGTGCATGTGTCGAGGTATGGGCTGTGGATTGACTCACAGTTTGCTGTATGTGCTTCTCTGTGTGTGTATGTCTGCTAGCATATCCTGTGCACTGAGTCACAGGGAGCCGTGTGTGTGTGTGTGTGTTTGTGTGTTTCCAGGCATAGAGTGTGCATTCATTCACAGTCAGCCATGTGTGTGTGTGTGAGAGTGCACTGGTATAGGATATGCAGTGAGTCACAGTGAGGGGTGTTTGTTTCATTGTGCGTGTGCTTTCACAGGCTTACCGGCACAATGAGATGTGGGTATGAGTGTGCCTGTGTGTGTGTGCTGCCATACACTGTGCCTTGAGTCACAGTGAGCTGTGTTGTGTGTTTGGTGCTGGTATGGAATGGGCACTGACTCACAGTGAGCCATGTGTGTGTGCTTGTACAGGCGATTGAGTCATTGTGAGACATGTGTGAGTGCATGTTAGTATGTGTGTGTGTTCACATATAGGCTGTGCATTGAATCACAATAAGGTGTGTACGTGTTCGTGTGTGGGCTATTACAGATTGTGCATTGAGTCACAGTGGCATGTGAGTGTGTGCAGGCTGGTATAGACTGTGCATTTTGTCACAGTGAGGGATGTGTGTGTCTGTGTGTTCTCATGTAGGATGACCATTGAGTCACACTTTGGTGTGTGTGTGTGTGCTGGTATAGGTTGCATATCGCATCACAGTGATGTGTGTGTTTGTTTCTGTGCAGGTACAGGCTGCACATTGAGTCACAGTGAGGTGTATGTGTGTGTGTGTGTGTGTGTGATGTCATACGCTGTGCACTGAGTCACAGTGAGCCGTGTTGTTGTGCTGGTATAAACTGAGCATTGGATCACACTGAGGTGTCATGTGTGTGTATGTGCTGGTGTGGATTGTACATTGAGTCACAACCATGTGTGAGTTTTTGTATGTGTGTGTGCTGGTACAGGCTGTGCATTCAGTCACAGGGAGGTGAGTGTGTGTGTGGGTGCACGTGCTGGTATATGCTTTGCATTGAGTCACACTAAGCTGTGTGTGAGTGTTTGTATGTGTGTGTGTGTGTGGAGGTACAGGCTGTGTATTGATTCCCAGTGAGCCATGTGTGTTTCTTTGTGTGTGTAACTCTGCTAGCATACACTGTGCACTAAGTAACAGGGAGCCATGTGTGTGTGTCTATGTATGTTTTGGCATACTGTGAGCATTGAGTCAAACTGAGGTGTGTTCTGTGTGACTGTATGCACTGGCATGGAATGTGCATGGAATCACATAGAGCTGTGCATGTGTGTGTGTGTGTATTTGGTGGTGTAGAGACTGTATTGTGTCGCAGTAAGCTGTGTGTGTATATGTGTGTGTGCTGGTATAGCCTGTGCATTGAGTCACAGTGAACTGTGTGTGTGTGTTTGCTGGGGTAGGCTGTGCTTTGATTCAAGGTGAGCTGTGAGTGTGAGTGCGGTGCTGGTATGGACTGTGCACTGAGTCACAGAGAACCGTGTGTGTGTCTATGTGTGTTTTGGTATAAAGTGAGCATTGAATCACACTGAGTTGTGTGCTGTGTGTTTTTGTGCACTGGTATGGAGTCTGCATGGAATCACAGTGAGCTGTGCGTGTGTGTGTGTGTATTTGGTTGTGTAGAGTCTCTATTGCATCACAATAAGCTGTGTGTGTGTGTGATGGTACAGGATGTGCACTGTGTCATAGAGAGCAGTGTGTGTGTGTCTCTGCTGGTATAGACTGTGCATTGACTCACAGTGAGCCTTGTGTGTGTGCAAGTACAGTCTGAGCATTGAGTTACAGTGAGATGTGTTGCATGTGTTTGTGCTGGTAAGAACTGTACATTATGTCAGAATGAGCCGTGCATGTGTGTGTGTGTCTGTGTGTGCGTCTGTGTGCTGGTAGAGGTTGAGCACTGAATCACAGTTAGGTGTGTGTCTGTGAGTGTTCGTATGGGCTTTGCATTGAGTCACTGAGGTGTATGTGTGTGTTTGTGTGTGTGTGTGGTGCTACAGATTTCATTGAATCACAGTGAGCCTTGTGTGTGTCTGTGTGCTGATATAGGCTGTGGATTGAGTCACAGTGAGTTATGTGTGTGTGTGTGCTGCTGTAGACTGCGCATTGAGTCAAAAAGAGTTGTTTGTGTGTTACTGTGCTCGTGTAGACTGTGCCTTGAATCACAGTGAACATGTCTGTGTGTGTGTGCACTAGTATGTGTGGAGCATTTAATCAGTTATTTGTGTTTGTGTGCTCGTATGGTCTTTGCATTGAGTAACTGAGGTGTATGTGTGTGTGTGTGTGGTGATACAGACTGTGCATTGAGTCACAGTGAGCCATGTGTGTGTGTGTATGAGAGTGTGTGTGTTGGTGGGCTTTCATTGATTCCATGGGGTGTGTGTGTCTGTGTTTGTTGTGCTAAAGACTGCATTGAGTCACAGTGAGTCGTGTGTGTGTGTGCTGGTATACGCGATTGATTGAGTCACGGTCAGCCATGTGTGTGTGCATGATGGTATGTGTGTGTGTTCTTCTATAGGCTGTGCATTGAGTCACAGTGAACCCTGTATCTGTGCAGGTGTGTATGTGTGTGTGCTGGTATAGGCTGTGCATTGAGTCCCACTGAAGTGTGTGTGTATGTTTGTGTGTTTTGGTATACATTGTACATTGAGTCAGAGTGCTGTGTGTTTGTGTGCACGCTGGTATAGTCTGTGCATTGAGTCACAGTTATGTGTGTGTGTGTCTGCGTGTTCTGGTATAGGTTGACCGTTGTGTCACACAGGGGTGTGTGTGTGCTGGTATAGGCTCCACTTTTTGTCACAGTGAGGTGTGTGTGTGTGTATGTGCAGGTACAGGCTGCACATTGAGTCACAGTGTGGGGTGTGTGTGTGTGTGATGTTATATGCTGTGCACTAGGACACAGTGAGCCGTGTGTGTGTGCTGGTATAATCTGAGCATTGAGTCACAGTGTGGTGTGGTGTGTGTGCCTTTGCTGGTATGGACTGTGCATTGAATCCCAGCCCTGTGTTAGTGTTTGTGTATTTGGTGCTGTAGAGTCTGCATGAGTCACAGTAAGGTGTGTGTGTGTGCTGCTATAGGCCTAGAATTGAGTCACACCTAGGTGAGTGTATGTGTATGTGTATGCTGATATGGGATTTGCATTGAATCACTGAGCGGTGTGTGTGTGTGTATGTGTGTACAGTTATTGGCTGTGCATTGAGTCACAGTGAACCATGTGTGTGTGGCGAGCTGCTATAGTCACAGCACTGAGTCACAGTTAAATGTGTGGGAGTTGTGTGTGTATGTGTGTGTGTGTATTTGCTGGTGTAGACTGTGCATTGAGTCACAGTGAGTAGTGCGGTGTGTTTGTGTCTGTGATGGTATGGACTGTGGTTTAATCCACTTTGACATGAACTATTGTGTGTGTTTGCGTGTGTGTGTGTGTGCTGGCACTGGATGACCATTGAGACACAGTGGGCTGTGTGTGTCTGTGTGTCTGTGTGTGCGCTGATATAGACTCTGTATTCAGTCACTGTGAGCTGTGTGTGTGTGTATATGTGTGCTCGTATAGGCTGTGCATTGAGTCACAGTGTAGTGTTTGTGTGTGTGTGTGCTGGTACAGGAAGCGTTATCAGTCACAGTCTCGTGTGTGTGTGTGTGAATGTGAGTTTGTGTGCTGGTAATGGCTTTTATTGTGCTGGTATGGGCGTTATTGACTCATGGGTGCGTGTGTGAGTGTGTGGTGATACAGACTGCATTGAGTCACAGTGAACTGTGTGCGTGTGTGCTGGTATAGGCGATTGATTGAGTACCAGTGAGCCATGTGTGAGTGCGTGTTGGGGTGTGTGTGTGTTCTGGTATAGGCTGTGCATTAAGTCACAGTGAGTCCTGCATCTGTGCATGTGTGTGTGTGTGTGCGTGTGTGCTGGTATAGGCTGAGCTTTGAGTCACTCTGAGGTGTGTGTGCATGTGCTTGTAACATTGTGCCTTGATTCACTGTGCCATGTGAGTGTGTGTGCATGCTGGTATAGGTTGTGCATTGAGTCAGAGTGAGAGGTGTTTGTGTCTGTGTGTTCTGGTATAGGCTGAGAATTGAGGCACACTGAGGTGTGTGTGCACATGTGTGTGTGTGTGCTGGTACAGCCTGCACATTGAGTCATATTGAGTTGTTTGTGGGTGTATGTACAGGTAGAGGCAGCACATTGAGTCACAGTGAGGTGTATGTGTGTGATGTTATACGCTATGCACTGATTCATAGGGAGGTTTGTGTGTGTGTGTGTGCACTTTCTGGTATAGGATTTGCATTGAATCACACTGAGCTGTGTTTTTGAGTGTCAGTATGTGTGCATGTGTCGAGGTATGGGCTGTGGATTGACTCACAGTTTGCTGTATGTGCTTCTCTGTGTGTGTATGTCTGCTAGCATATCATGTGCATTGAGTCACAGGGAGCCGTGTGTGTGTGTGTGTTTCCAGGTATAGAGTGTGCATTCATTCACAGTCAGCCATGTGTGTGTGTGTGAGAGTGCACTGGTATAGGATATGCAGTGAGTCACAGTGAGGGGTGTTTGTTTCATTGTGCGTGTGCTTTCACAGGCTTACCGGCACAGTGAGATGTGGGTATGAGTGTGCCTGTGTGTGTGTGCTGCCATACACTGTGCCTTGAGTCACAGTGAGCTGTGTTGTGTGTTTGGTGCTGGTATGGAATGGGCACTGACTCACAGTGAGCCATGTGTGTGTGCTTGTACAGGCGATTGAATCATCGTGAGACATGTATGAGTGCATGTTAGTATGTGTGTGTGTTCACATATAGGCTGTGCATTGAATCACAATAAGGTGTGTACGTGTTCGTGTGTGGGCTATTACAGATTGTGCATTGAGTCACAGTGTCATGTGAGTGTGTGCAGGCTGGTATAGACTGTGCATTGTGTCACAGTGAGGGATGTGTGTGTCTGTGTGTTCTCATGTAGGATGACCATCGAGTCACACTTTGGTGTGTGTGTGTGTGTGTGTGTGTGCTGGTATAGGTTGCATATCGCATCACAGTGATGTGTGTGTTTGTTTCTGTGCAGGTACAGGCTGCACATTGAGTCACAGTGAGGTGTATGTGTGTGTGTGTGTGTGATGTCATACGCTGTGCACTGAGTCACAGTGAGCCGTGTGGTTGTGCTGGTATAAACTGAGCATTGGATCACACTGAGGTGTCATGTGTGTGTATGTGCTGGTGTGGATTGTACATTGAGTCACAACCATGTGTGAGTTTTTGTATGTGTGTGTGCTGGTACAGGCTGTGCATTCAGTCACAGGGAGGTGAGTGTGTGTGTGGGTGCACGTGCTGGTATATGCTTTGCATTGAGTCACACTAAGCTGTGTGTGAGTGTTTGTATGTGTGTGTGTGTGTGGAGGTACAGGCTGTGTATTGATTCCCAGTGAGCCATGTGTGTTTCTTTGTGTGTGTAACTCTGCTAGCATACACTGTGCACTAAGTAACAGGGAGCCATGTGTGTGTGTCTATGTATGTTTTGGCATACTGTGAGCATTGAGTCAAACTGAGGTGTGTTCTGTGTGACTGTATGCACTGGCATGAAATGTGCATGGAATCACATAGAGCTGTGCATGTGTGTGTGTGTGTATTTGGTGGTGTAGAGACTGTATTGTGTCGCAGTAAGCTGTGTGTGTATATGTGTGTGTGCTGGTATAGCCTGTGCATTGAGTCACAGTGAACTGTGTGTGTGTGTTTGCTGGGGTAGGCTGTGCTTTGATTCAAGGTGAGCTGTGAGTGTGTGTGCGGTGCTGGTATGGACTGTGCACTGAGTCACAGAGAACCGTGTGTGTGTCTATGTGTGTTTTGGTATAAAGTGAGCATTGAATCACACTGAGTTGTGTGCTGTGTGTTTTTGTGCACTGGTATGGAGTCTGCATGGAATCACAGTGAGCTGTGCGAGTGTGTGTGTGTATTTGGTTGTGTAGAGTCTCTATTGCATCACAATGAGCTGTGTGTGTGTGTGATGGTACAGGATGTGCACTGTGTCATAGAGAGCAGTGTGTGTGTGTCTCTGCTGGTATAGGCTGTGCATTGACTCACAGTGAGCCTTGTGTGTGTGCAAGTACAGTCTGAGCATTGAGTTACAGTGAGATGTGTTGCATGTGTTTGTGCTGGTAAGAACTGTACATTATGTCAGAATGAGCCGTGCATGTGTGTGTGTGTCTGTGTGTGCGTCTGTGTGCTGGTAGAGGTTGAGCACTGAATCACAGTTAGGTGTGTGTCTGTGAGTGTTCGTATGGGCTTTGCATTGAGTCACTGAGGTGTATGTGTGTGTTTGTGTGTGTGTGTGGTGCTACAGATTTCATTGAATCACAGTGAGCCTTGTGTGTGTCTGTGTGCTGATATAGGCTGTGGATTGAGTCACAGTGAGTTATGTGTGTGTGTGTGCTGCTGTAGACTGCGCATTGAGTCAAAATGAGTTGTTTGTGTGTTACTGTGCTCGTGTAGACTGTGCCTTGAATCACAGTGAGCATGTCTGTGTGTGTGTGCACTAGTATGTGTGGAGCATTTAATCAGTTATTTGTGTTTGTGTGTTTGTGTGCTCGTATGGTCTTTGCATTGAGTAACTGAGGTGTATGTGTGTGTGTGTGTGGTGATACAGACTGTGCATTGAGTCACAGTGAGCCGTGTGTGTGTGTATGAGAGTGTGTGTGTTGGTGGGCTTTCATTGATTCCATGGGGTGTGTGTGTCTGTGTTTGTTGTGCTAAAGACTGCATTGAGTCACAGTGAGTCGTGTGTGTGTGTGCTGGTATACGCGATTGATTGAGTTACGGTCAGCCATGTGTGTGTGCATGATGGTATGTGTGTGTGTTCTTCTATAGGCTGTGCATTGAGTCACAGTGAACCCTGTATCTGTGCAGGTGTGTATGTGTGTGTGCTGGTATAGGCTGTGCATTGAGTCCCACTGAGGTGTGTGTGTATGCTTGTGTGTTTTGGTATACATTGTACATTGAGTCAGAGTGCTGTGTGTTTGTGTGCACGCTGGTATAGTCTGTCATTGAGTCACAGTTATGTGTGTGTGTCTGCGTGTTCTGGTATAGGCTGACCGTTGTGTCACACAGGGGTGTGTGTGTGCTGGTATAGGCTCCACTTTTTGTCACAGTGAGGTGTGTGTGTGTGTATGTGCAGGTACAGGTTGCACATTGAGTCACAGTGTGGGGTGTGTGTGTGTGTGATGTTATATGCTGTGCACTAGGACACAGTGAGCCGTGTGTGTGTGCTGGTATAATCTGAGCATTGAGTCACAGTGTGGTGTGGTGTGTGTGCCTTTGCTGGTATGGACTGTGCATTGAATCCCAGCCCTGTGTTAGTGTTTGTGTATTTGGTGCTGTAGAGTCTGCATGAGTCACAGTAAGGTGTGTGTGTGTGCTGCTATAGGCCTAGAATTGAGTCACACCTAGGTGAGTGTATGTGTATGTGTATGCTGATATGGGATTTGCATTGAATCACTGAGCGGTGTGTGTGTGTGTATGTGTGTACAGTTATTGGCTGTGCATTGAGTCACAGTGAACCATGTGTGTGTGGCGAGCTGCTATAGTCACAGCACTGAGTCACAGATAAATGTGTGGGAGTTGTGTGTGTATGTGTGTGTGTGTATTTGCTGGTGTAGACTGTGCATTGAGTCACAGTGAGTAGTGCGGTGTGTTTGTGTCTGTCATGGTATGGACTGTGGTTTAATCCACTTTGACATGAACTAGTGTGCGTGTTTGCGTGTGTGTGTGTGTGTGTGTGCTGGCACTGGATGACCATTGAGACACAGTGGGCTGTGTGTGTCTGTGTGTCTGTGTGTGCGCTGATATAGACTCTGTATTCAGTCACTGTGAGCTGTGTGTGTATATGTGTGCTCGTATAGGCTGTGCATTGAGTCACAGTGTAGTGTTTGTGTGTGTGTGTGCTGGTACAGGAAGCGTTTTCAGTCACAGTCTCGTGTGTGTGTGTGTGCATGTGAGTTTGTGTGCTGGTATGGGCTTTATTGTGCTGGTATGGGCATTATTGACTCATGGGTGCGTGTGTGAGTGTGTGGTGATACAGACTGCATTGAGTCACAGTGAGCTGTGTGCGGGTGTGCTGGTATAGGCGATTGATTGAGTACCAGTGAGCCATGTGTGAGTGCGTGTTGGGTTGTGTGTGTGTTCTGATATACGCTGTGCATTGAGTCACAGTGAGGCCTGCATCTGTGCATGTGTGTGTGTGTGTGCGTGTGTGCTGGTATAGGCTGAGCTTTGAGTCACTCTGAGGTGTGTGTGCATGTGCTTGTAACATTGTGCCTTGATTCACTGTGCCATGTGAGTGTGTGTGCATGCTGGTATAGGTTGTGCATTGAGTCAGAGGGAGAGGTGTTTGTGTCTGTGTGTTCTGGTATAGGCTGAGAATTGAGGCACACTGAGGTGTGTGTGCACATGTGTGTGTGTGTGCTGGTACAGCCTGCACATTGAGTCATATTGAGTTGTTTGTGGGTGTATGTGCAGGTAGAGGCAGCACATTGAGTAACAGTGAGGTGTATGTGTGTGATGTTATACGCTATGCACTGATTCATAGGGAGGTTTGTGTGTGTGTGTGTGCACTTTCTGGTATAGGATTTGCATTGAATCACACTGAGCTGTGTTTTTGAGTGTCAGTATGTGTGCATGTGTCGAGGTATGGGCTGTGGATTGACTCACAGTTTGCTGTATGTGCTTCTCTGTGTGTGTATGTCTGCTAGCATATCCTGTGCACTGAGTCACAGGGAGCCGTGTGTGTGTGTGTGTTTGTGTGTTTCCAGGTATAGAGTGTGCATTCATTCACAGTCAGCCATGTGTGTGTGTGTGAGAGTGCACTGGTATAGGATATGCAGTGAGTCACAGTGAGGGGTGTTTGTTTCATTGTGCGTGTGCTTTCACAGGCTTACCGGCACAGTGAGATGTGGGTATGAGTGTGCCTGTGTGTGTGTGCTGCCATACACTGTGCCTTGAGTCACAGTGAGCTGTGTTGTGTGTTTGGTGCTGGTATGGAATGGGCACTGACTCACAGTGAGCCATGTGTGTGTGCTTGTACAGGCGATTGAATCATCGTGAGACATGTATGAGTGCATGTTAGTATGTGTGTGTGTTCACATATAGGCTGTGCATTGAATCACAATAAGGTGTGTACGTGTTCGTGTGTGGGCTATTACAGATTGTGCATTGAGTCACAGTGTCATGTGAGTGTGTGCAGGCTGGTATAGACTGTGCATTGTGTCACAGTGAGGGATGTGTGTGTCTGTGTGTTCTCATGTAGGATGACCATCGAGTCACACTTTGGTGTGTGTGTGTGTGTGTGTGTGCTGGTATAGGTTGCATATCGCATCACAGTGATGTGTGTGTTTGTTTCTGTGCAGGTACAGGCTGCACATTGAGTCACAGTGAGGTGTATGTGTGTGTGTGTGTGTGATGTCATACGCTGTGCACTGAGTCACAGTGAGCCGTGTGGTTGTGCTGGTATAAACTGAGCATTGGATCACACTGAGGTGTCATGTGTGTGTATGTGCTGGTGTGGATTGTACATTGAGTCACAACCATGTGTGAGTTTTTGTATGTGTGTGTGCTGGTACAGGCTGTGCATTCAGTCACAGGGAGGTGAGTGTGTGTGTGGGTGCACGTGCTGGTATATGCTTTGCATTGAGTCACACTAAGCTGTGTGTGAGTGTTTGTATGTGTGTGTGTGTGTGTGGAGGTACAGGCTGTGTATTGATTCACAGTGAGCCATGTGTGTTTCTTTGTGTGTGTAACTCTGCTAGCATACACTGTGCACTAAGTAACAGGGAGCCATGTGTGTGTGTCTATGTATGTTTTGGCATACTGTGAGCATTGAGTCAAACTGAGGTGTGTTCTGTGTGACTGTATGCACTGGCATGAAATGTGCATGGAATCACATAGAGCTGTGCATGTGTGTGTGTGTGTATTTGGTGGTGTAGAGACTGTATTGTGTCGCAGTAAGCTGTGTGTGTATATGTGTGTGTGCTGGTATAGCCTGTGCATTGAGTCACAGTGAACTGTGTGTGTGTGTTTGCTGGGGTAGGCTGTGCTTTGATTCAAGGTGAGCTGTGAGTGTGTGTGCGGTGCTGGTATGGACTGTGCACTGAGTCACAGAGAACCGTGTGTGTGTCTATGTGTGTTTTGGTATAAAGTGAGCATTGAATCACACTGAGTTGTGTGCTGTGTGTTTTTGTGCACTGGTATGGAGTCTGCATGGAATCACAGTGAGCTGTGCGAGTGTGTGTGTGTATTTGGTTGTGTAGAGTCTCTATTGCATCACAATGAGCTGTGTGTGTGTGTGTGTGATGGTACAGGATGTGCACTGTGTCATAGAGAGCAGTGTGTGTGTGTCTCTGCTGGTATAGGCTGTGCATTGACTCACAGTGAGCCTTGTGTGTGTGCAAGTACAGTCTGAGCATTGAGTTACAGTGAGATGTGTTGCATGTGTTTGTGCTGGTAAGAACTGTACATTATGTCAGAATGAGCCGTGCATGTGTGTGTGTGTCTGTGTGTGCGTCTGTGTGCTGGTAGAGGTTGAGCACTGAATCACACTTAGGTGTGTGTCTGTGAGTGTTCGTATGGGCTTTGCATTGAGTCACTGAGGTGTATGTGTGTGTTTGTGTGTGTGTGTGGTGCTACAGATTTCATTGAATCACAGTGAGCCTTGTGTGTGTCTGTGTGCTGATATAGGCTGTGGATTGAGTCACAGTGAGTTATGTGTGTGTGTGTGCTGCTGTAGACTGCGCATTGAGTCAAAATGAGTTGTTTGTGTGTTACTGTGCTCGTGTAGACTGTGCCTTGAATCACAGTGAGCATGTCTGTGTGTGTGTGCACTAGTATGTGTGGAGCATTTAATCAGTTATTTGTGTTTGTGTGTTTGTGTGCTCGTATGGTCTTTGCATTGAGTAACTGAGGTGTATGTGTGTGTGTGTGTGGTGATACAGACTGTGCATTGAGTCACAGTGAGCCGTGTGTGTGTGTATGAGAGTGTGTGTGTTGGTGGGCTTTCATTGATTCCATGGGGTGTGTGTGTCTGTGTTTGTTGTGCTAAAGACTGCATTGAGTCACAGTGAGTCGTGTGTGTGTGTGCTGGTATACGCGATTGATTGAGTTACGGTCAGCCATGTGTGTGTGCATGATGGTATGTGTGTGTGTTCTTCTATAGGCTGTGCATTGAGTCACAGTGAACCCTGTATCTGTGCAGGTGTGTATGTGTGTGTGCTGGTATAGGCTGTGCATTGAGTCCCACTGAGGTGTGTGTGTATGCTTGTGTGTTTTGGTATACATTGTACATTGAGTCAGAGTGCTGTGTGTTTGTGTGCACGCTGGTATAGTCTGTCATTGAGTCACAGTTATGTGTGTGTGTGTCTGCGTGTTCTGGTATAGGCTGACCGTTGTGTCACACAGGGGTGTGTGTGTGCTGGTATAGGCTCCACTTTTTGTCACAGTGAGGTGTGTGTGTGTGTATGTGCAGGTACAGGTTGCACATTGAGTCACAGTGTGGGGTGTGTGTGTGTGTGATGTTATATGCTGTGCACTAGGACACAGTGAGCCGTGTGTGTGTGCTGGTATAATCTGAGCATTGAGTCACAGTGTGGTGTGGTGTGTGTGCCTTTGCTGGTATGGACTGTGCATTGAATCCCAGCCCTGTGTTAGTGTTTGTGTATTTGGTGCTGTAGAGTCTGCATGAGTCACAGTAAGGTGTGTGTGTGTGCTGCTATAGGCCTAGAATTGAGTCACACCTAGGTGAGTGTATGTGTATGTGTATGCTGATATGGGATTTGCATTGAATCACTGAGCGGTGTGTGTGTGTGTATGTGTGTACAGTTATTGGCTGTGCATTGAGTCACAGTGAACCATGTGTGTGTGGCGAGCTGCTATAGTCACAGCACTGAGTCACAGTTAAATGTGTGGGAGTTGTGTGTGTGTGTATTTGCTGGTGTAGACTGTGCATTGAGTCACAGTGAGTAGTGCGGTGTGTTTGTGTCTGTGATGGTATGGACTGTGGTTTAATCCACTTTGACATGAACTATTGTGTGTGTTTGCGTGTGTGTGTGTGTGCTGGCACTGGATGACCATTGAGACACAGTGGGCTGTGTGTGTCTGTGTGTCTGTGTGTGCGCTGATATAGACTCTGTATTCAGTCACTGTGAGCTGTGTGTGTGTGTATATGTGTGCTCGTATAGGCTGTGCATTGAGTCACAGTGTAGTGTTTGTGTGTGTGTGTGCTGGTACAGGAAGCGTTTTCAGTCACAGTCTCGTGTGTGTGTGTGTGAATGTGAGTTTGTGTGCTGGTAATGGCTTTATAGTGCTGGTATGGGCGTTATTGACTCATGGGTGCGTGTGTGAGTGTGTGGTGATACAGACTGCATTGAGTCACAGTGAACTGTGTGCGTGTGTGCTGGTATAGGCGATTGATTGAGTACCAGTGAGCCATGTGTGAGTGCGTGTTGGGGTGTGTGTGTGTTCTGGTATAGGCTGTGCATTAAGTCACAGTGAGTCCTGCATCTGTGCATGTGTGTGTGTGTGTGCGTGTGTGCTGGTATAGGCTGAGCTTTGAGTCACTCTGAGGTGTGTGTGCATGTGCTTGTAACATTGTGCCTTGATTCACTGTGCCATGTGAGTGTGTGTGCATGCTGGTATAGGTTGTGCATTGAGTCAGAGTGAGAGGTGTTTGTGTCTGTGTGTTCTGGTATAGGCTGAGAATTGAGGCACACTGAGGTGTGTGTGCACATGTGTGTGTGTGTGCTGGTACAGCCTGCACATTGAGTCATATTGAGTTGTTTGTGGGTGTATGTGCAGGTAGAGGCAGCACATTGAGTTACAGTGAGGTGTATGTGTGTGATGTTATACGCTATGCACTGATTCATAGGGAGGTTTGTGTGTGTGTGTGTGCACTTTCTGGTATAGGATTTGCATTGAATCACACTGAGCTGTGTTTTTGAGTGTCAGTATGTGTGCATGTGTCGAGGTATGGGCTGTGGATTGACTCACAGTTTGCTGTATGTGCTTCTCTGTGTGTGTATGTCTGCTAGCATATCATGTGCATTGAGTCACAGGGAGCCGTGTGTGTGTGTGTTTCCAGGTATAGAGTGTGCATTCATTCACAGTCAGCCATGTGTGTGTGTGTGAGAGTGCACTGGTATAGGATATGCAGTGAGTCACAGTGAGGGGTGTTTGTTTCATTGTGCGTGTGCTTTCACAGGCTTACCGGCACAGTGAGATGTGGGTATGAGTGTGCCTGTGTGTGTGTGCTGCCATACACTGTGCCTTGAGTCACAGTGAGCTGTGTTGTGTGTTTGGTGCTGGTATGGAATGGGCACTGACTCACAGTGAGCCATGTGTGTGTGCTTGTACAGGCGATTGAATCATCGTGAGACATGTGTGAGTGCATGTTAGTATGTGTGTGTGTTCACATATAGGCTGTGCATTGAATCACAATAAGGTGTGTACGTGTTCGTGTGTGGGCTATTACAGATTGTGCATTGAGTCACAGTGGCATGTGAGTGTGTGCAGGCTGGTATAGACTGTGCATTGTGTCACAGTGAGGGATGTGTGTGTCTGTGTGTTCTCATGTAGGATGACCATCGAGTCACACTTTGGTGTGTGTGTGTGTGTGTGTGCTGGTATAGGTTGCATATCGCATCACAGTGATGTGTGTGTTTGTTTCTGTGCAGGTACAGGCTGCACATTGAGTCACAGTGAGGTGTATGTGTGTGTGTGTGTGTGATATCATACGCTGTGCACTGAGTCACAGTGAGCCGTGTGGTTGTGCTGGTATAAACTGAGCATTGGATCACACTGAGGTGTCATGTGTGTGTATGTGCTGGTGTGGATTGTACATTGAGTCACAACGATGTGTGAGTTTTTGTATGTGTGTGTGCTGGTACAGGCTGTGCATTCAGTCACAGGGAGGTGAGTGTGTGTGTGGGTGCACGTGCTGGTATATGCTTTGCATTGAGTCACACTAAGCTGTGTGTGAGTGTTTGTATGTGTGTGTGTGTGTGGAGGTACAGGCTGTGTATTGATTCCCAGTGAGCCATGTGTGTTTCTTTGTGTGTGTAACTCTGCTAGCATACACTGTGCACTAAGTAACAGGGAGCCATGTGTGTGTGTCTATGTATGTTTTGGCATACTGTGAGCATTGAGTCAAACTGAGGTGTGTTCTGTGTGACTGTATGCACTGGCATGGAATGTGCATGGAATCACATAGAGCTGTGCATGTGTGTGTGTGTGTATTTGGTGGTGTAGAGACTGTATTGTGTCGCAGTAAGCTGTGTGTGTATATGTGTGTGTGCTGGTATAGCCTGTGCATTGAGTCACAGTGAACTGTGTGTGTGTGTTTGCTGGGGTAGGCTGTGCTTTGATTCAAGGTGAGCTGTGAGTGTGAGTGCGGTGCTGGTATGGACTGTGCACTGAGTCACAGAGAACCGTGTGTGTGTCTATGTGTGTTTTGGTATAAAGTGAGCATTGAATCACACTGAGTTGTGTGCTGTGTGTTTTTGTGCACTGGTATGGAGTCTGCATGGAATCACAGTGAGCTGTGCGTGTGTGTGTGTGTATTTGGTTGTGTAGAGTCTCTATTGCATCACAATAAGCTGTGTGTTTGTGTGATGGTACAGGATGTGCACTGTGTCATAGAGAGCAGTGTGTGTGTGTCTCTGCTGGTTTAGGCTGTGCATTGACTCACAGTGAGCCTTGTGTGTGTGCAAGTACAGTCTGAGCATTGAGTTACAGTGAGATGTGTTGCATGTGTTTGTGCTGGTAAGAACTGTACATTATGTCAGAATGAGCCGTGCATGTGTGTGTGTGTCTGTGTGTGCGTCTGTGTGCTGGTAGAGGTTGAGCACTGAATCACAGTTAGGTGTGTGTCTGTGAGTGTTCGTATGGGCTTTGCATTGAGTCACTGAGGTGTATGTGTGTGTTTGTGTGTGTGTGTGGTGCTACAGATTTCATTGAATCACAGTGAGCCTTGTGTGTGTCTGTGTGCTGATATAGGCTGTGGATTGAGTCACAGTGAGTTATGTGTGTGTGTGTGCTGCTGTAGACTGCGCATTGAGTCAAAATGAGTTGTTTGTGTGTTACTGTGCTCGTGTAGACTGTGCCTTGAATCACAGTGAGCATGTCTGTGTGTGTGTGCACTAGTATGTGTGGAGCATTTAATCAGTTATTTGTGTTTGTGTGTTTGTGTGCTCGTATGGTCTTTGCATTGAGTAACTGAGGTGTATGTGTGTGTGTGTGTGTGTGGTGATACAGACTGTGCATTGAGTCACAGTGAGCCGTGTGTGTGTGTATGAGAGTGTGTGTGTTGGTGGGCTTTCATTGATTCCATGGGGTGTGTGTGTCTGTGTTTGTTGTGCTAAAGACTGCATTGAGTCACAGTGAGTCGTGTGTGTGTGTGCTGGTATACGCGATTGATTGAGTCACGGTCAGCCGTGCATGATGTGCATGATGGTATGTGTGTGTGTTCTTCTATAGGCTGTGCATTGAGTCACAGTGAACCCTGTATCTGTGCAGGTGTGTATGTGTGTGTGCTGGTATAGGCTGTGCATTGAGTCCCACTGAGGTGTGTGTGTATGCTTGTGTGTTTTGGTATACATTGTACATTGAGTCAGAGTGCTGTGTGTTTGTGTGAACGCTGGTATAGTCTGTGCATTGAGTCACAGTTATGTGTGTGTGTGTCTGCGTGTTCTGGTACAGGCTGACCGTTGTGTCACACAGGGGTGTGTGTGTGTTGGTATAGGTTCCACTTTTTGTCACAGTGAGGTGTGTGTGTGTGTATGTGCAGGTACAGGCTGCACATTGAGTCACAGTGTGGGGTGTGTGTGTGTGTGATGTTATATGCTGTGCACTAGGACACAGTGAGCCGTGTGTGTGTGCTGGTATAATCTGAGCATTGAGTCACAGTGTGGTGTGGTGTGTGTGCCTTTGCTGGTATGGACTGTGCATTGAATCCCAGCCCTGTGTTAGTGTTTGTGTATTTGGTGCTGTAGAGTCTGCATGAGTCACAGTAAGGTGTGTGTGTGTGCTGCTATAGGCCTAGAATTGAGTCACACCTAGGTGAGTGTATGTGTATGTGTATGCTGATATGGGATTTGCATTGAATCACTGAGCGGTGTGTGTGTGTGTATGTGTGTACAGTTATTGGCTGTGCATTGAGTCACAGTGAACCATGTGTGTGTGGCGAGCTGCTATAGTCACAGCACTGAGTCACAGTTAAATGTGTGGGAGTTGTGTGTGTATGTGTGTGTGTGTATTTGCTGGTGTAGACTGTGCATTGAGTCACAGTGAGTAGTGCGGTGTGTTTGTGTCTGTGATGGTATGGACTGTGGTTTAATCCACTTTGACATGAACTATTGTGTGTGTTTGCGTGTGTGTGTGTGTGCTGGCACTGGATGACCATTGAGACACAGTGGGCTGTGTGTGTCTGTGTGTCTGTGTGTGCGCTGATATAGACTCTGTATTCAGTCACTGTGAGCTGTGTGTGTGTGTATATGTGTGCTCGTATAGGCTGTGCATTGAGTCACAGTGTAGTGTTTGTGTGTGTGTGTGCTGGTACAGGAAGCGTTTTCAGTCACAGTCTCGTGTGTGTGTGTGTGAATGTGAGTTTGTGTGCTGGTAATGGCTTTTATTGTGCTGGTATGGGCGTTATTGACTCATGGGTGCGTGTGTGAGTGTGTGGTGATACAGACTGCATTGAGTCACAGTGAACTGTGTGCGTGTGTGCTGGTATAGGCGATTGATTGAGTACCAGTGAGCCATGTGTGAGTGCGTGTTGGGGTGTGTGTGTGTTCTGGTATAGGCTGTGCATTAAGTCACAGTGAGTCCTGCATCTGTGCATGTGTGTGTGTGTGTGTGTGTGTGCTGGTATAGGCTGAGCTTTGAGTCACTCTGAGGTGTGTGTGCATGTGCTTGTAACATTGTGCCTTGATTCACTGTGCCATGTGAGTGTGTGTGCATGCTGGTATAGGTTGTGCATTGAGTCAGAGTGAGAGGTGTTTGTGTCTGTGTGTTCTGGTATAGGCTGAGAATTGAGGCACACTGAGGTGTGTGTGCACGTGTGTGTGTGTGTGCTGGTACAGCCTGCGCATTGAGTAATATTGAGTTGTTTATGGGTGTATGTGCAGTTAGAGGCAGCACATTGAGTCACAGTGAGGTGTATGTGTGTGATGTTATACGCTATGCACTGATTCATAGGGAGGTTTGTGTGTGTGTGTGTGCACTTTCTGGTATAGGATTTGCATTGAATCACACTGAGCTGTGTTTTTGAGTGTCAGTATGTGTGCATGTGTCGAGGTATGGGCTGTGGATTGACTCACAGTTTGCTGTATGTGCTTCTCTGTGTGTGTATGTCTGCTAGCATATCCTGTGCACTGAGTCACAGGGAGCCGTGTGTGTGTGTGTGTGTTTGTGTGTTTCCAGGCATAGAGTGTGCATTCATTCACAGTCAGCCATGTGTGTGTGTGTGAGAGTGCACTGGTATAGGATATGCAGTGAGTCACAGTGAGGGGTGTTTGTTTCATTGTGCGTGTGCTTTCACAGGCTTACCGGCACAATGAGATGTGGGTATGAGTGTGCCTGTGTGTGTGTGCTGCCATACACTGTGCCTTGAGTCACAGTGAGCTGTGTTGTGTGTTTGGTGCTGGTATGGAATGGGCACTGACTCACAGTGAGCCATGTGTGTGTGCTTGTACAGGCGATTGAGTCATTGTGAGACATGTGTGAGTGCATGTTAGTATGTGTGTGTGTTCACATATAGGCTGTGCATTGAATCACAATAAGGTGTGTACGTGTTCGTGTGTGGGCTATTACAGATTGTGCATTGAGTCACAGTGGCATGTGAGTGTGTGCAGGCTGGTATAGACTGTGCATTTTGTCACAGTGAGGGATGTGTGTGTCTGTGTGTTCTCATGTAGGATGACCATTGAGTCACACTTTGGTGTGTGTGTGTGTGCTGGTATAGGTTGCATATCGCATCACAGTGATGTGTGTGTTTGTTTCTGTGCAGGTACAGGCTGCACATTGAGTCACAGTGAGGTGTATGTGTGTGTGTGTGTGTGTGTGATGTCATACGCTGTGCACTGAGTCACAGTGAGCCGTGTTGTTGTGCTGGTATAAACTGAGCATTGGATCACACTGAGGTGTCATGTGTGTGTATGTGCTGGTGTGGATTGTACATTGAGTCACAACCATGTGTGAGTTTTTGTATGTGTGTGTGCTGGTACAGGCTGTGCATTCAGTCACAGGGAGGTGAGTGTGTGTGTGGGTGCACGTGCTGGTATATGCTTTGCATTGAGTCACACTAAGCTGTGTGTGAGTGTTTGTATGTGTGTGTGTGTGTGGAGGTACAGGCTGTGTATTGATTCCCAGTGAGCCATGTGTGTTTCTTTGTGTGTGTAACTCTGCTAGCATACACTGTGCACTAAGTAACAGGGAGCCATGTGTGTGTGTCTATGTATGTTTTGGCATACTGTGAGCATTGAGTCAAACTGAGGTGTGTTCTGTGTGACTGTATGCACTGGCATGGAATGTGCATGGAATCACATAGAGCTGTGCATGTGTGTGTGTGTGTATTTGGTGGTGTAGAGACTGTATTGTGTCGCAGTAAGCTGTGTGTGTATATGTGTGTGTGCTGGTATAGCCTGTGCATTGAGTCACAGTGAACTGTGTGTGTGTGTTTGCTGGGGTAGGCTGTGCTTTGATTCAAGGTGAGCTGTGAGTGTGAGTGCGGTGCTGGTATGGACTGTGCACTGAGTCACAGAGAACCGTGTGTGTGTCTATGTGTGTTTTGGTATAAAGTGAGCATTGAATCACACTGAGTTGTGTGCTGTGTGTTTTTGTGCACTGGTATGGAGTCTGCATGGAATCACAGTGAGCTGTGCGTGTGTGTGTGTGTATTTGGTTGTGTAGAGTCTCTATTGCATCACAATAAGCTGTGTGTGTGTGTGATGGTACAGGATGTGCACTGTGTCATAGAGAGCAGTGTGTGTGTGTCTCTGCTGGTATAGACTGTGCATTGACTCACAGTGAGCCTTGTGTGTGTGCAAGTACAGTCTGAGCATTGAGTTACAGTGAGATGTGTTGCATGTGTTTGTGCTGGTAAGAACTGTACATTATGTCAGAATGAGCCGTGCATGTGTGTGTGTGTCTGTGTGTGCGTCTGTGTGCTGGTAGAGGTTGAGCACTGAATCACAGTTAGGTGTGTGTCTGTGAGTGTTCGTATGGGCTTTGCATTGAGTCACTGAGGTGTATGTGTGTGTTTGTGTGTGTGTGTGGTGCTACAGATTTCATTGAATCACAGTGAGCCTTGTGTGTGTCTGTGTGCTGATATAGGCTGTGGATTGAGTCACAGTGAGTTATGTGTGTGTGTGTGCTGCTGTAGACTGCGCATTGAGTCAAAAAGAGTTGTTTGTGTGTTACTGTGCTCGTGTAGACTGTGCCTTGAATCACAGTGAACATGTCTGTGTGTGTGTGCACTAGTATGTGTGGAGCATTTAATCAGTTATTTGTGTTTGTGTGCTCGTATGGTCTTTGCATTGAGTAACTGAGGTGTATGTGTGTGTGTGTGTGGTGATACAGACTGTGCATTGAGTCACAGTGAGCCATGTGTGTGTGTGTATGAGAGTGTGTGTGTTGGTGGGCTTTCATTGATTCCATGGGGTGTGTGTGTCTGTGTTTGTTGTGCTAAAGACTGCATTGAGTCACAGTGAGTCGTGTGTGTGTGTGCTGGTATACGCGATTGATTGAGTCACGGTCAGCCATGTGTGTGTGCATGATGGTATGTGTGTGTGTTCTTCTATAGGCTGTGCATTGAGTCACAGTGAACCCTGTATCTGTGCAGGTGTGTATGTGTGTGTGCTGGTATAGGCTGTGCATTGAGTCCCACTGAAGTGTGTGTGTATGTTTGTGTGTTTTGGTATACATTGTACATTGAGTCAGAGTGCTGTGTGTTTGTGTGCACGCTGGTATAGTCTGTGCATTGAGTCACAGTTATGTGTGTGTGTGTCTGCGTGTTCTGGTATAGGTTGACCGTTGTGTCACACAGGGGTGTGTGTGTGCTGGTATAGGCTCCACTTTTTGTCACAGTGAGGTGTGTGTGTGTGTATGTGCAGGTACAGGCTGCACATTGAGTCACAGTGTGGGGTGTGTGTGTGTGTGATGTTATATGCTGTGCACTAGGACACAGTGAGCCG
Source organism: Grampus griseus (assembly GCF_964374135.1). Lineage (NCBI taxonomy): Eukaryota > Metazoa > Chordata > Mammalia > Artiodactyla > Delphinidae > Grampus > Grampus griseus. Next base: position 9,719,432 of record NC_139016.1, on the reverse strand, counting down.
TGTGTGTGTGCTGGTATAATCTGAGCATTGAGTCACAGTGTGGTGTGGTGTGTGTGCCTTTGCTGGTATGGACTGTGCATTGAATCCCAGCCCTGTGTTAGTGTTTGTGTATTTGGTGCTGTAGAGTCTGCATGAGTCACAGTAAGGTGTGTGTGTGTGCTGCTATAGGCCTAGAATTGAGTCACACCTAGGTGAGTGTATGTGTATGTGTATGCTGATATGGGATTTGCATTGAATCACTGAGCGGTGTGTGTGTGTGTATGTGTGTACAGTTATTGGCTGTGCATTGAGTCACAGTGAACCATGTGTGTGTGGCGAGCTGCTATAGTCACAGCACTGAGTCACAGTTAAATGTGTGGGAGTTGTGTGTGTATGTGTGTGTGTGTATTTGCTGGTGTAGACTGTGCATTGAGTCACAGTGAGTAGTGCGGTGTGTTTGTGTCTGTGATGGTATGGACTGTGGTTTAATCCACTTTGACATGAACTATTGTGTGTGTTTGCGTGTGTGTGTGTGTGCTGGCACTGGATGACCATTGAGACACAGTGGGCTGTGTGTGTCTGTGTGTCTGTGTGTGCGCTGATATAGACTCTGTATTCAGTCACTGTGAGCTGTGTGTGTGTGTATATGTGTGCTCGTATAGGCTGTGCATTGAGTCACAGTGTAGTGTTTGTGTGTGTGTGTGCTGGTACAGGAAGCGTTATCAGTCACAGTCTCGTGTGTGTGTGTGTGAATGTGAGTTTGTGTGCTGGTAATGGCTTTTATTGTGCTGGTATGGGCGTTATTGACTCATGGGTGCGTGTGTGAGTGTGTGGTGATACAGACTGCATTGAGTCACAGTGAACTGTGTGCGTGTGTGCTGGTATAGGCGATTGATTGAGTACCAGTGAGCCATGTGTGAGTGCGTGTTGGGGTGTGTGTGTGTTCTGGTATAGGCTGTGCATTAAGTCACAGTGAGTCCTGCATCTGTGCATGTGTGTGTGTGTGTGCGTGTGTGCTGGTATAGGCTGAGCTTTGAGTCACTCTGAGGTGTGTGTGCATGTGCTTGTAACATTGTGCCTTGATTCACTGTGCCATGTGAGTGTGTGTGCATGCTGGTATAGGTTGTGCATTGAGTCAGAGTGAGAGGTGTTTGTGTCTGTGTGTTCTGGTATAGGCTGAGAATTGAGGCACACTGAGGTGTGTGTGCACATGTGTGTGTGTGTGCTGGTACAGCCTGCACATTGAGTCATATTGAGTTGTTTGTGGGTGTATGTACAGGTAGAGGCAGCACATTGAGTCACAGTGAGGTGTATGTGTGTGATGTTATACGCTATGCACTGATTCATAGGGAGGTTTGTGTGTGTGTGTGTGCACTTTCTGGTATAGGATTTGCATTGAATCACACTGAGCTGTGTTTTTGAGTGTCAGTATGTGTGCATGTGTCGAGGTATGGGCTGTGGATTGACTCACAGTTTGCTGTATGTGCTTCTCTGTGTGTGTATGTCTGCTAGCATATCATGTGCATTGAGTCACAGGGAGCCGTGTGTGTGTGTGTGTTTCCAGGTATAGAGTGTGCATTCATTCACAGTCAGCCATGTGTGTGTGTGTGAGAGTGCACTGGTATAGGATATGCAGTGAGTCACAGTGAGGGGTGTTTGTTTCATTGTGCGTGTGCTTTCACAGGCTTACCGGCACAGTGAGATGTGGGTATGAGTGTGCCTGTGTGTGTGTGCTGCCATACACTGTGCCTTGAGTCACAGTGAGCTGTGTTGTGTGTTTGGTGCTGGTATGGAATGGGCACTGACTCACAGTGAGCCATGTGTGTGTGCTTGTACAGGCGATTGAATCATCGTGAGACATGTATGAGTGCATGTTAGTATGTGTGTGTGTTCACATATAGGCTGTGCATTGAATCACAATAAGGTGTGTACGTGTTCGTGTGTGGGCTATTACAGATTGTGCATTGAGTCACAGTGTCATGTGAGTGTGTGCAGGCTGGTATAGACTGTGCATTGTGTCACAGTGAGGGATGTGTGTGTCTGTGTGTTCTCATGTAGGATGACCATCGAGTCACACTTTGGTGTGTGTGTGTGTGTGTGTGTGTGCTGGTATAGGTTGCATATCGCATCACAGTGATGTGTGTGTTTGTTTCTGTGCAGGTACAGGCTGCACATTGAGTCACAGTGAGGTGTATGTGTGTGTGTGTGTGTGATGTCATACGCTGTGCACTGAGTCACAGTGAGCCGTGTGGTTGTGCTGGTATAAACTGAGCATTGGATCACACTGAGGTGTCATGTGTGTGTATGTGCTGGTGTGGATTGTACATTGAGTCACAACCATGTGTGAGTTTTTGTATGTGTGTGTGCTGGTACAGGCTGTGCATTCAGTCACAGGGAGGTGAGTGTGTGTGTGGGTGCACGTGCTGGTATATGCTTTGCATTGAGTCACACTAAGCTGTGTGTGAGTGTTTGTATGTGTGTGTGTGTGTGGAGGTACAGGCTGTGTATTGATTCCCAGTGAGCCATGTGTGTTTCTTTGTGTGTGTAACTCTGCTAGCATACACTGTGCACTAAGTAACAGGGAGCCATGTGTGTGTGTCTATGTATGTTTTGGCATATTGTGAGCATTGAGTCAAACTGAGGTGTGTTCTGTGTGACTGTATGCACTGGCATGGAATGTGCATGGAATCACATAGAGCTGTGCATGTGTGTGTGTGTGTATTTGGTGGTGTAGAGACTGTATTGTGTCGCAGTAAGCTGTGTGTGTATATGTGTGTGTGCTGGTATAGCCTGTGCATTGAGTCACAGTGAACTGTGTGTGTGTGTTTGCTGGGGTAGGCTGTGCTTTGATTCAAGGTGAGCTGTGAGTGTGAGTGCGGTGCTGGTATGGACTGTGCACTGAGTCACAGAGAACCGTGTGTGTGTCTATGTGTGTTTTGGTATAAAGTGAGCATTGAATCACACTGAGTTGTGTGCTGTGTGTTTTTGTGCACTGGTATGGAGTCTGCATGGAATCACAGTGAGCTGTGCGTGTGTGTGTGTGTATTTGGTTGTGTAGAGTCTCTATTGCATCACAATAAGCTGTGTGTGTGTGTGATGGTACAGGATGTGCACTGTGTCATAGAGAGCAGTGTGTGTGTGTCTCTGCTGGTATAGACTGTGCATTGACTCACAGTGAGCCTTGTGTGTGTGCAAGTACAGTCTGAGCATTGAGTTACAGTGAGATGTGTTGCATGTGTTTGTGCTGGTAAGAACTGTACATTATGTCAGAATGAGCCGTGCATGTGTGTGTGTGTCTGTGTGTGCGTCTGTGTGCTGGTAGAGGTTGAGCACTGAATCACACTTAGGTGTGTGTCTGTGAGTGTTCGTATGGGCTTTGCATTGAGTCACTGAGGTGTATGTGTGTGTTTGTGTGTGTGTGTGGTGCTACAGATTTCATTGAATCACAGTGAGCCTTGTGTGTGTCTGTGTGCTGATATAGGCTGTGGATTGAGTCACAGTGAGTTATGTGTGTGTGTGTGCTGCTGTAGACTGCGCATTGAGTCAAAAAGAGTTGTTTGTGTGTTACTGTGCTCGTGTAGACTGTGCCTTGAATCACAGTGAACATGTCTGTGTGTGTGTGCACTAGTATGTGTGGAGCATTTAATCAGTTATTTGTGTTTGTGTGCTCGTATGGTCTTTGCATTGAGTAACTGAGGTGTATGTGTGTGTGTGTGTGGTGATATAGACTGTGCATTGAGTCACAGTGAGCCATGTGTGTGTGTGTATGAGAGTGTGTGTGTTGGTGGGCTTTCATTGATTCCATGGGGTGTGTGTGTCTGTGTTTGTTGTGCTAAAGACTGCATTGAGTCACAGTGAGTCGTGTGTGTGTGTGCTGGTATACGCGATTGATTGAGTCACGGTCAGCCATGTGTGTGTGCATGATGGTATGTGTGTGTGTTCTTCTATAGGCTGTGCATTGAGTCACAGTGAACCCTGTATCTGTGCAGGTGTGTATGTGTGTGTGCTGGTATAGGCTGTGCATTGAGTCCCACTGAAGTGTGTGTGTATGTTTGTGTGTTTTGGTATACATTGTACATTGAGTCAGAGTGCTGTGTGTTTGTGTGCACGCTGGTATAGTCTGTGCATTGAGTCACAGTTATGTGTGTGTGTGTCTGCGTGTTCTGGTATAGGTTGACCGTTGTGTCACACAGGGGTGTGTGTGTGCTGGTATAGGCTCCACTTTTTGTCACAGTGAGGTGTGTGTGTGTGTATGTGCAGGTACAGGCTGCACATTGAGTCACAGTGTGGGGTGTGTGTGTGTGTGATGTTATATGCTGTGCACTAGGACACAGTGAGCCGTGTGTGTGTGCTGGTATAATCTGAGCATTGAGTCACAGTGTGGTGTGGTGTGTGTGCCTTTGCTGGTATGGACTGTGCATTGAATCCCAGCCCTGTGTTAGTGTTTGTGTATTTGGTGCTGTAGAGTCTGCATGAGTCACAGTAAGGTGTGTGTGTGTGCTGCTATAGGCCTAGAATTGAGTCACACCTAGGTGAGTGTATGTGTATGTGTATGCTGATATGGGATTTGCATTGAATCACTGAGCGGTGTGTGTGTGTGTATGTGTGTACAGTTATTGGCTGTGCATTGAGTCACAGTGAACCATGTGTGTGTGGCGAGCTGCTATAGTCACAGCACTGAGTCACAGTTAAATGTGTGGGAGTTGTGTGTGTATGTGTGTGTGTGTATTTGCTGGTGTAGACTGTGCATTGAGTCACAGTGAGTAGTGCGGTGTGTTTGTGTCTGTGATGGTATGGACTGTGGTTTAATCCACTTTGACATGAACTATTGTGTGTGTTTGCGTGTGTGTGTGTGTGCTGGCACTGGATGACCATTGAGACACAGTGGGCTGTGTGTGTCTGTGTGTCTGTGTGTGCGCTGATATAGACTCTGTATTCAGTCACTGTGAGCTGTGTGTGTGTGTATATGTGTGCTCGTATAGGCTGTGCATTGAGTCACAGTGTAGTGTTTGTGTGTGTGTGTGCTGGTACAGGAAGCGTTATCAGTCACAGTCTCGTGTGTGTGTGTGTGAATGTGAGTTTGTGTGCTGGTAATGGCTTTTATTGTGCTGGTATGGGCGTTATTGACTCATGGGTGCGTGTGTGAGTGTGTGGTGATACAGACTGCATTGAGTCACAGTGAACTGTGTGCGTGTGTGCTGGTATAGGCGATTGATTGAGTACCAGTGAGCCATGTGTGAGTGCGTGTTGGGGTGTGTGTGTGTTCTGGTATAGGCTGTGCATTAAGTCACAGTGAGTCCTGCATCTGTGCATGTGTGTGTGTGTGTGCGTGTGTGCTGGTATAGGCTGAGCTTTGAGTCACTCTGAGGTGTGTGTGCATGTGCTTGTAACATTGTGCCTTGATTCACTGTGCCATGTGAGTGTGTGTGCATGCTGGTATAGGTTGTGCATTGAGTCAGAGTGAGAGGTGTTTGTGTCTGTGTGTTCTGGTATAGGCTGAGAATTGAGGCACACTGAGGTGTGTGTGCACATGTGTGTGTGTGTGCTGGTACAGCCTGCACATTGAGTCATATTGAGTTGTTTGTGGGTGTATGTACAGGTAGAGGCAGCACATTGAGTCACAGTGAGGTGTATGTGTGTGATGTTATACGCTATGCACTGATTCATAGGGAGGTTTGTGTGTGTGTGTGTGCACTTTCTGGTATAGGATTTGCATTGAATCACACTGAGCTGTGTTTTTGAGTGTCAGTATGTGTGCATGTGTCGAGGTATGGGCTGTGGATTGACTCACAGTTTGCTGTATGTGCTTCTCTGTGTGTGTATGTCTGCTAGCATATCATGTGCATTGAGTCACAGGGAGCCGTGTGTGTGTGTGTGTTTCCAGGTATAGAGTGTGCATTCATTCACAGTCAGCCATGTGTGTGTGTGTGAGAGTGCACTGGTATAGGATATGCAGTGAGTCACAGTGAGGGGTGTTTGTTTCATTGTGCGTGTGCTTTCACAGGCTTACCGGCACAGTGAGATGTGGGTATGAGTGTGCCTGTGTGTGTGTGCTGCCATACACTGTGCCTTGAGTCACAGTGAGCTGTGTTGTGTGTTTGGTGCTGGTATGGAATGGGCACTGACTCACAGTGAGCCATGTGTGTGTGCTTGTACAGGCGATTGAATCATCGTGAGACATGTATGAGTGCATGTTAGTATGTGTGTGTGTTCACATATAGGCTGTGCATTGAATCACAATAAGGTGTGTACGTGTTCGTGTGTGGGCTATTACAGATTGTGCATTGAGTCACAGTGTCATGTGAGTGTGTGCAGGCTGGTATAGACTGTGCATTGTGTCACAGTGAGGGATGTGTGTGTCTGTGTGTTCTCATGTAGGATGACCATCGAGTCACACTTTGGTGTGTGTGTGTGTGTGTGTGTGCTGGTATAGGTTGCATATCGCATCACAGTGATGTGTGTGTTTGTTTCTGTGCAGGTACAGGCTGCACATTGAGTCACAGTGAGGTGTATGTGTGTGTGTGTGTGTGATGTCATACGCTGTGCACTGAGTCACAGTGAGCCGTGTGGTTGTGCTGGTATAAACTGAGCATTGGATCACACTGAGGTGTCATGTGTGTGTATGTGCTGGTGTGGATTGTACATTGAGTCACAACCATGTGTGAGTTTTTGTATGTGTGTGTGCTGGTACAGGCTGTGCATTCAGTCACAGGGAGGTGAGTGTGTGTGTGGGTGCACGTGCTGGTATATGCTTTGCATTGAGTCACACTAAGCTGTGTGTGAGTGTTTGTATGTGTGTGTGTGTGTGTGGAGGTACAGGCTGTGTATTGATTCACAGTGAGCCATGTGTGTTTCTTTGTGTGTGTAACTCTGCTAGCATACACTGTGCACTAAGTAACAGGGAGCCATGTGTGTGTGTCTATGTATGTTTTGGCATACTGTGAGCATTGAGTCAAACTGAGGTGTGTTCTGTGTGACTGTATGCACTGGCATGAAATGTGCATGGAATCACATAGAGCTGTGCATGTGTGTGTGTGTGTATTTGGTGGTGTAGAGACTGTATTGTGTCGCAGTAAGCTGTGTGTGTATATGTGTGTGTGCTGGTATAGCCTGTGCATTGAGTCACAGTGAACTGTGTGTGTGTGTTTGCTGGGGTAGGCTGTGCTTTGATTCAAGGTGAGCTGTGAGTGTGTGTGCGGTGCTGGTATGGACTGTGCACTGAGTCACAGAGAACCGTGTGTGTGTCTATGTGTGTTTTGGTATAAAGTGAGCATTGAATCACACTGAGTTGTGTGCTGTGTGTTTTTGTGCACTGGTATGGAGTCTGCATGGAATCACAGTGAGCTGTGCGAGTGTGTGTGTGTATTTGGTTGTGTAGAGTCTCTATTGCATCACAATGAGCTGTGTGTGTGTGTGATGGTACAGGATGTGCACTGTGTCATAGAGAGCAGTGTGTGTGTGTCTCTGCTGGTATAGGCTGTGCATTGACTCACAGTGAGCCTTGTGTGTGTGCAAGTACAGTCTGAGCATTGAGTTACAGTGAGATGTGTTGCATGTGTTTGTGCTGGTAAGAACTGTACATTATGTCAGAATGAGCCGTGCATGTGTGTGTGTGTCTGTGTGTGCGTCTGTGTGCTGGTAGAGGTTGAGCACTGAATCACAGTTAGGTGTGTGTCTGTGAGTGTTCGTATGGGCTTTGCATTGAGTCACTGAGGTGTATGTGTGTGTTTGTGTGTGTGTGTGGTGCTACAGATTTCATTGAATCACAGTGAGCCTTGTGTGTGTCTGTGTGCTGATATAGGCTGTGGATTGAGTCACAGTGAGTTATGTGTGTGTGTGTGCTGCTGTAGACTGCGCATTGAGTCAAAATGAGTTGTTTGTGTGTTACTGTGCTCGTGTAGACTGTGCCTTGAATCACAGTGAGCATGTCTGTGTGTGTGTGCACTAGTATGTGTGGAGCATTTAATCAGTTATTTGTGTTTGTGTGTTTGTGTGCTCGTATGGTCTTTGCATTGAGTAACTGAGGTGTATGTGTGTGTGTGTGTGGTGATACAGACTGTGCATTGAGTCACAGTGAGCCGTGTGTGTGTGTATGAGAGTGTGTGTGTTGGTGGGCTTTCATTGATTCCATGGGGTGTGTGTGTCTGTGTTTGTTGTGCTAAAGACTGCATTGAGTCACAGTGAGTCATGTGTGTGTGTGCTGGTATACGCGATTGATTGAGTTACGGTCAGCCATGTGTGTGTGCATGATGGTATGTGTGTGTGTTCTTCTATAGGCTGTGCATTGAGTCACAGTGAACCCTGTATCTGTGCAGGTGTGTATGTGTGTGTGCTGGTATAGGCTGTGCATTGAGTCCCACTGAGGTGTGTGTGTATGCTTGTGTGTTTTGGTATACATTGTACATTGAGTCAGAGTGCTGTGTGTTTGTGTGCACGCTGGTATAGTCTGTCATTGAGTCACAGTTATGTGTGTGTGTGTCTGCGTGTTCTGGTATAGGCTGACCGTTGTGTCACACAGGGGTGTGTGTGTGCTGGTATAGGCTCCACTTTTTGTCACAGTGAGGTGTGTGTGTGTGTATGTGCAGGTACAGGTTGCACATTGAGTCACAGTGTGGGGTGTGTGTGTGTGTGATGTTATATGCTGTGCACTAGGACACAGTGAGCCGTGTGTGTGTGCTGGTATAATCTGAGCATTGAGTCACAGTGTGGTGTGGTGTGTGTGCCTTTGCTGGTATGGACTGTGCATTGAATCCCAGCCCTGTGTTAGTGTTTGTGTATTTGGTGCTGTAGAGTCTGCATGAGTCACAGTAAGGTGTGTGTGTGTGCTGCTATAGGCCTAGAATTGAGTCACACCTAGGTGAGTGTATGTGTATGTGTATGCTGATATGGGATTTGCATTGAATCACTGAGCGGTGTGTGTGTGTGTATGTGTGTACAGTTATTGGCTGTGCATTGAGTCACAGTGAACCATGTGTGTGTGGCGAGCTGCTATAGTCACAGCACTGAGTCACAGATAAATGTGTGGGAGTTGTGTGTGTATGTGTGTGTGTGTATTTGCTGGTGTAGACTGTGCATTGAGTCACAGTGAGTAGTGCGGTGTGTTTGTGTCTGTCATGGTATGGACTGTGGTTTAATCCACTTTGACATGAACTAGTGTGCGTGTTTGCGTGTGTGTGTGTGTGTGTGTGCTGGCACTGGATGACCATTGAGACACAGTGGGCTGTGTGTGTCTGTGTGTCTGTGTGTGCGCTGATATAGACTCTGTATTCAGTCACTGTGAGCTGTGTGTGTATATGTGTGCTCGTATAGGCTGTGCATTGAGTCACAGTGTAGTGTTTGTGTGTGTGTGTGCTGGTACAGGAAGCGTTTTCAGTCACAGTCTCGTGTGTGTGTGTGTGCATGTGAGTTTGTGTGCTGGTATGGGCTTTATTGTGCTGGTATGGGCATTATTGACTCATGGGTGCGTGTGTGAGTGTGTGGTGATACAGACTGCATTGAGTCACAGTGAGCTGTGTGCGGGTGTGCTGGTATAGGCGATTGATTGAGTACCAGTGAGCCATGTGTGAGTGCGTGTTGGGTTGTGTGTGTGTTCTGATATACGCTGTGCATTGAGTCACAGTGAGGCCTGCATCTGTGCATGTGTGTGTGTGTGTGCGTGTGTGCTGGTATAGGCTGAGCTTTGAGTCACTCTGAGGTGTGTGTGCATGTGCTTGTAACATTGTGCCTTGATTCACTGTGCCATGTGAGTGTGTGTGCATGCTGGTATAGGTTGTGCATTGAGTCAGAGTGAGAGGTGTTTGTGTCTGTGTGTTCTGGTATAGGCTGAGAATTGAGGCACACTGAGGTGTGTGTGCACATGTGTGTGTGTGTGCTGGTACAGCCTGCACATTGAGTCATATTGAGTTGTTTGTGGGTGTATGTGCAGGTAGAGGCAGCACATTGAGTAACAGTGAGGTGTATGTGTGTGATGTTATACGCTATGCACTGATTCATAGGGAGGTTTGTGTGTGTGTGTGTGCACTTTCTGGTATAGGATTTGCATTGAATCACACTGAGCTGTGTTTTTGAGTGTCAGTATGTGTGCATGTGTCGAGGTATGGGCTGTGGATTGACTCACAGTTTGCTGTATGTGCTTCTCTGTGTGTGTATGTCTGCTAGCATATCCTGTGCACTGAGTCACAGGGAGCCGTGTGTGTGTGTGTGTTTGTGTGTTTCCAGGTATAGAGTGTGCATTCATTCACAGTCAGCCATGTGTGTGTGTGTGAGAGTGCACTGGTATAGGATATGCAGTGAGTCACAGTGAGGGGTGTTTGTTTCATTGTGCGTGTGCTTTCACAGGCTTACCGGCACAGTGAGATGTGGGTATGAGTGTGCCTGTGTGTGTGTGCTGCCATACACTGTGCCTTGAGTCACAGTGAGCTGTGTTGTGTGTTTGGTGCTGGTATGGAATGGGCACTGACTCACAGTGAGCCATGTGTGTGTGCTTGTACAGGCGATTGAATCATCGTGAGACATGTATGAGTGCATGTTAGTATGTGTGTGTGTTCACATATAGGCTGTGCATTGAATCACAATAAGGTGTGTACGTGTTCGTGTGTGGGCTATTACAGATTGTGCATTGAGTCACAGTGTCATGTGAGTGTGTGCAGGCTGGTATAGACTGTGCATTGTGTCACAGTGAGGGATGTGTGTGTCTGTGTGTTCTCATGTAGGATGACCATCGAGTCACACTTTGGTGTGTGTGTGTGTGTGTGTGTGTGTGTGTGCTGGTATAGGTTGCATATCGCATCACAGTGATGTGTGTGTTTGTTTCTGTGCAGGTACAGGCTGCACATTGAGTCACAGTGAGGTGTATGTGTGTGTGTGTGTGTGATGTCATACGCTGTGCACTGAGTCACAGTGAGCCGTGTGGTTGTGCTGGTATAAACTGAGCATTGGATCACACTGAGGTGTCATGTGTGTGTATGTGCTGGTGTGGATTGTACATTGAGTCACAACTATGTGTGAGTTTTTGTATGTGTGTGTGCTGGTACAGGCTGTGCATTCAGTCACAGGGAGGTGAGTGTGTGTGTGGGTGCACGTGCTGGTATATGCTTTGCATTGAGTCACACTAAGCTGTGTGTGAGTGTTTGTATGTGTGTGTGTGTGTGGAAGTACAGGCTGTGTATTGATTCACAGTGAGCCATGTGTGTTTCTTTGTGTGTGTAACTCTGCGAGCATACACTGTGCACTAAGTAACAGGGAGCCATGTGTGTGTGTCTATGTATGTTTTGGCATACTGTGAGCATTGAGTCAAACTGAGGTGTGTTCTGTGTGACTGTATGCACTGGCATGAAATGTGCATGGAATCACATAGAGCTGTGCATGTGTGTGTGTGTGTATTTGGTGGTGTAGAGACTGTATTGTGTCGCAGTAAGCTGTGTGTGTATATGTGTGTGTGCTGGTATAGCCTGTGCATTGAGTCACAGTGAACTGTGTGTGTGTGTTTGCTGGGGTAGGCTGTGCTTTGATTCAAGGTGAGCTGTGAGTGTGTGTGCGGTGCTGGTATGGACTGTGCACTGAGTCACAGGGAACCGTGTGTGTGTCTATGTGTGTTTTGGTATAAAGTGAGCATTGAATCACACTGAGTGGTGTGCTGTGTGTTTTTGTGCACTGGTATGGAGTCTGCATGGAATCACAGTGAGCTGTGCATGTGTGTGTGTGTATTTGGTTGTGTAGAGTCTCTATTGCATCACAATAAGCTGTGTGTGTGTGTGATGGTACAGGATGTGCACTGTGTCATAGAGAGCAGTGTGTGTGTGTCTCTGCTGGTATAGGCTGTGCATTGACTCACAGTGAGCCTTGTGTGTGTGCAAGTACAATCTGAGCATTGAGTTACAGTGAGATGTGTTGCATGTGTTTGTGCTGGTAAGAACTGTACATTATGTCAGAATGAGCCGTGCATGTGTGTGTGTGTCTGTGTGTGCGTCTGTGTGCTGGTAGAGGTTGAGCACTGAATCACAGTTAGGTGTGTGTCTGTGAGTGTTCGTATGGGCTTTGCATTGAGTCACTGAGGTGTATGTGTGTGTTTGTGTGTGTGTGTGGTGCTACAGATTTCATTGAATCACAGTGAGCCTTGTGTGTGTCTGTGTGCTGATATAGGCTGTGGATTGAGTCACAGTGAGTTATGTGTGTGTGTGTGCTGCTGTAGACTGCGCATTGAGTCAAAATGAGTTGTTTGTGTGTTACTGTGCTCGTGTAGACTGTGCCTTGAATCACAGTGAGCATGTCTGTGTGTGTGTGCACTAGTATGTGTGGAGCATTTAATCAGTTATTTGTGTTTGTGTGTTTGTGTGCTCGTATGGTCTTTGCATTGAGTAACTGAGGTGTGTGTGTGTGTGTGGTGATACAGACTGTGCATTGAGTCACAGTGAGCCGTGTGTGTGTGTATGAGAGTGTGTGTGTTGGTGGGCTTTCATTGATTCCATGGGGTGTGTGTGTCTGTGTTTGTTGTGCTAAAGACTGCATTGAGTCACAGTGAGTCGTGTGTGTGTGTGCTGGTATACGCGATTGATTGAGTCACGGTCAGCCGTGCATGATGTGCATGATGGTATGTGTGTGTGTTCTTCTATAGGCTGTGCATTGAGTCACAGTGAACCCTGTATCTGTGCAGGTGTGTATGTGTGTGTGCTGGTATAGGCTGTGCATTGAGTCCCACTGAGGTGTGTGTGTATGCTTGTGTGTTTTGGTATACATTGTACATTGAGTCAGAGTGCTGTGTGTTTGTGTGCACGCTGGTATAGTCTGTGCATTGAGTCACAGTTATGTGTGTGTGTGTCTGCGTGTTCTGGTATAGGCTGACCGTTGTGTCACACAGGGGTGTGTGTGTGCTGGTATAGGCTCCACTTTTTGTCACAGTGAGGTGTGTGTGTGTGTATGTGCAGGTACAGGCTGCACATTGAGTCACAGTGTGGGGTGTGTGTGTGTGTGATGTTATATGCTGTGCATTAGGACACAGTGAGCCGTGTGTGTGTGCTGGTATAATCTGAGCATTGAGTCACAGTGTGGTGTGGTGTGTGTGCCTTTGCTGGTATGGACTGTGCATTGAATCCCAGCCCTGTGTTAGTGTTTGTGTATTTGGTGCTGTAGAGTCTGCATGAGTCACAGTAAGGTGTGTGTGTGTGCTGCTATAGGCCTAGAATTGAGTCACACCTAGGTGAGTGTATGTGTATGTGTATGCTGATATGGGATTTGCATTGAATCACTGAGCGGTGTGTGTGTGTGTATGTGTGTACAGTTATTGGCTGTGCATTGAGTCACAGTGAACCATGTGTGTGTGGCGAGCTGCTATAGTCACAGCACTGAGTCACAGTTAAATGTGTGGGAGTTGTGTGTGTATGTGTGTGTGTGTATTTGCTGGTGTAGACTGTGCATTGAGTCACAGTGAGTAGTGCGGTGTGTTTGTGTCTGTGATGGTATGGACTGTGGTTTAATCCACTTTGACATGAACTATTGTGTGTGTTTGCGTGTGTGTGTGTGTGCTGGCACTGGATGACCATTGAGACACAGTGGGCTGTGTGTGTCTGTGTGTCTGTGTGTGCGCTGATATAGACTCTGTATTCAGTCACTGTGAGCTGTGTGTGTGTGTATATGTGTGCTCGTATAGGCTGTGCATTGAGTCACAGTGTAGTGTTTGTGTTTGTGTGTGCTGGTACAGGAAGCGTTTTCAGTCACAGTCTCGTGTGTGTGTGTGTGAATGTGAGTTTGTGTGCTGGTAATGGCTTTATAGTGCTGGTATGGGCGTTATTGACTCATGGGTGCGTGTGTGAGTGTGTCGTGATACAGACTGCATTGAGTCACAGTGAACTGTGTGCGTGTGTGCTGGTATAGGCGATTGATTGAGTACCAGTGAGCCATGTGTGAGTGCGTGTTGGGGTGTGTGTGTGTTCTGGTATAGGCTGTGCATTAAGTCACAGTGAGTCCTGCATCTGTGCATGTGTGTGTGTGTGTGCGTGTGTGCTGGTATAGGCTGAGCTTTGAGTCACTCTGAGGTGTGTGTGCATGTGCTTGTAACATTGTGCCTTGATTCACTGTGCCATGTGAGTGTGTGTGCATGCTGGTATAGGTTGTGCATTGAGTCAGAGTGAGAGGTGTTTGTGTCTGTGTGTTCTGGTATAGGCTGAGAATTGAGGCACACTGAGGTGTGTGTGCACATGTGTGTGTGTGTGCTGGTACAGCCTGCACATTGAGTCATATTGAGTTGTTTGTGGGTGTATGTGCAGGTAGAGGCAGCACTTTGAGTTACAGTGAGGTGTATGTGTGTGATGTTATACGCTATGCACTGATTCATAGGGAGGTTTGTGTGTGTGTGTGTGCACTTTCTGGTATAGGATTTGCATTGAATCACACTGAGCTGTGTTTTTGAGTGTCAGTATGTGTGCATGTGTCGAGGTATGGGCTGTGGATTGACTCACAGTTTGCTGTATGTGCTTCTCTGTGTGTGTATGTCTGCTAGCATATCCTGTGCACTGAGTCACAGGGAGCCGTGTGTGTGTGTGTGTTTCCAGGTATAGAGTGTGCATTCATTCACAGTCAGCCATGTGTGTGTGTGTGAGAGTGCACTGGTATAGGATATGCAGTGAGTCACAGTGAGGGGTGTTTGTTTCATTGTGCGTGTGCTTTCACAGGCTTACCGGCACAGTGAGATGTGGGTATGAGTGTGCCTGTGTGTGTGTGCTGCCATACACTGTGCCTTGAGTCACAGTGAGCTGTGTTGTGTGTTTGGTGCTGGTATGGAATGGGCACTGATTCACAGTGAGCCATGTGTGTGTGCTTGTACAGGCGATTGAATCATCGTGAGACATGTGTGAGTGCATGTTAGTATGTGTGTGTGTTCACATATAGGCTGTGCATTGAATCACAATAAGGTGTGTACGTGTTCGTGTGTGGGCTATTACAGATTGTGCATTGAGTCACAGTGGCATGTGAGTGTGTGCAGGCTGGTATAGACTGTGCATTGTGTCACAGTGAGGGATGTGTGTGTCTGTGTGTTCTCATGTAGGATGACCATCGAGTCACACTTTGGTGTGTGTGTGTGTGTGTGTGCTGGTATAGGTTGCATATCGCATCACAGTGATGTGTGTGTTTGTTTCTGTGCAGGTACAGGCTGCACATTGAGTCACAGTGAGGTGTATGTGTGTGTGTGTGTGTGATATCATACGCTGTGCACTGAGTCACAGTGAGCCGTGTGGTTGTGCTGGTATAAACTGAGCATTGGATCACACTGAGGTGTCATGTGTGTGTATGTGCTGGTGTGGATTGTACATTGAGTCACAACGATGTGTGAGTTTTTGTATGTGTGTGTGCTGGTACAGGCTGTGCATTCAGTCACAGGGAGGTGAGTGTGTGTGTGGGTGCACGTGCTGGTATATGCTTTGCATTGAGTCACACTAAGCTGTGTGTGAGTGTTTGTATGTGTGTGTGTGTGTGGAGGTACAGGCTGTGTATTGATTCCCAGTGAGCCATGTGTGTTTCTTTGTGTGTGTAACTCTGCTAGCATACACTGTGCACTAAGTAACAGGGAGCCATGTGTGTGTGTCTATGTATGTTTTGGCATACTGTGAGCATTGAGTCAAACTGAGGTGTGTTCTGTGTGACTGTATGCACTGGCATGGAATGTGCATGGAATCACATAGAGCTGTGCATGTGTGTGTGTGTGTATTTGGTGGTGTAGAGACTGTATTGTGTCGCAGTAAGCTGTGTGTGTATTTGTGTGTGTGCTGGTATAGCCTGTGCATTGAGTCACAGTGAACTGTGTGTGTGTGTTTGCTGGGGTAGGCTGTGCTTTGATTCAAGGTGAGCTGTGAGTGTGTGTGCGGTGCTGGTATGGACTGTGCACTGAGTCACAGAGAACCGTGTGTGTGTCTATGTGTGTTTTGGTATAAAGTGAGCATTGAATCACACTGAGTTGTGTGCTGTGTGTTTTTGTGCACTGGTATGGAGTCTGCATGGAATCACAGTGAGCTGTGCGTGTGTGTGTGTGTATTTGGTTGTGTAGAGTCTCTATTGCATCACAATAAGCTGTGTGTTTGTGTGATGGTACAGGATGTGCACTGTGTCATAGAGAGCAGTGTGTGTGTGTCTCTGCTGGTTTAGGCTGTGCATTGACTCACAGTGAGCCTTGTGTGTGTGCAAGTACAGTCTGAGCATTGAGTTACAGTGAGATGTGTTGCATGTGTTTGTGCTGGTAAGAACTGTACATTATGTCAGAATGAGCCGTGCATGTGTGTGTGTGTCTGTGTGTGCGTCTGTGTGCTGGTAGAGGTTGAGCACTGAATCACAGTTAGGTGTGTGTCTGTGAGTGTTCGTATGGGCTTTGCATTGAGTCACTGAGGTGTATGTGTGTGTTTGTGTGTGTGTGTGGTGCTACAGATTTCATTGAATCACAGTGAGCCTTGTGTGTGTCTGTGTGCTGATATAGGCTGTGGATTGAGTCACAGTGAGTTATGTGTGTGTGTGTGCTGCTGTAGACTGCGCATTGAGTCAAAATGAGTTGTTTGTGTGTTACTGTGCTCGTGTAGACTGTGCCTTGAATCACAGTGAGCATGTCTGTGTGTGTGTGCACTAGTATGTGTGGAGCATTTAATCAGTTATTTGTGTTTGTGTGTTTGTGTGCTCATATGGTCTTTGCATTGAGTAACTGAGGTGTATGTGTGTGTGTGTGTGTGGTGATACAGACTGTGCATTGAGTCACAGTGAGCCGTGTGTGTGTGTATGAGAGTGTGTGTGTTGGTGGGCTTTCATTGATTCCATGGGGTGTGTGTGTCTGTGTTTGTTGTGCTAAAGACTGCATTGAGTCACAGTGAGTCGTGTGTGTGTGTGCTGGTATACGCGATTGATTGAGTCACGGTCAGCCGTGCATGATGTGCATGATGGTATGTGTGTGTGTTCTTCTATAGGCTGTGCATTGAGTCACAGTGAACCCTGTATCTGTGCAGGTGTGTATGTGTGTGTGCTGGTATAGGCTGTGCATTGAGTCCCACTGAGGTGTGTGTGTATGCTTGTGTGTTTTGGTATACATTGTACATTGAGTCAGAGTGCTGTGTGTTTGTGTGCACGCTGGTATAGTCTGTGCATTGAGTCACAGTTATGTGTGTGTGTGTCTGCGTGTTCTGGTACAGGCTGACCATTGTGTCACACAGGGGTGTGTGTGTGCTGGTATAGGTTCCACTTTTTGTCACAGTGAGGTGTGTGTGTGTGTATGTGCAGGTACAGGCTGCACATTGAGTCACAGTGTGGGGTGTGTGTGTGTGTGATGTTATATGCTGTGCACTAGGACACAGTGAGCCGTGTGTGTGTGCTGGTATAATCTGAGCATTGAGTCACAGTGTGGTGTGGTGTGTGTGCCTTTGCTGGTATGGACTGTGCATTGAATCCCAGCCCTGTGTTAGTGTTTGTGTATTTGGTGCTGTAGAGTCTGCATGAGTCACAGTAAGGTGTGTGTGTGTGCTGCTATAGGCCTAGAATTGAGTCACACCTAGGTGAGTGTATGTGTATGTGTATGCTGATATGGGATTTGCATTGAATCACTGAGCGGTGTGTGTGTGTGTATGTGTGTACAGTTATTGGCTGTGCATTGAGTCACAGTGAACCATGTGTGTGTGGCGAGCTGCTATAGTCACAGCACTGAGTCACAGTTAAATGTGTGGGAGTTGTGTGTGTATGTGTGTGTGTGTATTTGCTGGTGTAGACTGTGCATTGAGTCACAGTGAGTAGTGCGGTGTGTTTGTGTCTGTCATGGTATGGACTGTGGTTTAATCCACTTTGACATGAACTAGTGTGCATGTTTGTGTGTGTGTGTGTGTGTGTGTGTGCTGGCACTGGATGACCATTGAGACACAGTGGGCTGTGTGTGTCTGTGTGTCTGTGTGTGCGCTGATATAGACTCTGTATTCAGTCACTGTGAGCTGTGTGTGTGTGTGTATATGTGTGCTCGTATAGGCTGTGCATTGAGTCACAGTGTAGTGTTTGTGTGTGTGTGTGCTGGTACAGGAAGCGTTTTCAGTCACAGTCTCGTGTGTGTGTGTGTGCATGTGAGTTTGTGTGCTGGTATGGGCTTTATTGTGCTGGTATGGGCATTATTGACTCATGGGTGCGTGTGTGAGTGTGTGGTGATACAGACTGCATTGAGTCACAGTGAGCTGTGTGCGTGTGTGCTGGTATAGGCGATTGATTGAGTACCAGTGAGCCATGTGTGAGTGCGTGTTGGGTTGTGTGTGTGTTCTGATATACGCTGTGCATTGAGTCACAGTGAGGCCTGCATCTGTGCATGTGTGTGTGTGTGTGCGTGTGTGCTGGTATAGGCTGAGCTTTGAGTCACTCTGAGGTGTGTGTGCATGTGCTTGTAACATTGTGCCTTGATTCACTGTGCCATGTGAGTGTGTGTGCATGCTGGTATAGGTTGTGCATTGAGTCAGAGTGAGAGGTGTTTGTGTCTGTGTGTTCTGGTATAGGCTGAGAATTGAGGCACACTGAGGTGTGTGTGCACATGTGTGTGTGTGTGCTGGTACAGCCTGCGCATTGAGTAATATTGAGTTGTTTATGGGTGTATGTGCAGTTAGAGGCAGCACATTGAGTCACAGTGAGGTGTATGTGTGTGATGTTATACGCTATGCACTGATTCATAGGGAGGTTTGTGTGTGTGTGTGTGCACTTTCTGGTATAGGATTTGCATTGAATCACACTGAGCTGTGTTTTTGAGTGTCAGTATGTGTGCATGTGTCGAGGTATGGGCTGTGGATTGACTCACAGTTTGCTGTATGTGCTTCTCTGTGTGTGTATGTCTGCTAGCATATCCTGTGCACTGAGTCACAGGGAGCCGTGTGTGTGTGTGTGTTTGTGTGTTTCCAGGCATAGAGTGTGCATTCATTCACAGTCAGCCATGTGTGTGTGTGTGAGAGTGCACTGGTATAGGATATGCAGTGAGTCACAGTGAGGGGTGTTTGTTTCATTGTGCGTGTGCTTTCACAGGCTTACCGGCACAGTGAGATGTGGGTATGAGTGTGCCTGTGTGTGTGTGCTGCCATACACTGTGCCTTGAGTCACAGTGAGCTGTGTTGTGTGTTTGGTGCTGGTATGGAATGGGCACTGACTCACAGTGAGCCATGTGTGTGTGCTTGTACAGGCGATTGAGTCATTGTGAGACATGTGTGAGTGCATGTTAGTATGTGTGTGTGTTCACATATAGGCTGTGCATTGAATCACAATAAGGTGTGTACGTGTTCGTGTGTGGGCTATTACAGATTGTGCATTGAGTCACAGTGGCATGTGAGTGTGTGCAGGCTGGTATAGACTGTGCATTTTGTCACAGTGAGGGATGTGTGTGTCTGTGTGTTCTCATGTAGGATGACCATTGAGTCACACTTTGGTGTGTGTGTGTGTGCTGGTATAGGTTGCATATCGCATCACAGTGATGTGTGTGTTTGTTTCTGTGCAGGTACAGGCTGCACATTGAGTCACAGTGAGGTGTATGTGTGTGTGTGTGTGTGTGTGATGTCATACGCTGTGCACTGAGTCACAGTGAGCCGTGTTGTTGTGCTGGTATAAACTGAGCATTGGATCACACTGAGGTGTCATGTGTGTGTATGTGCTGGTGTGGATTGTACATTGAGTCACAACCATGTGTGAGTTTTTGTATGTGTGTGTGCTGGTACAGGCTGTGCATTCAGTCACAGGGAGGTGAGTGTGTGTGTGGGTGCACGTGCTGGTATATGCTTTGCATTGAGTCACACTAAGCTGTGTGTGAGTGTTTGTATGTGTGTGTGTGTGTGGAGGTACAGGCTGTGTATTGATTCCCAGTGAGCCATGTGTGTTTCTTTGTGTGTGTAACTCTGCTAGCATACACTGTGCACTAAGTAACAGGGAGCCATGTGTGTGTGTCTATGTATGTTTTGGCATACTGTGAGCATTGAGTCAAACTGAGGTGTGTTCTGTGTGACTGTATGCACTGGCATGGAATGTGCATGGAATCACATAGAGCTGTGCATGTGTGTGTGTGTGTATTTGGTGGTGTAGAGACTGTATTGTGTCGCAGTAAGCTGTGTGTGTATATGTGTGTGTGCTGGTATAGCCTGTGCATTGAGTCACAGTGAACTGTGTGTGTGTGTTTGCTGGGGTAGGCTGTGCTTTGATTCAAGGTGAGCTGTGAGTGTGAGTGCGGTGCTGGTATGGACTGTGCACTGAGTCACAGAGAACCGTGTGTGTGTCTATGTGTGTTTTGGTATAAAGTGAGCATTGAATCACACTGAGTTGTGTGCTGTGTGTTTTTGTGCACTGGTATGGAGTCTGCATGGAATCACAGTGAGCTGTGCGTGTGTGTGTGTGTATTTGGTTGTGTAGAGTCTCTATTGCATCACAATAAGCTGTGTGTGTGTGTGATGGTACAGGATGTGCACTGTGTCATAGAGAGCAGTGTGTGTGTGTCTCTGCTGGTATAGACTGTGCATTGACTCACAGTGAGCCTTGTGTGTGTGCAAGTACAGTCTGAGCATTGAGTTACAGTGAGATGTGTTGCATGTGTTTGTGCTGGTAAGAACTGTACATTATGTCAGAATGAGCCGTGCATGTGTGTGTGTGTCTGTGTGTGCGTCTGTGTGCTGGTAGAGGTTGAGCACTGAATCACAGTTAGGTGTGTGTCTGTGAGTGTTCGTATGGGCTTTGCATTGAGTCACTGAGGTGTATGTGTGTGTTTGTGTGTGTGTGTGGTGCTACAGATTTCATTGAATCACAGTGAGCCTTGTGTGTGTCTGTGTGCTGATATAGGCTGTGGATTGAGTCACAGTGAGTTATGTGTGTGTGTGTGCTGCTGTAGACTGCGCATTGAGTCAAAAAGAGTTGTTTGTGTGTTACTGTGCTCGTGTAGACTGTGCCTTGAATCACAGTGAACATGTCTGTGTGTGTGTGCACTAGTATGTGTGGAGCATTTAATCAGTTATTTGTGTTTGTGTGCTCGTATGGTCTTTGCATTGAGTAACTGAGGTGTATGTGTGTGTGTGTGTGGTGATACAGACTGTGCATTGAGTCACAGTGAGCCATGTGTGTGTGTGTATGAGAGTGTGTGTGTTGGTGGGCTTTCATTGATTCCATGGGGTGTGTGTGTCTGTGTTTGTTGTGCTAAAGACTGCATTGAGTCACAGTGAGTCGTGTGTGTGTGTGCTGGTATACGCGATTGATTGAGTCACGGTCAGCCATGTGTGTGTGCATGATGGTATGTGTGTGTGTTCTTCTATAGGCTGTGCATTGAGTCACAGTGAACCCTGTATCTGTGCAGGTGTGTATGTGTGTGTGCTGGTATAGGCTGTGCATTGAGTCCCACTGAAGTGTGTGTGTATGTTTGTGTGTTTTGGTATACATTGTACATTGAGTCAGAGTGCTGTGTGTTTGTGTGCACGCTGGTATAGTCTGTGCATTGAGTCACAGTTATGTGTGTGTGTGTCTGCGTGTTCTGGTATAGGTTGACCGTTGTGTCACACAGGGGTGTGTGTGTGCTGGTATAGGCTCCACTTTTTGTCACAGTGAGGTGTGTGTGTGTGTATGTGCAGGTACAGGCTGCACATTGAGTCACAGTGTGGGGTGTGTGTGTGTGTGATGTTATATGCTGTGCACTAGGACACAGTGAGCCGTGTGTGTGTGCTGGTATAATCTGAGCATTGAGTCACAGTGTGGTGTGGTGTGTGTGCCTTTGCTGGTATGGACTGTGCATTGAATCCCAGCCCTGTGTTAGTGTTTGTGTATTTGGTGCTGTAGAGTCTGCATGAGTCACAGTAAGGTGTGTGTGTGTGCTGCTATAGGCCTAGAATTGAGTCACACCTAGGTGAGTGTATGTGTATGTGTATGCTGATATGGGATTTGCATTGAATCACTGAGCGGTGTGTGTGTGTGTATGTGTGTACAGTTATTGGCTGTGCATTGAGTCACAGTGAACCATGTGTGTGTGGCGAGCTGCTATAGTCACAGCACTGAGTCACAGTTAAATGTGTGGGAGTTGTGTGTGTATGTGTGTGTGTGTATTTGCTGGTGTA
Source organism: Grampus griseus (assembly GCF_964374135.1). Lineage (NCBI taxonomy): Eukaryota > Metazoa > Chordata > Mammalia > Artiodactyla > Delphinidae > Grampus > Grampus griseus. The sequence goes on along the minus strand of NC_139016.1, from coordinate 9,697,395 downwards.
GACTGTGCATTGAGTCACAGTGAGTAGTGCGGTGTGTTTGTGTCTGTGATGGTATGGACTGTGGTTTAATCCACTTTGACATGAACTATTGTGTGTGTTTGCGTGTGTGTGTGTGTGCTGGCACTGGATGACCATTGAGACACAGTGGGCTGTGTGTGTCTGTGTGTCTGTGTGTGCGCTGATATAGACTCTGTATTCAGTCACTGTGAGCTGTGTGTGTGTGTATATGTGTGCTCGTATAGGCTGTGCATTGAGTCACAGTGTAGTGTTTGTGTGTGTGTGTGCTGGTACAGGAAGCGTTATCAGTCACAGTCTCGTGTGTGTGTGTGTGAATGTGAGTTTGTGTGCTGGTAATGGCTTTTATTGTGCTGGTATGGGCGTTATTGACTCATGGGTGCGTGTGTGAGTGTGTGGTGATACAGACTGCATTGAGTCACAGTGAACTGTGTGCGTGTGTGCTGGTATAGGCGATTGATTGAGTACCAGTGAGCCATGTGTGAGTGCGTGTTGGGGTGTGTGTGTGTTCTGGTATAGGCTGTGCATTAAGTCACAGTGAGTCCTGCATCTGTGCATGTGTGTGTGTGTGTGCGTGTGTGCTGGTATAGGCTGAGCTTTGAGTCACTCTGAGGTGTGTGTGCATGTGCTTGTAACATTGTGCCTTGATTCACTGTGCCATGTGAGTGTGTGTGCATGCTGGTATAGGTTGTGCATTGAGTCAGAGTGAGAGGTGTTTGTGTCTGTGTGTTCTGGTATAGGCTGAGAATTGAGGCACACTGAGGTGTGTGTGCACATGTGTGTGTGTGTGCTGGTACAGCCTGCACATTGAGTCATATTGAGTTGTTTGTGGGTGTATGTACAGGTAGAGGCAGCACATTGAGTCACAGTGAGGTGTATGTGTGTGATGTTATACGCTATGCACTGATTCATAGGGAGGTTTGTGTGTGTGTGTGTGCACTTTCTGGTATAGGATTTGCATTGAATCACACTGAGCTGTGTTTTTGAGTGTCAGTATGTGTGCATGTGTCGAGGTATGGGCTGTGGATTGACTCACAGTTTGCTGTATGTGCTTCTCTGTGTGTGTATGTCTGCTAGCATATCATGTGCATTGAGTCACAGGGAGCCGTGTGTGTGTGTGTGTTTCCAGGTATAGAGTGTGCATTCATTCACAGTCAGCCATGTGTGTGTGTGTGAGAGTGCACTGGTATAGGATATGCAGTGAGTCACAGTGAGGGGTGTTTGTTTCATTGTGCGTGTGCTTTCACAGGCTTACCGGCACAGTGAGATGTGGGTATGAGTGTGCCTGTGTGTGTGTGCTGCCATACACTGTGCCTTGAGTCACAGTGAGCTGTGTTGTGTGTTTGGTGCTGGTATGGAATGGGCACTGACTCACAGTGAGCCATGTGTGTGTGCTTGTACAGGCGATTGAATCATCGTGAGACATGTATGAGTGCATGTTAGTATGTGTGTGTGTTCACATATAGGCTGTGCATTGAATCACAATAAGGTGTGTACGTGTTCGTGTGTGGGCTATTACAGATTGTGCATTGAGTCACAGTGTCATGTGAGTGTGTGCAGGCTGGTATAGACTGTGCATTGTGTCACAGTGAGGGATGTGTGTGTCTGTGTGTTCTCATGTAGGATGACCATCGAGTCACACTTTGGTGTGTGTGTGTGTGTGTGTGTGCTGGTATAGGTTGCATATCGCATCACAGTGATGTGTGTGTTTGTTTCTGTGCAGGTACAGGCTGCACATTGAGTCACAGTGAGGTGTATGTGTGTGTGTGTGTGTGATGTCATACGCTGTGCACTGAGTCACAGTGAGCCGTGTGGTTGTGCTGGTATAAACTGAGCATTGGATCACACTGAGGTGTCATGTGTGTGTATGTGCTGGTGTGGATTGTACATTGAGTCACAACCATGTGTGAGTTTTTGTATGTGTGTGTGCTGGTACAGGCTGTGCATTCAGTCACAGGGAGGTGAGTGTGTGTGTGGGTGCACGTGCTGGTATATGCTTTGCATTGAGTCACACTAAGCTGTGTGTGAGTGTTTGTATGTGTGTGTGTGTGTGGAGGTACAGGCTGTGTATTGATTCCCAGTGAGCCATGTGTGTTTCTTTGTGTGTGTAACTCTGCTAGCATACACTGTGCACTAAGTAACAGGGAGCCATGTGTGTGTGTCTATGTATGTTTTGGCATACTGTGAGCATTGAGTCAAACTGAGGTGTGTTCTGTGTGACTGTATGCACTGGCATGGAATGTGCATGGAATCACATAGAGCTGTGCATGTGTGTGTGTGTGTATTTGGTGGTGTAGAGACTGTATTGTGTCGCAGTAAGCTGTGTGTGTATATGTGTGTGTGCTGGTATAGCCTGTGCATTGAGTCACAGTGAACTGTGTGTGTGTGTTTGCTGGGGTAGGCTGTGCTTTGATTCAAGGTGAGCTGTGAGTGTGAGTGCGGTGCTGGTATGGACTGTGCACTGAGTCACAGAGAACCGTGTGTGTGTCTATGTGTGTTTTGGTATAAAGTGAGCATTGAATCACACTGAGTTGTGTGCTGTGTGTTTTTGTGCACTGGTATGGAGTCTGCATGGAATCACAGTGAGCTGTGCGTGTGTGTGTGTGTATTTGGTTGTGTAGAGTCTCTATTGCATCACAATAAGCTGTGTGTGTGTGTGATGGTACAGGATGTGCACTGTGTCATAGAGAGCAGTGTGTGTGTGTCTCTGCTGGTATAGACTGTGCATTGACTCACAGTGAGCCTTGTGTGTGTGCAAGTACAGTCTGAGCATTGAGTTACAGTGAGATGTGTTGCATGTGTTTGTGCTGGTAAGAACTGTACATTATGTCAGAATGAGCCGTGCATGTGTGTGTGTGTCTGTGTGTGCGTCTGTGTGCTGGTAGAGGTTGAGCACTGAATCACAGTTAGGTGTGTGTCTGTGAGTGTTCGTATGGGCTTTGCATTGAGTCACTGAGGTGTATGTGTGTGTTTGTGTGTGTGTGTGGTGCTACAGATTTCATTGAATCACAGTGAGCCTTGTGTGTGTCTGTGTGCTGATATAGGCTGTGGATTGAGTCACAGTGAGTTATGTGTGTGTGTGTGCTGCTGTAGACTGCGCATTGAGTCAAAAAGAGTTGTTTGTGTGTTACTGTGCTCGTGTAGACTGTGCCTTGAATCACAGTGAACATGTCTGTGTGTGTGTGCACTAGTATGTGTGGAGCATTTAATCAGTTATTTGTGTTTGTGTGCTCGTATGGTCTTTGCATTGAGTAACTGAGGTGTATGTGTGTGTGTGTGTGGTGATACAGACTGTGCATTGAGTCACAGTGAGCCATGTGTGTGTGTGTATGAGAGTGTGTGTGTTGGTGGGCTTTCATTGATTCCATGGGGGGTGTGTGTCTGTGTTTGTTGTGCTAAAGACTGCATTGAGTCACAGTGAGTCGTGTGTGTGTGTGCTGGTATACGCGATTGATTGAGTCACGGTCAGCCATGTGTGTGTGCATGATGGTATGTGTGTGTGTTCTTCTATAGGCTGTGCATTGAGTCACAGTGAACCCTGTATCTGTGCAGGTGTGTATGTGTGTGTGCTGGTATAGGCTGTGCATTGAGTCCCACTGAAGTGTGTGTGTATGTTTGTGTGTTTTGGTATACATTGTACATTGAGTCAGAGTGCTGTGTGTTTGTGTGCACGCTGGTATAGTCTGTGCATTGAGTCACAGTTATGTGTGTGTGTGTCTGCGTGTTCTGGTATAGGTTGACCGTTGTGTCACACAGGGGTGTGTGTGTGCTGGTATAGGCTCCACTTTTTGTCACAGTGAGGTGTGTGTGTGTGTATGTGCAGGTACAGGCTGCACATTGAGTCACAGTGTGGGGTGTGTGTGTGTGTGATGTTATATGCTGTGCACTAGGACACAGTGAGCCGTGTGTGTGTGCTGGTATAATCTGAGCATTGAGTCACAGTGTGGTGTGGTGTGTGTGCCTTTGCTGGTATGGACTGTGCATTGAATCCCAGCCCTGTGTTAGTGTTTGTGTATTTGGTGCTGTAGAGTCTGCATGAGTCACAGTAAGGTGTGTGTGTGTGCTGCTATAGGCCTAGAATTGAGTCACACCTAGGTGAGTGTATGTGTATGTGTATGCTGATATGGGATTTGCATTGAATCACTGAGCGGTGTGTGTGTGTGTATGTGTGTACAGTTATTGGCTGTGCATTGAGTCACAGTGAACCATGTGTGTGTGGCGAGCTGCTATAGTCACAGCACTGAGTCACAGTTAAATGTGTGGGAGTTGTGTGTGTATGTGTGTGTGTGTATTTGCTGGTGTAGACTGTGCATTGAGTCACAGTGAGTAGTGCGGTGTGTTTGTGTCTGTGATGGTATGGACTGTGGTTTAATCCACTTTGACATGAACTATTGTGTGTGTTTGCGTGTGTGTGTGTGTGCTGGCACTGGATGACCATTGAGACACAGTGGGCTGTGTGTGTCTGTGTGTCTGTGTGTGCGCTGATATAGACTCTGTATTCAGTCACTGTGAGCTGTGTGTGTGTGTATATGTGTGCTCGTATAGGCTGTGCATTGAGTCACAGTGTAGTGTTTGTGTGTGTGTGTGCTGGTACAGGAAGCGTTATCAGTCACAGTCTCGTGTGTGTGTGTGTGAATGTGAGTTTGTGTGCTGGTAATGGCTTTTATTGTGCTGGTATGGGCGTTATTGACTCATGGGTGCGTGTGTGAGTGTGTGGTGATACAGACTGCATTGAGTCACAGTGAACTGTGTGCGTGTGTGCTGGTATAGGCGATTGATTGAGTACCAGTGAGCCATGTGTGAGTGCGTGTTGGGGTGTGTGTGTGTTCTGGTATAGGCTGTGCATTAAGTCACAGTGAGTCCTGCATCTGTGCATGTGTGTGTGTGTGTGCGTGTGTGCTGGTATAGGCTGAGCTTTGAGTCACTCTGAGGTGTGTGTGCATGTGCTTGTAACATTGTGCCTTGATTCACTGTGCCATGTGAGTGTGTGTGCATGCTGGTATAGGTTGTGCATTGAGTCAGAGTGAGAGGTGTTTGTGTCTGTGTGTTCTGGTATAGGCTGAGAATTGAGGCACACTGAGGTGTGTGTGCACATGTGTGTGTGTGTGCTGGTACAGCCTGCACATTGAGTCATATTGAGTTGTTTGTGGGTGTATGTACAGGTAGAGGCAGCACATTGAGTCACAGTGAGGTGTATGTGTGTGATGTTATACGCTATGCACTGATTCATAGGGAGGTTTGTGTGTGTGTGTGTGCACTTTCTGGTATAGGATTTGCATTGAATCACACTGAGCTGTGTTTTTGAGTGTCAGTATGTGTGCATGTGTCGAGGTATGGGCTGTGGATTGACTCACAGTTTGCTGTATGTGCTTCTCTGTGTGTGTATGTCTGCTAGCATATCATGTGCATTGAGTCACAGGGAGCCGTGTGTGTGTGTGTGTTTCCAGGTATAGAGTGTGCATTCATTCACAGTCAGCCATGTGTGTGTGTGTGAGAGTGCACTGGTATAGGATATGCAGTGAGTCACAGTGAGGGGTGTTTGTTTCATTGTGCGTGTGCTTTCACAGGCTTACCGGCACAGTGAGATGTGGGTATGAGTGTGCCTGTGTGTGTGTGCTGCCATACACTGTGCCTTGAGTCACAGTGAGCTGTGTTGTGTGTTTGGTGCTGGTATGGAATGGGCACTGACTCACAGTGAGCCATGTGTGTGTGCTTGTACAGGCGATTGAATCATCGTGAGACATGTATGAGTGCATGTTAGTATGTGTGTGTGTTCACATATAGGCTGTGCATTGAATCACAATAAGGTGTGTACGTGTTCGTGTGTGGGCTATTACAGATTGTGCATTGAGTCACAGTGTCATGTGAGTGTGTGCAGGCTGGTATAGACTGTGCATTGTGTCACAGTGAGGGATGTGTGTGTCTGTGTGTTCTCATGTAGGATGACCATCGAGTCACACTTTGGTGTGTGTGTGTGTGTGTGTGTGCTGGTATAGGTTGCATATCGCATCACAGTGATGTGTGTGTTTGTTTCTGTGCAGGTACAGGCTGCACATTGAGTCACAGTGAGGTGTATGTGTGTGTGTGTGTGTGATGTCATACGCTGTGCACTGAGTCACAGTGAGCCGTGTGGTTGTGCTGGTATAAACTGAGCATTGGATCACACTGAGGTGTCATGTGTGTGTATGTGCTGGTGTGGATTGTACATTGAGTCACAACCATGTGTGAGTTTTTGTATGTGTGTGTGCTGGTACAGGCTGTGCATTCAGTCACAGGGAGGTGAGTGTGTGTGTGGGTGCACGTGCTGGTATATGCTTTGCATTGAGTCACACTAAGCTGTGTGTGAGTGTTTGTATGTGTGTGTGTGTGTGGAAGTACAGGCTGTGTATTGATTCACAGTGAGCCATGTGTGTTTCTTTGTGTGTGTAACTCTGCGAGCATACACTGTGCACTAAGTAACAGGGAGCCATGTGTGTGTGTCTATGTATGTTTTGGCATACTGTGAGCATTGAGTCAAACTGAGGTGTGTTCTGTGTGACTGTATGCACTGGCATGAAATGTGCATGGAATCACATAGAGCTGTGCATGTGTGTGTGTGTGTATTTGGTGGTGTAGAGACTGTATTGTGTCGCAGTAAGCTGTGTGTGTATATGTGTGTGTGCTGGTATAGCCTGTGCATTGAGTCACAGTGAACTGTGTGTGTGTGTTTGCTGGGGTAGGCTGTGCTTTGATTCAAGGTGAGCTGTGAGTGTGTGTGCGGTGCTGGTATGGACTGTGCACTGAGTCACAGGGAACCGTGTGTGTGTCTATGTGTGTTTTGGTATAAAGTGAGCATTGAATCACACTGAGTGGTGTGCTGTGTGTTTTTGTGCACTGGTATGGAGTCTGCATGGAATCACAGTGAGCTGTGCATGTGTGTGTGTGTATTTGGTTGTGTAGAGTCTCTATTGCATCACAATAAGCTGTGTGTGTGTGTGATGGTACAGGATGTGCACTGTGTCATAGAGAGCAGTGTGTGTGTGTCTCTGCTGGTATAGGCTGTGCATTGACTCACAGTGAGCCTTGTGTGTGTGCAAGTACAATCTGAGCATTGAGTTACAGTGAGATGTGTTGCATGTGTTTGTGCTGGTAAGAACTGTACATTATGTCAGAATGAGCCGTGCATGTGTGTGTGTGTCTGTGTGTGCGTCTGTGTGCTGGTAGAGGTTGAGCACTGAATCACAGTTAGGTGTGTGTCTGTGAGTGTTCGTATGGGCTTTGCATTGAGTCACTGAGGTGTATGTGTGTGTTTGTGTGTGTGTGTGGTGCTACAGATTTCATTGAATCACAGTGAGCCTTGTGTGTGTCTGTGTGCTGATATAGGCTGTGGATTGAGTCACAGTGAGTTATGTGTGTGTGTGTGCTGCTGTAGACTGCGCATTGAGTCAAAGTGAGTTGTTTGTGTGTTACTGTGCTCGTGTAGACTGTGCCTTGAATCACAGTGAGCATGTCTGTGTGTGTGTGCACTAGTATGTGTGGAGCATTTAATCAGTTATTTGTGTTTGTGTGTTTGTGTGCTCGTATGGTCTTTGCATTGAGTAACTGAGGTGTGTGTGTGTGTGTGGTGATACAGACTGTGCATTGAGTCACAGTGAGCCGTGTGTGTGTGTATGAGAGTGTGTGTGTTGGTGGGCTTTCATTGATTCCATGGGGTGTGTGTGTCTGTGTTTGTTGTGCTAAAGATTGCATTGAGTCACAGTGAGTCGTGTGTGTGTGTGCTGGTATACGCGATTGATTGAGTCACGGTCAGCCGTGCATGATGTGCATGATGGTATGTGTGTGTGTTCTTCTATAGGCTGTGCATTGAGTCACAGTGAACCCTGTATCTGTGCAGGTGTGTATGTGTGTGTGCTGGTATAGGCTGTGCATTGAGTCCCACTGAGGTGTGTGTGTATGCTTGTGTGTTTTGGTATACATTGTACATTGAGTCAGAGTGCTGTGTGTTTGTGTGCACGCTGGTATAGTCTGTGCATTGAGTCACAGTTATGTGCGTGTGTGTCTGCGTGTTCTGGTATAGGCTGACCGTTGTGTCACACAGGGGTGTGTGTGTGCTGGTATAGGCTCCACTTTTTGTCACAGTGAGGTGTGTGTGTGTGTATGTGCAGGTACAGGCTGCACATTGAGTCACAGTGTGGGGTGTGTGTGTGTGATGTTATATGCTGTGCATTAGGACACAGTGAGCCGTGTGTGTGTGCTGGTATAATCTGAGCATTGAGTCACAGTGTGGTGTGGTGTGTGTGCCTTTGCTGGTATGGACTGTGCATTGAATCCCAGCCCTGTGTTAGTGTTTGTGTATTTGGTGCTGTAGAGTCTGCATGAGTCACAGTAAGGTGTGTGTGTGTGCTGCTATAGGCCTAGAATTGAGTCACACCTAGGTGAGTGTATGTGTATGTGTATGCTGATATGGGATTTGCATTGAATCACTGAGCGGTGTGTGTGTGTGTATGTGTGTACAGTTATTGGCTGTGCATTGAGTCACAGTGAACCATGTGTGTGTGGCGAGCTGCTATAGTCACAGCACTGAGTCACAGATAAATGTGTGGGAGTTGTGTGTGTATGTGTGTGTGTGTATTTGCTGGTGTAGACTGTGCATTGAGTCACAGTGAGTAGTGCGGTGTGTTTGTGTCTGTCATGGTATGGACTGTGGTTTAATCCACTTTGACATGAACTAGTGTGCATGTTTGCGTGTGTGTGTGTGTGTGTGTGTGTGCTGGCACTGGATGACCATTGAGACACAGTGGGCTGTGTGTGTCTGTGTGTCTCTGTGTGCGCTGATATAGACTCTGTATTCAGTCACTGTGAGCTGTGTGTGTGTGTGTATATGTGTGCTCATATAGGCTGTGCATTGAGTCACAGTGTAGTGTTTGTGTGTGTGTGTGCTGGTACAGGAAGCGTTTTCAGTCACAGTCTCGTGTGTGTGTGTGTGCATGTGAGTTTGTGTGCTGGTATGGGCTTTATTGTGCTGGTATGGGCATTATTGACTCATGGGTGCGTGTGTGAGTGTGTGGTGATACAGACTGCATTGAGTCACAGTGAGCTGTGTGCGGGTGTGCTGGTATAGGCGATTGATTGAGTACCAGTGAGCCATGTGTGAGTGCGTGTTGGGTTGTGTGTGTGTTCTGATATACGCTGTGCATTGAGTCACAGTGAGGCCTGCATCTGTGCATGTGTGTGTGTGTGTGCGTGTGTGCTGGTATAGGCTGAGCTTTGAGTCACTCTGAGGTGTGTGTGCATGTGCTTGTAACATTGTGCCTTGATTCACTGTGCCATGTGAGTGTGTGTGCATGCTGGTATAGGTTGTGCATTGAGTCAGAGTGAGAGGTGTTTGTGTCTGTGTGTTCTGGTATAGGCTGAGAATTGAGGCACACTGAGGTGTGTGTGCACATGTGTGTGTGTGTGCTGGTACAGCCTGCACATTGAGTCATATTGAGTTGTTTGTGGGTGTATGTGCAGGTAGAGGCAGCACATTGAGTAACAGTGAGGTGTATGTGTGTGATGTTATACGCTATGCACTGATTCATAGGGAGGTTTGTGTGTGTGTGTGTGCACTTTCTGGTATAGGATTTGCATTGAATCACACTGAGCTGTGTTTTTGAGTGTCAGTATGTGTGCATGTGTCGAGGTATGGGCTGTGGATTGACTCACAGTTTGCTGTATGTGCTTCTCTGTGTGTGTATGTCTGCTAGCATATCCTGTGCACTGAGTCACAGGGAGCCGTGTGTGTGTGTGTGTTTGTGTGTTTCCAGGTATAGAGTGTGCATTCATTCACAGTCAGCCATGTGTGTGTGTGTGAGAGTGCACTGGTATAGGATATGCAGTGAGTCACAGTGAGGGGTGTTTGTTTCATTGTGCGTGTGCTTTCACAGGCTTACCGGCACAGTGAGATGTGGGTATGAGTGTGCCTGTGTGTGTGTGCTGCCATACACTGTGCCTTGAGTCACAGTGAGCTGTGTTGTGTGTTTGGTGCTGGTATGGAATGGGCACTGACTCACAGTGAGCCATGTGTGTGTGCTTGTACAGGCAATTGAATCATCGTGAGACATGTATGAGTGCATGTTAGTATGTGTGTGTGTTCACATATAGGCTGTGCATTGAATCACAATAAGGTGTGTACGTGTTCGTGTGTGGGCTATTACAGATTGTGCATTGAGTCACAGTGTCATGTGAGTGTGTGCAGGCTGGTATAGACTGTGCATTGTGTCACAGTGAGGGATGTGTGTGTCTGTGTGTTCTCATGTAGGATGACCATCGAGTCACACTTTGGGGTGTGTGTGTGTGTGTGTGTGTGTGTGTGTGTGCTGGTATAGGTTGCATATCGCATCACAGTGATGTGTGTGTTTGTTTCTGTGCAGGTACAGGCTGCACATTGAGTCACAGTGAGGTGTATGTGTGTGTGTGTGTGTGATGTCATACGCTGTGCACTGAGTCACAGTGAGCCGTGTGGTTGTGCTGGTATAAACTGAGGATTGGATCACACTGAGGTGTCATGTGTGTGTATGTGCTGGTGTGGATTGTACATTGAGTCACAACTATGTGTGAGTTTTTGTATGTGTGTGTGCTGGTACAGGCTGTGCATTCAGTCACAGGGAGGTGAGTGTGTGTGTGGGTGCACGTGCTGGTATATGCTTTGCATTGAGTCACACTAAGCTGTGTGTGAGTGTTTGTATGTGTGTGTGTGTGTGGAAGTACAGGCTGTGTATTGATTCACAGTGAGCCATGTATGTTTCTTTGTGTGTGTAACTCTGCGAGCATACACTGTGCACTAAGTAACAGGGAGCCATGTGTGTGTGTCTATGTATGTTTTGGCATACTGTGAGCATTGAGTAAAACTGAGGTGTGTTCTGTGTGACTGTATGCACTGGCATGAAATGTGCATGGAATCACATAGAGCTGTGCATGTGTGTGTGTGTGTATTTGGTGGTGTAGAGACTGTATTGTGTCGCAGTAAGCTGTGTGTGTATATGTGTGTGTGCTGGTATAGCCTGTGCATTGAGTCACAGTGAACTGTGTGTGTGTGTTTGCTGGGGTAGGCTGTGCTTTGATTCAAGGTGAGCTGTGAGTGTGTGTGCGGTGCTGGTATGGACTGTGCACTGAGTCACAGGGAACCGTGTGTGTGTCTATGTGTGTTTTGGTATAAAGTGAGCATTGAATCACACTGAGTGGTGTGCTGTGTGTTTTTGTGCACTGGTATGGAGTCTGCATGGAATCACAGTGAGCTGTGTGTGTGTGTGTGTGTATTTGGTTGTGTAGAGTCTTTATTGCATCACAATAAGCTGTGTGTGTGTGTGATGGTACAGGATGTGCACTGTGTCATAGAGAGCAGTGTGTGTGTGTCTCTGCTGGTATAGGCTGTGCATTGACTCACAGTGAGCCTTGTGTGTGTGCAAGTACAATCTGAGCATTGAGTTACAGTGAGATGTGTTGCATGTGTTTGTGCTGGTAAGAACTGTACATTATGTCAGAATGAGCCGTGCATGTGTGTGTGTGTCTGTGTGTGCGTCTGTGTGCTGGTAGAGGTTGAGCACTGAATCACAGTTAGGTGTGTGTCTGTGAGTGTTCGTATGGGCTTTGCATTGAGTCACTGAGGTGTATGTGTGTGTTTGTGTGTGTGTGTGGTGCTACAGATTTCATTGAATCACAGTGAGCCTTGTGTGTGTCTGTGTGCTGATATAGGCTGTGGATTGAGTCACAGTGAGTTATGTGTGTGTGTGTGCTGCTGTAGACTGCGCATTGAGTCAAAATGAGTTGTTTGTGTGTTACTGTGCTCGTGTAGACTGTGCCTTGAATCACAGTGAGCATGTCTGTGTGTGTGTGCACTAGTATGTGTGGAGCATTTAATCAGTTATTTGTGTTTGTGTGTTTGTGTGCTCGTATGGTCTTTGCATTGAGTAACTGAGGTGTGTGTGTGTGTTTGGTGATACAGACTGTGCATTGAGTCACAGTGAGCCGTGTGTGTGTGTATGAGAGTGTGTGTGTTGGTGGGCTTTCATTGATTCCATGGGGTGTGTGTGTCTGTGTTTGTTGTGCTAAAGACTGCATTGAGTCACAGTGAGTCGTGTGTGTGTGTGCTGGTATACGCGATTGATTGAGTCACGGTCAGCCGTGCATGATGTGCATGATGGTATGTGTGTGTGTTCTTCTATAGGCTGTGCATTGAGTCACAGTGAACCCTGTATCTGTGCAGGTGTGTATGTGTGTGTGCTGGTATAGGCTGTGCATTGAGTCCCACTGAGGTGTGTGTGTATGCTTGTGTGTTTTGGTATACATTGTACATTGAGTCAGAGTGCTGTGTGTTTGTGTGCACGCTGGTATAGTCTGTGCATTGAGTCACAGTTATGTGTGTGTGTGTCTGCGTGTTCTGGTATAGGCTGACCGTTGTGTCACACAGGGGTGTGTGTGTGCTGGTATAGGCTCCACTTTTTGTCACAGTGAGGTGTGTGTGTGTGTATGTGCAGGTACAGGCTGCACATTGAGTCACAGTGTGGGGTGTGTGTGTGTGTGATGTTATATGCTGTGCATTAGGACACAGTGAGCCGTGTGTGTGTGCTGGTATAATCTGAGCATTGAGTCACAGTGTGGTGTGGTGTGTGTGCCTTTGCTGGTATGGACTGTGCATTGAATCCCAGCCCTGTGTTAGTGTTTGTGTATTTGGTGCTGTAGAGTCTGCATGAGTCACAGTAAGGTGTGTGTGTGTGCTGCTATAGGCCTAGAATTGAGTCACACCTAGGTGAGTGTATGTGTATGTGTATGCTGATATGGGATTTGCATTGAATCACTGAGCGGTGTGTGTGTGTGTATGTGTGTACAGTTATTGGCTGTGCATTGAGTCACAGTGAACCATGTGTGTGTGGCGAGCTGCTATAGTCACAGCACTGAGTCACAGTTAAATGTGTGGGAGTTGTGTGTGTATGTGTGTGTGTGTATTTGCTGGTGTAGACTGTGCATTGAGTCACAGTGAGTAGTGCGGTGTGTTTGTGTCTGTGATGGTATGGACTGTGGTTTAATCCACTTTGACATGAACTATTGTGTGTGTTTGCGTGTGTGTGTGTGTGCTGGCACTGGATGACCATTGAGACACAGTGGGCTGTGTGTGTCTGTGTGTCTGTGTGTGCGCTGATATAGACTCTGTATTCAGTCACTGTGAGCTGTGTGTGTGTGTATATGTGTGCTCGTATAGGCTGTGCATTGAGTCACAGTGTAGTGTTTGTGTGTGTGTGTGCTGGTACAGGAAGCGTTTTCAGTCACAGTCTCGTGTGTGTGTGTGTGAATGTGAGTTTGTGTGCTGGTAATGGCTTTATAGTGCTGGTATGGGCGTTATTGACTCATGGGTGCGTGTGTGAGTGTGTGGTGATACAGACTGCATTGAGTCACAGTGAACTGTGTGCGTGTGTGCTGGTATAGGCGATTGATTGAGTACCAGTGAGCCATGTGTGAGTGCGTGTTGGGGTGTGTGTGTGTTCTGGTATAGGCTGTGCATTAAGTCACAGTGAGTCCTGCATCTGTGCATGTGTGTGTGTGTGTGCGTGTGTGCTGGTATAGGCTGAGCTTTGAGTCACTCTGAGGTGTGTGTGCATGTGCTTGTAACATTGTGCCTTGATTCACTGTGCCATGTGAGTGTGTGTGCATGCTGGTATAGGTTGTGCATTGAGTCAGAGTGAGAGGTGTTTGTGTCTGTGTGTTCTGGTATAGGCTGAGAATTGAGGCACACTGAGGTGTGTGTGTATGCTTGTGTGTTTTGGTATACATTGTACATTGAGTCAGAGTGCTGTGTGTTTGTGTGCACGCTGGTATAGTCTGTGCATTGAGTCACAGTTATGTGTGTGTGTGTCTGCGTGTTCTGGTATAGGCTGACCGTTGTGTCACACAGGGGTGTGTGTGTGCTGGTATAGGCTCCACTTTTTGTCACAGTGAGGTGTGTGTGTGTGTATGTGCAGGTACAGGCTGCACATTGAGTCACAGTGTGGGGTGTGTGTGTGTGTGATGTTATATGCTGTGCATTAGGACACAGTGAGCCGTGTGTGTGTGCTGGTATAATCTGAGCATTGAGTCACAGTGTGGTGTGGTGTGTGTGCCTTTGCTGGTATGGACTGTGCATTGAATCCCAGCCCTGTGTTAGTGTTTGTGTATTTGGTGCTGTAGAGTCTGCATGAGTCACAGTAAGGTGTGTGTGTGTGCTGCTATAGGCCTAGAATTGAGTCACACCTAGGTGAGTGTATGTGTATGTGTATGCTGATATGGGATTTGCATTGAATCACTGAGCGGTGTGTGTGTGTGTATGTGTGTACAGTTATTGGCTGTGCATTGAGTCACAGTGAACCATGTGTGTGTGGCGAGCTGCTATAGTCACAGCACTGAGTCACAGTTAAATGTGTGGGAGTTGTGTGTGTATGTGTGTGTGTGTATTTGCTGGTGTAGACTGTGCATTGAGTCACAGTGAGTAGTGCGGTGTGTTTGTGTCTGTGATGGTATGGACTGTGGTTTAATCCACTTTGACATGAACTATTGTGTGTGTTTGCGTGTGTGTGTGTGTGCTGGCACTGGATGACCATTGAGACACAGTGGGCTGTGTGTGTCTGTGTGTCTGTGTGTGCGCTGATATAGACTCTGTATTCAGTCACTGTGAGCTGTGTGTGTGTGTGTATATGTGTGCTCGTATAGGCTGTGCATTGAGTCACAGTGTAGTGTTTGTGTGTGTGTGTGCTGGTACAGGAAGCGTTTTCAGTCACAGTCTCGTGTGTGTGTGTGTGCATGTGAGTTTGTGTGCTGGTATGGGCTTTATTGTGCTGGTATGGGCATTATTGACTCATGGGTGCGTGTGTGAGTGTGTGGTGATACAGACTGCATTGAGTCACAGTGAGCTGTGTGCGTGTGTGCTGGTATAGGCGATTGATTGAGTACCAGTGAGCCATGTGTGAGTGCGTGTTGGGTTGTGTGTGTGTTCTGATATACGCTGTGCATTGAGTCACAGTGAGGCCTGCATCTGTGCATGTGTTTGTGTGTGTGCGTGTGTGCTGGTATAGGCTGAGCTTTGAGTCACTCTGAGGTGTGTGTGCATGTGCTTGTAACATTGTGCCTTGATTCACTGTGCCATGTGAGTGTGTGTGCATGCTGGTATAGGTTGTGCATTGAGTCAGAGGGAGAGGTGTTTGTGTCTGTGTGTTCTGGTATAGGCTGAGAATTGAGGCACACTGAGGTGTGTGTGCACATGTGTGTGTGTGTGCTGGTACAGCCTGCACATTGAGTCATATTGAGTTGTTTGTGGGTGTATGTGCAGGTAGAGGCAGCACATTGAGTAACAGTGAGGTGTATGTGTGTGATGTTATACGCTATGCACTGATTCATAGGGAGGTTTGTGTGTGTGTGTGTGCACTTTCTGGTATAGGATTTGCATTGAATCACACTGAGCTGTGTTTTTGAGTGTCAGTATGTGTGCATGTGTCGAGGTATGGGCTGTGGATTGACTCACAGTTTGCTGTATGTGCTTCTCTGTGTGTGTATGTCTGCTAGCATATCCTGTGCACTGAGTCACAGGGAGCCGTGTGTGTGTGTGTGTTTGTGTGTTTCCAGGTATAGAGTGTGCATTCATTCACAGTCAGCCATGTGTGTGTGTGTGAGAGTGCACTGGTATAGGATATGCAGTGAGTCACAGTGAGGGGTGTTTGTTTCATTGTGCGTGTGCTTTCACAGGGTTACCGGCACAGTGAGATGTGGGTATGAGTGTGCCTGTGTGTGTGTGCTGCCATACACTGTGCCTTGAGTCACAGTGAGCTGTGTTGTGTGTTTGGTGCTGGTATGGAATGGGCACTGACTCACAGTGAGCCATGTGTGTGTGCTTGTACAGGCGATTGAATCATCGTGAGACATGTATGAGTGCATGTTAGTATGTGTGTGTGTTCACATATAGGCTGTGCATTGAATCACAATAAGGTGTGTACGTGTTCGTGTGTGGGCTATTACAGATTGTGCATTGAGTCACAGTGTCATGTGAGTGTGTGCAGGCTGGTATAGACTGTGCATTGTGTCACAGTGAGGGATGTGTGTGTCTGTGTGTTCTCATGTAGGATGACCATCGAGTCACACTTTGGTGTGTGTGTGTGTGTGTGTGCTGGTATAGGTTGCATATCGCATCACAGTGATGTGTGTGTTTGTTTCTGTGCAGGTACAGGCTGCACATTGAGTCACAGTGAGGTGTATGTGTGTGTGTGTGTGTGATGTCATACGCTGTGCACTGAGTCACAGTGAGCCGTGTGGTTGTGCTGGTATAAACTGAGCATTGGATCACACTGAGGTGTCATGTGTGTGTATGTGCTGGTGTGGATTGTACATTGAGTCACAACTATGTGTGAGTTTTTGTATGTGTGTGTGCTGGTACAGGCTGTGCATTCAGTCACAGGGAGGTGAGTGTGTGTGTGGGTGCACGTGCTGGTATATGCTTTGCATTGAGTCACACTAAGCTGTGTGTGAGTGTTTGTATGTGTGTGTGTGTGTGGAAGTACAGGCTGTGTATTGATTCACAGTGAGCCATGTGTGTTTCTTTGTGTGTGTAACTCTGCGAGCATACACTGTGCACTAAGTAACAGGGAGCCATGTGTGTGTGTCTATGTATGTTTTGGCATACTGTGAGCATTGAGTCAAACTGAGGTGTGTTCTGTGTGACTGTATGCACTGGCATGAAATGTGCATGGAATCACATAGAGCTGTGCATGTGTGTGTGTGTGTATTTGGTGGTGTAGAGACTGTATTGTGTCGCAGTAAGCTGTGTGTGTATATGTGTGTGTGCTGGTATAGCCTGTGCATTGAGTCACAGTGAACTGTGTGTGTGTGTTTGCTGGGGTAGGCTGTGCTTTGATTCAAGGTGAGCTGTGAGTGTGTGTGCGGTGCTGGTATGGACTGTGCACTGAGTCACAGGGAACCGTGTGTGTGTCTATGTGTGTTTTGGTATAAAGTGAGCATTGAATCACACTGAGTGGTGTGCTGTGTGTTTTTGTGCACTGGTATGGAGTCTGCATGGAATCACAGTGAGCTGTGCGTGTGTGTGTGTGTATTTGCTGTGTAGAGTCTTTATTGCATCACAATAAGCTGTGTGTGTGTGTGATGGTACAGGATGTGCACTGTGTCATAGAGAGCAGTGTGTGTGTGTCTCTGCTGGTATAGGCTGTGCATTGACTCACAGTGAGCCTTGTGTGTGTGCAAGTACAATCTGAGCATTGAGTTACAGTGAGATGTGTTGCATGTGTTTGTGCTGGTAAGAACTGTACATTATGTCAGAATGAGCCGTGCATGTGTGTGTGTGTCTGTGTGTGCGTCTGTGTGCTGGTAGAGGTTGAGCACTGAATCACAGTTAGGTGTGTGTCTGTGAGTGTTCGTATGGGCTTTGCATTGAGTCACTGAGGTGTATGTGTGTGTTTGTGTGTGTGTGTGGTGCTACAGATTTCATTGAATCACAGTGAGCCTTGTGTGTGTCTGTGTGCTGATATAGGCTGTGGATTGAGTCACAGTGAGTTATGTGTGTGTGTGTGCTGCTGTAGACTGCGCATTGAGTCAAAATGAGTTGTTTGTGTGTTACTGTGCTCGTGTAGACTGTGCCTTGAATCACAGTGAGCATGTCTGTGTGTGTGTGCACTAGTATGTGTGGAGCATTTAATCAGTTATTTGTGTTTGTGTGTTTGTGTGCTCGTATGGTCTTTGCATTGAGTAACTGAGGTGTGTGTGTGTGTGTGGTGATACAGACTGTGCATTGAGTCACAGTGAGCCGTGTGTGTGTGTATGAGAGTGTGTGTGTTGGTGGGCTTTCATTGATTCCATGGGGTGTGTGTGTCTGTGTTTGTTGTGCTAAAGACTGCATTGAGTCACAGTGAGTCGTGTGTGTGTGTGCTGGTATACGCGATTGATTGAGTCACGGTCAGCCGTGCATGATGTGCATGATGGTATGTGTGTGTGTTCTTCTATAGGCTGTGCATTGAGTCACAGTGAACCCTGTATCTGTGCAGGTGTGTATATGTGTGTGCTGGTATAGGCTGTGCATTGAGTCCCACTGAGGTGTGTGTGTATGCTTGTGTGTTTTGGTATACATTGTACATTGAGTCAGAGTGCTGTGTGTTTGTGTGCACGCTGGTATAGTCTGTGCATTGAGTCACAGTTATGTGTGTGTGTGTCTGCGTGTTCTGGTATAGGCTGACCGTTGTGTCACACAGGGGTGTGTGTGTGCTGGTATAGGCTCCACTTTTTGTCACAGTGAGGTGTGTGTGTGTGTATGTGCAGGTACAGGCTGCACATTGAGTCACAGTGTGGGGTGTGTGTGTGTGTGATGTTATATGCTGTGCATTAGGACACAGTGAGCCGTGTGTGTGTGCTGGTATAATCTGAGCATTGAGTCACAGTGTGGTGTGGTGTGTGTGCCTTTGCTGGTATGGACTGTGCATTGAATCCCAGCCCTGTGTTAGTGTTTGTGTATTTGGTGCTGTAGAGTCTGCATGAGTCACAGTAAGGTGTGTGTGTGTGCTGCTATAGGCCTAGAATTGAGTCACACCTAGGTGAGTGTATGTGTATGTGTATGCTGATATGGGATTTGCATTGAATCACTGAGCGGTGTGTGTGTGTGTATGTGTGTACAGTTATTGGCTGTGCATTGAGTCACAGTGAACCATGTGTGTGTGGCGAGCTGCTATAGTCACAGCACTGAGTCACAGTTAAATGTGTGGGAGTTGTGTGTGTATGTGTGTGTGTGTATTTGCTGGTGTAGACTGTGCATTGAGTCACAGTGAGTAGTGCGGTGTGTTTGTGTCTGTCATGGTATGGACTGTGGTTTAATCCACTTTGACATGAACTATTGTGTGTGTTTGCGTGTGTGTGTGTGTGCTGGCACTGGATGACCATTGAGACACAGTGGGCTGTGTGTGTCTGTGTGTCTGTGTGTGCGCTGATATAGACTCTGTATTCAGTCACTGTGAGCTGTGTGTGTGTGTATATGTGTGCTCGTATAGGCTGTGCATTGAGTCACAGTGTAGTGTTTGTGTGTGTGTGTGCTGGTACAGGAAGCGTTTTCAGTCACAGTCTCGTGTGTGTGTGTGTGAATGTGAGTTTGTGTGCTGGTAATGGCTTTATAGTGCTGGTATGGGCGTTATTGACTCATGGGTGCGTGTGTGAGTGTGTCGTGATACAGACTGCATTGAGTCACAGTGAACTGTGTGCGTGTGTGCTGGTATAGGCGATTGATTGAGTACCAGTGAGCCATGTGTGAGTGCGTGTTGGGGTGTGTGTGTGTTCTGGTATAGGCTGTGCATTAAGTCACAGTGAGTCCTGCATCTGTGCATGTGTGTGTGTGTGTGCGTGTGTGCTGGTATAGGCTGAGCTTTGAGTCACTCTGAGGTGTGTGTGCATGTGCTTGTAACATTGTGCCTTGATTCACTGTGCCATGTGAGTGTGTGTGCATGCTGGTATAGGTTGTGCATTGAGTCAGAGGGAGAGGTGTTTGTGTCTGTGTGTTCTGGTATAGGCTGAGAATTGAGGCACACTGAGGTGTGTGTGCACATGTGTGTGTGTGTGCTGGTACAGCCTGCACATTGAGTCATATTGAGTTGTTTGTGGGTGTATGTGCAGGTAGAGGCAGCACATTGAGTTACAGTGAGGTGTATGTGTGTGATGTTATACGCTATGCACTGATTCATAGGGAGGTTTGTGTGTGTGTGTGTGCACTTTCTGGTATAGGATTTGCATTGAATCACACTGAGCTGTGTTTTTGAGTGTCAGTATGTGTGCATGTGTCGAGGTATGGGCTGTGGATTGACTCACAGTTTGCTGTATGTGCTTCTCTGTGTGTGTATGTCTGCTAGCATATCCTGTGCACTGAGTCACAGGGAGCCGTGTGTGTGTGTGTGTTTCCAGGTATAGAGTGTGCATTCATTCACAGTCAGCCATGTGTGTGTGTGTGAGAGTGCACTGGTATAGGATATGCAGTGAGTCACAGTGAGGGGTGTTTGTTTCATTGTGCGTGTGCTTTCACAGGCTTACCGGCACAGTGAGATGTGGGTATGAGTGTGCCTGTGTGTGTGTGCTGCCATACACTGTGCCTTGAGTCACAGTGAGCTGTGTTGTGTGTTTGGTGCTGGTATGGAATGGGCACTGATTCACAGTGAGCCATGTGTGTGTGCTTGTACAGGCGATTGAATCATCGTGAGACATGTGTGAGTGCATGTTAGTATGTGTGTGTGTTCACATATAGGCTGTGCATTGAATCACAATAAGGTGTGTACGTGTTCATGTGTGGGCTATTACAGATTGTGCATTGAGTCACAGTGGCATGTGAGTGTGTGCAGGCTGGTATAGACTGTGCATTGTGTCACAGTGAGGGATGTGTGTGTCTGTGTGTTCTCATGTAGGATGACCATCGAGTCACACTTTGGTGTGTGTGTGTGTGTGTGTGCTGGTATAGGTTGCATATCGCATCACAGTGATGTGTGTGTTTGTTTCTGTGCAGGTACAGGCTGCACATTGAGTCACAGTGAGGTGTATGTGTGTGTGTGTGTGTGATATCATACGCTGTGCACTGAGTCACAGTGAGCCGTGTGGTTGTGCTGGTATAAACTGAGCATTGGATCACACTGAGGTGTCATGTGTGTGTATGTGCTGGTGTGGATTGTACATTGAGTCACAACGATGTGTGAGTTTTTGTATGTGTGTGTGCTGGTACAGGCTGTGCATTCAGTCACAGGGAGGTGAGTGTGTGTGTGGGTGCACGTGCTGGTATATGCTTTGCATTGAGTCACACTAAGCTGTGTGTGAGTGTTTGTATGTGTGTGTGTGTGTGGAGGTACAGGCTGTGTATTGATTCCCAGTGAGCCATGTGTGTTTCTTTGTGTGTGTAACTCTGCTAGCATACACTGTGCACTAAGTAACAGGGAGCCATGTGTGTGTGTCTATGTATGTTTTGGCATACTGTGAGCATTGAGTCAAACTGAGGTGTGTTCTGTGTGACTGTATGCACTGGCATGGAATGTGCATGGAATCACATAGAGCTGTGCATGTGTGTGTGTGTGTATTTGGTGGTGTAGAGACTGTATTGTGTCGCAGTAAGCTGTGTGTGTATATGTGTGTGTGCTGGTATAGCCTGTGCATTGAGTCACAGTGAACTGTGTGTGTGTGTTTGCTGGGGTAGGCTGTGCTTTGATTCAAGGTGAGCTGTGAGTGTGTGTGCGGTGCTGGTATGGACTGTGCACTGAGTCACAGAGAACCGTGTGTGTGTCTATGTGTGTTTTGGTATAAAGTGAGCATTGAATCACACTGAGTTGTGTGCTGTGTGTTTTTGTGCACTGGTATGGAGTCTGCATGGAATCACAGTGAGCTGTGCGTGTGTGTGTGTGTATTTGGTTGTGTAGAGTCTCTATTGCATCACAATAAGCTGTGTGTTTGTGTGATGGTACAGGATGTGCACTGTGTCATAGAGAGCAGTGTGTGTGTGTCTCTGCTGGTTTAGGCTGTGCATTGACTCACAGTGAGCCTTGTGTGTGTGCAAGTACAGTCTGAGCATTGAGTTACAGTGAGATGTGTTGCATGTGTTTGTGCTGGTAAGAACTGTACATTATGTCAGAATGAGCCGTGCATGTGTGTGTGTGTCTGTGTGTGCGTCTGTGTGCTGGTAGAGGTTGAGCACTGAATCACAGTTAGGTGTGTGTCTGTGAGTGTTCGTATGGGCTTTGCATTGAGTCACTGAGGTGTATGTGTGTGTTTGTGTGTGTGTGTGGTGCTACAGATTTCATTGAATCACAGTGAGCCTTGTGTGTGTCTGTGTGCTGATATAGGCTGTGGATTGAGTCACAGTGAGTTATGTGTGTGTGTGTGCTGCTGTAGACTGCGCATTGAGTCAAAATGAGTTGTTTGTGTGTTACTGTGCTCGTGTAGACTGTGCCTTGAATCACAGTGAGCATGTCTGTGTGTGTGTGCACTAGTATGTGTGGAGCATTTAATCAGTTATTTGTGTTTGTGTGTTTGTGTGCTCATATGGTCTTTGCATTGAGTAACTGAGGTGTATGTGTGTGTGTGTGTGTGGTGATACAGACTGTGCATTGAGTCACAGTGAGCCGTGTGTGTGTGTATGAGAGTGTGTGTGTTGGTGGGCTTTCATTGATTCCATGGGGTGTGTGTGTCTGTGTTTGTTGTGCTAAAGACTGCATTGAGTCACAGTGAGTCGTGTGTGTGTGTGCTGGTATACGCGATTGATTGAGTCACGGTCAGCCGTGCATGATGTGCATGATGGTATGTGTGTGTGTTCTTCTATAGGCTGTGCATTGAGTCACAGTGAACCCTGTATCTGTGCAGGTGTGTATGTGTGTGTGCTGGTATAGGCTGTGCATTGAGTCCCACTGAGGTGTGTGTGTATGCTTGTGTGTTTTGGTATACATTGTACATTGAGTCAGAGTGCTGTGTGTTTGTGTGCACGCTGGTA
Source organism: Grampus griseus (assembly GCF_964374135.1). NCBI lineage: Eukaryota > Metazoa > Chordata > Mammalia > Artiodactyla > Delphinidae > Grampus > Grampus griseus. The sequence goes on along the minus strand of NC_139016.1, from coordinate 9,674,900 downwards.
TAGTCTGTGCATTGAGTCACAGTTATGTGTGTGTGTGTCTGCGTGTTCTGGTACAGGCTGACCATTGTGTCACACAGGGGTGTGTGTGTGCTGGTATAGGTTCCACTTTTTGTCACAGTGAGGTGTGTGTGTGTGTATGTGCAGGTACAGGCTGCACATTGAGTCACAGTGTGGGGTGTGTGTGTGTGTGATGTTATATGCTGTGCACTAGGACACAGTGAGCCGTGTGTGTGTGCTGGTATAATCTGAGCATTGAGTCACAGTGTGGTGTGGTGTGTGTGCCTTTGCTGGTATGGACTGTGCATTGAATCCCAGCCCTGTGTTAGTGTTTGTGTATTTGGTGCTGTAGAGTCTGCATGAGTCACAGTAAGGTGTGTGTGTGTGCTGCTATAGGCCTAGAATTGAGTCACACCTAGGTGAGTGTATGTGTATGTGTATGCTGATATGGGATTTGCATTGAATCACTGAGCGGTGTGTGTGTGTGTATGTGTGTACAGTTATTGGCTGTGCATTGAGTCACAGTGAACCATGTGTGTGTGGCGAGCTGCTATAGTCACAGCACTGAGTCACAGTTAAATGTGTGGGAGTTGTGTGTGTATGTGTGTGTGTGTATTTGCTGGTGTAGACTGTGCATTGAGTCACAGTGAGTAGTGCGGTGTGTTTGTGTCTGTCATGGTATGGACTGTGGTTTAATCCACTTTGACATGAACTAGTGTGCATGTTTGTGTGTGTGTGTGTGTGTGTGTGTGCTGGCACTGGATGACCATTGAGACACAGTGGGCTGTGTGTGTCTGTGTGTCTGTGTGTGCGCTGATATAGACTCTGTATTCAGTCACTGTGAGCTGTGTGTGTGTGTATATGTGTGCTCGTATAGGCTGTGCATTGAGTCACAGTGTAGTGTTTGTGTGTGTGTGTGCTGGTACAGGAAGCGTTTTCAGTCACAGTCTCGTGTGTGTGTGTGTGCATGTGAGTTTGTGTGCTGGTATGGGCTTTATTGTGCTGGTATGGGCATTATTGACTCATGGGTGCGTGTGTGAGTGTGTGGTGATACAGACTGCATTGAGTCACAGTGAGCTGTGTGCGTGTGTGCTGGTATAGGCGATTGATTGAGTACCAGTGAGCCATGTGTGAGTGCGTGTTGGGTTGTGTGTGTGTTCTGATATACGCTGTGCATTGAGTCACAGTGAGGCCTGCATCTGTGCATGTGTGTGTGTGTGTGCGTGTGTGCTCTTATAGGCTGAGCTTTGAGTCACTCTGAGGTGTGTGTGCATGTGCTTGTAACATTGTGCCTTGATTCACTGTGCCATGTGAGTGTGTGTGCATGCTGGTATAGGTTGTGCATTGAGTCAGAGTGAGAGGTGTTTGTGTCTGTGTGTTCTGGTATAGGCTGAGAATTGAGGCACACTGAGGTGTGTGTGCACATGTGTGTGTGTGTGCTGGTACAGCCTGCACATTGAGTCATATTGAGTTGTTTGTGGGTGTATGTGCAGGTAGAGGCAGCACATTGAGTAACAGTGAGGTGTATGTGTGTGATGTTATACGCTATGCACTGATTCATAGGGAGGTTTGTGTGTGTGTGTGTGCACTTTCTGGTATAGGATTTGCATTGAATCACACTGAGCTGTGTTTTTGAGTGTCAGTATGTGTGCATGTGTCGAGGTATGGGCTGTGGATTGACTCACAGTTTGCTGTATGTGCTTCTCTGTGTGTGTATGTCTGCTAGCATATCCTGTGCACTGAGTCACAGGGAGCCGTGTGTGTGTGTGTGTTTGTGTGTTTCCAGGTATAGAGTGTGCATTCATTCACAGTCAGCCATGTGTGTGTGTGTGAGAGTGCACTGGTATAGGATATGCAGTGAGTCACAGTGAGGGGTGTTTGTTTCATTGTGCGTGTGCTTTCACAGGGTTACCGGCACAGTGAGATGTGGGTATGAGTGTGCCTGTGTGTGTGTGCTGCCATACACTGTGCCTTGAGTCACAGTGAGCTGTGTTGTGTGTTTGGTGCTGGTATGGAATGGGCACTGACTCACAGTGAGCCATGTGTGTGTGCTTGTACAGGCGATTGAATCATCGTGAGACATGTATGAGTGCATGTTAGTATGTGTGTGTGTTCACATATAGGCTGTGCATTGAATCACAATAAGGTGTGTACGTGTTCGTGTGTGGGCTATTACAGATTGTGCATTGAGTCACAGTGTCATGTGAGTGTGTGCAGGCTGGTATAGACTGTGCATTGTGTCACAGTGAGGGATGTGTGTGTCTGTATGTTCTCATGTAGGATGACCATCGAGTCACACTTTGGTGTGTGTGTGTGTGTGTGTGCTGGTATAGGTTGCATATCGCATCACAGTGATGTGTGTGTTTGTTTCTGTGCAGGTACAGGCTGCACATTGAGTCACAGTGAGGTGTATGTGTGTGTGTGTGTGTGATGTCATACGCTGTGCACTGAGTCACAGTGAGCCGTGTGGTTGTGCTGGTATAAACTGAGCATTGGATCACACTGAGGTGTCATGTGTGTGTATGTGCTGGTGTGGATTGTACATTGAGTCACAACTATGTGTGAGTTTTTGTATGTGTGTGTGCTGGTACAGGCTGTGCATTCAGTCACAGGGAGGTGAGTGTGTGTGTGGGTGCACGTGCTGGTATATGCTTTGCATTGAGTCACACTAAGCTGTGTGTGAGTGTTTGTATGTGTGTGTGTGTGTGGAAGTACAGGCTGTGTATTGATTCACAGTGAGCCATGTGTGTTTCTTTGTGTGTGTAACTCTGCGAGCATACACTGTGCACTAAGTAACAGGGAGCCATGTGTGTGTGTCTATGTATGTTTTGGCATACTGTGAGCATTGAGTCAAACTGAGGTGTGTTCTGTGTGACTGTATGCACTGGCATGAAATGTGCATGGAATCACATAGAGCTGTGCATGTGTGTGTGTGTGTATTTGGTGGTGTAGAGACTGTATTGTGTCGCAGTAAGCTGTGTGTGTATATGTGTGTGTGCTGGTATAGCCTGTGCATTGAGTCACAGTGAACTGTGTGTGTGTGTTTGCTGGGGTAGGCTGTGCTTTGATTCAAGGTGAGCTGTGAGTGTGTGTGCGGTGCTGGTATGGACTGTGCACTGAGTCACAGGGAACCGTGTGTGTGTCTATGTGTGTTTTGGTATAAAGTGAGCATTGAATCACACTGAGTGGTGTGCTGTGTGTTTTTGTGCACTGGTATGGAGTCTGCATGGCATCACAGTGAGCTGTGCGTGTGTGTGTGTGTATTTGGTTGTGTAGAGTCTTTATTGCATCACAATAAGCTGTGTGTGTGTGTGATGGTACAGGATGTGCACTGTGTCATAGAGAGCAGTGTGTGTGTGTCTCTGCTGGTATAGGCTGTGCATTGACTCACAGTGAGCCTTGTGTGTGTGCAAGTACAATCTGAGCATTGAGTTACAGTGAGATGTGTTGCATGTGTTTGTGCTGGTAAGAACTGTACATTATGTCAGAATGAGCCGTGCATGTGTGTGTGTGTCTGTGTGTGCGTCTGTGTGCTGGTAGAGGTTGAGCACTGAATCACAGTTAGGTGTGTGTCTGTGAGTGTTCGTATGGGCTTTGCATTGAGTCACTGAGGTGTATGTGTGTGTTTGTGTGTGTGTGTGGTGCTACAGATTTCATTGAATCACAGTGAGCCTTGTGTGTGTCTGTGTGCTGATATAGGCTGTGGATTGAGTCACAGTGAGTTATGTGTGTGTGTGTGCTGCTGTAGACTGCGCATTGAGTCAAAATGAGTTGTTTGTGTGTTACTGTGCTCGTGTAGACTGTGCCTTGAATCACAGTGAGCATGTCTGTGTGTGTGTGCACTAGTATGTGTGGACCATTTAATCAGTTATTTGTGTTTGTGTGTTTGTGTGCTCGTATGGTCTTTGCATTGAGTAACTGAGGTGTGTGTGTGTGTGTGGTGATACAGACTGTGCATTGAGTCACAGTGAGCCGTGTGTGTGTGTATGAGAGTGTGTGTGTTGGTGGGCTTTCATTGATTCCATGGGGTGTGTGTGTCTGTGTTTGTTGTGCTAAAGACTGCATTGAGTCACAGTGAGTCGTGTGTGTGTGTGCTGGTATACGCGATTGATTGAGTCACGGTCAGCCGTGCATGATGTGCATGATGGTATGTGTGTGTGTTCTTCTATAGGCTGTGCATTGAGTCACAGTGAACCCTGTATCTGTGCAGGTGTGTATGTGTGTGTGCTGGTATAGGCTGTGCATTGAGTCCCACTGAGGTGTGTGTGTATGCTTGTGTGTTTTGGTATACATTGTACATTGAGTCAGAGTGCTGTGTGTTTGTGTGCACGCTGGTATAGTCTGTGCATTGAGTCACAGTTATGTGTGTGTGTGTCTGCGTGTTCTGGTATAGGCTGACCGTTGTGTCACACAGGGGTGTGTGTGTGCTGGTATAGGCTCCACTTTTTGTCACAGTGAGGTGTGTGTGTGTGTATGTGCAGGTACAGGCTGCACATTGAGTCACAGTGTGGGGTGTGTGTGTGTGTGATGTTATATGCTGTGCATTAGGACACAGTGAGCCGTGTGTGTGTGCTGGTATAATCTGAGCATTGAGTCACAGTGTGGTGTGGTGTGTGTGCCTTTGCTGGTATGGACTGTGCATTGAATCCCAGCCCTGTGTTAGTGTTTGTGTATTTGGTGCTGTAGAGTCTGCATGAGTCACAGTAAGGTGTGTGTGTGTGCTGCTATAGGCCTAGAATTGAGTCACACCTAGGTGAGTGTATGTGTATGTGTATGCTGATATGGGATTTGCATTGAATCACTGAGCGGTGTGTGTGTGTGTATGTGTGTACAGTTATTGGCTGTGCATTGAGTCACAGTGAACCATGTGTGTGTGGCGAGCTGCTATAGTCACAGCACTGAGTCACAGTTAAATGTGTGGGAGTTGTGTGTGTATGTGTGTGTGTGTATTTGCTGGTGTAGACTGTGCATTGAGTCACAGTGAGTAGTGCGGTGTGTTTGTGTCTGTGATGGTATGGACTGTGGTTTAATCCACTTTGACATGAACTATTGTGTGTGTTTGCGTGTGTGTGTGTGTGCTGGCACTGGATGACCATTGAGACACAGTGGGCTGTGTGTGTCTGTGTGTCTGTGTGTGCGCTGATATAGACTCTGTATTCAGTCACTGTGAGCTGTGTGTGTGTGTATATGTGTGCTCGTATAGGCTGTGCATTGAGTCACAGTGTAGTGTTTGTGTTTGTGTGTGCTGGTACAGGAAGCGTTTTCAGTCACAGTCTCGTGTGTGTGTGTGTGAATGTGAGTTTGTGTGCTGGTAATGGCTTTATAGTGCTGGTATGGGCGTTATTGACTCATGGGTGCGTGTGTGAGTGTGTGGTGATACAGACTGCATTGAGTCACAGTGAACTGTGTGCGTGTGTGCTGGTATAGGCGATTGATTGAGTACCAGTGAGCCATGTGTGAGTGCGTGTTGGGGTGTGTGTGTGTTCTGGTATAGGCTGTGCATTAAGTCACAGTGAGTCCTGCATCTGTGCATGTGTGTGTGTGTGTGCGTGTGTGCTGGTATAGGCTGAGCTTTGAGTCACTCTGAGGTGTGTGTGCATGTGCTTGTAACATTGTGCCTTGATTCACTGTGCCATGTGAGTGTGTGTGCATGCTGGTATAGGTTGTGCATTGAGTCAGAGTGAGAGGTGTTTGTGTCTGTGTGTTCTGGTATAGGCTGAGAATTGAGGCACACTGAGGTCTGTGTGCACATGTGTGTGTGTGTGCTGGTACAGCCTGCACATTGAGTCATATTGAGTTGTTTGTGGGTGTATGTGCAGGTAGAGGCAGCACATTGAGTCACAGTGAGGTGTATGTGTGTGATGTTATACGCTATGCACTGATTCATAGGGAGGTTTGTGTGTGTGTGTGTGCACTTTCTGGTATAGGATTTGCATTGAATCACACTGAGCTGTGTTTTTGAGTGTCAGTATGTGTGCATGTGTCGAGGTATGGGCTGTGGATTGACTCACAGTTTGCTGTATGTGCTTCTCTGTGTGTGTATGTCTGCTAGCATATCATGTGCATTGAGTCACAGGGAGCCGTGTGTGTGTGTGTGTTTCCAGGTATAGAGTGTGCATTCATTCACAGTCAGCCATGTGTGTGTGTGTGAGAGTGCACTGGTATAGGATATGCAGTGAGTCACAGTGAGGGGTGTTTGTTTCATTGTGCGTGTGCTTTCACAGGCTTACCGGCACAGTGAGATGTGGGTATGAGTGTGCCTGTGTGTGTGTGCTGCCATACACTGTGCCTTGAGTCACAGTGAGCTGTGTTGTGTGTTTGGTGCTGGTATGGAATGGGCACTGACTCACAGTGAGCCATGTGTGTGTGCTTGTACAGGCGATTGAATCATCGTGAGACATGTGTGAGTGCATGTTAGTATGTGTGTGTGTTCACATATAGGCTGTGCATTGAATCACAATAAGGTGTGTACGTGTTCGTGTGTGGGCTATTACAGATTGTGCATTGAGTCACAGTGGCATGTGAGTGTGTGCAGGCTGGTATAGACTGTGCATTGTGTCACAGTGAGGGATGTGTGTGTCTGTGTGTTCTCATGTAGGATGACCATCGAGTCACACTTTGGTGTGTGTGTGTGTGTGTGTGCTGGTATAGGTTGCATATCGCATCACAGTGATGTGTGTGTTTGTTTCTGTGCAGGTACAGGCTGCACATTGAGTCACAGTGAGGTGTATGTGTGTGTGTGTGTGTGATATCATACGCTGTGCACTGAGTCACAGTGAGCCGTGTGGTTGTGCTGGTATAAACTGAGCATTGGATCACACTGAGGTGTCATGTGTGTGTATGTGCTGGTGTGGATTGTACATTGAGTCACAACGATGTGTGAGTTTTTGTATGTGTGTGTGCTGGTACAGGCTGTGCATTCAGTCACAGGGAGGTGAGTGTGTGTGTGGGTGCACGTGCTGGTATATGCTTTGCATTGAGTCACACTAAGCTGTGTGTGAGTGTTTGTATGTGTGTGTGTGTGTGGAGGTACAGGCTGTGTATTGATTCCCAGTGAGCCATGTGTGTTTCTTTGTGTGTGTAACTCTGCTAGCATACACTGTGCACTAAGTAACAGGGAGCCATGTGTGTGTGTCTATGTATGTTTTGGCATACTGTGAGCATTGAGTCAAACTGAGGTGTGTTCTGTGTGACTGTATGCACTGGCATGGAATGTGCATGGAATCACATAGAGCTGTGCATGTGTGTGTGTGTGTATTTGGTGGTGTAGAGACTGTATTGTGTCGCAGTAAGCTGTGTGTGTATATGTGTGTGTGCTGGTATAGCCTGTGCATTGAGTCACAGTGAACTGTGTGTGTGTGTTTGCTGGGGTAGGCTGTGCTTTGATTCAAGGTGAGCTGTGAGTGTGTGTGCGGTGCTGGTATGGACTGTGCACTGAGTCACAGAGAACCGTGTGTGTGTCTATGTGTGTTTTGGTATAAAGTGAGCATTGAATCACACTGAGTTGTGTGCTGTGTGTTTTTGTGCACTGGTATGGAGTCTGCATGGAGTCACAGTGAGCTGTGCGTGTGTGTGTGTGTATTTGGTTGTGTAGAGTCTCTATTGCATCACAATAAGCTGTGTGTTTGTGTGATGGTACAGGATGTGCAGTGTGTCATAGAGAGCAGTGTGTGTGTGTCTCTGCTGGTTTAGGCTGTGCATTGACTCACAGTGAGCCTTGTGTGTGTGCAAGTACAGTCTGAGCATTGAGTTACAGTGAGATGTGTTGCATGTGTTTGTGCTGGTAAGAACTGTACATTATGTCAGAATGAGCCGTGCATGTGTGTGTGTGTCTGTGTGTGCGTCTGTGTGCTGGTAGAGGTTGAGCACTGAATCACAGTTAGGTGTGTGTCTGTGAGTGTTCGTATGGGCTTTGCATTGAGTCACTGAGGTGTATGTGTGTGTTTGTGTGTGTGTGTGGTGCTACAGATTTCATTGAATCACAGTGAGCCTTGTGTGTGTCTGTGTGCTGATATAGGCTGTGGATTGAGTCACAGTGAGTTATGTGTGTGTGTGTGCTGCTGTAGACTGCGCATTGAGTCAAAATGAGTTGTTTGTGTGTTACTGTGCTCGTGTAGACTGTGCCTTGAATCACAGTGAGCATGTCTGTGTGTGTGTGCACTAGTATGTGTGGAGCATTTAATCAGTTATTTGTGTTTGTGTGTTTGTGTGCTCGTATGGTCTTTGCATTGAGTAACTGAGGTGTATGTGTGTGTGTGTGTGTGGTGATACAGACTGTGCATTGAGTCACAGTGAGCCGTGTGTGTGTGTATGAGAGTGTGTGTGTTGGTGGGCTTTCATTGATTCCATGGGGTGTGTGTGTCTGTGTTTGTTGTGCTAAAGACTGCATTGAGTCACAGTGAGTCGTGTGTGTGTGTGCTGGTATACGCGATTGATTGAGTCACGGTCAGCCGTGCATGATGTGCATGATGGTATGTGTGTGTGTTCTTCTATAGGCTGTGCATTGAGTCACAGTGAACCCTGTATCTGTGCAGGTGTGTATGTGTGTGTGCTGGTATAGGCTGTGCATTGAGTCCCACTGAGGTGTGTGTGTATGCTTGTGTGTTTTGGTATACATTGTACATTGAGTCAGAGTGCTGTGTGTTTGTGTGCACGCTGGTATAGTCTGTGCATTGAGTCACAGTTATGTGTGTGTGTGTCTGCGTGTTCTGGTACAGGCTGACCGTTGTGTCACACAGGGGTGTGTGTGTGCTGGTATAGGTTCCACTTTTTGTCACAGTGAGGTGTGTGTGTGTGTATGTGCAGGTACAGGCTGCACATTGAGTCACAGTGTGGGGTGTGTGTGTGTGTGATGTTATATGCTGTGCACTAGGACACAGTGAGCCGTGTGTGTGTGCTGGTATAATCTGAGCATTGAGTCACAGTGTGGTGTGGTGTGTGTGCCTTTGCTGGTATGGACTGTGCATTGAATCCCAGCCCTGTGTTAGTGTTTGTGTATTTGGTGCTGTAGAGTCTGCATGAGTCACAGTAAGGTGTGTGTGTGTGCTGCTATAGGCCTAGAATTGAGTCACACCTAGGTGAGTGTATGTGTATGTGTATGCTGATATGGGATTTGCATTGAATCACTGAGCGGTGTGTGTGTGTGTATGTGTGTACAGTTATTGGCTGTGCATTGAGTCACAGTGAACCATGTGTGTGTGGCGAGCTGCTATAGTCACAGCACTGAGTCACAGTTAAATGTGTGGGAGTTGTGTGTGTATGTGTGTGTGTGTATTTGCTGGTGTAGACTGTGCATTGAGTCACAGTGAGTAGTGCGGTGTGTTTGTGTCTGTCATGGTATGGACTGTGGTTTAATCCACTTTGACATGAACTAGTGTGCATGTTTGCGTGTGTGTGTGTGTGTGTGTGTGCTGGCACTGGATGACCATTGAGACACAGTGGGCTGTGTGTGTCTGTGTGTCTGTGTGTGCGCTGATATAGACTCTGTATTCAGTCACTATGAGCTGTGTGTGTGTGTGTATATGTGTGCTCGTATAGGCTGTGCATTGAGTCACAGTGTAGTGTTTGTGTGTGTGTGTGCTGGTACAAGAAGCGTTTTCAGTCACAGTCTCGTGTGTGTGTGTGTGCATGTGAGTTTGTGTGCTGGTATGGGCTTTATTGTGCTGGTATGGGCATTATTGACTCATGGGTGCGTGTGTGAGTGTGTGGTGATACAGACTGCATTGAGTCACAGTGAGCTGTGTGCGTGTGTGCTGGTATAGGCGATTGATTGAGTACCAGTGAGCCATGTGTGAGTGCGTGTTGGGTTGTGTGTGTGTTCTGATATACGCTGTGCATTGAGTCACAGTGAGGCCTGCATCTGTGCATGTGTGTGTGTGTGTGCGTGTGTGCTGGTATAGGCTGAGCTTTGAGTCACTCTGAGGTGTGTGTGCATGTGCTTGTAACATTGTGCCTTGATTCACTGTGCCATGTGAGTGTGTGTGCATGCTGGTATAGGTTGTGCATTGAGTCAGAGTGAGAGGTGTTTGTGTCTGTGTGTTCTGGTATAGGCTGAGAATTGAGGCACACTGAGGTGTGTGTGCACATGTGTGTGTGTGTGCTGGTACAGCCTGCACATTGAGTCATATTGAGTTGTTTGTGGGTGTATGTGCAGGTAGAGGCAGCACATTGAGTCACAGTGAGGTGTATGTGTGTGATGTTATACGCTATGCACTGATTCATAGGGAGGTTTGTGTGTGTGTGTGTGCACTTTCTGGTATAGGATTTGTATTGAATCACACTGAGCTGTGTTTTTGAGTGTCAGTATGTGTGCATGTGTCGAGGTATGGGCTGTGGATTGACTCACAGTTTGCTGTATGTGCTTCTCTGTGTGTGTATGTCTGCTAGCATATCCTGTGCACTGAGTCACAGGGAGCCGTGTGTGTGTGTGTGTTTGTGTGTTTCCAGGTATAGAGTGTGCATTCATTCACAGTCAGCCATGTGTGTGTGTGTGAGAGTGCACTGGTATAGGATATGCAGTGAGTCACAGTGAGGGGTGTTTGTTTCATTGTGCGTGTGCTTTCACAGGCTTACCGGCACAGTGAGATGTGGGTATGAGTGTGCCTGTGTGTGTGTGCTGCCATACACTGTGCCTTGAGTCACAGTGAGCTGTGTTGTGTGTTTGGTGCTGGTATGGAATGGGCACTGACTCACAGTGAGCCATGTGTGTGTGCTTGTACAGGCGATTGAATCATCGTGAGACATGTATGAGTGCATGTTAGTATGTGTGTGTGTTCACATATAGGCTGTGCATTGAATCACAATAAGGTGTGTACGTGTTTGTGTGTGGGCTATTACAGATTGTGCATTGAGTCACAGTGTCATGTGAGTGTGTGCAGGCTGGTATAGACTGTGCATTGTGTCACCGTGAGGGATGTGTGTGTCTGTGTGTTCTCATGTAGGATGACCATCGAGTCACACTTTGGTGTGTGTGTGTGTGTGTGTGTGTGTGTGCTGGTATAGGTTGCATATCGCATCACAGTGATGTGTGTGTTTGTTTCTGTGCAGGTACAGGCTGCACATTGAGTCACAGTGAGGTGTATGTGTGTGTGTGTGTGTGATGTCATACGCTGTGCACTGAGTCACAGTGAGCCGTGTGGTTGTGCTGGTATAAACTGAGCATTGGATCACACTGAGGTGTCATGTGTGTGTATGTGCTGGTGTGGATTGTACATTGAGTCACAACTATGTGTGAGTTTTTGTATGTGTGTGTGCTGGTACAGGCTGTGCATTCAGTCACAGGGAGGTGAGTGTGTGTGTGGGTGCACGTGCTGGTATATGCTTTGCATTGAGTCACACTAAGCTGTGTGTGAGTGTTTGTATGTGTGTGTGTGTGTGGAAGTACAGGCTGTGTATTGATTCACAGTGAGCCATGTGTGTTTCTTTGTGTGTGTAACTCTGCGAGCATACACTGTGCACTAAGTAACAGGGAGCCATGTGTGTGTGTCTATGTATGTTTTGGCATACTGTGAGCATTGAGTCAAACTGAGGTGTGTTCTGTGTGACTGTATGCACTGGCATGAAATGTGCATGGAATCACATAGAGCTGTGCATGTGTGTGTGTGTGTATTTGGTGGTGTAGAGACTGTATTGTGTCGCAGTAAGCTGTGTGTGTATATGTGTGTGTGCTGGTATAGCCTGTGCATTGAGTCACAGTGAACTGTGTGTGTGTGTTTGCTGGGGTAGGCTGTGCTTTGATTCAAGGTGAGCTGTGAGTGTGTGTGCGGTGCTGGTATGGACTGTGCACTGAGTCACAGGGAACCGTGTGTGTGTCTATGTGTGTTTTGATATAAAGTGAGCATTGAATCACACTGAGTGGTGTGCTGTGTGTTTTTGTGCACTGGTATGGAGTCTGCATGGCATCACAGTGAGCTGTGCGTGTGTGTGTGTGTATTTGGTTGTGTAGAGTCTTTATTGCATCACAATAAGCTGTGTGTGTGTGTGATGGTACAGGATGTGCACTGTGTCATAGAGAGCAGTGTGTGTGTGTCTCTGCTGGTATAGGCTGTGCATTGACTCACAGTGAGCCTTGTGTGTGTGCAACTACAATCTGAGCATTGAGTTACAGTGAGATGTGTTGCATGTGTTTGTGCTGGTAAGAACTGTACATTATGTCAGAATGAGCCGTGCATGTGTGTGTGTGTCTGTGTGTGCGTCTGTGTGCTGGTAGAGGTTGAGCACTGAATCACAGTTAGGTGTGTGTCTGTGAGTGTTCGTATGGGCTTTGCATTGAGTCACTGAGGTGTATGTGTGTGTTTGTGTGTGTGTGTGGTGCTACAGATTTCATTGAATCACAGTGAGCCTTGTGTGTGTCTGTGTGCTGATATAGGCTGTGGATTGAGTCACAGTGAGTTATGTGTGTGTGTGTGCTGCTGTAGACTGCGCATTGAGTCAAAATGAGTTGTTTGTGTGTTACTGTGCTCGTGTAGACTGTGCCTTGAATCACAGTGAGCATGTCTGTGTGTGTGTGCACTAGTATGTGTGGAGCATTTAATCAGTTATTTGTGTTTGTGTGTTTGTGTGCTCGTATGGTCTTTGCATTGAGTAACTGAGGTGTGTGTGTGTGTGTGGTGATACAGACTGTGCATTGAGTCACAGTGAGCCGTGTGTGTGTGTATGAGAGTGTGTGTGTTGGTGGGCTTTCATTGATTCCATGGGGTGTGTGTGTCTGTGTTTGTTGTGCTAAAGACTGCATTGAGTCACAGTGAGTCGTGTGTGTGTGTGCTGGTATACGCGATTGATTGAGTCACGGTCAGCCGTGCATGATGTGCATGATGGTATGTGTGTGTGTTCTTCTATAGGCTGTGCATTGAGTCACAGTGAACCCTGTATCTGTGCAGGTGTGTATGTGTGTGTGCTGGTATAGGCTGTGCATTGAGTCCCACTGAGGTGTGTGTGTATGCTTGTGTGTTTTGGTATACATTGTACATTGAGTCAGAGTGCTGTGTGTTTGTGTGCACGCTGGTATAGTCTGTGCATTGAGTCACAGTTATGTGTGTGTGTGTCTGCGTGTTCTGGTATAGGCTGACCGTTGTGTCACACAGGGGTGTGTGTGTGCTGGTATAGGCTCCACTTTTTGTCACAGTGAGGTGTGTGTGTGTGTATGTGCAGGTACAGGCTGCACATTGAGTCACAGTGTGGGGGGTGTGTGTGTGTGATGTTATATGCTGTGCATTAGGACACAGTGAGCCGTGTGTGTGTGCTGGTATAATCTGAGCATTGAGTCACAGTGTGGTGTGGTGTGTGTGCCTTTGCTGGTATGGACTGTGCATTGAATCCCAGCCCTGTGTTAGTGTTTGTGTATTTGGTGCTGTAGAGTCTGCATGAGTCACAGTAAGGTGTGTGTGTGTGCTGCTATAGGCCTAGAATTGAGTCACACCTAGGTGAGTGTATGTGTATGTGTATGCTGATATGGGATTTGCATTGAATCACTGAGCGGTGTGTGTGTGTGTATGTGTGTACAGTTATTGGCTGTGCATTGAGTCACAGTGAACCATGTGTGTGTGGCGAGCTGCTATAGTCACAGCACTGAGTCACAGTTAAATGTGTGGGAGTTGTGTGTGTATGTGTGTGTGTGTATTTGCTGGTGTAGACTGTGCATTGAGTCACAGTGAGTAGTGCGGTGTGTTTGTGTCTGTGATGGTATGGACTGTGGTTTAATCCACTTTGACATGAACTATTGTGTGTGTTTGCGTGTGTGTGTGTGTGCTGGCACTGGATGACCATTGAGACACAGTGGGCTGTGTGTGTCTGTGTGTCTGTGTGTGCGCTGATATAGACTCTGTATTCAGTCACTGTGAGCTGTGTGTGTGTGTATATGTGTGCTCGTATAGGCTGTGCATTGAGTCACAGTGTAGTGTTTGTGTGTGTGTGTGCTGGTACAGGAAGCGTTTTCAGTCACAGTCTCGTGTGTGTGTGTGTGAATGTGAGTTTGTGTGCTGGTAATGGCTTTATAGTGCTGGTATGGGCGTTATTGACTCATGGGTGCGTGTGTGAGTGTGTGGTGATACAGACTGCATTGAGTCACAGTGAACTGTGTGCGTGTGTGCTGGTATAGGCGATTGATTGAGTACCAGTGAGCCATGTGTGAGTGCGTGTTGGGGTGTGTGTGTGTTCTGGTATAGGCTGTGCATTAAGTCACAGTGAGTCCTGCATCTGTGCATGTGTGTGTGTGTGTGCGTGTGTGTTGGTATAGGCTGAGCTTTGAGTCACTCTGAGGTGTGTGTGCATGTGCTTGTAACATTGTGCCTTGATTCACTGTGCCATGTGAGTGTGTGTGCATGCTGGTATAGGTTGTGCATTGAGTCAGAGTGAGAGGTGTTTGTGTCTGTGTGTTCTGGTATAGGCTGAGAATTGAGGCACACTGAGGTGTGTGTGCACATGTGTGTGTGTGTGCTGGTACAGCCTGCACATTGAGTCATATTGAGTTGTTTGTGGGTGTATGTGCAGGTAGAGGCAGCACATTGAGTTACAGTGAGGTGTATGTGTGTGATGTTATACGCTATGCACTGATTCATAGGGAGGTTTGTGTGTGTGTGTGTGCACTTTCTGGTATAGGATTTGCATTGAATCACACTGAGCTGTGTTTTTGAGTGTCAGTATGTGTGCATGTGTCGAGGTATGGGCTGTGGATTGACTCACAGTTTGCTGTATGTGCTTCTCTGTGTGTGTATGTCTGCTAGCATATCATGTGCATTGAGTCACAGGGAGCCGTGTGTGTGTGTGTGTTTCCAGGTATAGAGTGTGCATTCATTCACAGTCAGCCATGTGTGTGTGTGTGAGAGTGCACTGGTATAGGATATGCAGTGAGTCACAGTGAGGGGTGTTTGTTTCATTGTGCGTGTGCTTTCACAGGCTTACCGGCACAGTGAGATGTGGGTATGAGTGTGCCTGTGTGTGTGTGCTGCCATACACTGTGCCTTGAGTCACAGTGAGCTGTGTTGTGTGTTTGGTGCTGGTATGGAATGGGCACTGACTCACAGTGAGCCATGTGTGTGTGCTTGTACAGGCGATTGAATCATCGTGAGACATGTGTGAGTGCATGTTAGTATGTGTGTGTGTTCACATATAGGCTGTGCATTGAATCACAATAAGGTGTGTACGTGTTCGTGTGTGGGCTATTACAGATTGTGCATTGAGTCACAGTGGCATGTGAGTGTGTGCAGGCTGGTATAGACTGTGCATTGTGTCACAGTGAGGGATGTGTGTGTCTGTGTGTTCTCATGTAGGATGACCATCGAGTCACACTTTGGTGTGTGTGTGTGTGTGTGTGCTGGTATAGGTTGCATATCGCATCACAGTGATGTGTGTGTTTGTTTCTGTGCAGGTACAGGCTGCACATTGAGTCACAGTGAGGTGTATGTGTGTGTGTGTGTGTGATGTCATACGCTGTGCACTGAGTCACAGTGAGCCGTGTGGTTGTGCTGGTATAAACTGAGCATTGGATCACACTGAGGTGTCATGTGTGTGTATGTGCTGGTGTGGATTGTACATTGAGTCACAACGATGTGTGAGTTTTTTTATGTGTGTGTGCTGGTACAGGCTGTGCATTCAGTCACAGGGAGGTGAGTGTGTGTGTGGGTGCACGTGCTGGTATATGCTTTGCATTGAGTCACACTAAGCTGTGTGTGAGTGTTTGTATGTGTGTGTGTGTGTGTGGAGGTACAGGCTGTGTATTGATTCCCAGTGAGCCATGTGTGTTTCTTTGTGTGTGTAACTCTGCTAGCATACACTGTGCACTAAGTAACAGGGAGCCATGTGTGTGTGTCTATGTATGTTTTGGCATACTGTGAGCATTGAGTCAAACTGAGGTGTGTTCTGTGTGACTGTATGCACTGGCATGGAATGTGCATGGAATCACATAGAGCTGTGCATGTGTGTGTGTGTGTGTATTTGGTGGTGTAGAGACTGTATTGTGTCGCAGTAAGCTGTGTGTGTATATGTGTGTGTGCTGGTATAGCCTGTGCATTGAGTCACAGTGAACTGTGTGTGTGTGTTTGCTGGGGTAGGCTGTGCTTTGATTCAAGGTGAGCTGTGAGTGTGTGTGCGGTGCTGGTATGGACTGTGCACTGAGTCACAGAGAACCGTGTGTGTGTCTATGTGTGTTTTGGTATAAAGTGAGCATTGAATCACACTGAGTTGTGTGCTGTGTGTTTTTGTGCACTGGTATGGAGTCTGCATGGAGTCACAGTGAGCTGTGCGTGTGTGTGTGTGTATTTGGTTGTGTAGAGTCTCTATTGCATCACAATAAGCTGTGTGTTTGTGTGATGGTACAGGATGTGCAGTGTGTCATAGAGAGCAGTGTGTGTGTGTCTCTGCTGGTTTAGGCTGTGCATTGACTCACAGTGAGCCTTGTGTGTGTGCAAGTACAGTCTGAGCATTGAGTTACAGTGAGATGTGTTGCATGTGTTTGTGCTGGTAAGAACTGTACATTATGTCAGAATGAGCCGTGCATGTGTGTGTGTGTCTGTGTGTGCGTCTGTGTGCTGGTAGAGGTTGAGCACTGAATCACAGTTAGGTGTGTGTCTGTGAGTGTTCGTATGGGCTTTGCATTGAGTCACTGAGGTGTATGTGTGTGTTTGTGTGTGTGTGTGGTGCTACAGATTTCATTGAATCACAGTGAGCCTTGTGTGTGTCTGTGTGCTGATATAGGCTGTGGATTGAGTCACAGTGAGTTATGTGTGTGTGTGTGCTGCTGTAGACTGCGCATTGAGTCAAAATGAGTTGTTTGTGTGTTACTGTGCTCGTGTAGACTGTGCCTTGAATCACAGTGAGCATGTCTGTGTGTGTGTGCACTAGTATGTGTGGAGCATTTAATCAGTTATTTGTGTTTGTGTGTTTGTGTGCTCGTATGGTCTTTGCATTGAGTAACTGAGGTGTATGTGTGTGTGTGTGTGTGGTGATACAGACTGTGCATTGAGTCACAGTGAGCCGTGTGTGTGTGTATGAGAGTGTGTGTGTTGGTGGGCTTTCATTGATTCCATGGGGTGTGTGTGTCTGTGTTTGTTGTGCTAAAGACTGCATTGAGTCACAGTGAGTCGTGTGTGTGTGTGCTGGTATACGCGATTGATTGAGTCACGGTCAGCCGTGCATGATGTGCATGATGGTATGTGTGTGTGTTCTTCTATAGGCTGTGCATTGAGTCACAGTGAACCCTGTATCTGTGCAGGTGTGTATGTGTGTGTGCTGGTATAGGCTGTGCATTGAGTCCCACTGAGGTGTGTGTGTATGCTTGTGTGTTTTGGTATACATTGTACATTGAGTCAGAGTGCTGTGTGTTTGTGTGCACGCTGGTATAGTCTGTGCATTGAGTCACAGTTATGTGTGTGTGTGTCTGCGTGTTCTGGTACAGGCTGACCGTTGTGTCACACAGGGGTGTGTGTGTGCTGGTATAGGTTCCACTTTTTGTCACAGTGAGGTGTGTGTGTGTGTATGTGCAGGTACAGGCTGCACATTGAGTCACAGTGTGGGGTGTGTGTGTGTGTGATGTTATATGCTGTGCACTAGGACACAGTGAGCCGTGTGTGTGTGCTGGTATAATCTGAGCATTGAGTCACAGTGTGGTGTGGTGTGTGTGCCTTTGCTGGTATGGACTGTGCATTGAATCCCAGCCCTGTGTTAGTGTTTGTGTATTTGGTGCTGTAGAGTCTGCATGAGTCACAGTAAGGTGTGTGTGTGTGCTGCTATAGGCCTAGAATTGAGTCACACCTAGGTGAGTGTATGTGTATGTGTATGCTGATATGGGATTTGCATTGAATCACTGAGCGGTGTGTGTGTGTGTATGTGTGTACAGTTATTGGCTGTGCATTGAGTCACAGTGAACCATGTGTGTGTGGCGAGCTGCTATAGTCACAGCACTGAGTCACAGTTAAATGTGTGGGAGTTGTGTGTGTATGTGTGTGTGTGTATTTGCTGGTGTAGACTGTGCATTGAGTCACAGTGAGTAGTGCGGTGTGTTTGTGTCTGTCATGGTATGGACTGTGGTTTAATCCACTTTGACATGAACTAGTGTGCATGTTTGCGTGTGTGTGTGTGTGTGTGTGTGCTGGCACTGGATGACCATTGAGACACAGTGGGCTGTGTGTGTCTGTGTGTCTGTGTGTGCGCTGATATAGACTCTGTATTCAGTCACTATGAGCTGTGTGTGTGTGTGTATATGTGTGCTCGTATAGGCTGTGCATTGAGTCACAGTGTAGTGTTTGTGTGTGTGTGTGCTGGTACAAGAAGCGTTTTCAGTCACAGTCTCGTGTGTGTGTGTGTGCATGTGAGTTTGTGTGCTGGTATGGGCTTTATTGTGCTGGTATGGGCATTATTGACTCATGGGTGCGTGTGTGAGTGTGTGGTGATACAGACTGCATTGAGTCACAGTGAGCTGTGTGCGTGTGTGCTGGTATAGGCGATTGATTGAGTACCAGTGAGCCATGTGTGAGTGCGTGTTGGGTTGTGTGTGTGTTCTGATATACGCTGTGCATTGAGTCACAGTGAGGCCTGCATCTGTGCATGTGTGTGTGTGTGTGCGTGTGTGCTGGTATAGGCTGAGCTTTGAGTCACTCTGAGGTGTGTGTGCATGTGCTTGTAACATTGTGCCTTGATTCACTGTGCCATGTGAGTGTGTGTGCATGCTGGTATAGGTTGTGCATTGAGTCAGAGTGAGAGGTGTTTGTGTCTGTGTGTTCTGGTATAGGCTGAGAATTGAGGCACACTGAGGTGTGTGTGCACATGTGTGTGTGTGTGCTGGTACAGCCTGCACATTGAGTCATATTGAGTTGTTTGTGGGTGTATGTGCAGGTAGAGGCAGCACATTGAGTCACAGTGAGGTGTATGTGTGTGATGTTATACGCTATGCACTGATTCATAGGGAGGTTTGTGTGTGTGTGTGTGCACTTTCTGGTATAGGATTTGCATTGAATCACACTGAGCTGTGTTTTTGAGTGTCAGTATGTGTGCATGTGTCGAGGTATGGGCTGTGGATTGACTCACAGTTTGCTGTATGTGCTTCTCTGTGTGTGTATGTCTGCTAGCATATCCTGTGCACTGAGTCACAGGGAGCCGTGTGTGTGTGTGTGTTTGTGTGTTTCCAGGTATAGAGTGTGCATTCATTCACAGTCAGCCATGTGTGTGTGTGTGAGAGTGCACTGGTATAGGATATGCAGTGAGTCACAGTGAGGGGTGTTTGTTTCATTGTGCGTGTGCTTTCACAGGCTTACCGGCACAGTGAGATGTGGGTATGAGTGTGCCTGTGTGTGTGTGCTGCCATACACTGTGCCTTGAGTCACAGTGAGCTGTGTTGTGTGTTTGGTGCTGGTATGGAATGGGCACTGACTCACAGTGAGCCATGTGTGTGTGCTTGTACAGGCGATTGAATCATCGTGAGACATGTATGAGTGCATGTTAGTATGTGTGTGTGTTCACATATAGGCTGTGCATTGAATCACAATAAGGTGTGTACGTGTTTGTGTGTGGGCTATTACAGATTGTGCATTGAGTCACAGTGTCATGTGAGTGTGTGCAGGCTGGTATAGACTGTGCATTGTGTCACCGTGAGGGATGTGTGTGTCTGTGTGTTCTCATGTAGGATGACCATCGAGTCACACTTTGGTGTGTGTGTGTGTGTGTGTGTGTGTGTGCTGGTATAGGTTGCATATCGCATCACAGTGATGTGTGTGTTTGTTTCTGTGCAGGTACAGGCTGCACATTGAGTCACAGTGAGGTGTATGTGTGTGTGTGTGTGTGATGTCATACGCTGTGCACTGAGTCACAGTGAGCCGTGTGGTTGTGCTGGTATAAACTGAGCATTGGATCACACTGAGGTGTCATGTGTGTGTATGTGCTGGTGTGGATTGTACATTGAGTCACAACTATGTGTGAGTTTTTGTATGTGTGTGTGCTGGTACAGGCTGTGCATTCAGTCACAGGGAGGTGAGTGTGTGTGTGGGTGCACGTGCTGGTATATGCTTTGCATTGAGTCACACTAAGCTGTGTGTGAGTGTTTGTATGTGTGTGTGTGTGTGGAAGTACAGGCTGTGTATTGATTCACAGTGAGCCATGTGTGTTTCTTTGTGTGTGTAACTCTGCGAGCATACACTGTGCACTAAGTAACAGGGAGCCATGTGTGTGTGTCTATGTATGTTTTGGCATACTGTGAGCATTGAGTCAAACTGAGGTGTGTTCTGTGTGACTGTATGCACTGGCATGAAATGTGCATGGAATCACATAGAGCTGTGCATGTGTGTGTGTGTGTATTTGGTGGTGTAGAGACTGTATTGTGTCGCAGTAAGCTGTGTGTGTATATGTGTGTGTGCTGGTATAGCCTGTGCATTGAGTCACAGTGAACTGTGTGTGTGTGTTTGCTGGGGTAGGCTGTGCTTTGATTCAAGGTGAGCTGTGAGTGTGTGTGCGGTGCTGGTATGGACTGTGCACTGAGTCACAGGGAACCGTGTGTGTGTCTATGTGTGTTTTGATATAAAGTGAGCATTGAATCACACTGAGTGGTGTGCTGTGTGTTTTTGTGCACTGGTATGGAGTCTGCATGGCATCACAGTGAGCTGTGCGTGTGTGTGTGTGTATTTGGTTGTGTAGAGTCTTTATTGCATCACAATAAGCTGTGTGTGTGTGTGATGGTACAGGATGTGCACTGTGTCATAGAGAGCAGTGTGTGTGTGTCTCTGCTGGTATAGGCTGTGCATTGACTCACAGTGAGCCTTGTGTGTGTGCAACTACAATCTGAGCATTGAGTTACAGTGAGATGTGTTGCATGTGTTTGTGCTGGTAAGAACTGTACATTATGTCAGAATGAGCCGTGCATGTGTGTGTGTGTCTGTGTGTGCGTCTGTGTGCTGGTAGAGGTTGAGCACTGAATCACAGTTAGGTGTGTGTCTGTGAGTGTTCGTATGGGCTTTGCATTGAGTCACTGAGGTGTATGTGTGTGTTTGTGTGTGTGTGTGGTGCTACAGATTTCATTGAATCACAGTGAGCCTTGTGTGTGTCTGTGTGCTGATATAGGCTGTGGATTGAGTCACAGTGAGTTATGTGTGTGTGTGTGCTGCTGTAGACTGCGCATTGAGTCAAAATGAGTTGTTTGTGTGTTACTGTGCTCGTGTAGACTGTGCCTTGAATCACAGTGAGCATGTCTGTGTGTGTGTGCACTAGTATGTGTGGAGCATTTAATCAGTTATTTGTGTTTGTGTGTTTGTGTGCTCGTATGGTCTTTGCATTGAGTAACTGAGGTGTGTGTGTGTGTGTGGTGATACAGACTGTGCATTGAGTCACAGTGAGCCGTGTGTGTGTGTATGAGAGTGTGTGTGTTGGTGGGCTTTCATTGATTCCATGGGGTGTGTGTGTCTGTGTTTGTTGTGCTAAAGACTGCATTGAGTCACAGTGAGTCGTGTGTGTGTGTGCTGGTATACGCGATTGATTGAGTCACGGTCAGCCGTGCATGATGTGCATGATGGTATGTGTGTGTGTTCTTCTATAGGCTGTGCATTGAGTCACAGTGAACCCTGTATCTGTGCAGGTGTGTATGTGTGTGTGCTGGTATAGGCTGTGCATTGAGTCCCACTGAGGTGTGTGTGTATGCTTGTGTGTTTTGGTATACATTGTACATTGAGTCAGAGTGCTGTGTGTTTGTGTGCACGCTGGTATAGTCTGTGCATTGAGTCACAGTTATGTGTGTGTGTGTCTGCGTGTTCTGGTATAGGCTGACCGTTGTGTCACACAGGGGTGTGTGTGTGCTGGTATAGGCTCCACTTTTTGTCACAGTGAGGTGTGTGTGTGTGTATGTGCAGGTACAGGCTGCACATTGAGTCACAGTGTGGGGGGTGTGTGTGTGTGATGTTATATGCTGTGCATTAGGACACAGTGAGCCGTGTGTGTGTGCTGGTATAATCTGAGCATTGAGTCACAGTGTGGTGTGGTGTGTGTGCCTTTGCTGGTATGGACTGTGCATTGAATCCCAGCCCTGTGTTAGTGTTTGTGTATTTGGTGCTGTAGAGTCTGCATGAGTCACAGTAAGGTGTGTGTGTGTGCTGCTATAGGCCTAGAATTGAGTCACACCTAGGTGAGTGTATGTGTATGTGTATGCTGATATGGGATTTGCATTGAATCACTGAGCGGTGTGTGTGTGTGTATGTGTGTACAGTTATTGGCTGTGCATTGAGTCACAGTGAACCATGTGTGTGTGGCGAGCTGCTATAGTCACAGCACTGAGTCACAGTTAAATGTGTGGGAGTTGTGTGTGTATGTGTGTGTGTGTATTTGCTGGTGTAGACTGTGCATTGAGTCACAGTGAGTAGTGCGGTGTGTTTGTGTCTGTGATGGTATGGACTGTGGTTTAATCCACTTTGACATGAACTATTGTGTGTGTTTGCGTGTGTGTGTGTGTGCTGGCACTGGATGACCATTGAGACACAGTGGGCTGTGTGTGTCTGTGTGTCTGTGTGTGCGCTGATATAGACTCTGTATTCAGTCACTGTGAGCTGTGTGTGTGTGTATATGTGTGCTCGTATAGGCTGTGCATTGAGTCACAGTGTAGTGTTTGTGTGTGTGTGTGCTGGTACAGGAAGCGTTTTCAGTCACAGTCTCGTGTGTGTGTGTGTGAATGTGAGTTTGTGTGCTGGTAATGGCTTTATAGTGCTGGTATGGGCGTTATTGACTCATGGGTGCGTGTGTGAGTGTGTGGTGATACAGACTGCATTGAGTCACAGTGAACTGTGTGCGTGTGTGCTGGTATAGGCGATTGATTGAGTACCAGTGAGCCATGTGTGAGTGCGTGTTGGGGTGTGTGTGTGTTCTGGTATAGGCTGTGCATTAAGTCACAGTGAGTCCTGCATCTGTGCATGTGTGTGTGTGTGTGCGTGTGTGTTGGTATAGGCTGAGCTTTGAGTCACTCTGAGGTGTGTGTGCATGTGCTTGTAACATTGTGCCTTGATTCACTGTGCCATGTGAGTGTGTGTGCATGCTGGTATAGGTTGTGCATTGAGTCAGAGTGAGAGGTGTTTGTGTCTGTGTGTTCTGGTATAGGCTGAGAATTGAGGCACACTGAGGTGTGTGTGCACATGTGTGTGTGTGTGCTGGTACAGCCTGCACATTGAGTCATATTGAGTTGTTTGTGGGTGTATGTGCAGGTAGAGGCAGCACATTGAGTTACAGTGAGGTGTATGTGTGTGATGTTATACGCTATGCACTGATTCATAGGGAGGTTTGTGTGTGTGTGTGTGCACTTTCTGGTATAGGATTTGCATTGAATCACACTGAGCTGTGTTTTTGAGTGTCAGTATGTGTGCATGTGTCGAGGTATGGGCTGTGGATTGACTCACAGTTTGCTGTATGTGCTTCTCTGTGTGTGTATGTCTGCTAGCATATCATGTGCATTGAGTCACAGGGAGCCGTGTGTGTGTGTGTGTTTCCAGGTATAGAGTGTGCATTCATTCACAGTCAGCCATGTGTGTGTGTGTGAGAGTGCACTGGTATAGGATATGCAGTGAGTCACAGTGAGGGGTGTTTGTTTCATTGTGCGTGTGCTTTCACAGGCTTACCGGCACAGTGAGATGTGGGTATGAGTGTGCCTGTGTGTGTGTGCTGCCATACACTGTGCCTTGAGTCACAGTGAGCTGTGTTGTGTGTTTGGTGCTGGTATGGAATGGGCACTGACTCACAGTGAGCCATGTGTGTGTGCTTGTACAGGCGATTGAATCATCGTGAGACATGTGTGAGTGCATGTTAGTATGTGTGTGTGTTCACATATAGGCTGTGCATTGAATCACAATAAGGTGTGTACGTGTTCGTGTGTGGGCTATTACAGATTGTGCATTGAGTCACAGTGGCATGTGAGTGTGTGCAGGCTGGTATAGACTGTGCATTGTGTCACAGTGAGGGATGTGTGTGTCTGTGTGTTCTCATGTAGGATGACCATCGAGTCACACTTTGGTGTGTGTGTGTGTGTGTGTGCTGGTATAGGTTGCATATCGCATCACAGTGATGTGTGTGTTTGTTTCTGTGCAGGTACAGGCTGCACATTGAGTCACAGTGAGGTGTATGTGTGTGTGTGTGTGTGATGTCATACGCTGTGCACTGAGTCACAGTGAGCCGTGTGGTTGTGCTGGTATAAACTGAGCATTGGATCACACTGAGGTGTCATGTGTGTGTATGTGCTGGTGTGGATTGTACATTGAGTCACAACGATGTGTGAGTTTTTTTATGTGTGTGTGCTGGTACAGGCTGTGCATTCAGTCACAGGGAGGTGAGTGTGTGTGTGGGTGCACGTGCTGGTATATGCTTTGCATTGAGTCACACTAAGCTGTGTGTGAGTGTTTGTATGTGTGTGTGTGTGTGTGGAGGTACAGGCTGTGTATTGATTCCCAGTGAGCCATGTGTGTTTCTTTGTGTGTGTAACTCTGCTAGCATACACTGTGCACTAAGTAACAGGGAGCCATGTGTGTGTGTCTATGTATGTTTTGGCATACTGTGAGCATTGAGTCAAACTGAGGTGTGTTCTGTGTGACTGTATGCACTGGCATGGAATGTGCATGGAATCACATAGAGCTGTGCATGTGTGTGTGTGTGTGTATTTGGTGGTGTAGAGACTGTATTGTGTCGCAGTAAGCTGTGTGTGTATATGTGTGTGTGCTGGTATAGCCTGTGCATTGAGTCACAGTGAACTGTGTGTGTGTGTTTGCTGGGGTAGGCTGTGCTTTGATTCAAGGTGAGCTGTGAGTGTGTGTGCGGTGCTGGTATGGACTGTGCACTGAGTCACAGAGAACCGTGTGTGTGTCTATGTGTGTTTTGGTATAAAGTGAGCATTGAATCACACTGAGTTGTGTGCTGTGTGTTTTTGTGCACTGGTATGGAGTCTGCATGGAATCACAGTGAGCTGTGCGTGTGTGTGTGTGTATTTGGTTGTGTAGAGTCTCTATTGCATCACAATAAGCTGTGTGTTTGTGTGATGGTACAGGATGTGCACTGTGTCATAGAGAGCAGTGTGTGTGTGTCTCTGCTGGTTTAGGCTGTGCATTGACTCACAGTGAGCCTTGTGTGTGTGCAAGTACAGTCTGAGCATTGAGTTACAGTGAGATGTGTTGCATGTGTTTGTGCTGGTAAGAACTGTACATTATGTCAGAATGAGCCGTGCATGTGTGTGTGTGTCTGTGTGTGCGTCTGTGTGCTGGTAGAGGTTGAGCACTGAATCACAGTTAGGTGTGTGTCTGTGAGTGTTCGTATGGGCTTTGCATTGAGTCACTGAGGTGTATGTGTGTGTTTGTGTGTGTGTGTGGTGCTACAGATTTCATTGAATCACAGTGAGCCTTGTGTGTGTCTGTGTGCTGATATAGGCTGTGGATTGAGTCACAGTGAGTTATGTGTGTGTGTGTGCTGCTGTAGACTGCGCATTGAGTCAAAATGAGTTGTTTGTGTGTTACTGTGCTCGTGTAGACTGTGCCTTGAATCACAGTGAGCATGTCTGTGTGTGTGTGCACTAGTATGTGTGGACCATTTAATCAGTTATTTGTGTTTGTGTGTTTGTGTGCTCGTATGGTCTTTGCATTGAGTAACTGAGGTGTGTGTGTGTGTGTGGTGATACAGACTGTGCATTGAGTCACAGTGAGCCGTGTGTGTGTGTATGAGAGTGTGTGTGTTGGTGGGCTTTCATTGATTCCATGGGGTGTGTGTGTCTGTGTTTGTTGTGCTAAAGACTGCATTGAGTCACAGTGAGTCGTGTGTGTGTGTGCTGGTATACGCGATTGATTGAGTCACGGTCAGCCGTGCATGATGTGCATGATGGTATGTGTGTGTGTTCTTCTATAGGCTGTGCATTGAGTCACAGTGAACCCTGTATCTGTGCAGGTGTGTATGTGTGTGTGCTGGTATAGGCTGTGCATTGAGTCCCACTGAGGTGTGTGTGTATGCTTGTGTGTTTTGGTATACATTGTACATTGAGTCAGAGTGCTGTGTGTTTGTGTGAACGCTGGTATAGTCTGTGCATTGAGTCACAGTTATGTGTGTGTGTGTCTGCGTGTTCTGGTACAGGCTGACCGTTGTGTCACACAGGGGTGTGTGTGTGTTGGTATAGGTTCCACTTTTTGTCACAGTGAGGTGTGTGTGTGTGTATGTGCAGGTACAGGCTGCACATTGAGTCACAGTGTGGGGTGTGTGTGTGTGTGATGTTATATGCTGTGCACTAGGACACAGTGAGCCGTGTGTGTGTGCTGGTATAATCTGAGCATTGAGTCACAGTGTGGTGTGGTGTGTGTGCCTTTGCTGGTATGGACTGTGCATTGAATCCCAGCCCTGTGTTAGTGTTTGTGTATTTGGTGCTGTAGAGTCTGCATGAGTCACAGTAAGGTGTGTGTGTGTGCTGCTATAGGCCTAGAATTGAGTCACACCTAGGTGAGTGTATGTGTATGTGTATGCTGATATGGGATTTGCATTGAATCACTGAGCGGTGTGTGTGTGTGTATGTGTGTACAGTTATTGGCTGTGCATTGAGTCACAGTGAACCATGTGTGTGTGGCGAGCTGCTATAGTCACAGCACTGAGTCACAGTTAAATGTGTGGGAGTTGTGTGTGTATGTGTGTGTGTGTATTTGCTGGTGTAGACTGTGCATTGAGTCACAGTGAGTAGTGCGGTGTGTTTGTGTCTGTGATGGTATGGACTGTGGTTTAATCCACTTTGACATGAACTATTGTGTGTGTTTGCGTGTGTGTGTGTGTGCTGGCACTGGATGACCATTGAGACACAGTGGGCTGTGTGTGTCTGTGTGTCTGTGTGTGCGCTGATATAGACTCTGTATTCAGTCACTGTGAGCTGTGTGTGTGTGTATATGTGTGCTCGTATAGGCTGTGCATTGAGTCACAGTGTAGTGTTTGTGTGTGTGTGTGCTGGTACAGGAAGCGTTATCAGTCACAGTCTCGTGTGTGTGTGTGTGAATGTGAGTTTGTGTGCTGGTAATGGCTTTATAGTGCTGGTATGGGCGTTATTGACTCATGGGTGCGTGTGTGAGTGTGTGGTGATACAGACTGCATTGAGTCACAGTGAACTGTGTGCGTGTGTGCTGGTATAGGCGATTGATTGAGTACCAGTGAGCCATGTGTGAGTGCGTGTTGGGGTGTGTGTGTGTTCTGGTATAGGCTGTGCATTAAGTCACAGTGAGTCCTGCATCTGTGCATGTGTGTGTGTGTGTGCGTGTGTGCTGGTATAGGCTGAGCTTTGAGTCACTCTGAGGTGTGTGTGCATGTGCTTGTAACATTGTGCCTTGATTCACTGTGCCATGTGAGTGTGTGTGCATGCTGGTATAGGTTGTGCATTGAGTCAGAGGGAGAGGTGTTTGTGTCTGTGTGTTCTGGTATAGGCTGAGAATTGAGGCACACTGAGGTGTGTGTGCACATGTGTGTGTGTGTGCTGGTACAGCCTGCACATTGAGTCATATTGAGTTGTTTGTGGGTGTATGTGCAGGTAGAGGCAGCACATTGAGTCACAGTGAGGTGTATGTGTGTGATGTTATACGCTATGCACTGATTCATAGGGAGGTTTGTGTGTGTGTGTGTGCACTTTCTGGTATAGGATTTGCATTGAATCACACTGAGCTGTGTTTTTGAGTGTCAGTATGTGTGCATGTGTCGAGGTATGGGCTGTGGATTGACTCACAGTTTGCTGTATGTGCTTCTCTGTGTGTGTATGTCTGCTAGCATATCCTGTGCACTGAGTCACAGGGAGCCGTGTGTGTGTGTGTGTTTGTGTGTTTCCAGGTATAGAGTGTGCATTCATTCACAGTCAGCCATGTGTGTGTGTGTGAGAGTGCACTGGTATAGGATATGCAGTGAGTCACAGTGAGGGGTGTTTGTTTCATTGTGCGTGTGCTTTCACAGGCTTACCGGCACAGTGAGATGTGGGTATGAGTGTGCCTGTGTGTGTGTGCTGCCATACACTGTGCCTTGAGTCACAGTGAGCTGTGTTGTGTGTTTGGTGCTGGTATGGAATGGGCACTGACTCACAGTGAGCCATGTGTGTGTGCTTGTACAGGCGATTGAATCATCGTGAGACATGTATGAGTGCATGTTAGTATGTGTGTGTGTTCACATATAGGCTGTGCATTGAATCACAATAAGGTGTGTACGTGTTCGTGTGTGGGCTATTACAGATTGTGCATTGAGTCACAGTGTCATGTGAGTGTGTGCAGGCTGGTATAGACTGTGCATTGTGTCACAGTGAGGGATGTGTGTGTCTGTGTGTTCTCATGTAGGATGACCATCGAGTCACACTTTGGTGTGTGTGTGTGTGTGTGTGTGTGTGTGCTGGTATAGGTTGCATATCGCATCACAGTGATGTGTGTGTTTGTTTCTGTGCAGGTACAGGCTGCACATTGAGTCACAGTGAGGTGTATGTGTGTGTGTGTGTGTGATGTCATACGCTGTGCACTGAGTCACAGTGAGCCGTGTGGTTGTGCTGGTATAAACTGAGCATTGGATCACACTGAGGTGTCATGTGTGTGTATGTGCTGGTGTGGATTGTACATTGAGTCACAACTATGTGTGAGTTTTTGTATGTGTGTGTGCTGGTACAGGCTGTGCATTCAGTCACAGGGAGGTGAGTGTGTGTGTGGGTGCACGTGCTGGTATATGCTTTGCATTGAGTCACACTAAGCTGTGTGTGAGTGTTTGTATGTGTGTGTGTGTGTGGAAGTACAGGCTGTGTATTGATTCACAGTGAGCCATGTGTGTTTCTTTGTGTGTGTAACTCTGCGAGCATACACTGTGCACTAAGTAACAGGGAGCCATGTGTGTGTGTCTATGTATGTTTTGGCATACTGTGAGCATTGAGTCAAACTGAGGTGTGTTCTGTGTGACTGTATGCACTGGCATGAAATGTGCATGGAATCACATAGAGCTGTGCATGTGTGTGTGTGTGTATTTGGTGGTGTAGAGACTGTATTGTGTCGCAGTAAGCTGTGTGTGTATATGTGTGTGTGCTGGTATAGCCTGTGCATTGAGTCACAGTGAACTGTGTGTGTGTGTTTGCTGGGGTAGGCTGTGCTTTGATTCAAGGTGAGCTGTGAGTGTGTGTGCGGTGCTGGTATGGACTGTGCACTGAGTCACAGGGAACCGTGTGTGTGTCTATGTGTGTTTTGGTATAAAGTGAGCATTGAATCACACTGAGTGGTGTGCTGTGTGTTTTTGTGCACTGGTATGGAGTCTGCATGGAATCACAGTGAGCTGTGCATGTGTGTGTGTGTATTTGGTTGTGTAGAGTCTTTATTGCATCACAATAAGCTGTGTGTGTGTGTGATGGTACAGGATGTGCACTGTGTCATAGAGAGCAGTGTGTGTGTGTCTCTGCTGGTATAGGCTGTGCATTGACTCACAGTGAGCCTTGTGTGTGTGCAAGTACAATCTGAGCATTGAGTTACAGTGAGATGTGTTGCATGTGTTTGTGCTGGTAAGAACTGTACATTATGTCAGAATGAGCCGTGCATGTGTGTGTGTGTCTGTGTGTGCGTCTGTGTGCTGGTAGAGGTTGAGCACTGAATCACAGTTAGGTGTGTGTCTGTGAGTGTTCGTATGGGCTTTGCATTGAGTCACTGAGGTGTATGTGTGTGTTTCTGTGTGTGTGTGGTGCTACAGATTTCATTGAATCACAGTGAGCCTTGTGTGTGTCTGTGTGCTGATATAGGCTGTGGATTGAGTCACAGTGAGTTATGTGTGTGTGTGTGTGCTGCTGTAGACTGCGCATTGAGTCAAAGTGAGTTGTTTGTGTGTTACTGTGCTCGTGTAGACTGTGCCTTGAATCACAGTGAGCATGTCTGTGTGTGTGTGCACTAGTATGTGTGGAGCATTTAATCAGTTATTTGTGTTTGTGTGTTTGTGTGCTCGTATGGTCTTTGCATTGAGTAACTGAGGTGTGTGTGTGTGTGTGGTGATACAGACTGTGCATTGAGTCACAGTGAGCCGTGTGTGTGTGTATGAGAGTGTGTGTGTTGGTGGGCTTTCATTGATTCCATGGGGTGTGTGTGTCTGTGTTTGTTGTGCTAAAGACTGCATTGAGTCACAGTGAGTCGTGTGTGTGTGTGCTGGTATAAGCGATTGATTGAGTTACGGTCAGCCATGTGTGTGTGCATGATGGTATGTGTGTGTGTTCTTCTATAGGCTGTGCATTGAGTCACAGTGAACCCTGTATCTGTGCAGGTGTGTATGTGTGTGTGCTGGTATAGGCTGTGCATTGAGTCCCACTGAGGTGTGTGTGTATGCTTGTGTGTTTTGGTATACATTGTACATTGAGTCAGAGTGCTGTGTGTTTGTGTGCACGCTGGTATAGTCTGTGCATTGAGTCACAGTTATGTGTGTGTGTGTCTGCGTGTTCTGGTATAGGCTGACCGTTGTGTCACACAGGGGTGTGTGTGTGCTGGTATAGGCTCCACTTTTTGTCACAGTGAGGTGTGTGTGTGTGTATGTGCAGGTACAGGTTGCACATTGAGTCACAGTGTGGGGTGTGCGTGTGTGTGATGTTATATGCTGTGCACTAGGACACAGTGAGCCGTGTGTGTGTGCTGGTATAATCTGAGCATTGAGTCACAGTGTGGTGTGGTGTGTGTGCCTTTGCTGGTATGGACTGTGCATTGAATCCCAGCCCTGTGTTAGTGTTTGTGTATTTGGTGCTGTAGAGTCTGCATGAGTCACAGTAAGGTGTGTGTGTGTGCTGCTATAGGCCTAGAATTGAGTCACACCTAGGTGAGTGTATGTGTATGTGTATGCTGATATGGGATTTGCATTGAATCACTGAGCGGTGTGTGTGTGTGTATGTGTGTACAGTTATTGGCTGTGCATTGAGTCACAGTGAACCATGTGTGTGTGGCGAGCTGCTATAGTCACAGCACTGAGTCACAGATAAATGTGTGGGAGTTGTGTGTGTATGTGTGTGTGTGTATTTGCTGGTGTAGACTGTGCATTGAGTCACAGTGAGTAGTGCGGTGTGTTTGTGTCTGTCATGGTATGGACTGTGGTTTAATCCACTTTGACATGAACTAGTGTGCGTGTTTGCGTGTGTGTGTGTGTGTGTGTGTGCTGGCACTGGATGACCATTGAGACACAGTGGGCTGTGTGTGTCTGTGTGTCTGTGTGTGCGCTGATATAGACTCTGTATTCAGTCACTGTGAGCTGTGTGTGTGTGTGTATATGTGTGCTCGTATAGGCTGTGCATTGAGTCACAGTGTAGTGTTTGTGTGTGTGTGTGCTGGTACAGGAAGCGTTTTCAGTCACAGTCTCGTGTGTGTGTGTGTGCATGTGAGTTTGTGTGCTGGTATGGGCTTTATTGTGCTGGTATGGGCATTATTGACTCATGGGTGCGTGTGTGAGTGTGTGGTGATACAGACTGCATTGAGTCACAGTGAGCTGTGTGCGGGTGTGCTGGTATAGGCGATTGATTGAGTACCAGTGAGCCATGTGTGAGTGTGTGTTGGGTTGTGTGTGTGTTCTGATATACGCTGTGCATTGAGTCACAGTGAGGCCTGCATCTGTGCATGTGTGTGTGTGTGTGCGTGTGTGCTGGTATAGGCTGAGCTTTGAGTCACTCTGAGGTGTGTGTGCATGTGCTTGTAACATTGTGCCTTGATTCACTGTGCCATGTGAGTGTGTGTGCATGCTGGTATAGGTTGTGCATTGAGTCAGAGGGAGAGGTGTTTGTGTCTGTGTGTTCTGGTATAGGCTGAGAATTGAGGCACACTGAGGTGTGTGTGCACATGTGTGTGTGTGTGCTGGTACAGCCTGCACATTGAGTCATATTGAGTTGTTTGTGGGTGTATGTGCAGGTAGAGGCAGCACATTGAGTAACAGTGAGGTGTATGTGTGTGATGTTATACGCTATGCACTGATTCATAGGGAGGTTTGTGTGTGTGTGTGTGCACTTTCTGGTATAGGATTTGCATTGAATCACACTGAGCTGTGTTTTTGAGTGTCAGTATGTGTGCATGTGTCGAGGTATGGGCTGTGGATTGACTCACAGTTTGCTGTATGTGCTTCTCTGTGTGTGTATGTCTGCTAGCATATCCTGTGCACTGAGTCACAGGGAGCCGTGTGTGTGTGTGTGTTTGTGTGTTTCCAGGTATAGAGTGTGCATTCATTCACAGTCAGCCATGTGTGTGTGTGTGAGAGTGCACTGGTATAGGATATGCAGTGAGTCACAGTGAGGGGTGTTTGTTTCATTGTGCGTGTGCTTTCACAGGCTTACCGGCACAGTGAGATGTGGGTATGAGTGTGCCTGTGTGTGTGTGCTGCCATACACTGTGCCTTGAGTCACAGTGAGCTGTGTTGTGTGTTTGGTGCTGGTATGGAATGGGCACTGACTCACAGTGAGCCATGTGTGTGTGCTTGTACAGGCGATTGAATCATCGTGAGACATGTATGAGTGCATGTTAGTATGTGTGTGTGTTCACATATAGGCTGTGCATTGAATCACAATAAGGTGTGTACGTGTTCGTGTGTGGGCTATTACAGATTGTGCATTGAGTCACAGTGTCATGTGAGTGTGTGCAGGCTGGTATAGACTGTGCATTGTGTCACAGTGAGGGATGTGTGTGTCTGTGTGTTCTCATGTAGGATGACCATCGAGTCACACTTTGGTGTGTGTGTGTGTGTGTGTGTGTGTGTGCTGGTATAGGTTGCATATCGCATCACAGTGATGTGTGTGTTTGTTTCTGTGCAGGTACAGGCTGCACATTGAGTCACAGTGAGGTGTATGTGTGTGTGTGTGTGTGATGTCATACGCTGTGCACTGAGTCACAGTGAGCCGTGTGGTTGTGCTGGTATAAACTGAGCATTGGATCACACTGAGGTGTCATGTGTGTGTATGTGCTGGTGTGGATTGTACATTGAGTCACAACTATGTGTGAGTTTTTGTATGTGTGTGTGCTGGTACAGGCTGTGCATTCAGTCACAGGGAGGTGAGTGTGTGTGTGGGTGCACGTGCTGGTATATGCTTTGCATTGAGTCACACTAAGCTGTGTGTGAGTGTTTGTATGTGTGTGTGTGTGTGGAAGTACAGGCTGTGTATTGATTCACAGTGAGCCATGTGTGTTTCTTTGTGTGTGTAACTCTGCGAGCATACACTGTGCACTAAGTAACAGGGAGCCATGTGTGTGTGTCTATGTATGTTTTGGCATACTGTGAGCATTGAGTCAAACTGAGGTGTGTTCTGTGTGACTGTATGCACTGGCATGAAATGTGCATGGAATCACATAGAGCTGTGCATGTGTGTGTGTGTGTATTTGGTGGTGTAGAGACTGTATTGTGTCGCAGTAAGCTGTGTGTGTATATGTGTGTGTGCTGGTATAGCCTGTGCATTGAGTCACAGTGAACTGTGTGTGTGTGTTTGCTGGGGTAGGCTGTGCTTTGATTCAAGGTGAGCTGTGAGTGTGTGTGCGGTGCTGGTATGGACTGTGCACTGAGTCACAGGGAACCGTGTGTGTGTCTATGTGTGTTTTGGTATAAAGTGAGCATTGAATCACACTGAGTGGTGTGCTGTGTGTTTTTGTGCACTGGTATGGAGTCTGCATGGAATCACAGTGAGCTGTGCATGTGTGTGTGTGTATTTGGTTGTGTAGAGTCTTTATTGCATCACAATAAGCTGTGTGTGTGTGTGATGGTACAGGATGTGCACTGTGTCATAGAGAGCAGTGTGTGTGTGTCTCTGCTGGTATAGGCTGTGCATTGACTCACAGTGAGCCTTGTGTGTGTGCAAGTACAATCTGAGCATTGAGTTACAGTGAGATGTGTTGCATGTGTTTGTGCTGGTAAGAACTGTACATTATGTCAGAATGAGCCGTGCATGTGTGTGTGTGTCTGTGTGTGCGTCTGTGTGCTGGTAGAGGTTGAGCACTGAATCACAGTTAGGTGTGTGTCTGTGAGTGTTCGTATGGGCTTTGCATTGAGTCACTGAGGTGTATGTGTGTGTTTGTGTGTGTGTGTGGTGCTACAGATTTCATTGAATCACAGTGAGCCTTGTGTGTGTCTGTGTGCTGATATAGGCTGTGGATTGAGTCACAGTGAGTTATGTGTGTGTGTGTGCTGCTGTAGACTGCGCATTGAGTCAAAGTGAGTTGTTTGTGTGTTACTGTGCTCGTGTAGACTGTGCCTTGAATCACAGTGAGCATGTCTGTGTGTGTGTGCACTAGTATGTGTGGAGCATTTAATCAGTTATTTGTGTTTGTGTGTTTGTGTGCTCGTATGGTCTTTGCATTGAGTAACTGAGGTGTGTGTGTGTGTGTGGTGATACAGACTGTGCATTGAGTCACAGTGAGCCGTGTGTGTGTGTATGAGAGTGTGTGTGTTGGTGGGCTTTCATTGATTCCATGGGGTGTGTGTGTCTGTGTTTGTTGTGCTAAAGACTGCATTGAGTCACAGTGAGTCGTGTGTGTGTGTGCTGGTATACGCGATTGATTGAGTCACGGTCAGCCGTGCATGATGTGCATGATGGTATGTGTGTGTGTTCTTCTATAGGCTGTGCATTGAGTCACAGTGAACCCTGTATCTGTGCAGGTGTGTATGTGTGTGTGCTGGTATAGGCTGTGCATTGAGTCCCACTGAGGTGTGTGTGTATGCTTGTGTGTTTTGGTATACATTGTACATTGAGTCAGAGTGCTGTGTGTTTGTGTGCACGCTGGTATAGTCTGTGCATTGAGTCACAGTTATGTGTGTGTGTGTCTGCGTGTTCTGGTACAGGCTGACCGTTGTGTCACACAGGGGTGTGTGTGTGCTGGTATAGGCTCCACTTTTTGTCACAGTGAAGTGTGTGTGTGTGTATGTGCAGGTACAGGCTGCACATTGAGTCACAGTGTGGGGTGTGTGTGTGTGTGATGTTATATGCTGTGCATTAGGACACAGTGAGCCGTGTGTGTGTGCTGGTATAATCTGAGCATTGAGTCACAGTGTGGTGTGGTGTGTGTGCCTTTGCTGGTATGGACTGTGCATTGAATCCCAGCCCTGTGTTAGTGTTTGTGTATTTGGTGCTGTAGAGTCTGCATGAGTCACAGTAAGGTGTGTGTGTGTGCTGCTATAGGCCTAGAATTGAGTCACACCTAGGTGAGTGTATGTGTATGTGTATGCTGATATGGGATTTGCATTGAATCACTGAGCGGTGTGTGTGTGTGTATGTGTGTACAGTTATTGGCTGTGCATTGAGTCACAGTGAACCATGTGTGTGTGGCGAGCTGCTATAGTCACAGCACTGAGTCACAGTTAAATGTGTGGGAGTTGTGTGTGTATGTGTGTGTGTGTATTTGCTGGTGTAGACTGTGCATTGAGTCACAGTGAGTAGTGCGGTGTGTTTGTGTCTGTCATGGTATGGACTGTGGTTTAATCCACTTTGACATGAACTATTGTGTGTGTTTGCGTGTGTGTGTGTGTGCTGGCACTGGATGACCATTGAGACACAGTGGGCTGTGTGTGTCTGTGTGTCTGTGTGTGCGCTGATATAGACTCTGTATTCAGTCACTGTGAGCTGTGTGTGTGTGTATATGTGTGCTCGTATAGGCTGTGCATTGAGTCACAGTGTAGTGTTTGTGTGTGTGTGTGCTGGTACAGGAAGCGTTTTCAGTCACAGTCTCGTGTGTGTGTGTGTGAATGTGAGTTTGTGTGCTGGTAATGGCTTTATAGTGCTGGTATGGGCGTTATTGACTCATGGGTGCGTGTGTGAGTGTGTGGTGATACAGACTGCATTGAGTCACAGTGAACTGTGTGCGTGTGTGCTGGTATAGGCGATTGATTGAGTACCAGTGAGCCATGTGTGAGTGCGTGTTGGGGTGTGTGTGTGTTCTGGTATAGGCTGTGCATTAAGTCACAGTGAGTCCTGCATCTGTGCATGTGTGTGTGTGTGTGCGTGTGTGCTGGTATAGGCTGAGCTTTGAGTCACTCTGAGGTGTGTGTGCATGTGCTTGTAACATTGTGCCTTGATTCACTGTGCCATGTGAGTGTGTGTGCATGCTGGTATAGGTTGTGCATTGAGTCAGAGGGAGAGGTGTTTGTGTCTGTGTGTTCTGGTATAGGCTGAGAATTGAGGCACACTGAGGTGTGTGTGCACATGTGTGTGTGTGTGCTGGTACAGCCTGCACATTGAGTCATATTGAGTTGTTTGTGGGTGTATGTGCAGGTAGAGGCAGCACATTGAGTCACAGTGAGGTGTATGTGTGTGATGTTATACGCTATGCACTGATTCATAGGGAGGTTTGTGTGTGTGTGTGTGCACTTTCTGGTATAGGATTTGCATTGAATCACACTGAGCTGTGTTTTTGAGTGTCAGTATGTGTGCATGTGTCGAGGTATGGGCTGTGGATTGACTCACAGTTTGCTGTATGTGCTTCTCTGTGTGTGTATGTCTGCTAGCATATCCTGTGCACTGAGTCACAGGGAGCCGTGTGTGTGTGTGTGTTTGTGTGTTTCCAGGTATAGAGTGTGCATTAATTCACAGTCAGCCATGTGTGTGTGTGTGAGAGTGCACTGGTATAGGATATGCAGTGAGTCACAGTGAGGGGTGTTTGTTTCATTGTGCGTGTGCTTTCACAGGCTTACCGGCACAGTGAGATGTGGGTATGAGTGTGCCTGTGTGTGTGTGCTGCCATACACTGTGCCTTGAGTCACAGTGAGCTGTGTTGTGTGTTTGGTGCTGGTATGGAATGGGCACTGACTCACAGTGAGCCATGTGTGTGTGCTTGTACAGGCGATTGAATCATCGTGAGACATGTATGAGTGCATGTTAGTATGTGTGTGTGTTCACATATAGGCTGTGCATTGAATCACAATAAGGTGTGTACGTGTTCGTGTGTGGGCTATTACAGATTGTGCATTGAGTCACAGTGTCATGTGAGTGTGTGCAGGCTGGTATAGACTGTGCATTGTGTCACAGTGAGGGATGTGTGTGTCTGTGTGTTCTCATGTAGGATGACCATCGAGTCACACTTTGGTGTGTGTGTGTGTGTGTGTGTGTGTGTGCTGGTATAGGTTGCATATCGCATCACAGTGATGTGTGTGTTTGTTTCTGTGCAGGTACAGGCTGCACATTGAGTCACAGTGAGGTGTATGTGTGTGTGTGTGTGTGATGTCATACGCTGTGCACTGAGTCACAGTGAGCCGTGTGGTTGTGCTGGTATAAACTGAGCATTGGATCACACTGAGGTGTCATGTGTGTGTATGTGCTGGTGTGGATTGTACATTGAGTCACAACTATGTGTGAGTTTTTGTATGTGTGTGTGCTGGTACAGGCTGTGCATTCAGTCACAGGGAGGTGAGTGTGTGTGTGGGTGCACGTGCTGGTATATGCTTTGCATTGAGTCACACTAAGCTGTGTGTGAGTGTTTGTATGTGTGTGTGTGTGTGGAAGTACAGGCTGTGTATTGATTCACAGTGAGCCATGTGTGTTTCTTTGTGTGTGTAACTCTGCGAGCATACACTGTGCACTAAGTAACAGGGAGCCATGTGTGTGTGTCTATGTATGTTTTGGCATACTGTGAGCATTGAGTCAAACTGAGGTGTGTTCTGTGTGACTGTATGCACTGGCATGAAATGTGCATGGAATCACATAGAGCTGTGCATGTGTGTGTGTGTGTATTTGGTGGTGTAGAGACTGTATTGTGTCGCAGTAAGCTGTGTGTGTATATGTGTGTGTGCTGGTATAGCCTGTGCATTGAGTCACAGTGAACTGTGTGTGTGTGTTTGCTGGGGTAGGCTGTGCTTTGATTCAAGGTGAGCTGTGAGTGTGTGTGCGGTGCTGGTATGGACTGTGCACTGAGTCACAGGGAACCGTGTGTGTGTCTATGTGTGTTTTGGTATAAAGTGAGCATTGAATCACACTGAGTGGTGTGCTGTGTGTTTTTGTGCACTGGTATGGAGTCTGCATGGAATCACAGTGAGCTGTGCATGTGTGTGTGTGTATTTGGTTGTGTAGAGTCTTTATTGCATCACAATAAGCTGTGTGTGTGTGTGATGGTACAGGATGTGCACTGTGTCATAGAGAGCAGTGTGTGTGTGTCTCTGCTGGTATAGGCTGTGCATTGACTCACAGTGAGCCTTGTGTGTGTGCAAGTACAATCTGAGCATTGAGTTACAGTGAGATGTGTTGCATGTGTTTGTGCTGGTAAGAACTGTACATTATGTCAGAATGAGCCGTGCATGTGTGTGTGTGTCTGTGTGTGCGTCTGTGTGCTGGTAGAGGTTGAGCACTGAATCACAGTTAGGTGTGTGTCTGTGAGTGTTCGTATGGGCTTTGCATTGAGTCACTGAGGTGTATGTGTGTGTTTGTGTGTGTGTGTGGTGCTACAGATTTCATTGAATCACAGTGAGCCTTGTGTGTGTCTGTGTGCTGATATAGGCTGTGGATTGAGTCACAGTGAGTTATGTGTGTGTGTGTGTGCTGCTGTAGACTGCGCATTGAGTCAAAGTGAGTTGTTTGTGTGTTACTGTGCTCGTGTAGACTGTGCCTTGAATCACAGTGAGCATGTCTGTGTGTGTGTGCACTAGTATGTGTGGAGCATTTAATCAGTTATTTGTGTTTGTGTGTTTGTGTGCTCGTATGGTCTTTGCATTGAGTAACTGAGGTGTGTGTGTGTGTGTGGTGATACAGACTGTGCATTGAGTCACAGTGAGCCGTGTGTGTGTGTATGAGAGTGTGTGTGTTGGTGGGCTTTCATTGATTCCATGGGGTGTGTGTGTCTGTGTTTGTTGTGCTAAAGACTGCATTGAGTCACAGTGAGTCGTGTGTGTGTGTGCTGGTATAAGCGATTGATTGAGTTACGGTCAGCCATGTGTGTGTGCATGATGGTATGTGTGTGTGTTCTTCTATAGGCTGTGCATTGAGTCACAGTGAACCCTGTATCTGTGCAGGTGTGTATGTGTGTGTGCTGGTATAGGCTGTGCATTGAGTCCCACTGAGGTGTGTGTGTATGCTTGTGTGTTTTGGTATACATTGTACATTGAGTCAGAGTGCTGTGTGTTTGTGTGCACGCTGGTATAGTCTGTGCATTGAGTCACAGTTATGTGTGTGTGTGTCTGCGTGTTCTGGTATAGGCTGACCGTTGTGTCACACAGGGGTGTGTGTGTGCTGGTATAGGCTCCACTTTTTGTCACAGTGAGGTGTGTGTGTGTGTATGTGCAGGTACAGGTTGCACATTGAGTCACAGTGTGGGGTGTGTGTGTGTGTGATGTTATATGCTGTGCACTAGGACACAGTGAGCCGTGTGTGTGTGCTGGTATAATCTGAGCATTGAGTCACAGTGTGGTGTGGTGTGTGTGCCTTTGCTGGTATGGACTGTGCATTGAATCCCAGCCCTGTGTTAGTGTTTGTGTATTTGGTGCTGTAGAGTCTGCATGAGTCACAGTAAGGTGTGTGTGTGTGCTGCTATAGGCCTAGAATTGAGTCACACCTAGGTGAGTGTATGTGTATGTGTATGCTGATATGGGATTTGCATTGAATCACTGAGCGGTGTGTGTGTGTGTATGTGTGTACAGTTATTGGCTGTGCATTGAGTCACAGTGAACCATGTGTGTGTGGCGAGCTGCTATAGTCACAGCACTGAGTCACAGATAAATGTGTGGGAGTTGTGTGTGTATGTGTGTGTGTGTATTTGCTGGTGTAGACTGTGCATTGAGTCACAGTGAGTAGTGCGGTGTGTTTGTGTCTGTCATGGTATGGACTGTGGTTTAATCCACTTTGACATGAACTAGTGTGCGTGTTTGCGTGTGTGTGTGTGTGTGTGTGTGCTGGCACTGGATGACCATTGAGACACAGTGGGCTGTGTGTGTCTGTGTGTCTGTGTGTGCGCTGATATAGACTCTGTATTCAGTCACTGTGAGCTGTGTGTGTGTGTGTATATGTGTGCTCGTATAGGCTGTGCATTGAGTCACAGTGTAGTGTTTGTGTGTGTGTGTGCTGGTACAGGAAGCGTTTTCAGTCACAGTCTCGTGTGTGTGTGTGTGCATGTGAGTTTGTGTGCTGGTATGGGCTTTATTGTGCTGGTATGGGCATTATTGACTCATGGGTGCGTGTGTGAGTGTGTGGTGATACAGACTGCATTGAGTCACAGTGAGCTGTGTGCGGGTGTGCTGGTATAGGCGATTGATTGAGTACCAGTGAGCCATGTGTGAGTGTGTGTTGGGTTGTGTGTGTGTTCTGATATACGCTGTGCATTGAGTCACAGTGAGGCCTGCATCTGTGCATGTGTGTGTGTGTGTGCGTGTGTGCTGGTATAGGCTGAGCTTTGAGTCACTCTGAGGTGTGTGTGCATGTGCTTGTAACATTGTGCCTTGATTCACTGTGCCATGTGAGTGTGTGTGCATGCTGGTATAGGTTGTGCATTGAGTCAGAGGGAGAGGTGTTTGTGTCTGTGTGTTCTGGTATAGGCTGAGAATTGAGGCACACTGAGGTGTGTGTGCACATGTGTGTGTGTGTGCTGGTACAGCCTGCACATTGAGTCATATTGAGTTGTTTGTGGGTGTATGTGCAGGTAGAGGCAGCACATTGAGTAACAGTGAGGTGTATGTGTGTGATGTTATACGCTATGCACTGATTCATAGGGAGGTTTGTGTGTGTGTGTGTGCACTTTCTGGTATAGGATTTGCATTGAATCACACTGAGCTGTGTTTTTGAGTGTCAGTATGTGTGCATGTGTCGAGGTATGGGCTGTGGATTGACTCACAGTTTGCTGTATGTGCTTCTCTGTGTGTGTATGTCTGCTAGCATATCCTGTGCACTGAGTCACAGGGAGCCGTGTGTGTGTGTGTGTTTGTGTGTTTCCAGGTATAGAGTGTGCATTAATTCACAGTCAGCCATGTGTGTGTGTGTGAGAGTGCACTGGTATAGGATATGCAGTGAGTCACAGTGAGGGGTGTTTGTTTCATTGTGCGTGTGCTTTCACAGGCTTACCGGCACAGTGAGATGTGGGTATGAGTGTGCCTGTGTGTGTGTGCTGCCATACACTGTGCCTTGAGTCACAGTGAGCTGTGTTGTGTGTTTGGTGCTGGTATGGAATGGGCACTGACTCACAGTGAGCCATGTGTGTGTGCTTGTACAGGCGATTGAATCATCGTGAGACATGTATGAGTGCATGTTAGTATGTGTGTGTGTTCACATATAGGCTGTGCATTGAATCACAATAAGGTGTGTACGTGTTCGTGTGTGGGCTATTACAGATTGTGCATTGAGTCACAGTGTCATGTGAGTGTGTGCAGGCTGGTATAGACTGTGCATTGTGTCACAGTGAGGGATGTGTGTGTCTGTGTGTTCTCATGTAGGATGACCATCGAGTCACACTTTGGTGTGTGTGTGTGTGTGTGTGTGTGTGTGCTGGTATAGGTTGCATATCGCATCACAGTGATGTGTGTGTTTGTTTCTGTGCAGGTACAGGCTGCACATTGAGTCACAGTGAGGTGTATGTGTGTGTGTGTGTGTGATGTCATACGCTGTGCACTGAGTCACAGTGAGCCGTGTGGTTGTGCTGGTATAAACTGAGCATTGGATCACACTGAGGTGTCATGTGTGTGTATGTGCTGGTGTGGATTGTACATTGAGTCACAACTATGTGTGAGTTTTTGTATGTGTGTGTGCTGGTACAGGCTGTGCATTCAGTCACAGGGAGGTGAGTGTGTGTGTGGGTGCACGTGCTGGTATATGCTTTGCATTGAGTCACACTAAGCTGTGTGTGAGTGTTTGTATGTGTGTGTGTGTGTGGAAGTACAGGCTGTGTATTGATTCACAGTGAGCCATGTGTGTTTCTTTGTGTGTGTAACTCTGCGAGCATACACTGTGCACTAAGTAACAGGGAGCCATGTGTGTGTGTCTATGTATGTTTTGGCATACTGTGAGCATTGAGTCAAACTGAGGTGTGTTCTGTGTGACTGTATGCACTGGCATGAAATGTGCATGGAATCACATAGAGCTGTGCATGTGTGTGTGTGTGTATTTGGTGGTGTAGAGACTGTATTGTGTCGCAGTAAGCTGTGTGTGTATATGTGTGTGTGCTGGTATAGCCTGTGCATTGAGTCACAGTGAACTGTGTGTGTGTGTTTGCTGGGGTAGGCTGTGCTTTGATTCAAGGTGAGCTGTGAGTGTGTGTGCGGTGCTGGTATGGACTGTGCACTGAGTCACAGGGAACCGTGTGTGTGTCTATGTGTGTTTTGGTATAAAGTGAGCATTGAATCACACTGAGTTGTGTGCTGTGTGTTTTTGTGCACTGGTATGGAGTCTGCATGGAATCACAGTGAGCTGTGCATGTGTGTGTGTGTATTTGGTTGTGTAGAGTCTTTATTGCATCACAATAAGCTGTGTGTGTGTGTGATGGTACAGGATGTGCACTGTGTCATAGAGAGCAGTGTGTGTGTGTCTCTGCTGGTATAGGCTGTGCATTGACTCACAGTGAGCCTTGTGTGTGTGCAAGTACAATCTGAGCATTGAGTTACAGTGAGATGTGTTGCATGTGTTTGTGCTGGTAAGAACTGTACATTATGTCAGAATGAGCCGTGCATGTGTGTGTGTGTCTGTGTGTGCGTCTGTGTGCTGGTAGAGGTTGAGCACTGAATCACAGTTAGGTGTGTGTCTGTGAGTGTTCGTATGGGCTTTGCATTGAGTCACTGAGGTGTATGTGTGTGTTTGTGTGTGTGTGTGGTGCTACAGATTTCATTGAATCACAGTGAGCCTTGTGTGTGTCTGTGTGCTGATATAGGCTGTGGATTGAGTCACAGTGAGTTATGTGTGTGTGTGTGCTGCTGTAGACTGCGCATTGAGTCAAAGTGAGTTGTTTGTGTGTTACTGTGCTCGTGTAGACTGTGCCTTGAATCACAGTGAGCATGTCTGTGTGTGTGTGCACTAGTATGTGTGGAGCATTTAATCAGTTATTTGTGTTTGTGTGTTTGTGTGCTCGTATGGTCTTTGCATTGAGTAACTGAGGTGTGTGTGTGTGTGTGGTGATACAGACTGTGCATTGAGTCACAGTGAGCCGTGTGTGTGTGTATGAGAGTGTGTGTGTTGGTGGGCTTTCATTGATTCCATGGGGTGTGTGTGTCTGTGTTTGTTGTGCTAAAGACTGCATTGAGTCACAGTGAGTCGTGTGTGTGTGTGCTGGTATACGCGATTGATTGAGTCACGGTCAGCCGTGCATGATGTGCATGATGGTATGTGTGTGTGTTCTTCTATAGGCTGTGCATTGAGTCACAGTGAACCCTGTATCTGTGCAGGTGTGTATGTGTGTGTGCTGGTATAGGCTGTGCATTGAGTCCCACTGAGGTGTGTGTGTATGCTTGTGTGTTTTGGTATACATTGTACATTGAGTCAGAGTGCTGTGTGTTTGTGTGCACGCTGGTATAGTCTGTGCATTGAGTCACAGTTATGTGTGTGTGTGTCTGCGTGTTCTGGTATAGGCTGACCGTTGTGTCACACAGGGGTGTGTGTGTGCTGGTATAGGCTCCACTTTTTGTCACAGTGAGGTGTGTGTGTGTGTATGTGCAGGTACAGGCTGCACATTGAGTCACAGTGTGGGGTGTGTGTGTGTGTGATGTTATATGCTGTGCATTAGGACACAGTGAGCCGTGTGTGTGTGCTGGTATAATCTGAGCATTGAGTCACAGTGTGGTGTGGTGTGTGTGCCTTTGCTGGTATGGACTGTGCATTGAATCCCAGCCCTGTGTTAGTGTTTGTGTATTTGGTGCTGTAGAGTCTGCA
Organism: Grampus griseus; assembly: GCF_964374135.1. NCBI lineage: Eukaryota > Metazoa > Chordata > Mammalia > Artiodactyla > Delphinidae > Grampus > Grampus griseus. The sequence goes on along the minus strand of NC_139016.1, from coordinate 9,631,189 downwards.
TGAGTCACAGTAAGGTGTGTGTGTGTGCTGCTATAGGCCTAGAATTGAGTCACACCTAGGTGAGTGTATGTGTATGTGTATGCTGATATGGGATTTGCATTGAATCACTGAGCGGTGTGTGTGTGTGTATGTGTGTACAGTTATTGGCTGTGCATTGAGTCACAGTGAACCATGTGTGTGTGGCGAGCTGCTATAGTCACAGCACTGAGTCACAGTTAAATGTGTGGGAGTTGTGTGTGTATGTGTGTGTGTGTATTTGCTGGTGTAGACTGTGCATTGAGTCACAGTGAGTAGTGCGGTGTGTTTGTGTCTGTGATGGTATGGACTGTGGTTTAATCCACTTTGACATGAACTATTGTGTGTGTTTGCGTGTGTGTGTGTGTGCTGGCACTGGATGACCATTGAGACACAGTGGGCTGTGTGTGTCTGTGTGTCTGTGTGTGCGCTGATATAGACTCTGTATTCAGTCACTGTGAGCTGTGTGTGTGTGTATATGTGTGCTCGTATAGGCTGTGCATTGAGTCACAGTGTAGTGTTTGTGTGTGTGTGTGCTGGTACAGGAAGCGTTTTCAGTCACAGTCTCGTGTGTGTGTGTGTGAATGTGAGTTTGTGTGCTGGTAATGGCTTTATAGTGCTGGTATGGGCGTTATTGACTCATGGGTGCGTGTGTGAGTGTGTGGTGATACAGACTGCATTGAGTCACAGTGAACTGTGTGCGTGTGTGCTGGTATAGGCGATTGATTGAGTACCAGTGAGCCATGTGTGAGTGCGTGTTGGGGTGTGTGTGTGTTCTGGTATAGGCTGTGCATTAAGTCACAGTGAGTCCTGCATCTGTGCATGTGTGTGTGTGTGTGCGTGTGTGCTGGTATAGGCTGAGCTTTGAGTCACTCTGAGGTGTGTGTGCATGTGCTTGTAACATTGTGCCTTGATTCACTGTGCCATGTGAGTGTGTGTGCATGCTGGTATAGGTTGTGCATTGAGTCAGAGGGAGAGGTGTTTGTGTCTGTGTGTTCTGGTATAGGCTGAGAATTGAGGCACACTGAGGTGTGTGTGCACATGTGTGTGTGTGTGCTGGTACAGCCTGCACATTGAGTCATATTGAGTTGTTTGTGGGTGTATGTGCAGGTAGAGGCAGCACATTGAGTCACAGTGAGGTGTATGTGTGTGATGTTATACGCTATGCACTGATTCATAGGGAGGTTTGTGTGTGTGTGTGTGCACTTTCTGGTATAGGATTTGCATTGAATCACACTGAGCTGTGTTTTTGAGTGTCAGTATGTGTGCATGTGTCGAGGTATGGGCTGTGGATTGACTCACAGTTTGCTGTATGTGCTTCTCTGTGTGTGTATGTCTGCTAGCATATCCTGTGCACTGAGTCACAGGGAGCCGTGTGTGTGTGTGTGTTTGTGTGTTTCCAGGTATAGAGTGTGCATTCATTCACAGTCAGCCATGTGTGTGTGTGTGAGAGTGCACTGGTATAGGATATGCAGTGAGTCACAGTGAGGGGTGTTTGTTTCATTGTGCGTGTGCTTTCACAGGCTTACCGGCACAGTGAGATGTGGGTATGAGTGTGCCTGTGTGTGTGTGCTGCCATACACTGTGCCTTGAGTCACAGTGAGCTGTGTTGTGTGTTTGGTGCTGGTATGGAATGGGCACTGACTCACAGTGAGCCATGTGTGTGTGCTTGTACAGGCGATTGAATCATCGTGAGACATGTATGAGTGCATGTTAGTATGTGTGTGTGTTCACATATAGGCTGTGCATTGAATCACAATAAGGTGTGTACGTGTTCGTGTGTGGGCTATTACAGATTGTGCATTGAGTCACAGTGTCATGTGAGTGTGTGCAGGCTGGTATAGACTGTGCATTGTGTCACAGTGAGGGATGTGTGTGTCTGTGTGTTCTCATGTAGGATGACCATCGAGTCACACTTTGGTGTGTGTGTGTGTGTGTGTGTGTGTGTGCTGGTATAGGTTGCATATCGCATCACAGTGATGTGTGTGTTTGTTTCTGTGCAGGTACAGGCTGCACATTGAGTCACAGTGAGGTGTATGTGTGTGTGTGTGTGTGATGTCATACGCTGTGCACTGAGTCACAGTGAGCCGTGTGGTTGTGCTGGTATAAACTGAGCATTGGATCACACTGAGGTGTCATGTGTGTGTATGTGCTGGTGTGGATTGTACATTGAGTCACAACTATGTGTGAGTTTTTGTATGTGTGTGTGCTGGTACAGGCTGTGCATTCAGTCACAGGGAGGTGAGTGTGTGTGTGGGTGCACGTGCTGGTATATGCTTTGCATTGAGTCACACTAAGCTGTGTGTGAGTGTTTGTATGTGTGTGTGTGTGTGGAAGTACAGGCTGTGTATTGATTCACAGTGAGCCATGTGTGTTTCTTTGTGTGTGTAACTCTGCGAGCATACACTGTGCACTAAGTAACAGGGAGCCATGTGTGTGTGTCTATGTATGTTTTGGCATACTGTGAGCATTGAGTCAAACTGAGGTGTGTTCTGTGTGACTGTATGCACTGGCATGAAATGTGCATGGAATCACATAGAGCTGTGCATGTGTGTGTGTGTGTATTTGGTGGTGTAGAGACTGTATTGTGTCGCAGTAAGCTGTGTGTGTATATGTGTGTGTGCTGGTATAGCCTGTGCATTGAGTCACAGTGAACTGTGTGTGTGTGTTTGCTGGGGTAGGCTGTGCTTTGATTCAAGGTGAGCTGTGAGTGTGTGTGCGGTGCTGGTATGGACTGTGCACTGAGTCACAGGGAACCGTGTGTGTGTCTATGTGTGTTTTGGTATAAAGTGAGCATTGAATCACACTGAGTGGTGTGCTGTGTGTTTTTGTGCACTGGTATGGAGTCTGCATGGAATCACAGTGAGCTGTGCATGTGTGTGTGTGTATTTGGTTGTGTAGAGTCTTTATTGCATCACAATAAGCTGTGTGTGTGTGTGATGGTACAGGATGTGCACTGTGTCATAGAGAGCAGTGTGTGTGTGTCTCTGCTGGTATAGGCTGTGCATTGACTCACAGTGAGCCTTGTGTGTGTGCAAGTACAATCTGAGCATTGAGTTACAGTGAGATGTGTTGCATGTGTTTGTGCTGGTAAGAACTGTACATTATGTCAGAATGAGCCGTGCATGTGTGTGTGTGTCTGTGTGTGCGTCTGTGTGCTGGTAGAGGTTGAGCACTGAATCACAGTTAGGTGTGTGTCTGTGAGTGTTCGTATGGGCTTTGCATTGAGTCACTGAGGTGTATGTGTGTGTTTGTGTGTGTGTGTGGTGCTACAGATTTCATTGAATCACAGTGAGCCTTGTGTGTGTCTGTGTGCTGATATAGGCTGTGGATTGAGTCACAGTGAGTTATGTGTGTGTGTGTGCTGCTGTAGACTGCGCATTGAGTCAAAGTGAGTTGTTTGTGTGTTACTGTGCTCGTGTAGACTGTGCCTTGAATCACAGTGAGCATGTCTGTGTGTGTGTGCACTAGTATGTGTGGAGCATTTAATCAGTTATTTGTGTTTGTGTGTTTGTGTGCTCGTATGGTCTTTGCATTGAGTAACTGAGGTGTGTGTGTGTGTGTGGTGATACAGACTGTGCATTGAGTCACAGTGAGCCGTGTGTGTGTGTATGAGAGTGTGTGTGTTGGTGGGCTTTCATTGATTCCATGGGGTGTGTGTGTCTGTGTTTGTTGTGCTAAAGACTGCATTGAGTCACAGTGAGTCGTGTGTGTGTGTGCTGGTATACGCGATTGATTGAGTTACGGTCAGCCATGTGTGTGTGCATGATGGTATGTGTGTGTGTTCTTCTATAGGCTGTGCATTGAGTCACAGTGAACCCTGTATCTGTGCAGGTGTGTATGTGTGTGTGCTGGTATAGGCTGTGCATTGAGTCCCACTGAGGTGTGTGTGTATGCTTGTGTGTTTTGGTATACATTGTACATTGAGTCAGAGTGCTGTGTGTTTGTGTGCACGCTGGTATAGTCTGTCATTGAGTCACAGTTATGTGTGTGTGTGTCTGCGTGTTCTGGTATAGGCTGACCGTTGTGTCACACAGGGGTGTGTGTGTGCTGGTATAGGCTCCACTTTTTGTCACAGTGAGGTGTGTGTGTGTGTATGTGCAGGTACAGGTTGCACATTGAGTCACAGTGTGGGGTGTGTGTGTGTGTGATGTTATATGCTGTGCACTAGGACACAGTGAGCCGTGTGTGTGTGCTGGTATAATCTGAGCATTGAGTCACAGTGTGGTGTGGTGTGTGTGCCTTTGCTGGTATGGACTGTGCATTGAATCCCAGCCCTGTGTTAGTGTTTGTGTATTTGGTGCTGTAGAGTCTGCATGAGTCACAGTAAGGTGTGTGTGTGTGCTGCTATAGGCCTAGAATTGAGTCACACCTAGGTGAGTGTATGTGTATGTGTATGCTGATATGGGATTTGCATTGAATCACTGAGCGGTGTGTGTGTGTGTATGTGTGTACAGTTATTGGCTGTGCATTGAGTCACAGTGAACCATGTGTGTGTGGCGAGCTGCTATAGTCACAGCACTGAGTCACAGATAAATGTGTGGGAGTTGTGTGTGTATGTGTGTGTGTGTATTTGCTGGTGTAGACTGTGCATTGAGTCACAGTGAGTAGTGCGGTGTGTTTGTGTCTGTCATGGTATGGACTGTGGTTTAATCCACTTTGACATGAACTAGTGTGCGTGTTTGCGTGTGTGTGTGTGTGTGTGTGTGCTGGCACTGGATGACCATTGAGACACAGTGGGCTGTGTGTGTCTGTGTGTCTGTGTGTGCGCTGATATAGACTCTGTATTCAGTCACTGTGAGCTGTGTGTGTGTGTGTATATGTGTGCTCGTATAGGCTGTGCATTGAGTCACAGTGTAGTGTTTGTGTGTGTGTGTGCTGGTACAGGAAGCGTTTTCAGTCACAGTCTCGTGTGTGTGTGTGTGCATGTGAGTTTGTGTGCTGGTATGGGCTTTATTGTGCTGGTATGGGCATTATTGACTCATGGGTGCGTGTGTGAGTGTGTGGTGATACAGACTGCATTGAGTCACAGTGAGCTGTGTGCGGGTGTGCTGGTATAGGCGATTGATTGAGTACCAGTGAGCCATGTGTGAGTGTGTGTTGGGTTGTGTGTGTGTTCTGATATACGCTGTGCATTGAGTCACAGTGAGGCCTGCATCTGTGCATGTGTGTGTGTGTGTGCGTGTGTGCTGGTATAGGCTGAGCTTTGAGTCACTCTGAGGTGTGTGTGCATGTGCTTGTAACATTGTGCCTTGATTCACTGTGCCATGTGAGTGTGTGTGCATGCTGGTATAGGTTGTGCATTGAGTCAGAGGGAGAGGTGTTTGTGTCTGTGTGTTCTGGTATAGGCTGAGAATTGAGGCACACTGAGGTGTGTGTGCACATGTGTGTGTGTGTGCTGGTACAGCCTGCACATTGAGTCATATTGAGTTGTTTGTGGGTGTATGTGCAGGTAGAGGCAGCACATTGAGTAACAGTGAGGTGTATGTGTGTGATGTTATACGCTATGCACTGATTCATAGGGAGGTTTGTGTGTGTGTGTGTGCACTTTCTGGTATAGGATTTGCATTGAATCACACTGAGCTGTGTTTTTGAGTGTCAGTATGTGTGCATGTGTCGAGGTATGGGCTGTGGATTGACTCACAGTTTGCTGTATGTGCTTCTCTGTGTGTGTATGTCTGCTAGCATATCCTGTGCACTGAGTCACAGGGAGCCGTGTGTGTGTGTGTGTTTGTGTGTTTCCAGGTATAGAGTGTGCATTCATTCACAGTCAGCCATGTGTGTGTGTGTGAGAGTGCACTGGTATAGGATATGCAGTGAGTCACAGTGAGGGGTGTTTGTTTCATTGTGCGTGTGCTTTCACAGGCTTACCGGCACAGTGAGATGTGGGTATGAGTGTGCCTGTGTGTGTGTGCTGCCATACACTGTGCCTTGAGTCACAGTGAGCTGTGTTGTGTGTTTGGTGCTGGTATGGAATGGGCACTGACTCACAGTGAGCCATGTGTGTGTGCTTGTACAGGCGATTGAATCATCGTGAGACATGTATGAGTGCATGTTAGTATGTGTGTGTGTTCACATATAGGCTGTGCATTGAATCACAATAAGGTGTGTACGTGTTCGTGTGTGGGCTATTACAGATTGTGCATTGAGTCACAGTGTCATGTGAGTGTGTGCAGGCTGGTATAGACTGTGCATTGTGTCACAGTGAGGGATGTGTGTGTCTGTGTGTTCTCATGTAGGATGACCATCGAGTCACACTTTGGTGTGTGTGTGTGTGTGTGTGTGTGTGTGCTGGTATAGGTTGCATATCGCATCACAGTGATGTGTGTGTTTGTTTCTGTGCAGGTACAGGCTGCACATTGTGTCACAGTGAGGTGTATGTGTGTGTGTGTGTGTGATGTCATACGCTGTGCACTGAGTCACAGTGAGCCGTGTGGTTGTGCTGGTATAAACTGAGCATTGGATCACACTGAGGTGTCATGTGTGTGTATGTGCTGGTGTGGATTGTACATTGAGTCACAACTATGTGTGAGTTTTTGTATGTGTGTGTGCTGGTACAGGCTGTGCATTCAGTCACAGGGAGGTGAGTGTGTGTGTGGGTGCACGTGCTGGTATATGCTTTGCATTGAGTCACACTAAGCTGTGTGTGAGTGTTTGTATGTGTGTGTGTGTGTGGAAGTACAGGCTGTGTATTGATTCACAGTGAGCCATGTGTGTTTCTTTGTGTGTGTAACTCTGCGAGCATACACTGTGCACTAAGTAACAGGGAGCCATGTGTGTGTGTCTATGTATGTTTTGGCATACTGTGAGCATTGAGTCAAACTGAGGTGTGTTCTGTGTGACTGTATGCACTGGCATGAAATGTGCATGGAATCACATAGAGCTGTGCATGTGTGTGTGTGTGTATTTGGTGGTGTAGAGACTGTATTGTGTCGCAGTAAGCTGTGTGTGTATATGTGTGTGTGCTGGTATAGCCTGTGCATTGAGTCACAGTGAACTGTGTGTGTGTGTTTGCTGGGGTAGGCTGTGCTTTGATTCAAGGTGAGCTGTGAGTGTGTGTGCGGTGCTGGTATGGACTGTGCACTGAGTCACAGGGAACCGTGTGTGTGTCTATGTGTGTTTTGGTATAAAGTGAGCATTGAATCACACTGAGTTGTGTGCTGTGTGTTTTTGTGCACTGGTATGGAGTCTGCATGGAATCACAGTGAGCTGTGCATGTGTGTGTGTGTATTTGGTTGTGTAGAGTCTTTATTGCATCACAATAAGCTGTGTGTGTGTGTGATGGTACAGGATGTGCACTGTGTCATAGAGAGCAGTGTGTGTGTGTCTCTGCTGGTATAGGCTGTGCATTGACTCACAGTGAGCCTTGTGTGTGTGCAAGTACAATCTGAGCATTGAGTTACAGTGAGATGTGTTGCATGTGTTTGTGCTGGTAAGAACTGTACATTATGTCAGAATGAGCCGTGCATGTGTGTGTGTGTCTGTGTGTGCGTCTGTGTGCTGGTAGAGGTTGAGCACTGAATCACAGTTAGGTGTGTGTCTGTGAGTGTTCGTATGGGCTTTGCATTGAGTCACTGAGGTGTATGTGTGTGTTTGTGTGTGTGTGTGGTGCTACAGATTTCATTGAATCACAGTGAGCCTTGTGTGTGTCTGTGTGCTGATATAGGCTGTGGATTGAGTCACAGTGAGTTATGTGTGTGTGTGTGCTGCTGTAGACTGCGCATTGAGTCAAAGTGAGTTGTTTGTGTGTTACTGTGCTCGTGTAGACTGTGCCTTGAATCACAGTGAGCATGTCTGTGTGTGTGTGCACTAGTATGTGTGGAGCATTTAATCAGTTATTTGTGTTTGTGTGTTTGTGTGCTCGTATGGTCTTTGCATTGAGTAACTGAGGTGTGTGTGTGTGTGTGGTGATACAGACTGTGCATTGAGTCACAGTGAGCCGTGTGTGTGTGTATGAGAGTGTGTGTGTTGGTGGGCTTTCATTGATTCCATGGGGTGTGTGTGTCTGTGTTTGTTGTGCTAAAGACTGCATTGAGTCACAGTGAGTCGTGTGTGTGTGTGCTGGTATACGCGATTGATTGAGTCACGGTCAGCCGTGCATGATGTGCATGATGGTATGTGTGTGTGTTCTTCTATAGGCTGTGCATTGAGTCACAGTGAACCCTGTATCTGTGCAGGTGTGTATGTGTGTGTGCTGGTATAGGCTGTGCATTGAGTCCCACTGAGGTGTGTGTGTATGCTTGTGTGTTTTGGTATACATTGTACATTGAGTCAGAGTGCTGTGTGTTTGTGTGCACGCTGGTATAGTCTGTGCATTGAGTCACAGTTATGTGTGTGTGTGTCTGCGTGTTCTGGTATAGGCTGACCGTTGTGTCACACAGGGGTGTGTGTGTGCTGGTATAGGCTCCACTTTTTGTCACAGTGAGGTGTGTGTGTGTGTATGTGCAGGTACAGGCTGCACATTGAGTCACAGTGTGGGGTGTGTGTGTGTGTGATGTTATATGCTGTGCATTAGGACACAGTGAGCCGTGTGTGTGTGCTGGTATAATCTGAGCATTGAGTCACAGTGTGGTGTGGTGTGTGTGCCTTTGCTGGTATGGACTGTGCATTGAATCCCAGCCCTGTGTTAGTGTTTGTGTATTTGGTGCTGTAGAGTCTGCATGAGTCACAGTAAGGTGTGTGTGTGTGCTGCTATAGGCCTAGAATTGAGTCACACCTAGGTGAGTGTATGTGTATGTGTATGCTGATATGGGATTTGCATTGAATCACTGAGCGGTGTGTGTGTGTGTATGTGTGTACAGTTATTGGCTGTGCATTGAGTCACAGTGAACCATGTGTGTGTGGCGAGCTGCTATAGTCACAGCACTGAGTCACAGTTAAATGTGTGGGAGTTGTGTGTGTATGTGTGTGTGTGTATTTGCTGGTGTAGACTGTGCATTGAGTCACAGTGAGTAGTGCGGTGTGTTTGTGTCTGTGATGGTATGGACTGTGGTTTAATCCACTTTGACATGAACTATTGTGTGTGTTTGCGTGTGTGTGTGTGTGCTGGCACTGGATGACCATTGAGACACAGTGGGCTGTGTGTGTCTGTGTGTCTGTGTGTGCGCTGATATAGACTCTGTATTCAGTCACTGTGAGCTGTGTGTGTGTGTATATGTGTGCTCGTATAGGCTGTGCATTGAGTCACAGTGTAGTGTTTGTGTGTGTGTGTGCTGGTACAGGAAGCGTTTTCAGTCACAGTCTCGTGTGTGTGTGTGTGAATGTGAGTTTGTGTGCTGGTAATGGCTTTATAGTGCTGGTATGGGCGTTATTGACTCATGGGTGCGTGTGTGAGTGTGTGGTGATACAGACTGCATTGAGTCACAGTGAACTGTGTGCGTGTGTGCTGGTATAGGCGATTGATTGAGTACCAGTGAGCCATGTGTGAGTGCGTGTTGGGGTGTGTGTGTGTTCTGGTATAGGCTGTGCATTAAGTCACAGTGAGTCCTGCATCTGTGCATGTGTGTGTGTGTGTGCGTGTGTGCTGGTATAGGCTGAGCTTTGAGTCACTCTGAGGTGTGTGTGCATGTGCTTGTAACATTGTGCCTTGATTCACTGTGCCATGTGAGTGTGTGTGCATGCTGGTATAGGTTGTGCATTGAGTCAGAGGGAGAGGTGTTTGTGTCTGTGTGTTCTGGTATAGGCTGAGAATTGAGGCACACTGAGGTGTGTGTGCACATGTGTGTGTGTGTGCTGGTACAGCCTGCACATTGAGTCATATTGAGTTGTTTGTGGGTGTATGTGCAGGTAGAGGCAGCACATTGAGTCACAGTGAGGTGTATGTGTGTGATGTTATACGCTATGCACTGATTCATAGGGAGGTTTGTGTGTGTGTGTGTGCACTTTCTGGTATAGGATTTGCATTGAATCACACTGAGCTGTGTTTTTGAGTGTCAGTATGTGTGCATGTGTCGAGGTATGGGCTGTGGATTGACTCACAGTTTGCTGTATGTGCTTCTCTGTGTGTGTATGTCTGCTAGCATATCCTGTGCACTGAGTCACAGGGAGCCGTGTGTGTGTGTGTGTTTGTGTGTTTCCAGGTATAGAGTGTGCATTCATTCACAGTCAGCCATGTGTGTGTGTGTGAGAGTGCACTGGTATAGGATATGCAGTGAGTCACAGTGAGGGGTGTTTGTTTCATTGTGCGTGTGCTTTCACAGGCTTACCGGCACAGTGAGATGTGGGTATGAGTGTGCCTGTGTGTGTGTGCTGCCATACACTGTGCCTTGAGTCACAGTGAGCTGTGTTGTGTGTTTGGTGCTGGTATGGAATGGGCACTGACTCACAGTGAGCCATGTGTGTGTGCTTGTACAGGCGATTGAATCATCGTGAGACATGTATGAGTGCATGTTAGTATGTGTGTGTGTTCACATATAGGCTGTGCATTGAATCACAATAAGGTGTGTACGTGTTCGTGTGTGGGCTATTACAGATTGTGCATTGAGTCACAGTGTCATGTGAGTGTGTGCAGGCTGGTATAGACTGTGCATTGTGTCACAGTGAGGGATGTGTGTGTCTGTGTGTTCTCATGTAGGATGACCATCGAGTCACACTTTGGTGTGTGTGTGTGTGTGTGTGTGTGTGTGCTGGTATAGGTTGCATATCGCATCACAGTGATGTGTGTGTTTGTTTCTGTGCAGGTACAGGCTGCACATTGAGTCACAGTGAGGTGTATGTGTGTGTGTGTGTGTGATGTCATACGCTGTGCACTGAGTCACAGTGAGCCGTGTGGTTGTGCTGGTATAAACTGAGCATTGGATCACACTGAGGTGTCATGTGTGTGTATGTGCTGGTGTGGATTGTACATTGAGTCACAACTATGTGTGAGTTTTTGTATGTGTGTGTGCTGGTACAGGCTGTGCATTCAGTCACAGGGAGGTGAGTGTGTGTGTGGGTGCACGTGCTGGTATATGCTTTGCATTGAGTCACACTAAGCTGTGTGTGAGTGTTTGTATGTGTGTGTGTGTGTGGAAGTACAGGCTGTGTATTGATTCACAGTGAGCCATGTGTGTTTCTTTGTGTGTGTAACTCTGCGAGCATACACTGTGCACTAAGTAACAGGGAGCCATGTGTGTGTGTCTATGTATGTTTTGGCATACTGTGAGCATTGAGTCAAACTGAGGTGTGTTCTGTGTGACTGTATGCACTGGCATGAAATGTGCATGGAATCACATAGAGCTGTGCATGTGTGTGTGTGTGTATTTGGTGGTGTAGAGACTGTATTGTGTCGCAGTAAGCTGTGTGTGTATATGTGTGTGTGCTGGTATAGCCTGTGCATTGAGTCACAGTGAACTGTGTGTGTGTGTTTGCTGGGGTAGGCTGTGCTTTGATTCAAGGTGAGCTGTGAGTGTGTGTGCGGTGCTGGTATGGACTGTGCACTGAGTCACAGGGAACCGTGTGTGTGTCTATGTGTGTTTTGGTATAAAGTGAGCATTGAATCACACTGAGTGGTGTGCTGTGTGTTTTTGTGCACTGGTATGGAGTCTGCATGGAATCACAGTGAGCTGTGCATGTGTGTGTGTGTATTTGGTTGTGTAGAGTCTTTATTGCATCACAATAAGCTGTGTGTGTGTGTGATGGTACAGGATGTGCACTGTGTCATAGAGAGCAGTGTGTGTGTGTCTCTGCTGGTATAGGCTGTGCATTGACTCACAGTGAGCCTTGTGTGTGTGCAAGTACAATCTGAGCATTGAGTTACAGTGAGATGTGTTGCATGTGTTTGTGCTGGTAAGAACTGTACATTATGTCAGAATGAGCCGTGCATGTGTGTGTGTGTCTGTGTGTGCGTCTGTGTGCTGGTAGAGGTTGAGCACTGAATCACAGTTAGGTGTGTGTCTGTGAGTGTTCGTATGGGCTTTGCATTGAGTCACTGAGGTGTATGTGTGTGTTTGTGTGTGTGTGTGGTGCTACAGATTTCATTGAATCACAGTGAGCCTTGTGTGTGTCTGTGTGCTGATATAGGCTGTGGATTGAGTCACAGTGAGTTATGTGTGTGTGTGTGCTGCTGTAGACTGCGCATTGAGTCAAAGTGAGTTGTTTGTGTGTTACTGTGCTCGTGTAGACTGTGCCTTGAATCACAGTGAGCATGTCTGTGTGTGTGTGCACTAGTATGTGTGGAGCATTTAATCAGTTATTTGTGTTTGTGTGTTTGTGTGCTCGTATGGTCTTTGCATTGAGTAACTGAGGTGTGTGTGTGTGTGTGGTGATACAGACTGTGCATTGAGTCACAGTGAGCCGTGTGTGTGTGTATGAGAGTGTGTGTGTTGGTGGGCTTTCATTGATTCCATGGGGTGTGTGTGTCTGTGTTTGTTGTGCTAAAGACTGCATTGAGTCACAGTGAGTCGTGTGTGTGTGTGCTGGTATACGCGATTGATTGAGTTACGGTCAGCCATGTGTGTGTGCATGATGGTATGTGTGTGTGTTCTTCTATAGGCTGTGCATTGAGTCACAGTGAACCCTGTATCTGTGCAGGTGTGTATGTGTGTGTGCTGGTATAGGCTGTGCATTGAGTCCCACTGAGGTGTGTGTGTATGCTTGTGTGTTTTGGTATACATTGTACATTGAGTCAGAGTGCTGTGTGTTTGTGTGCACGCTGGTATAGTCTGTCATTGAGTCACAGTTATGTGTGTGTGTGTCTGCGTGTTCTGGTATAGGCTGACCGTTGTGTCACACAGGGGTGTGTGTGTGCTGGTATAGGCTCCACTTTTTGTCACAGTGAGGTGTGTGTGTGTGTATGTGCAGGTACAGGTTGCACATTGAGTCACAGTGTGGGGTGTGTGTGTGTGTGATGTTATATGCTGTGCACTAGGACACAGTGAGCCGTGTGTGTGTGCTGGTATAATCTGAGCATTGGGTCACAGTGTGGTGTGGTGTGTGTGCCTTTGCTGGTATGGACTGTGCATTGAATCCCAGCCCTGTGTTAGTGTTTGTGTATTTGGTGCTGTAGAGTCTGCATGAGTCACAGTAAGGTGTGTGTGTGTGCTGCTATAGGCCTAGAATTGAGTCACACCTAGGTGAGTGTATGTGTATGTGTATGCTGATATGGGATTTGCATTGAATCACTGAGCGGTGTGTGTGTGTGTATGTGTGTACAGTTATTGGCTGTGCATTGAGTCACAGTGAACCATGTGTGTGTGGCGAGCTGCTATAGTCACAGCACTGAGTCACAGATAAATGTGTGGGAGTTGTGTGTGTATGTGTGTGTGTGTATTTGCTGGTGTAGACTGTGCATTGAGTCACAGTGAGTAGTGCGGTGTGTTTGTGTCTGTCATGGTATGGACTGTGGTTTAATCCACTTTGACATGAACTAGTGTGCGTGTTTGCGTGTGTGTGTGTGTGTGTGTGTGCTGGCACTGGATGACCATTGAGACACAGTGGGCTGTGTGTGTCTGTGTGTCTGTGTGTGCGCTGATATAGACTCTGTATTCAGTCACTGTGAGCTGTGTGTGTGTGTGTATATGTGTGCTCGTATAGGCTGTGCATTGAGTCACAGTGTAGTGTTTGTGTGTGTGTGTGCTGGTACAGGAAGCGTTTTCAGTCACAGTCTCGTGTGTGTGTGTGTGCATGTGAGTTTGTGTGCTGGTATGGGCTTTATTGTGCTGGTATGGGCATTATTGACTCATGGGTGCGTGTGTGAGTGTGTGGTGATACAGACTGCATTGAGTCACAGTGAGCTGTGTGCGGGTGTGCTGGTATAGGCGATTGATTGAGTACCAGTGAGCCATGTGTGAGTGTGTGTTGGGTTGTGTGTGTGTTCTGATATACGCTGTGCATTGAGTCACAGTGAGGCCTGCATCTGTGCATGTGTGTGTGTGTGTGCGTGTGTGCTGGTATAGGCTGAGCTTTGAGTCACTCTGAGGTGTGTGTGCATGTGCTTGTAACATTGTGCCTTGATTCACTGTGCCATGTGAGTGTGTGTGCATGCTGGTATAGGTTGTGCATTGAGTCAGAGGGAGAGGTGTTTGTGTCTGTGTGTTCTGGTATAGGCTGAGAATTGAGGCACACTGAGGTGTGTGTGCACATGTGTGTGTGTGTGCTGGTACAGCCTGCACATTGAGTCATATTGAGTTGTTTGTGGGTGTATGTGCAGGTAGAGGCAGCACATTGAGTAACAGTGAGGTGTATGTGTGTGATGTTATACGCTATGCACTGATTCATAGGGAGGTTTGTGTGTGTGTGTGTGCACTTTCTGGTATAGGATTTGCATTGAATCACACTGAGCTGTGTTTTTGAGTGTCAGTATGTGTGCATGTGTCGAGGTATGGGCTGTGGATTGACTCACAGTTTGCTGTATGTGCTTCTCTGTGTGTGTATGTCTGCTAGCATATCCTGTGCACTGAGTCACAGGGAGCCGTGTGTGTGTGTGTGTTTGTGTGTTTCCAGGTATAGAGTGTGCATTCATTCACAGTCAGCCATGTGTGTGTGTGTGAGAGTGCACTGGTATAGGATATGCAGTGAGTCACAGTGAGGGGTGTTTGTTTCATTGTGCGTGTGCTTTCACAGGCTTACCGGCACAGTGAGATGTGGGTATGAGTGTGCCTGTGTGTGTGTGCTGCCATACACTGTGCCTTGAGTCACAGTGAGCTGTGTTGTGTGTTTGGTGCTGGTATGGAATGGGCACTGACTCACAGTGAGCCATGTGTGTGTGCTTGTACAGGCGATTGAATCATCGTGAGACATGTATGAGTGCATGTTAGTATGTGTGTGTGTTCACATATAGGCTGTGCATTGAATCACAATAAGGTGTGTACGTGTTCGTGTGTGGGCTATTACAGATTGTGCATTGAGTCACAGTGTCATGTGAGTGTGTGCAGGCTGGTATAGACTGTGCATTGTGTCACAGTGAGGGATGTGTGTGTCTGTGTGTTCTCATGTAGGATGACCATCGAGTCACACTTTGGTGTGTGTGTGTGTGTGTGTGTGTGCTGGTATAGGTTGCATATCGCATCACAGTGATGTGTGTGTTTGTTTCTGTGCAGGTACAGGCTGCACATTGAGTCACAGTGAGGTGTATGTGTGTGTGTGTGTGTGATGTCATACGCTGTGCACTGAGTCACAGTGAGCCGTGTGGTTGTGCTGGTATAAACTGAGCATTGGATCACACTGAGGTGTCATGTGTGTGTATGTGCTGGTGTGGATTGTACATTGAGTCACAACTATGTGTGAGTTTTTGTATGTGTGTGTGCTGGTACAGGCTGTGCATTCAGTCACAGGGAGGTGAGTGTGTGTGTGGGTGCACGTGCTGGTATATGCTTTGCATTGAGTCACACTAAGCTGTGTGTGAGTGTTTGTATGTGTGTGTGTGTGTGGAAGTACAGGCTGTGTATTGATTCACAGTGAGCCATGTGTGTTTCTTTGTGTGTGTAACTCTGCGAGCATACACTGTGCACTAAGTAACAGGGAGCCATGTGTGTGTGTCTATGTATGTTTTGGCATACTGTGAGCATTGAGTCAAACTGAGGTGTGTTCTGTGTGACTGTATGCACTGGCATGAAATGTGCATGGAATCACATAGAGCTGTGCATGTGTGTGTGTGTGTATTTGGTGGTGTAGAGACTGTATTGTGTCGCAGTAAGCTGTGTGTGTATATGTGTGTGTGCTGGTATAGCCTGTGCATTGAGTCACAGTGAACTGTGTGTGTGTGTTTGCTGGGGTAGGCTGTGCTTTGATTCAAGGTGAGCTGTGAGTGTGTGTGCGGTGCTGGTATGGACTGTGCACTGAGTCACAGGGAACCGTGTGTGTGTCTATGTGTGTTTTGGTATAAAGTGAGCATTGAATCACACTGAGTTGTGTGCTGTGTGTTTTTGTGCACTGGTATGGAGTCTGCATGGAATCACAGTGAGCTGTGCATGTGTGTGTGTGTATTTGGTTGTGTAGAGTCTTTATTGCATCACAATAAGCTGTGTGTGTGTGTGATGGTACAGGATGTGCACTGTGTCATAGAGAGCAGTGTGTGTGTGTCTCTGCTGGTATAGGCTGTGCATTGACTCACAGTGAGCCTTGTGTGTGTGCAAGTACAATCTGAGCATTGAGTTACAGTGAGATGTGTTGCATGTGTTTGTGCTGGTAAGAACTGTACATTATGTCAGAATGAGCCGTGCATGTGTGTGTGTGTCTGTGTGTGCGTCTGTGTGCTGGTAGAGGTTGAGCACTGAATCACAGTTAGGTGTGTGTCTGTGAGTGTTCGTATGGGCTTTGCATTGAGTCACTGAGGTGTATGTGTGTGTTTGTGTGTGTGTGTGGTGCTACAGATTTCATTGAATCACAGTGAGCCTTGTGTGTGTCTGTGTGCTGATATAGGCTGTGGATTGAGTCACAGTGAGTTATGTGTGTGTGTGTGCTGCTGTAGACTGCGCATTGAGTCAAAGTGAGTTGTTTGTGTGTTACTGTGCTCGTGTAGACTGTGCCTTGAATCACAGTGAGCATGTCTGTGTGTGTGTGCACTAGTATGTGTGGAGCATTTAATCAGTTATTTGTGTTTGTGTGTTTGTGTGCTCGTATGGTCTTTGCATTGAGTAACTGAGGTGTGTGTGTGTGTGTGGTGATACAGACTGTGCATTGAGTCACAGTGAGCCGTGTGTGTGTGTATGAGAGTGTGTGTGTTGGTGGGCTTTCATTGATTCCATGGGGTGTGTGTGTCTGTGTTTGTTGTGCTAAAGACTGCATTGAGTCACAGTGAGTCGTGTGTGTGTGTGCTGGTATACGCGATTGATTGAGTCACGGTCAGCCGTGCATGATGTGCATGATGGTATGTGTGTGTGTTCTTCTATAGGCTGTGCATTGAGTCACAGTGAACCCTGTATCTGTGCAGGTGTGTATGTGTGTGTGCTGGTATAGGCTGTGCATTGAGTCCCACTGAGGTGTGTGTGTATGCTTGTGTGTTTTGGTATACATTGTACATTGAGTCAGAGTGCTGTGTGTTTGTGTGCACGCTGGTATAGTCTGTGCATTGAGTCACAGTTATGTGTGTGTGTGTCTGCGTGTTCTGGTATAGGCTGACCGTTGTGTCACACAGGGGTGTGTGTGTGCTGGTATAGGCTCCACTTTTTGTCACAGTGAGGTGTGTGTGTGTGTATGTGCAGGTACAGGCTGCACATTGAGTCACAGTGTGGGGTGTGTGTGTGTGTGATGTTATATGCTGTGCATTAGGACACAGTGAGCCGTGTGTGTGTGCTGGTATAATCTGAGCATTGAGTCACAGTGTGGTGTGGTGTGTGTGCCTTTGCTGGTATGGACTGTGCATTGAATCCCAGCCCTGTGTTAGTGTTTGTGTATTTGGTGCTGTAGAGTCTGCATGAGTCACAGTAAGGTGTGTGTGTGTGCTGCTATAGGCCTAGAATTGAGTCACACCTAGGTGAGTGTATGTGTATGTGTATGCTGATATGGGATTTGCATTGAATCACTGAGCGGTGTGTGTGTGTGTATGTGTGTACAGTTATTGGCTGTGCATTGAGTCACAGTGAACCATGTGTGTGTGGCGAGCTGCTATAGTCACAGCACTGAGTCACAGTTAAATGTGTGGGAGTTGTGTGTGTATGTGTGTGTGTGTATTTGCTGGTGTAGACTGTGCATTGAGTCACAGTGAGTAGTGCGGTGTGTTTGTGTCTGTGATGGTATGGACTGTGGTTTAATCCACTTTGACATGAACTATTGTGTGTGTTTGCGTGTGTGTGTGTGTGCTGGCACTGGATGACCATTGAGACACAGTGGGCTGTGTGTGTCTGTGTGTCTGTGTGTGCGCTGATATAGACTCTGTATTCAGTCACTGTGAGCTGTGTGTGTGTGTATATGTGTGCTCGTATAGGCTGTGCATTGAGTCACAGTGTAGTGTTTGTGTGTGTGTGTGCTGGTACAGGAAGCGTTTTCAGTCACAGTCTCATGTGTGTGTGTGTGAATGTGAGTTTGTGTGCTGGTAATGGCTTTATAGTGCTGGTATGGGCGTTATTGACTCATGGGTGCGTGTGTGAGTGTGTGGTGATACAGACTGCATTGAGTCACAGTGAACTGTGTGCGTGTGTGCTGGTATAGGCGATTGATTGAGTACCAGTGAGCCATGTGTGAGTGCGTGTTGGGGTGTGTGTGTGTTCTGGTATAGGCTGTGCATTAAGTCACAGTGAGTCCTGCATCTGTGCATGTGTGTGTGTGTGTGCGTGTGTGCTGGTATAGGCTGAGCTTTGAGTCACTCTGAGGTGTGTGTGCATGTGCTTGTAACATTGTGCCTTGATTCACTGTGCCATGTGAGTGTGTGTGCATGCTGGTATAGGTTGTGCATTGAGTCAGAGGGAGAGGTGTTTGTGTCTGTGTGTTCTGGTATAGGCTGAGAATTGAGGCACACTGAGGTGTGTGTGCACATGTGTGTGTGTGTGCTGGTACAGCCTGCACATTGAGTCATATTGAGTTGTTTGTGGGTGTATGTGCAGGTAGAGGCAGCACATTGAGTCACAGTGAGGTGTATGTGTGTGATGTTATACGCTATGCACTGATTCATAGGGAGGTTTGTGTGTGTGTGTGTGCACTTTCTGGTATAGGATTTGCATTGAATCACACTGAGCTGTGTTTTTGAGTGTCAGTATGTGTGCATGTGTCGAGGTATGGGCTGTGGATTGACTCACAGTTTGCTGTATGTGCTTCTCTGTGTGTGTATGTCTGCTAGCATATCCTGTGCACTGAGTCACAGGGAGCCGTGTGTGTGTGTGTGTTTGTGTGTTTCCAGGTATAGAGTGTGCATTCATTCACAGTCAGCCATGTGTGTGTGTGTGAGAGTGCACTGGTATAGGATATGCAGTGAGTCACAGTGAGGGGTGTTTGTTTCATTGTGCGTGTGCTTTCACAGGCTTACCGGCACAGTGAGATGTGGGTATGAGTGTGCCTGTGTGTGTGTGCTGCCATACACTGTGCCTTGAGTCACAGTGAGCTGTGTTGTGTGTTTGGTGCTGGTATGGAATGGGCACTGACTCACAGTGAGCCATGTGTGTGTGCTTGTACAGGCGATTGAATCATCGTGAGACATGTATGAGTGCATGTTAGTATGTGTGTGTGTTCACATATAGGCTGTGCATTGAATCACAATAAGGTGTGTACGTGTTCGTGTGTGGGCTATTACAGATTGTGCATTGAGTCACAGTGTCATGTGAGTGTGTGCAGGCTGGTATAGACTGTGCATTGTGTCACAGTGAGGGATGTGTGTGTCTGTGTGTTCTCATGTAGGATGACCATCGAGTCACACTTTGGTGTGTGTGTGTGTGTGTGTGTGTGTGCTGGTATAGGTTGCATATCGCATCACAGTGATGTGTGTGTTTGTTTCTGTGCAGGTACAGGCTGCACATTGAGTCACAGTGAGGTGTATGTGTGTGTGTGTGTGTGATGTCATACGCTGTGCACTGAGTCACAGTGAGCCGTGTGGTTGTGCTGGTATAAACTGAGCATTGGATCACACTGAGGTGTCATGTGTGTGTATGTGCTGGTGTGGATTGTACATTGAGTCACAACCATGTGTGAGTTTTTGTATGTGTGTGTGCTGGTACAGGCTGTGCATTCAGTCACAGGGAGGTGAGTGTGTGTGTGGGTGCACGTGCTGGTATATGCTTTGCATTGAGTCACACTAAGCTGTGTGTGAGTGTTTGTATGTGTGTGTGTGTGTGGAAGTACAGGATGTGTATTGATTCACAGTGAGCCATGTGTGTTTCTTTGTGTGTGTAACTCTGCGAGCATACACTGTGCACTAAGTAACAGGGAGCCATGTGTGTGTGTCTATGTATGTTTTGGCATACTGTGAGCATTGAGTCAAACTGAGGTGTGTTCTGTGTGACTGTATGCACTGGCATGAAATGTGCATGGAATCACATAGAGCTGTGCATGTGTGTGTGTGTGTATTTGGTGGTGTAGAGACTGTATTGTGTCGCAGTAAGCTGTGTGTGTATATGTGTGTGTGCTGGTATAGCCTGTGCATTGAGTCACAGTGAACTGTGTGTGTGTGTTTGCTGGGGTAGGCTGTGCTTTGATTCAAGGTGAGCTGTGAGTGTGTGTGCGGTGCTGGTATGGACTGTGCACTGAGTCACAGGGAACCGTGTGTGTGTCTATGTGTGTTTTGGTATAAAGTGAGCATTGAATCACACTGAGTGGTGTGCTGTGTGTTTTTGTGCACTGGTATGGAGTCTGCATGGAATCACAGTGAGCTGTGCATGTGTGTGTGTGTATTTGGTTGTGTAGAGTCTTTATTGCATCACAATAAGCTGTGTGTGTGTGTGATGGTACAGGATGTGCACTGTGTCATAGAGAGCAGTGTGTGTGTGTCTCTGCTGGTATAGGCTGTGCATTGACTCACAGTGAGCCTTGTGTGTGTGCAAGTACAATCTGAGCATTGAGTTACAGTGAGATGTGTTGCATGTGTTTGTGCTGGTAAGAACTGTACATTATGTCAGAATGAGCCGTGCATGTGTGTGTGTGTCTGTGTGTGCGTCTGTGTGCTGGTAGAGGTTGAGCACTGAATCACAGTTAGGTGTGTGTCTGTGAGTGTTCGTATGGGCTTTGCATTGAGTCACTGAGGTGTATGTGTGTGTTTGTGTGTGTGTGTGGTGCTACAGATTTCATTGAATCACAGTGAGCCTTGTGTGTGTCTGTGTGCTGATATAGGCTGTGGATTGAGTCACAGTGAGTTATGTGTGTGTGTGTGCTGCTGTAGACTGCGCATTGAGTCAAAGTGAGTTGTTTGTGTGTTACTGTGCTCGTGTAGACTGTGCCTTGAATCACAGTGAGCATGTCTGTGTGTGTGTGCACTAGTATGTGTGGAGCATTTAATCAGTTATTTGTGTTTGTGTGTTTGTGTGCTCGTATGGTCTTTGCATTGAGTAACTGAGGTGTGTGTGTGTGTGTGGTGATACAGACTGTGCATTGAGTCACAGTGAGCCGTGTGTGTGTGTATGAGAGTGTGTGTGTTGGTGGGCTTTCATTGATTCCATGGGGTGTGTGTGTCTGTGTTTGTTGTGCTAAAGACTGCATTGAGTCACAGTGAGTCGTGTGTGTGTGTGCTGGTATACGCGATTGATTGAGTTACGGTCAGCCATGTGTGTGTGCATGATGGTATGTGTGTGTGTTCTTCTATAGGCTGTGCATTGAGTCACAGTGAACCCTGTATCTGTGCAGGTGTGTATGTGTGTGTGCTGGTATAGGCTGTGCATTGAGTCCCACTGAGGTGTGTGTGTATGCTTGTGTGTTTTGGTATACATTGTACATTGAGTCAGAGTGCTGTGTGTTTGTGTGCACGCTGGTATAGTCTGTCATTGAGTCACAGTTATGTGTGTGTGTGTCTGCGTGTTCTGGTATAGGCTGACCGTTGTGTCACACAGGGGTGTGTGTGTGCTGGTATAGGCTCCACTTTTTGTCACAGTGAGGTGTGTGTGTGTGTATGTGCAGGTACAGGTTGCACATTGAGTCACAGTGTGGGGTGTGTGTGTGTGTGATGTTATATGCTGTGCACTAGGACACAGTGAGCCGTGTGTGTGTGCTGGTATAATCTGAGCATTGAGTCACAGTGTGGTGTGGTGTGTGTGCCTTTGCTGGTATGGACTGTGCATTGAATCCCAGCCCTGTGTTAGTGTTTGTGTATTTGGTGCTGTAGAGTCTGCATGAGTCACAGTAAGGTGTGTGTGTGTGCTGCTATAGGCCTAGAATTGAGTCACACCTAGGTGAGTGTATGTGTATGTGTATGCTGATATGGGATTTGCATTGAATCACTGAGCGGTGTGTGTGTGTGTATGTGTGTACAGTTATTGGCTGTGCATTGAGTCACAGTGAACCATGTGTGTGTGGCGAGCTGCTATAGTCACAGCACTGAGTCACAGATAAATGTGTGGGAGTTGTGTGTGTATGTGTGTGTGTGTATTTGCTGGTGTAGACTGTGCATTGAGTCACAGTGAGTAGTGCGGTGTGTTTGTGTCTGTCATGGTATGGACTGTGGTTTAATCCACTTTGACATGAACTAGTGTGCGTGTTTGCGTGTGTGTGTGTGTGTGTGTGTGCTGGCACTGGATGACCATTGAGACACAGTGGGCTGTGTGTGTCTGTGTGTCTGTGTGTGCGCTGATATAGACTCTGTATTCAGTCACTGTGAGCTGTGTGTGTGTGTATATGTGTGCTCGTATAGGCTGTGCATTGAGTCACAGTGTAGTGTTTGTGTGTGTGTGTGCTGGTACAGGAAGCGTTTTCAGTCACAGTCTCGTGTGTGTGTGTGTGCATGTGAGTTTGTGTGCTGGTATGGGCTTTATTGTGCTGGTATGGGCATTATTGACTCATGGGTGCGTGTGTGAGTGTGTGGTGATACAGACTGCATTGAGTCACAGTGAGCTGTGTGCGGGTGTGCTGGTATAGGCGATTGATTGAGTACCAGTGAGCCATGTGTGAGTGTGTGTTGGGTTGTGTGTGTGTTCTGATATACGCTGTGCATTGAGTCACAGTGAGGCCTGCATCTGTGCATGTGTGTGTGTGTGTGCGTGTGTGCTGGTATAGGCTGAGCTTTGAGTCACTCTGAGGTGTGTGTGCATGTGCTTGTAACATTGTGCCTTGATTCACTGTGCCATGTGAGTGTGTGTGCATGCTGGTATAGGTTGTGCATTGAGTCAGAGGGAGAGGTGTTTGTGTCTGTGTGTTCTGGTATAGGCTGAGAATTGAGGCACACTGAGGTGTGTGTGCACATGTGTGTGTGTGTGCTGGTACAGCCTGCACATTGAGTCATATTGAGTTGTTTGTGGGTGTATGTGCAGGTAGAGGCAGCACATTGAGTAACAGTGAGGTGTATGTGTGTGATGTTATACGCTATGCACTGATTCATAGGGAGGTTTGTGTGTGTGTGTGTGCACTTTCTGGTATAGGATTTGCATTGAATCACACTGAGCTGTGTTTTTGAGTGTCAGTATGTGTGCATGTGTCGAGGTATGGGCTGTGGATTGACTCACAGTTTGCTGTATGTGCTTCTCTGTGTGTGTATGTCTGCTAGCATATCCTGTGCACTGAGTCACAGGGAGCCGTGTGTGTGTGTGTGTTTGTGTGTTTCCAGGTATAGAGTGTGCATTCATTCACAGTCAGCCATGTGTGTGTGTGTGAGAGTGCACTGGTATAGGATATGCAGTGAGTCACAGTGAGGGGTGTTTGTTTCATTGTGCGTGTGCTTTCACAGGGTTACCGGCACAGTGAGATGTGGGTATGAGTGTGCCTGTGTGTGTGTGCTGCCATACACTGTGCCTTGAGTCACAGTGAGCTGTGTTGTGTGTTTGGTGCTGGTATGGAATGGGCACTGACTCACAGTGAGCCATGTGTGTGTGCTTGTACAGGCGATTGAATCATCGTGAGACATGTATGAGTGCATGTTAGTATGTGTGTGTGTTCACATATAGGCTGTGCATTGAATCACAATAAGGTGTGTACGTGTTCGTGTGTGGGCTATTACAGATTGTGCATTGAGTCACAGTGTCATGTGAGTGTGTGCAGGCTGGTATAGACTGTGCATTGTGTCACAGTGAGGGATGTGTGTGTCTGTGTGTTCTCATGTAGGATGACCATCGAGTCACACTTTGGTGTGTGTGTGTGTGTGTGTGTGTGTGTGTGCTGGTATAGGTTGCATATCGCATCACAGTGATGTGTGTGTTTGTTTCTGTGCAGGTACAGGCTGCACATTGAGTCACAGTGAGGTGTATGTGTGTGTGTGTGTGTGATGTCATACGCTGTGCACTGAGTCACAGTGAGCCGTGTGGTTGTGCTGGTATAAACTGAGCATTGGATCACACTGAGGTGTCATGTGTGTGTATGTGCTGGTGTGGATTGTACATTGAGTCACAACTATGTGTGAGTTTTTGTATGTGTGTGTGCTGGTACAGGCTGTGCATTCAGTCACAGGGAGGTGAGTGTGTGTGTGGGTGCACGTGCTGGTATATGCTTTGCATTGAGTCACACTAAGCTGTGTGTGAGTGTTTGTATGTGTGTGTGTGTGTGGAAGTACAGGCTGTGTATTGATTCCCAGTGAGCCATGTGTGTTTCTTTGTGTGTGTAACTCTGAGAGCATACACTGTGCACTAAGTAACAGGGAGCCATGTGTGTGTGTCTATGTATGTTTTGGCATACTGTGAGCATTGAGTCAAACTGAGGTGTGTTCTGTGTGACTGTATGCACTGGCATGAAATGTGCATGGAATCACATAGAGCTGTGCATGTGTGTGTGTGTGTATTTGGTGGTGTAGAGACTGTATTGTGTCACAGTAAGCTGTGTGTGTATATGTGTGTGTGCTGGTATAGCCTGTGCATTGAGTCACAGTGAACTGTGTGTGTGTGTTTGCTGGGGTAGGCTGTGCTTTGATTCAAGGTGAGCTGTGAGTGTGTGTGCGGTGCTGGTATGGACTGTGCACTGAGTCACAGGGAACCGTGTGTGTGTCTATGTGTGTTTTGGTATAAAGTGAGCATTGAATCACACTGAGTGGTGTGCTGTGTGTTTTTGTGCACTGGTATGGAGTCTGCATGGAATCACAGTGAGCTGTGCATGTGTGTGTGTGTATTTGGTTGTGTAGAGTCTTTATTGCATCACAATAAGCTGTGTGTGTGTGTGATGGTACAGGATGTGCACTGTGTCATAGAGAGCAGTGTGTGTGTGTCTCTGCTGGTATAGGCTGTGCATTGACTCACAGTGAGCCTTGTGTGTGTGCAAGTACAATCTGAGCATTGAGTTACAGTGAGATGTGTTGCATGTGTTTGTGCTGGTAAGAACTGTACATTATGTCAGAATGAGCCGTGCATGTGTGTGTGTGTCTGTGTGTGCGTCTGTGTGCTGGTAGAGGTTGAGCACTGAATCACAGTTAGGTGTGTGTCTGTGAGTGTTCGTATGGGCTTTGCATTGAGTCACTGAGGTGTATGTGTGTGTTTGTGTGTGTGTGTGGTGCTACAGATTTCATTGAATCACAGTGAGCCTTGTGTGTGTCTGTGTGCTGATATAGGCTGTGGATTGAGTCACAGTGAGTTATGTGTGTGTGTGTGCTGCTGTAGACTGCGCATTGAGTCAAAGTGAGTTGTTTGTGTGTTACTGTGCTCGTGTAGACTGTGCCTTGAATCACAGTGAGCATGTCTGTGTGTGTGTGCACTAGTATGTGTGGAGCATTTAATCAGTTATTTGTGTTTGTGTGTTTGTGTGCTCGTATGGTCTTTGCATTGAGTAACTGAGGTGTGTGTGTGTGTGTGGTGATACAGACTGTGCATTGAGTCACAGTGAGCCGTGTGTGTGTGTATGAGAGTGTGTGTGTTGGTGGGCTTTCATTGATTCCATGGGGTGTGTGTGTCTGTGTTTGTTGTGCTAAAGATTGCATTGAGTCACAGTGAGTCGTGGGTGTGTGTGCTGGTATACGCGATTGATTGAGTCACGGTCAGCCGTGCATGATGTGCATGATGGTATGTGTGTGTGTTCTTCTATAGGCTGTGCATTGAGTCACAGTGAACCCTGTATCTGTGCAGGTGTGTATGTGTGTGTGCTGGTATAGGCTGTGCATTGAGTCCCACTGAGGTGTGTGTGTATGCTTGTGTGTTTTGGTATACATTGTACATTGAGTCAGAGTGCTGTGTGTTTGTGTGCACGCTGGTATAGTCTGTGCATTGAGTCACAGTTATGTGTGTGTGTGTCTGCGTGTTCTGGTATAGGCTGACCGTTGTGTCACACAGGGGTGTGTGTGTGCTGGTATAGGCTCCACTTTTTGTCACAGTGAGGTGTGTGTGTGTGTATGTGCAGGTACAGGCTGCACATTGAGTCACAGTGTGGGGTGTGTGTGTGTGTGATGTTATATGCTGTGCACTAGGACACAGTGAGCCGTGTGTGTGTGCTGGTATAATCTGAGCATTGAGTCACAGTGTGGTGTGGTGTGTGTGCCTTTGCTGGTATGGACTGTGCATTGAATCCCAGCCCTGTGTTAGTGTTTGTGTATTTGGTGCTGTAGAGTCTGCATGAGTCACAGTAAGGTGTGTGTGTGTGCTGCTATAGGCCTAGAATTGAGTCACACCTAGGTGAGTGTATGTGTATGTGTATGCTGATATGGGATTTGCATTGAATCACTGAGCGGTGTGTGTGTGTGTATGTGTGTACAGTTATTGGCTGTGCATTGAGTCACAGTGAACCATGTGTGTGTGGCGAGCTGCTATAGTCACAGCACTGAGTCACAGTTAAATGTGTGGGAGTTGTGTGTGTATGTGTGTGTGTGTATTTGCTGGTGTAGACTGTGCATTGAGTCACAGTGAGTAGTGCGGTGTGTTTGTGTCTGTGATGGTATGGACTGTGGTTTAATCCACTTTGACATGAACTATTGTGTGTGTTTGCGTGTGTGTGTGTGTGCTGGCACTGGATGACCATTGAGACACAGTGGGCTGTGTGTGTCTGTGTGTCTGTGTGTGCGCTGATATAGACTCTGTATTCAGTCACTGTGAGCTGTGTGTGTGTGTATATGTGTGCTCGTATAGGCTGTGCATTGAGTCACAGTGTAGTGTTTGTGTGTGTGTGTGCTGGTACAGGAAGCGTTTTCAGTCACAGTCTCGTGTGTGTGTGTGTGAATGTGAGTTTGTGTGCTGGTAATGGCTTTATAGTGCTGGTATGGGCGTTATTGACTCATGGGTGCGTGTGTGAGTGTGTGGTGATACAGACTGCATTGAGTCACAGTGAACTGTGTGCGTGTGTGCTGGTATAGGCGATTGATTGAGTACCAGTGAGCCATGTGTGAGTGCGTGTTGGGGTGTGTGTGTGTTCTGGTATAGGCTGTGCATTAAGTCACAGTGAGTCCTGCATCTGTGCATGTGTGTGTGTGTGTGCGTGTGTGCTGGTATAGGCTGAGCTTTGAGTCACTCTGAGGTGTGTGTGCATGTGCTTGTAACATTGTGCCTTGATTCACTGTGCCATGTGAGTGTGTGTGCATGCTGGTATAGGTTGTGCATTGAGTCAGAGGGAGAGGTGTTTGTGTCTGTGTGTTCTGGTATAGGCTGAGAATTGAGGCACACTGAGGTGTGTGTGCACATGTGTGTGTGTGTGCTGGTACAGCCTGCACATTGAGTCATATTGAGTTGTTTGTGGGTGTATGTGCAGGTAGAGGCAGTACATTGAGTTACAGTGAGGTGTATGTGTGTGATGTTATACGCTATGCACTGATTCATAGGGAGGTTTGTGTGTGTGTGTGTGCACTTTCTGGTATAGGATTTGCATTGAATCACACTGAGCTGTGTTTTTGAGTGTCAGTATGTGTGCATGTGTCGAGGTATGGGCTGTGGATTGACTCACAGTTTGCTGTATGTGCTTCTCTGTGTGTGTATGTCTGCTAGCATATCATGTGCATTGAGTCACAGGGAGCCGTGTGTGTGTGTGTGTTTCCAGGTATAGAGTGTGCATTCATTCACAGTCAGCCATGTGTGTGTGTGAGAGAGTGCACTGGTATAGGATATGCAGTGAGTCACAGTGAGGGGTGTTTGTTTCATTGTGCGTGTGCTTTCACAGGCTTACCGGCACAGTGAGATGTGGGTATGAGTGTGCCTGTGTGTGTGTGCTGCCATACACTGTGCCTTGAGTCACAGTGAGCTGTGTTGTGTGTTTGGTGCTGGTATGGAATGGGCACTGACTCACAGTGAGCCATGTGTGTGTGCTTGTACAGGCGATTGAATCATCGTGAGACATGTGTGAGTGCATGTTAGTATGTGTGTGTGTTCACATATAGGCTGTGCATTGAATCACAATAAGGTGTGTACGTGTTCGTGTGTGGGCTATTACAGATTGTGCATTGAGTCACAGTGTCATGTGAGTGTGTGCAGGCTGGTATAGACTGTGCATTGTGTCACAGTGAGGGATGTGTGTGTCTGTGTGTTCTCATGTAGGATGACCATCGAGTCACACTTTGGTGTGTGTGTGTGTGTGTGTGTGTGTGCTGGTATAGGTTGCATATCGCATCACAGTGATGTGTGTGTTTGTTTCTGTGCAGGTACAGGCTGCACATT
Source organism: Grampus griseus (assembly GCF_964374135.1). Classification (NCBI taxonomy): domain Eukaryota; kingdom Metazoa; phylum Chordata; class Mammalia; order Artiodactyla; family Delphinidae; genus Grampus; species Grampus griseus. The sequence goes on along the minus strand of NC_139016.1, from coordinate 9,603,143 downwards.
GAGTCACAGTGAGGTGTATGTGTGTGTGTGTGTGTGATGTCATACGCTGTGCACTGAGTCACAGTGAGCCGTGTGGTTGTGCTGGTATAAACTGAGCATTGGATCACACTGAGGTGTCATGTGTGTGTATGTGCTGGTGTGGATTGTACATTGAGTCACAACCATGTGTGAGTTTTTGTATGTGTGTGTGCTGGTACAGGCTGTGCATTCAGTCACAGGGAGGTGAGTGTGTGTGTGGGTGCACGTGCTGGTATATGCTTTGCATTGAGTCACACTAAGCTGTGTGTGAGTGTTTGTATGTGTGTGTGTGTGTGTGGAGGTACAGGCTGTGTATTGATTCACAGTGAGCCATGTGTGTTTCTTTGTGTGTGTAACTCTGCTAGCATACACTGTGCACTAAGTAACAGGGAGCCATGTGTGTGTGTCTATGTATGTTTTGGCATACTGTGAGCATTGAGTCAAACTGAGGTGTGTTCTGTGTGACTGTATGCACTGGCATGAAATGTGCATGGAATCACATAGAGCTGTGCATGTGTGTGTGTGTGTATTTGGTGGTGTAGAGACTGTATTGTGTCGCAGTAAGCTGTGTGTGTATATGTGTGTGTGCTGGTATAGCCTGTGCATTGAGTCACAGTGAACTGTGTGTGTGTGTTTGCTGGGGTAGGCTGTGCTTTGATTCAAGGTGAGCTGTGAGTGTGTGTGCGGTGCTGGTATGGACTGTGCACTGAGTCACAGAGAACCGTGTGTGTGTCTATGTGTGTTTTGGTATAAAGTGAGCATTGAATCACACTGAGTTGTGTGCTGTGTGTTTTTGTGCACTGGTATGGAGTCTGCATGGAATCACAGTGAGCTGTGCGAGTGTGTGTGTGTATTTGGTTGTGTAGAGTCTCTATTGCATCACAATGAGCTGTGTGTGTGTGTGATGGTACAGGATGTGCACTGTGTCATAGAGAGCAGTGTGTGTGTGTCTCTGCTGGTATAGGCTGTGCATTGACTCACAGTGAGCCTTGTGTGTGTGCAAGTACAGTCTGAGCATTGAGTTACAGTGAGATGTGTTGCATGTGTTTGTGCTGGTAAGAACTGTACATTATGTCAGAATGAGCCGTGCATGTGTGTGTGTGTCTGTGTGTGCGTCTGTGTGCTGGTAGAGGTTGAGCACTGAATCACACTTAGGTGTGTGTCTGTGAGTGTTCGTATGGGCTTTGCATTGAGTCACTGAGGTGTATGTGTGTGTTTGTGTGTGTGTGTGGTGCTACAGATTTCATTGAATCACAGTGAGCCTTGTGTGTGTCTGTGTGCTGATATAGGCTGTGGATTGAGTCACAGTGAGTTATGTGTGTGTGTGTGCTGCTGTAGACTGCGCATTGAGTCAAAATGAGTTGTTTGTGTGTTACTGTGCTCGTGTAGACTGTGCCTTGAATCACAGTGAGCATGTCTGTGTGTGTGTGCACTAGTATGTGTGGAGCATTTAATCAGTTATTTGTGTTTGTGTGTTTGTGTGCTCGTATGGTCTTTGCATTGAGTAACTGAGGTGTATGTGTGTGTGTGTGTGGTGATACAGACTGTGCATTGAGTCACAGTGAGCCGTGTGTGTGTGTATGAGAGTGTGTGTGTTGGTGGGCTTTCATTGATTCCATGGGGTGTGTGTGTCTGTGTTTGTTGTGCTAAAGACTGCATTGAGTCACAGTGAGTCGTGTGTGTGTGTGCTGGTATACGCGATTGATTGAGTTACGGTCAGCCATGTGTGTGTGCATGATGGTATGTGTGTGTGTTCTTCTATAGGCTGTGCATTGAGTCACAGTGAACCCTGTATCTGTGCAGGTGTGTATGTGTGTGTGCTGGTATAGGCTGTGCATTGAGTCCCACTGAGGTGTGTGTGTATGCTTGTGTGTTTTGGTATACATTGTACATTGAGTCAGAGTGCTGTGTGTTTGTGTGCACGCTGGTATAGTCTGTCATTGAGTCACAGTTATGTGTGTGTGTGTCTGCGTGTTCTGGTATAGGCTGACCGTTGTGTCACACAGGGGTGTGTGTGTGCTGGTATAGGCTCCACTTTTTGTCACAGTGAGGTGTGTGTGTGTGTATGTGCAGGTACAGGCTGCACATTGAGTCACAGTGTGGGGTGTGTGTGTGTGTGATGTTATATGCTGTGCACTAGGACACAGTGAGCCGTGTGTGTGTGCTGGTATAATCTGAGCATTGAGTCACAGTGTGGTGTGGTGTGTGTGCCTTTGCTGGTATGGACTGTGCATTGAATCCCAGCCCTGTGTTAGTGTTTGTGTATTTGGTGCTGTAGAGTCTGCATGAGTCACAGTAAGGTGTGTGTGTGTGCTGCTATAGGCCTAGAATTGAGTCACACCTAGGTGAGTGTATGTGTATGTGTATGCTGATATGGGATTTGCATTGAATCACTGAGCGGTGTGTGTGTGTGTATGTGTGTACAGTTATTGGCTGTGCATTGAGTCACAGTGAACCATGTGTGTGTGGCGAGCTGCTATAGTCACAGCACTGAGTCACAGATAAATGTGTGGGAGTTGTGTGTGTATGTGTGTGTGTGTATTTGCTGGTGTAGACTGTGCATTGAGTCACAGTGAGTAGTGCGGTGTGTTTGTGTCTGTCATGGTATGGACTGTGGTTTAATCCACTTTGACATGAACTAGTGTGCGTGTTTGCGTGTGTGTGTGTGTGTGTGTGTGCTGGCACTGGATGACCATTGAGACACAGTGGGCTGTGTGTGTCTGTGTGTCTGTGTGTGCGCTGATATAGACTCTGTATTCAGTCACTGTGAGCTGTGTGTGTGTGTGTATATGTGTGCTCGTATACGCTGTGCATTGAGTCACAGTGTAGTGTTTGTGTGTGTGTGTGCTGGTACAGGAAGCGTTTTCAGTCACAGTCTCGTGTGTGTGTGTGTGCATGTGAGTTTGTGTGCTGGTATGGGCTTTATTGTGCTGGTATGGGCATTATTGACTCATGGGTGCGTGTGTGAGTGTGTGGTGATACAGACTGCATTGAGTCACAGTGAGCTGTGTGCGGGTGTGCTGGTATAGGCGATTGATTGAGTACCAGTGAGCCATGTGTGAGTGCGTGTTGGGTTGTGTGTGTGTTCTGATATACGCTGTGCATTGAGTCACAGTGAGGCCTGCATCTGTGCATGTGTGTGTGTGTGTGCGTGTGTGCTGGTATAGGCTGAGCTTTGAGTCACTCTGAGGTGTGTGTGCATGTGCTTGTAACATTGTGCCTTGATTCACTGTGCCATGTGAGTGTGTGTGCATGCTGGTATAGGTTGTGCATTGAGTCAGAGGGAGAGGTGTTTGTGTCTGTGTGTTCTGGTATAGGCTGAGAATTGAGGCACACTGAGGTGTGTGTGCACATGTGTGTGTGTGTGCTGGTACAGCCTGCACATTGAGTCATATTGAGTTGTTTGTGGGTGTATGTGCAGGTAGAGGCAGCACATTGAGTAACAGTGAGGTGTATGTGTGTGATGTTATACGCTATGCACTGATTCATAGGGAGGTTTGTGTGTGTGTGTGTGCACTTTCTGGTATAGGATTTGCATTGAATCACACTGAGCTGTGTTTTTGAGTGTCAGTATGTGTGCATGTGTCGAGGTATGGGCTGTGGATTGACTCACAGTTTGCTGTATGTGCTTCTCTGTGTGTGTATGTCTGCTAGCATATCCTGTGCACTGAGTCACAGGGAGCCGTGTGTGTGTGTGTGTTTGTGTGTTTCCAGGTATAGAGTGTGCATTCATTCACAGTCAGCCATGTGTGTGTGTGTGAGAGTGCACTGGTATAGGATATGCAGTGAGTCACAGTGAGGGGTGTTTGTTTCATTGTGCATGTGCTTTCACAGGCTTACCGGCACAGTGAGATGTGGGTATGAGTGTGCCTGTGTGTGTGTGCTGCCATACACTGTGCCTTGAGTCACAGTGAGCTGTGTTGTGTGTTTGGTGCTGGTATGGAATGGGCACTGACTCACAGTGAGCCATGTGTGTGTGCTTGTACAGGCGATTGAATCATCGTGAGACATGTATGAGTGCATGTTAGTATGTGTGTGTGTTCACATATAGGCTGTGCATTGAATCACAATAAGGTGTGTACGTGTTCGTGTGTGGGCTATTACAGATTGTGCATTGAGTCACAGTGTCATGTGAGTGTGTGCAGGCTGGTATAGACTGTGCATTGTGTCACAGTGAGGGATGTGTGTGTCTGTGTGTTCTCATGTAGGATGACCATCGAGTCACACTTTGGTGTGTGTGTGTGTGTGTGTGTGTGTGTGCTGGTATAGGTTGCATATCGCATCACAGTGATGTGTGTGTTTGTTTCTGTGCAGGTACAGGCTGCACATTGAGTCACAGTGAGGTGTATGTGTGTGTGTGTGTGTGATGTCATACGCTGTGCACTGAGTCACAGTGAGCCGTGTGGTTGTGCTGGTATAAACTGAGCATTGGATCACACTGAGGTGTCATGTGTGTGTATGTGCTGGTGTGGATTGTACATTGAGTCACAACTATGTGTGAGTTTTTGTATGTGTGTGTGCTGGTACAGGCTGTGCATTCAGTCACAGGGAGGTGAGTGTGTGTGTGGGTGCACGTGCTGGTATATGCTTTGCATTGAGTCACACTAAGCTGTGTGTGAGTGTTTGTATGTGTGTGTGTGTGTGGAAGTACAGGCTGTGTATTGATTCACAGTGAGCCATGTGTGTTTCTTTGTGTGTGTAACTCTGCGAGCATACACTGTGCACTAAGTAACAGGGAGCCATGTGTGTGTGTCTATGTATGTTTTGGCATACTGTGAGCATTGAGTCAAACTGAGGTGTGTTCTGTGTGACTGTATGCACTGGCATGAAATGTGCATGGAATCACATAGAGCTGTGCATGTGTGTGTGTGTGTATTTGGTGGTGTAGAGACTGTATTGTGTCGCAGTAAGCTGTGTGTGTATATGTGTGTGTGCTGGTATAGCCTGTGCATTGAGTCACAGTGAACTGTGTGTGTGTGTTTGCTGGGGTAGGCTGTGCTTTGATTCAAGGTGAGCTGTGAGTGTGTGTGCGGTGCTGGTATGGACTGTGCACTGAGTCACAGGGAACCGTGTGTGTGTCTATGTGTGTTTTGGTATAAAGTGAGCATTGAATCACACTGAGTGGTGTGCTGTGTGTTTTTGTGCACTGGTATGGAGTCTGCATGGAATCACAGTGAGCTGTGCGTGTGTGTGTGTGTATTTGGTTGTGTAGAGTCTTTATTGCATCACAATAAGCTGTGTGTGTGTGTGATGGTACAGGATGTGCACTGTGTCATAGAGAGCAGTGTGTGTGTCTCTGCTGGTATAGGCTGTGCATTGACTCACAGTGAGCCTTGTGTGTGTGCAAGTACAATCTGAGCATTGAGTTACAGTGAGATGTGTTGCATGTGTTTGTGCTGGTAAGAACTGTACATTATGTCAGAATGAGCCGTGCATGTGTGTGTGTGTCTGTGTGTGCGTCTGTGTGCTGGTAGAGGTTGAGCACTGAATCACAGTTAGGTGTGTGTCTGTGAGTGTTCGTATGGGCTTTGCATTGAGTCACTGAGGTGTATGTGTGTGTTTGTGTGTGTGTGTGGTGCTACAGATTTCATTGAATCACAGTGAGCCTTGTGTGTGTCTGTGTGCTGATATAGGCTGTGGATTGAGTCACAGTGAGTTATGTGTGTGTGTGTGCTGCTGTAGACTGCGCATTGAGTCAAAGTGAGTTGTTTGTGTGTTACTGTGCTCGTGTAGACTGTGCCTTGAATCACAGTGAGCATGTCTGTGTGTGTGTGCACTAGTATGTGTGGAGCATTTAATCAGTTATTTGTGTTTGTGTGTTTGTGTGCTCGTATGGTCTTTGCATTGAGTAACTGAGGTGTGTGTGTGTGTGTGGTGATACAGACTGTGCATTGAGTCACAGTGAGCCGTGTGTGTGTGTATGAGAGTGTGTGTGTTGGTGGGCTTTCATTGATTCCATGGGGTGTGTGTGTCTGTGTTTGTTGTGCTAAAGACTGCATTGAGTCACAGTGAGTCGTGTGTGTGTGTGCTGGTATACGCGATTGATTGAGTCACGGTCAGCCGTGCATGATGTGCATGATGGTATGTGTGTGTGTTCTTCTATAGGCTGTGCATTGAGTCACAGTGAACCCTGTATCTGTGCAGGTGTGTATGTGTGTGTGCTGGTATAGGCTGTGCATTGAGTCCCACTGAGGTGTGTGTGTATGCTTGTGTGTTTTGGTATACATTGTACATTGAGTCAGAGTGCTGTGTGTTTGTGTGAACGCTGGTATAGTCTGTGCATTGAGTCACAGTTATGTGTGTGTGTGTCTGCGTGTTCTGGTACAGGCTGACCGTTGTGTCACACAGGGGTGTGTGTGTGCTGGTATAGGTTCCACTTTTTGTCACAGTGAGGTGTGTGTGTGTGTATGTGCAGGTACAGGCTGCACATTGAGTCACAGTGTGGGGTGTGTGTGTGTGTGATGTTATATGCTGTGCACTAGGACACAGTGAGCCGTGTGTGTGTGCTGGTATAATCTGAGCATTGAGTCACAGTGTGGTGTGGTGTGTGTGCCTTTGCTGGTATGGACTGTGCATTGAATCCCAGCCCTGTGTTAGTGTTTGTGTATTTGGTGCTGTAGAGTCTGCATGAGTCACAGTAAGGTGTGTGTGTGTGCTGCTATAGGCCTAGAATTGAGTCACACCTAGGTGAGTGTATGTGTATGTGTATGCTGATATGGGATTTGCATTGAATCACTGAGCGGTGTGTGTGTGTGTATGTGTGTACAGTTATTGGCTGTGCATTGAGTCACAGTGAACCATGTGTGTGTGGCGAGCTGCTATAGTCACAGCACTGAGTCACAGTTAAATGTGTGGGAGTTGTGTGTGTATGTGTGTGTGTGTATTTGCTGGTGTAGACTGTGCATTGAGTCACAGTGAGTAGTGCGGTGTGTTTGTGTCTGTGATGGTATGGACTGTGGTTTAATCCACTTTGACATGAACTATTGTGTGTGTTTGCGTGTGTGTGTGTGTGCTGGCACTGGATGACCATTGAGACACAGTGGGCTGTGTGTGTCTGTGTGTCTGTGTGTGCGCTGATATAGACTCTGTATTCAGTCACTGTGAGCTGTGTGTGTGTGTATATGTGTGCTCGTATAGGCTGTGCATTGAGTCACAGTGTAGTGTTTGTGTGTGTGTGTGCTGGTACAGGAAGCGTTTTCAGTCACAGTCTCGTGTGTGTGTGTGTGAATGTGAGTTTGTGTGCTGGTAATGGCTTTTATTGTGCTGGTATGGGCGTTATTGACTCATGGGTGCGTGTGTGAGTGTGTGGTGATACAGACTGCATTGAGTCACAGTGAACTGTGTGCGTGTGTGCTGGTATAGGCGATTGATTGAGTACCAGTGAGCCATGTGTGAGTGCGTGTTGGGGTGTGTGTGTGTTCTGGTATAGGCTGTGCATTAAGTCACAGTGAGTCCTGCATCTGTGCATGTGTGTGTGTGTGTGTGTGTGTGCTGGTATAGGCTGAGCTTTGAGTCACTCTGAGGTGTGTGTGCATGTGCTTGTAACATTGTGCCTTGATTCACTGTGCCATGTGAGTGTGTGTGCATGCTGGTATAGGTTGTGCATTGAGTCAGAGTGAGAGGTGTTTGTGTCTGTGTGTTCTGGTATAGGCTGAGAATTGAGGCACACTGAGGTGTGTGTGCACATGTGTGTGTGTGTGCTGGTACAGCCTGCGCATTGAGTAATATTGAGTTGTTTATGGGTGTATGTGCAGTTAGAGGCAGCACATTGAGTCACAGTGAGGTGTATGTGTGTGATGTTATACGCTATGCACTGATTCATAGGGAGGTTTGTGTGTGTGTGTGTGCACTTTCTGGTATAGGATTTGCATTGAATCACACTGAGCTGTGTTTTTGAGTGTCAGTATGTGTGCATGTGTCGAGGTATGGGCTGTGGATTGACTCACAGTTTGCTGTATGTGCTTCTCTGTGTGTGTATGTCTGCTAGCATATCCTGTGCACTGAGTCACAGGGAGCCGTGTGTGTGTGTGTGTGTTTGTGTGTTTCCAGGCATAGAGTGTGCATTCATTCACAGTCAGCCATGTGTGTGTGTGTGAGAGTGCACTGGTATAGGATATGCAGTGAGTCACAGTGAGGGGTGTTTGTTTCATTGTGCGTGTGCTTTCACAGGCTTACCGGCACAATGAGATGTGGGTATGAGTGTGCCTGTGTGTGTGTGCTGCCATACACTGTGCCTTGAGTCACAGTGAGCTGTGTTGTGTGTTTGGTGCTGGTATGGAATGGGCACTGACTCACAGTGAGCCATGTGTGTGTGCTTGTACAGGCGATTGAGTCATTGTGAGACATGTGTGAGTGCATGTTAGTATGTGTGTGTGTTCACATATAGGCTGTGCATTGAATCACAATAAGGTGTGTACGTGTTCGTGTGTGGGCTATTACAGATTGTGCATTGAGTCACAGTGGCATGTGAGTGTGTGCAGGCTGGTATAGACTGTGCATTTTGTCACAGTGAGGGATGTGTGTGTCTGTGTGTTCTCATGTAGGATGACCATTGAGTCACACTTTGGTGTGTGTGTGTGCTGGTATAGGTTGCATATCGCATCACAGTGATGTGTGTGTTTGTTTCTGTGCAGGTACAGGCTGCACATTGAGTCACAGTGAGGTGTATGTGTGTGTGTGTGTGTGATGTCATACGCTGTGCACTGAGTCACAGTGAGCCGTGTGGTTGTGCTGGTATAAACTGAGCATTGGATCACACTGAGGTGTCATGTGTGTGTATGTGCTGGTGTGGATTGTACATTGAGTCACAACCATGTGTGAGTTTTTGTATGTGTGTGTGCTGGTACAGGCTGTGCATTCAGTCACAGGGAGTTGAGTGTGTGTGTGGGTGCACGTGCTGGTATATGCTTTGCATTGAGTCACACTAAGCTGTGTGTGAGTGTTTGTATGTGTGTGTGTGTGTGGAGGTACAGGCTGTGTATTGATTCACAGTGAGCCATGTGTGTTTCTTTGTGTGTGTAACTCTGCTAGCATACACTGTGCACTAAGTAACAGGGAGCCATGTGTGTGTGTCTATGTATGTTTTGGCATACTGTGAGCATTGAGTCAAACTGAGGTGTGTTCTGTGTGACTGTATGCACTGGCATGGAATGTGCATGGAATCACATAGAGCTGTGCATGTGTGTGTGTGTGTATTTGGTGGTGTAGAGACTGTATTGTGTCGCAGTAAGCTGTGTGTGTATATGTGTGTGTGCTGGTATAGCCTGTGCATTGAGTCACAGTGAACTGTGTGTGTGTGTTTGCTGGGGTAGGCTGTGCTTTGATTCAAGGTGAGCTGTGAGTGTGAGTGCGGTGCTGGTATGGACTGTGCACTGAGTCACAGAGAACCGTGTGTGTGTCTATGTGTGTTTTGGTATAAAGTGAGCATTGAATCACACTGAGTTGTGTGCTGTGTGTTTTTGTGCACTGGTATGGAGTCTGCATGGAATCACAGTGAGCTGTGCGTGTGTGTGTGTGTATTTGGTTGTGTAGAGTCTCTATTGCATCACAATAAGCTGTGTGTGTGTGTGATGGTACAGGATGTGCACTGTGTCATAGAGAGCAGTGTGTGTGTGTCTCTGCTGGTATAGACTGTGCATTGACTCACAGTGAGCCTTGTGTGTGTGCAAGTACAGTCTGAGCATTGAGTTACAGTGAGATGTGTTGCATGTGTTTGTGCTGGTAAGAACTGTACATTATGTCAGAATGAGCCGTGCATGTGTGTGTGTGTCTGTGTGTGCGTCTGTGTGCTGGTAGAGGTTGAGCACTGAATCACACTTAGGTGTGTGTCTGTGAGTGTTCGTATGGGCTTTGCATTGAGTCACTGAGGTGTATGTGTGTGTTTGTGTGTGTGTGTGGTGCTACAGATTTCATTGAATCACAGTGAGCCTTGTGTGTGTCTGTGTGCTGATATAGGCTGTGGATTGAGTCACAGTGAGTTATGTGTGTGTATGTGCTGCTGTAGACTGCGCATTGAGTCAAAAAGAGTTGTTTGTGTGTTACTGTGCTCGTGTAGACTGTGCCTTGAATCACAGTGAACATGTCTGTGTGTGTGTGCACTAGTATGTGTGGAGCATTTAATCAGTTATTTGTGTTTGTGTGCTCGTATGGTCTTTGCATTGAGTAACTGAGGTGTATGTGTGTGTGTGTGTGGTGATACAGACTGTGCATTGAGTCACAGTGAGCCATGTGTGTGTGTGTATGAGAGTGTGTGTGTTGGTGGGCTTTCATTGATTCCATGGGGTGTGTGTGTCTGTGTTTGTTGTGCTAAAGACTGCATTGAGTCACAGTGAGTCGTGTGTGTGTGTGCTGGTATACGCGATTGATTGAGTCACGGTCAGCCATGTGTGTGTGCATGATGGTATGTGTGTGTGTTCTTCTATAGGCTGTGCATTGAGTCACAGTGAACCCTGTATCTGTGCAGGTGTGTATGTGTGTGTGCTGGTATAGGCTGTGCATTGAGTCCCACTGAAGTGTGTGTGTATGTTTGTGTGTTTTGGTATACATTGTACATTGAGTCAGAGTGCTGTGTGTTTGTGTGCACGCTGGTATAGTCTGTGCATTGAGTCACAGTTATGTGTGTGTGTGTCTGCGTGTTCTGGTATAGGCTGACCGTTGTGTCACACAGGGGTGTGTGTGTGCTGGTATAGGCTCCACTTTTTGTCACAGTGAGGTGTGTGTGTGTGTATGTGCAGGTACAGGCTGCACATTGAGTCACAGTGTGGGGTGTGTGTGTGTGTGATGTTATATGCTGTGCACTAGGACACAGTGAGCCGTGTGTGTGTGCTGGTATAATCTGAGCATTGAGTCACAGTGTGGTGTGGTGTGTGTGCCTTTGCTGGTATGGACTGTGCATTGAATCCCAGCCCTGTGTTAGTGTTTGTGTATTTGGTGCTGTAGAGTCTGCATGAGTCACAGTAAGGTGTGTGTGTGTGCTGCTATAGGCCTAGAATTGAGTCACACCTAGGTGAGTGTATGTGTATGTGTATGCTGATATGGGATTTGCATTGAATCACTGAGCGGTGTGTGTGTGTGTATGTGTGTACAGTTATTGGCTGTGCATTGAGTCACAGTGAACCATGTGTGTGTGGCGAGCTGCTATAGTCACAGCACTGAGTCACAGTTAAATGTGTGGGAGTTGTGTGTGTATGTGTGTGTGTGTATTTGCTGGTGTAGACTGTGCATTGAGTCACAGTGAGTAGTGCGGTGTGTTTGTGTCTGTGATGGTATGGACTGTGGTTTAATCCACTTTGACATGAACTATTGTGTGTGTTTGCGTGTGTGTGTGTGTGCTGGCACTGGATGACCATTGAGACACAGTGGGCTGTGTGTGTCTGTGTGTCTGTGTGTGCGCTGATATAGACTCTGTATTCAGTCACTGTGAGCTGTGTGTGTGTGTATATGTGTGCTCGTATAGGCTGTGCATTGAGTCACAGTGTAGTGTTTGTGTGTGTGTGTGCTGGTACAGGAAGCGTTTTCAGTCACAGTCTCGTGTGTGTGTGTGTGAATGTGAGTTTGTGTGCTGGTAATGGCTTTTATTGTGCTGGTATGGGCGTTATTGACTCATGGGTGCGTGTGTGAGTGTGTGGTGATACAGACTGCATTGAGTCACAGTGAACTGTGTGCGTGTGTGCTGGTATAGGCGATTGATTGAGTACCAGTGAGCCATGTGTGAGTGCGTGTTGGGGTGTGTGTGTGTTCTGGTATAGGCTGTGCATTAAGTCACAGTGAGTCCTGCATCTGTGCATGTGTGTGTGTGTGTGCGTGTGTGCTGGTATAGGCTGAGCTTTGAGTCACTCTGAGGTGTGTGTGCATGTGCTTGTAACATTGTGCCTTGATTCACTGTGCCATGTGAGTGTGTGTGCATGCTGGTATAGGTTGTGCATTGAGTCAGAGTGAGAGGTGTTTGTGTCTGTGTGTTCTGGTATAGGCTGAGAATTGAGGCACACTGAGGTGTGTGTGCACATGTGTGTGTGTGTGCTGGTACAGCCTGCACATTGAGTCATATTGAGTTGTTTGTGGGTGTATGTGCAGGTAGAGGCAGCACATTGAGTTACAGTGAGGTGTATGTGTGTGATGTTATACGCTATGCACTGATTCATAGGGAGGTTTGTGTGTGTGTGTGTGCACTTTCTGGTATAGGATTTGCATTGAATCACACTGAGCTGTGTTTTTGAGTGTCAGTATGTGTGCATGTGTCGAGGTATGGGCTGTGGATTGACTCACAGTTTGCTGTATGTGCTTCTCTGTGTGTGTATGTCTGCTAGCATATCATGTGCATTGAGTCACAGGGAGCCGTGTGTGTGTGTGTGTTTCCAGGTATAGAGTGTGCATTCATTCACAGTCAGCCATGTGTGTGTGTGTGAGAGTGCACTGGTATAGGATATGCAGTGAGTCACAGTGAAGGGTGTTTGTTTCATTGTGCGTGTGCTTTCACAGGCTTACCGGCACAGTGAGATGTGGGTATGAGTGTGCCTGTGTGTGTGTGCTGCCATACACTGTGCCTTGAGTCACAGTGAGCTGTGTTGTGTGTTTGGTGCTGGTATGGAATGGGCACTGACTCACAGTGAGCCATGTGTGTGTGCTTGTACAGGCGATTGAATCATCGTGAGACATGTATGAGTGCATGTTAGTATGTGTGTGTGTTCACATATAGGCTGTGCATTGAATCACAATAAGGTGTGTACGTGTTCGTGTGTGGGCTATTACAGATTGTGCATTGAGTCACAGTGTCATGTGAGTGTGTGCAGGCTGGTATAGACTGTGCATTGTGTCACAGTGAGGGATGTGTGTGTCTGTGTGTTCACATGTAGGATGACCATCGAGTCACACTTTGGTGTGTGTGTGTGTGTGTGTGTGCTGGTATAGGTTGCATATCGCATCACAGTGATGTGTGTGTTTGTTTCTGTGCAGGTACAGGCTGCACATTGAGTCACAGTGAGGTGTATGTGTGTGTGTGTGTGTGATGTCATACGCTGTGCACTGAGTCACAGTGAGCCGTGTGGTTGTGCTGGTATAAACTGAGCATTGGATCACACTGAGGTGTCATGTGTGTGTATGTGCTGGTGTGGATTGTACATTGAGTCACAACTATGTGTGAGTTTTTGTATGTGTGTGTGCTGGTACAGGCTGTGCATTCAGTCACAGGGAGGTGAGTGTGTGTGTGGGTGCACGTGCTGGTATATGCTTTGCATTGAGTCACACTAAGCTGTGTGTGAGTGTTTGTATGTGTGTGTGTGTGTGGAAGTACAGGCTGTGTATTGATTCCCAGTGAGCCATGTGTGTTTCTTTGTGTGTGTAACTCTGCTAGCATACACTGTGCACTAAGTAACAGGGAGCCATGTGTGTGTGTCTATGTATGTTTTGGCATACTGTGAGCATTGAGTCAAACTGAGGTGTGTTCTGTGTGACTGTATGCACTGGCATGGAATGTGCATGGAATCACATAGAGCTGTGCATGTGTGTGTGTGTGTATTTGGTGGTGTAGAGACTGTATTGTGTCGCAGTAAGCTGTGTGTGTATATGTGTGTGTGCTGGTATAGCCTGTGCATTGAGTCACAGTGAACTGTGTGTGTGTGTTTGCTGGGGTAGGCTGTGCTTTGATTCAAGGTGAGCTGTGAGTGTGTGTGCGGTGCTGGTATGGACTGTGCACTGAGTCACAGAGAACCGTGTGTGTGTCTATGTGTGTTTTGGTATAAAGTGAGCATTGAATCACACTGAGTTGTGTGCTGTGTGTTTTTGTGCACTGGTATGGAGTCTGCATGGAATCACAGTGAGCTGTGCGTGTGTGTGTGTGTATTTGGTTGTGTAGAGTCTCTATTGCATCACAATAAGCTGTGTGTTTGTGTGATGGTACAGGATGTGCACTGTGTCATAGAGAGCAGTGTGTGTGTGTCTCTGCTGGTTTAGGCTGTGCATTGACTCACAGTGAGCCTTGTGTGTGTGCAAGTACAGTCTGAGCATTGAGTTACAGTGAGATGTGTTGCATGTGTTTGTGCTGGTAAGAACTGTACATTATGTCAGAATGAGCCGTGCATGTGTGTGTGTGTCTGTGTGTGCGTCTGTGTGCTGGTAGAGGTTGAGCACTGAATCACAGTTAGGTGTGTGTCTGTGAGTGTTCGTATGGGCTTTGCATTGAGTCACTGAGGTGTATGTGTGTGTTTGTGTGTGTGTGTGGTGCTACAGATTTCATTGAATCACAGTGAGCCTTGTGTGTGTCTGTGTGCTGATATAGGCTGTGGATTGAGTCACAGTGAGTTATGTGTGTGTGTGTGCTGCTGTAGACTGCGCATTGAGTCAAAATGAGTTGTTTGTGTGTTACTGTGCTCGTGTAGACTGTGCCTTGAATCACAGTGAGCATGTCTGTGTGTGTGTGCACTAGTATGTGTGGAGCATTTAATCAGTTATTTGTGTTTGTGTGTTTGTGTGCTCGTATGGTCTTTGCATTGAGTAACTGAGGTGTATGTGTGTGTGTGTGTGTGGTGATACAGACTGTGCATTGAGTCACAGTGAGCCGTGTGTGTGTGTATGAGAGTGTGTGTGTTGGTGGGCTTTCATTGATTCCATGGGGTGTGTGTGTCTGTGTTTGTTGTGCTAAAGACTGCATTGAGTCACAGTGAGTCGTGTGTGTGTGTGCTGGTATACGCGATTGATTGAGTCACGGTCAGCCGTGCATGATGTGCATGATGGTATGTGTGTGTGTTCTTCTATAGGCTGTGCATTGAGTCACAGTGAACCCTGTATCTGTGCAGGTGTGTATGTGTGTGTGCTGGTATAGGCTGTGCATTGAGTCCCACTGAGGTGTGTGTGTGTATGCTTGTGTGTTTTGGTATACATTGTACATTGAGTCAGAGTGCTGTGTGTTTGTGTGAACGCTGGTATAGTCTGTGCATTGAGTCACAGTTATGTGTGTGTGTGTCTGCGTGTTCTGGTACAGGCTGACCGTTGTGTCACACAGGGGTGTGTGTGTGCTGGTATAGGTTCCACTTTTTGTCACAGTGAGGTGTGTGTGTGTGTATGTGCAGGTACAGGCTGCACATTGAGTCACAGTGTGGGGTGTGTGTGTGTGTGATGTTATATGCTGTGCACTAGGACACAGTGAGCCGTGTGTGTGTGCTGGTATAATCTGAGCATTGAGTCACAGTGTGGTGTGGTGTGTGTGCCTTTGCTGGTATGGACTGTGCATTGAATCCCAGCCCTGTGTTAGTGTTTGTGTATTTGGTGCTGTAGAGTCTGCATGAGTCACAGTAAGGTGTGTGTGTGTGCTGCTATAGGCCTAGAATTGAGTCACACCTAGGTGAGTGTATGTGTATGTGTATGCTGATATGGGATTTGCATTGAATCACTGAGCGGTGTGTGTGTGTGTATGTGTGTACAGTTATTGGCTGTGCATTGAGTCACAGTGAACCATGTGTGTGTGGCGAGCTGCTATAGTCACAGCACTGAGTCACAGTTAAGTGTGTGGGAGTTGTGTGTGTATGTGTGTGTGTGTATTTGCTGGTGTAGACTGTGCATTGAGTCACAGTGAGTAGTGCGGTGTGTTTGTGTCTGTGATGGTATGGACTGTGGTTTAATCCACTTTGACATGAACTATTGTGTGTGTTTGCATGTGTGTGTGTGTGCTGGCACTGGATGACCATTGAGACACAGTGGGCTGTGTGTGTCTGTGTGTCTGTGTGTGCGCTGATATAGACTCTGTATTCAGTCACTGTGAGCTGTGTGTGTGTGTATATGTGTGCTCGTATAGGCTGTGCATTGAGTCACAGTGTAGTGTTTGTGTGTGTGTGTGCTGGTACAGGAAGCGTTTTCAGTCACAGTCTCGTGTGTGTGTGTGTGAATGTGAGTTTGTGTGCTGGTAATGGCTTTTATTGTGCTGGTATGGGCGTTATTGACTCATGGGTGCGTGTGTGAGTGTGTGGTGATACAGACTGCATTGAGTCACAGTGAACTGTGTGCGTGTGTGCTGGTATAGGCGATTGATTGAGTACCAGTGAGCCATGTGTGAGTGCGTGTTGGGGTGTGTGTGTGTTCTGGTATAGGCTGTGCATTAAGTCACAGTGAGTCCTGCATCTGTGCATGTGTGTGTGTGTGTGTGTGTGTGCTGGTATAGGCTGAGCTTTGAGTCACTCTGAGGTGTGTGTGCATGTGCTTGTAACATTGTGCCTTGATTCACTGTGCCATGTGAGTGTGTGTGCATGCTGGTATAGGTTGTGCATTGAGTCAGAGTGAGAGGTGTTTGTGTCTGTGTGTTCTGGTATAGGCTGAGAATTGAGGCACACTGAGGTGTGTGTGCACATGTGTGTGTGTGTGCTGGTACAGCCTGCGCATTGAGTAATATTGAGTTGTTTATGGGTGTATGTGCAGTTAGAGGCAGCACATTGAGTCACAGTGAGGTGTATGTGTGTGATGTTATACGCTATGCACTGATTCATAGGGAGGTTTGTGTGTGTGTGTGTGCACTTTCTGGTATAGGATTTGCATTGAATCACACTGAGCTGTGTTTTTGAGTGTCAGTATGTGTGCATGTGTCGAGGTATGGGCTGTGGATTGACTCACAGTTTGCTGTATGTGCTTCTCTGTGTGTGTATGTCTGCTAGCATATCCTGTGCACTGAGTCACAGGGAGCCGTGTGTGTGTGTGTGTGTTTGTGTGTTTCCAGGCATAGAGTGTGCATTCATTCACAGTCAGCCATGTGTGTGTGTGTGAGAGTGCACTGGTATAGGATATGCAGTGAGTCACAGTGAGGGGTGTTTGTTTCATTGTGCGTGTGCTTTCACAGGCTTACCGGCACAATGAGATGTGGGTATGAGTGTGCCTGTGTGTGTGTGCTGCCATACACTGTGCCTTGAGTCACAGTGAGCTGTGTTGTGTGTTTGGTGCTGGTATGGAATGGGCACTGACTCACAGTGAGCCGTGTGTGTGTGCTTGTACAGGCGATTGAGTCATTGTGAGACATGTGTGAGTGCATGTTAGTATGTGTGTGTGTTCACATATAGGCTGTGCATTGAATCACAATAAGGTGTGTACGTGTTCGTGTGTGGGCTATTACAGATTGTGCATTGAGTCACAGTGGCATGTGAGTGTGTGCAGGCTGGTATAGACTGTGCATTTTGTCACAGTGAGGGATGTGTGTGTCTGTGTGTTCTCATGTAGGATGACCATTGAGTCACACTTTGGTGTGTGTGTGTGTGCTGGTATAGGTTGCATATCGCATCACAGTGATGTGTGTGTTTGTTTCTGTGCAGGTACAGGCTGCACATTGAGTCACAGTGAGGTGTATGTGTGTGTGTGTGTGTGTGTGATGTCATACGCTGTGCACTGAGTCACAGTGAGCCGTGTTGTTGTGCTGGTATAAACTGAGCATTGGATCACACTGAGGTGTCATGTGTGTGTATGTGCTGGTGTGGATTGTACATTGAGTCACAACCATGTGTGAGTTTTTGTATGTGTGTGTGCTGGTACAGGCTGTGCATTCAGTCACAGGGAGGTGAGTGTGTGTGTGGGTGCACGTGCTGGTATATGCTTTGCATTGAGTCACACTAAGCTGTGTGTGAGTGTTTGTATGTGTGTGTGTGTGTGGAGGTACAGGCTGTGTATTGATTCCCAGTGAGCCATGTGTGTTTCTTTGTGTGTGTAACTCTGCTAGCATACACTGTGCACTAAGTAACAGGGAGCCATGTGTGTGTGTCTATGTATGTTTTGGCATACTGTGAGCATTGAGTCAAACTGAGGTGTGTTCTGTGTGACTGTATGCACTGGCATGGAATGTGCATGGAATCACATAGAGCTGTGCATGTGTGTGTGTGTGTATTTGGTGGTGTAGAGACTGTATTGTGTCGCAGTAAGCTGTGTGTGTATATGTGTGTGTGCTGGTATAGCCTGTGCATTGAGTCACAGTGAACTGTGTGTGTGTGTTTGCTGGGGTAGGCTGTGCTTTGATTCAAGGTGAGCTGTGAGTGTGTGTGCGGTGCTGGTATGGACTGTGCACTGAGTCACAGAGAACCGTGTGTGTGTCTATGTGTGTTTTGGTATAAAGTGAGCATTAAATCACACTGAGTTGTGTGCTGTGTGTTTTTGTGCACTGGTATGGAGTCTGCATGGAATCACAGTGAGCTGTGCGTGTGTGTGTGTGTATTTGGTTGTGTAGAGTCTCTATTGCATCACAATAAGCTGTGTGTTTGTGTGATGGTACAGGATGTGCACTGTGTCATAGAGAGCAGTGTGTGTGTTTCTCTGCTGGTTTAGGCTGTGCATTGACTCACAGTGAGCCTTGTGTGTGTGCAAGTACAGTCTGAGCATTGAGTTACAGTGAGATGTGTTGCATGTGTTTGTGCTGGTAAGAACTGTACATTATGTCAGAATGAGCCGTGCATGTGTGTGTGTGTCTGTGTGTGCGTCTGTGTGCTGGTAGAGGTTGAGCACTGAATCACACTTAGGTGTGTGTCTGTGAGTGTTCATATGGGCTTTGCATTGAGTCACTGAGGTGTATGTGTGTGTTTGTGTGTGTGTGTGGTGCTACAGATTTCATTGAATCACAGTGAGCCTTGTGTGTGTCTGTGTGCTGATATAGGCTGTGGATTGAGTCACAGTGAGTTATGTGTGTGTGTGTGCTGCTGTAGACTGCGCATTGAGTCAAAATGAGTTGTTTGTGTGTTACTGTGCTCGTGTAGACTGTGCCTTGAATCACAGTGAGCATGTCTGTGTGTGTGTGCACTAGTATGTGTGGACCATTTAATCAGTTATTTGTGTTTGTGTGTTTGTGTGCTCGTATGGTCTTTGCATTGAGTAACTGAGGTGTATGTGTGTGTGTGTGTGTGGTGATACAGACTGTGCATTGAGTCACAGTGAGCCGTGTGTGTGTGTATGAGAGTGTGTGTGTTGGTGGGCTTTCATTGATTCCATGGGGTGTGTGTGTCTGTGTTTGTTGTGCTAAAGACTGCATTGAGTCACAGTGAGTCGTGTGTGTGTGTGCTGGTATACGCGATTGATTGAGTCACGGTCAGCCGTGCATGATGTGCATGATGGTATGTGTGTGTGTTCTTCTATAGGCTGTGCATTGAGTCACAGTGAACCCTGTATCTGTGCAGGTGTGTATGTGTGTGTGCTGGTATAGGCTGTGCATTGAGTCCCACTGAGGTGTGTGTGTATGCTTGTGTGTTTTGGTATACATTGTACATTGAGTCAGAGTGCTGTGTGTTTGTGTGAACGCTGGTATAGTCTGTGCATTGAGTCACAGTTATGTGTGTGTGTGTCTGCGTGTTCTGGTACAGGCTGACCGTTGTGTCACACAGGGGTGTGTGTGTGTTGGTATAGGTTCCACTTTTTGTCACAGTGAGGTGTGTGTGTGTGTATGTGCAGGTACAGGCTGCACATTGAGTCACAGTGTGGGGTGTGTGTGTGTGTGATGTTATATGCTGTGCACTAGGACACAGTGAGCCGTGTGTGTGTGCTGGTATAATCTGAGCATTGAGTCACAGTGTGGTGTGGTGTGTGTGCCTTTGCTGGTATGGACTGTGCATTGAATCCCAGCCCTGTGTTAGTGTTTGTGTATTTGGTGCTGTAGAGTCTGCATGAGTCACAGTAAGGTGTGTGTGTGTGCTGCTATAGGCCTAGAATTGAGTCACACCTAGGTGAGTGTATGTGTATGTGTATGCTGATATGGGATTTGCATTGAATCACTGAGCGGTGTGTGTGTGTGTATGTGTGTACAGTTATTGGCTGTGCATTGAGTCACAGTGAACCATGTGTGTGTGGCGAGCTGCTATAGTCACAGCACTGAGTCACAGTTAAATGTGTGGGAGTTGTGTGTGTATGTGTGTGTGTGTATTTGCTGGTGTAGACTGTGCATTGAGTCACAGTGAGTAGTGCGGTGTGTTTGTGTCTGTCATGGTATGGACTGTGGTTTAATCCACTTTGACATGAACTAGTGTGCATGTTTGCGTGTGTGTGTGTGTGTGTGTGTGCTGGCACTGGATGACCATTGAGACACAGTGGGCTGTGTGTGTCTGTGTGTCTGTGTGTGCGCTGATATAGACTCTGTATTCAGTCACTGTGAGCTGTGTGTGTGTGTGTATATGTGTGCTCGTATAGGCTGTGCATTGAGTCACAGTGTAGTGTTTGTGTGTGTGTGTGCTGGTACAGGAAGCGTTTTCAGTCACAGTCTCGTGTGTGTGTGTGTGCATGTGAGTTTGTGTGCTGGTATGGGCTTTATTGTGCTGGTATGGGCATTATTGACTCATGGGTGCGTGTGTGAGTGTGTGGTGATACAGACTGCATTGAGTCACAGTGAGCTGTGTGCGTGTGTGCTGGTATAGGCGATTGATTGAGTACCAGTGAGCCATGTGTGAGTGCGTGTTGGGTTGTGTGTGTGTTCTGATATACGCTGTGCATTAAGTCACAGTGAGGCCTGCATCTGTGCATGTGTGTGTGTGTGTGCGTGTGTGCTGGTATAGGCTGAGCTTTGAGTCACTCTGAGGTGTGTGTGCATGTGCTTGTAACATTGTGCCTTGATTCACTGTGCCATGTGAGTGTGTGTGCATGCTGGTATAGGTTGTGCATTGAGTCAGAGTGAGAGGTGTTTGTGTCTGTGTGTTCTGGTATAGGCTGAGAATTGAGGCACACTGAGGTGTGTGTGCACATGTGTGTGTGTGTGCTGGTACAGCCTGCACATTGAGTCATATTGAGTTGTTTATGTGTGTATGTGCAGTTAGAGGCAGCACATTGAGTCACAGTGAGGTGTATGTGTGTGATGTTATACGCTATGCACTGATTCATAGGGAGGTTTGTGTGTGTGTGTGTGCACTTTCTGGTATAGGATTTGCATTGAATCACACTGAGCTGTGTTTTTGAGTGTCAGTATGTGTGCATGTGTCGAGGTATGGGCTGTGGATTGACTCACAGTTTGCTGTATGTGCTTCTCTGTGTGTGTATGTCTGCTAGCATATCCTGTGCACTGAGTCACAGGGAGCCGTGTGTGTGTGTGTGTTTGTGTGTTTCCAGGTATAGAGTGTGCATTCATTCACAGTCAGCCATGTGTGTGTGTGTGAGAGTGCACTGGTATAGGATATGCAGTGAGTCACAGTGAGGGGTGTTTGTTTCATTGTGCGTGTGCTTTCACAGGCTTACCGGCACAGTGAGATGTGGGTATGAGTGTGCCTGTGTGTGTGTGCTGCCATACACTGTGCCTTGAGTCACAGTGAGCTGTGTTGTGTGTTTGGTGCTGGTATGGAATGGGCACTGACTCACAGTGAGCCATGTGTGTGTGCTTGTACAGGCGATTGAATCATCGTGAGACATGTATGAGTGCATGTTAGTATGTGTGTGTGTTCACATATAGGCTGTGCATTGAATCACAATAAGGTGTGTACGTGTTCGTGTGTGGGCTATTACAGATTGTGCATTGAGTCACAGTGTCATGTGAGTGTGTGCAGGCTGGTATAGACTGTGCATTGTGTCACAGTGAGGGATGTGTGTGTCTGTGTGTTCTCATGTAGGATGACCATCGAGTCACACTTTGGTGTGTGTGTGTGTGTGTGTGTGTGTGTGCTGGTATAGGTTGCATATCGCATCACAGTGATGTGTGTGTTTGTTTCTGTGCAGGTACAGGCTGCACATTGAGTCACAGTGAGGTGTATGTGTGTGTGTGTGTGTGATGTCATACGCTGTGCACTGAGTCACAGTGAGCCGTGTGGTTGTGCTGGTATAAACTGAGCATTGGATCACACTGAGGTGTCATGTGTGTGTATGTGCTGGTGTGGATTGTACATTGAGTCACAACTATGTGTGAGTTTTTGTATGTGTGTGTGCTGGTACAGGCTGTGCATTCAGTCACAGGGAGGTGAGTGTGTGTGTGGGTGCACGTGCTGGTATATGCTTTGCATTGAGTCACACTAAGCTGTGTGTGAGTGTTTGTATGTGTGTGTGTGTGTGGAGGTACAGGCTGTGTATTGATTCCCAGTGAGCCATGTGTGTTTCTTTGTGTGTGTAACTCTGCTAGCATACACTGTGCACTAAGTAACAGGGAGCCATGTGTGTGTGTCTATGTATGTTTTGGCATACTGTGAGCATTGAGTCAAACTGAGGTGTGTTCTGTGTGACTGTATGCACTGGCATGAAATGTGCATGGAATCACATAGAGCTGTGCATGTGTGTGTGTGTGTATTTGGTGGTGTAGAGACTGTATTGTGTCGCAGTAAGCTGTGTGTGTATATGTGTGTGTGCTGGTATAGCCTGTGCATTGAGTCACAGTGAACTGTGTGTGTGTGTTTGCTGGGGTAGGCTGTGCTTTGATTCAAGGTGAGCTGTGAGTGTGTGTGCGGTGCTGGTATGGACTGTGCACTGAGTCACAGGGAACCGTGTGTGTGTCTATGTGTGTTTTGGTATATAGTGAGCATTGAATCACACTGAGTGGTGTGCTGTGTGTTTTTGTGCACTGGTATGGAGTCTGCATGGCATCACAGTGAGCTGTGCGTGTGTGTGTGTGTATTTGGTTGTGTAGAGTCTTTATTGCATCACAATAAGCTGTGTGTGTGTGTGATGGTACAGGATGTGCACTGTGTCATAGAGAGCAGTGTGTGTGTCTCTGCCTGTATAGGCTGTGCATTGACTCACAGTGAGCCTTGTGTGTGTGCAAGTACAATCTGAGCATTGAGTTACAGTGAGATGTGTTGCATGTGTTTGTGCTGGTAAGAACTGTACATTATGTCAGAATGAGCCGTGCATGTGTGTGTGTGTCTGTGTGTGCGTCTGTGTGCTGGTAGAGGTTGAGCACTGAATCACACTTAGGTGTGTGTCTGTGAGTGTTCGTATGGGCTTTGCATTGAGTCACTGAGGTGTATGTGTGTGTTTGTGTGTGTGTGTGGTGCTACAGATTTCATTGAATCACAGTGAGCCTTGTGTGTGTCTGTGTGCTGATATAGGCTGTGGATTGAGTCACAGTGAGTTATGTGTGTGTGTGTGCTGCTGTAGACTGCGCATTGAGTCAAAATGAGTTGTTTGTGTGTTACTGTGCTCGTGTAGACTGTGCCTTGAATCACAGTGAGCATGTCTGTGTGTGTGTGCACTAGTATGTGTGGAGCATTTAATCAGTTATTTGTGTTTGTGTGTTTGTGTGCTCGTATGGTCTTTGCATTGAGTAACTGAGGTGTATGTGTGTGTGTGTGTGTGGTGATACAGACTGTGCATTGAGTCACAGTGAGCCGTGTGTGTGTGTATGAGAGTGTGTGTGTTGGTGGGCTTTCATTGATTCCATGGGGTGTGTGTGTCTGTGTTTGTTGTGCTAAAGACTGCATTGAGTCACAGTGAGTCGTGTGTGTGTGTGCTGGTATACGCGATTGATTGAGTCACGGTCAGCCGTGCATGATGTGCATGATGGTATGTGTGTGTGTTCTTCTATAGGCTGTGCATTGAGTCACAGTGAACCCTGTATCTGTGCAGGTGTGTATGTGTGTGTGCTGGTATAGGCTGTGCATTGAGTCCCACTGAGGTGTGTGTGTATGCTTGTGTGTTTTGGTATACATTGTACATTGAGTCAGAGTGCTGTGTGTTTGTGTGCACGCTGGTATAGTCTGTGCATTGAGTCACAGTTATGTGTGTGTGTGTCTGCGTGTTCTGGTATAGGCTGACCGTTGTGTCACACAGGGGTGTGTGTGTGCTGGTATAGGCTCCACTTTTTGTCACAGTGAGGTGTGTGTGTGTGTATGTGCAGGTACAGGCTGCACATTGAGTCACAGTGTGGGGTGTGTGTGTGTGTGATGTTATATGCTGTGCACTAGGACACAGTGAGCCGTGTGTGTGTGCTGGTATAATCTGAGCATTGAGTCACAGTGTGGTGTGGTGTGTGTGCCTTTGCTGGTATGGACTGTGCATTGAATCCCAGCCCTGTGTTAGTGTTTGTGTATTTGGTGCTGTAGAGTC
Source organism: Grampus griseus (assembly GCF_964374135.1). Classification (NCBI taxonomy): domain Eukaryota; kingdom Metazoa; phylum Chordata; class Mammalia; order Artiodactyla; family Delphinidae; genus Grampus; species Grampus griseus. The sequence continues at coordinate 9,579,173 of NC_139016.1, read as the reverse complement.
TGCATGAGTCACAGTAAGGTGTGTGTGTGTGCTGCTATAGGCCTAGAATTGAGTCACACCTAGGTGAGTGTATGTGTATGTGTATGCTGATATGGGATTTGCATTGAATCACTGAGCGGTGTGTGTGTGTGTATGTGTGTACAGTTATTGGCTGTGCATTGAGTCACAGTGAACCATGTGTGTGTGGCGAGCTGCTATAGTCACAGCACTGAGTCACAGTTAAATGTGTGGGAGTTGTGTGTGTATGTGTGTGTGTGTATTTGCTGGTGTAGACTGTGCATTGAGTCACAGTGAGTAGTGCGGTGTGTTTGTGTCTGTGATGGTATGGACTGTGGTTTAATCCACTTTGACATGAACTATTGTGTGTGTTTGCGTGTGTGTGTGTGTGCTGGCACTGGATGACCATTGAGACACAGTGGGCTGTGTGTGTCTGTGTGTCTGTGTGTGCGCTGATATAGACTCTGTATTCAGTCACTGTGAGCTGTGTGTGTGTGTATATGTGTGCTCGTATAGGCTGTGCATTGAGTCACAGTGTAGTGTTTGTGTGTGTGTGTGCTGGTACAGGAAGCGTTTTCAGTCACAGTCTCGTGTGTGTGTGTGTGAATGTGAGTTTGTGTGCTGGTAATGGCTTTATAGTGCTGGTATGGGCGTTATTGACTCATGGGTGCGTGTGTGAGTGTGTGGTGATACAGACTGCATTGAGTCACAGTGAACTGTGTGCGTGTGTGCTGGTATAGGCGATTGATTGAGTACCAGTGAGCCATGTGTGAGTGCGTGTTGGGGTGTGTGTGTGTTCTGGTATAGGCTGTGCATTAAGTCACAGTGAGTCCTGCATCTGTGCATGTGTGTGTGTGTGTGCGTGTGTGCTGGTATAGGCTGAGCTTTGAGTCACTCTGAGGTGTGTGTGCATGTGCTTGTAACATTGTGCCTTGATTCACTGTGCCATGTGAGTGTGTGTGCATGCTGGTATAGGTTGTGCATTGAGTCAGAGTGAGAGGTGTTTGTGTCTGTGTGTTCTGGTATAGGCTGAGAATTGAGGCACACTGAGGTGTGTGTGCACATGTGTGTGTGTGTGCTGGTACAGCCTGCACATTGAGTCATATTGAGTTGTTTGTGGGTGTATGTGCAGGTAGAGGCAGCACATTGAGTTACAGTGAGGTGTATGTGTGTGATGTTATACGCTATGCACTGATTCATAGGGAGGTTTGTGTGTGTGTGTGTGCACTTTCTGGTATAGGATTTGCATTGAATCACACTGAGCTGTGTTTTTGAGTGTCAGTATGTGTGCATGTGTCGAGGTATGGGCTGTGGATTGACTCACAGTTTGCTGTATGTGCTTCTCTGTGTGTGTATGTCTGCTAGCATATCATGTGCATTGAGTCACAGGGAGCCGTGTGTGTGTGTGTGTTTCCAGGTATAGAGTGTGCATTCATTCACAGTCAGCCATGTGTGTGTGTGTGAGAGTGCACTGGTATAGGATATGCAGTGAGTCACAGTGAGGGGTGTTTGTTTCATTGTGCGTGTGCTTTCACAGGCTTACCGGCACAGTGAGATGTGGGTATGAGTGTGCCTGTGTGTGTGTGCTGCCATACACTGTGCCTTGAGTCACAGTGAGCTGTGTTGTGTGTTTGGTGCTGGTATGGAATGGGCACTGACTCACAGTGAGCCATGTGTGTGTGCTTGTACAGGCGATTGAATCATCGTGAGACATGTGTGAGTGCATGTTAGTATGTGTGTGTGTTCACATATAGGCTGTGCATTGAATCACAATAAGGTGTGTACGTGTTCGTGTGTGGGCTATTACAGATTGTGCATTGAGTCACAGTGGCATGTGAGTGTGTGCAGGCTGGTATAGACTGTGCATTGTGTCACAGTGAGGGATGTGTGTGTCTGTGTGTTCTCATGTAGGATGACCATCGAGTCACACTTTGGTGTGTGTGTGTGTGTGTGTGCTGGTATAGGTTGCATATCGCATCACAGTGATGTGTGTGTTTGTTTCTGTGCAGGTACAGGCTGCACATTGAGTCACAGTGAGGTGTATGTGTGTGTGTGTGTGTGATATCATACGCTGTGCACTGAGTCACAGTGAGCCGTGTGGTTGTGCTGGTATAAACTGAGCATTGGATCACACTGAGGTGTCATGTGTGTGTATGTGCTGGTGTGGATTGTACATTGAGTCACAACGATGTGTGAGTTTTTGTATGTGTGTGTGCTGGTACAGGCTGTGCATTCAGTCACAGGGAGGTGAGTGTGTGTGTGGGTGCACGTGCTGGTATATGCTTTGCATTGAGTCACACTAAGCTGTGTGTGAGTGTTTGTATGTGTGTGTGTGTGTGGAGGTACAGGCTGTGTATTGATTCCCAGTGAGCCATGTGTGTTTCTTTGTGTGTGTAACTCTGCTAGCATACACTGTGCACTAAGTAACAGGGAGCCATGTGTGTGTGTCTATGTATGTTTTGGCATACTGTGAGCATTGAGTCAAACTGAGGTGTGTTCTGTGTGACTGTATGCACTGGCATGGAATGTGCATGGAATCACATAGAGCTGTGCATGTGTGTGTGTGTGTATTTGGTGGTGTAGAGACTGTATTGTGTCGCAGTAAGCTGTGTGTGTATATGTGTGTGTGCTGGTATAGCCTGTGCATTGAGTCACAGTGAACTGTGTGTGTGTGTTTGCTGGGGTAGGCTGTGCTTTGATTCAAGGTGAGCTGTGAGTGTGTGTGCGGTGCTGGTATGGACTGTGCACTGAGTCACAGAGAACCGTGTGTGTGTCTATGTGTGTTTTGGTATAAAGTGAGCATTGAATCACACTGAGTTGTGTGCTGTGTGTTTTTGTGCACTGGTATGGAGTCTGCATGGAATCACAGTGAGCTGTGCGTGTGTGTGTGTGTATTTGGTTGTGTAGAGTCTCTATTGCATCACAATAAGCTGTGTGTTTGTGTGATGGTACAGGATGTGCACTGTGTCATAGAGAGCAGTGTGTGTGTGTCTCTGCTGGTTGAGGCTGTGCATTGACTCACAGTGAGCCTTGTGTGTGTGCAAGTACAATCTGAGCATTGAGTTACAGTGAGATGTGTTGCATGTGTTTGTGCTGGTAAGAACTGTACATTATGTCAGAATGAGCCGTGCATGTGTGTGTGTGTCTGTGTGTGCGTCTGTGTGCTGGTAGAGGTTGAGCACTGAATCACAGTTAGGTGTGTGTCTGTGAGTGTTCGTATGGGCTTTGCATTGAGTCACTGAGGTGTATGTGTGTGTTTGTGTGTGTGTGTGGTGCTACAGATTTCATTGAATCACAGTGAGCCTTGTGTGTGTCTGTGTGCTGATATAGGCTGTGGATTGAGTCACAGTGAGTTATGTGTGTGTGTGTGCTGCTGTAGACTGCGCATTGAGTCAAAATGAGTTGTTTGTGTGTTACTGTGCTCGTGTAGACTGTGCCTTGAATCACAGTGAGCATGTCTGTGTGTGTGTGCACTAGTATGTGTGGAGCATTTAATCAGTTATTTGTGTTTGTGTGTTTGTGTGCTCGTATGGTCTTTGCATTGAGTAACTGAGGTGTATGTGTGTGTGTGTGTGTGGTGATACAGACTGTGCATTGAGTCACAGTGAACCGTGTGTGTGTGTATGAGAGTGTGTGTGTTGGTGGGCTTTCATTGATTCCATGGGGTGTGTGTGTCTGTGTTTGTTGTGCTAAAGACTGCATTGAGTCACAGTGAGTCGTGTGTGTGTGTGCTGGTATACGCGATTGATTGAGTCACGGTCAGCCGTGCATGATGTGCATGATGGTATGTGTGTGTGTTCTTCTATAGGCTGTGCATTGAGTCACAGTGAACCTTGTATCTGTGCAGGTGTGTATGTGTGTGTGCTGGTATAGGCTGTGCATTGAGTCCCACTGAGGTGTGTGTGTATGCTTGTGTGTTTTGGTATACATTGTACATTGAGTCAGAGTGCTGTGTGTTTGTGTGAACGCTGGTATAGTCTGTGCATTGAGTCACAGTTATGTGTGTGTGTGTCTGCGTGTTCTGGTACAGGCTGACCGTTGTGTCACACAGGGGTGTGTGTGTGCTGGTATAGGTTCCACTTTTTGTCACAGTGAGGTGTGTGTGTGTGTATGTGCAGGTACAGGCTGCACATTGAGTCACAGTGTGGGGTGTGTGTGTGTGTGATGTTATATGCTGTGCACTAGGACACAGTGAGCCGTGTGTGTGTGCTGGTATAATCTGAGCATTGAGTCACAGTGTGGTGTGGTGTGTGTGCCTTTGCTGGTATGGACTGTGCATTGAATCCCAGCCCTGTGTTAGTGTTTGTGTATTTGGTGCTGTAGAGTCTGCATGAGTCACAGTAAGGTGTGTGTGTGTGCTGCTATAGGCCTAGAATTGAGTCACACCTAGGTGAGTGTATGTGTATGTGTATGCTGATATGGGATTTGCATTGAATCACTGAGCGGTGTGTGTGTGTGTATGTGTGTACAGTTATTGGCTGTGCATTGAGTCACAGTGAACCATGTGTGTGTGGCGAGCTGCTATAGTCACAGCACTGAGTCACAGTTAAATGTGTGGGAGTTGTGTGTGTATGTGTGTGTGTGTATTTGCTGGTGTAGACTGTGCATTGAGTCACAGTGAGTAGTGCGGTGTGTTTGTGTCTGTCATGGTATGGACTGTGGTTTAATCCACTTTGACATGAACTAGTGTGCATGTTTGCGTGTGTGTGTGTGTGTGTGTGTGCTGGCACTGGATGACCATTGAGACACAGTGGGCTGTGTGTGTCTGTGTGTCTGTGTGTGCGCTGATATAGACTCTGTATTCAGTCACTGTGAGCTGTGTGTGTGTGTGTATATGTGTGCTCGTATAGGCTGTGCATTGAGTCACAGTGTAGTGTTTGTGTGTGTGTGTGCTGGTACAGGAAGCGTTTTCAGTCACAGTCTCGTGTGTGTGTGTGTGCATGTGAGTTTGTGTGCTGGTATGGGCTTTATTGTGCTGGTATGGGCATTATTGACTCATGGGTGCGTGTGTGAGTGTGTGGTGATACAGACTGCATTGAGTCACAGTGAGCTGTGTGCGTGTGTGCTGGTATAGGCGATTGATTGAGTACCAGTGAGCCATGTGTGAGTGCGTGTTGGGTTGTGTGTGTGTTCTGATATACGCTGTGCATTAAGTCACAGTGAGGCCTGCATCTGTGCATGTGTGTGTGTGTGTGCGTGTGTGCTGGTATAGGCTGAGCTTTGAGTCACTCTGAGGTGTGTGTGCATGTGCTTGTAACATTGTGCCTTGATTCACTGTGCCATGTGAGTGTGTGTGCATGCTGGTATAGGTTGTGCATTGAGTCAGAGTGAGAGGTGTTTGTGTCTGTGTGTTCTGGTATAGGCTGAGAATTGAGGCACACTGAGGTGTGTGTGCACATGTGTGTGTGTGTGCTGGTACAGCCTGCACATTGAGTCATATTGAGTTGTTTATGTGTGTATGTGCAGTTAGAGGCAGCACATTGAGTCACAGTGAGGTGTATGTGTGTGATGTTATACGCTATGCACTGATTCATAGGGAGGTTTGTGTGTGTGTGTGTGCACTTTCTGGTATAGGATTTGCATTGAATCACACTGAGCTGTGTTTTTGAGTGTCAGTATGTGTGCATGTGTCGAGGTATGGGCTGTGGATTGACTCACAGTTTGCTGTATGTGCTTCTCTGTGTGTGTATGTCTGCTAGCATATCCTGTGCACTGAGTCACAGGGAGCCGTGTGTGTGTGTGTGTTTGTGTGTTTCCAGGTATAGAGTGTGCATTCATTCACAGTCAGCCATGTGTGTGTGTGTGAGAGTGCACTGGTATAGGATATGCAGTGAGTCACAGTGAGGGGTGTTTGTTTCATTGTGCGTGTGCTTTCACAGGCTTACCGGCACAGTGAGATGTGGGTATGAGTGTGCCTGTGTGTGTGTGCTGCCATACACTGTGCCTTGAGTCACAGTGAGCTGTGTTGTGTGTTTGGTGCTGGTATGGAATGGGCACTGACTCACAGTGAGCCATGTGTGTGTGCTTGTACAGGCGATTGAATCATCGTGAGACATGTATGAGTGCATGTTAGTATGTGTGTGTGTTCACATATAGGCTGTGCATTGAATCACAATAAGGTGTGTACGTGTTCGTGTGTGGGCTATTACAGATTGTGCATTGAGTCACAGTGTCATGTGAGTGTGTGCAGGCTGGTATAGACTGTGCATTGTGTCACAGTGAGGGATGTGTGTGTCTGTGTGTTCTCATGTAGGATGACCATCGAGTCACACTTTGGTGTGTGTGTGTGTGTGTGTGTGTGTGTGCTGGTATAGGTTGCATATCGCATCACAGTGATGTGTGTGTTTGTTTCTGTGCAGGTACAGGCTGCACATTGAGTCACAGTGAGGTGTATGTGTGTGTGTGTGTGTGATGTCATACGCTGTGCACTGAGTCACAGTGAGCCGTGTGGTTGTGCTGGTATAAACTGAGCATTGGATCACACTGAGGTGTCATGTGTGTGTATGTGCTGGTGTGGATTGTACATTGAGTCACAACTATGTGTGAGTTTTTGTATGTGTGTGTGCTGGTACAGGCTGTGCATTCAGTCACAGGGAGGTGAGTGTGTGTGTGGGTGCACGTGCTGGTATATGCTTTGCATTGAGTCACACTAAGCTGTGTGTGAGTGTTTGTATGTGTGTGTGTGTGTGGAGGTACAGGCTGTGTATTGATTCCCAGTGAGCCATGTGTGTTTCTTTGTGTGTGTAACTCTGCTAGCATACACTGTGCACTAAGTAACAGGGAGCCATGTGTGTGTGTCTATGTATGTTTTGGCATACTGTGAGCATTGAGTCAAACTGAGGTGTGTTCTGTGTGACTGTATGCACTGGCATGAAATGTGCATGGAATCACATAGAGCTGTGCATGTGTGTGTGTGTGTATTTGGTGGTGTAGAGACTGTATTGTGTCGCAGTAAGCTGTGTGTGTATATGTGTGTGTGCTGGTATAGCCTGTGCATTGAGTCACAGTGAACTGTGTGTGTGTGTTTGCTGGGGTAGGCTGTGCTTTGATTCAAGGTGAGCTGTGAGTGTGTGTGCGGTGCTGGTATGGACTGTGCACTGAGTCACAGGGAACCGTGTGTGTGTCTATGTGTGTTTTGGTATATAGTGAGCATTGAATCACACTGAGTGGTGTGCTGTGTGTTTTTGTGCACTGGTATGGAGTCTGCATGGCATCACAGTGAGCTGTGCGTGTGTGTGTGTGTATTTGGTTGTGTAGAGTCTTTATTGCATCACAATAAGCTGTGTGTGTGTGTGATGGTACAGGATGTGCACTGTGTCATAGAGAGCAGTGTGTGTGTCTCTGCCTGTATAGGCTGTGCATTGACTCACAGTGAGCCTTGTGTGTGTGCAAGTACAATCTGAGCATTGAGTTACAGTGAGATGTGTTGCATGTGTTTGTGCTGGTAAGAACTGTACATTATGTCAGAATGAGCCGTGCATGTGTGTGTGTGTCTGTGTGTGCGTCTGTGTGCTGGTAGAGGTTGAGCACTGAATCACACTTAGGTGTGTGTCTGTGAGTGTTCGTATGGGCTTTGCATTGAGTCACTGAGGTGTATGTGTGTGTTTGTGTGTGTGTGTGGTGCTACAGATTTCATTGAATCACAGTGAGCCTTGTGTGTGTCTGTGTGCTGATATAGGCTGTGGATTGAGTCACAGTGAGTTATGTGTGTGTGTGTGCTGCTGTAGACTGCGCATTGAGTCAAAATGAGTTGTTTGTGTGTTACTGTGCTCGTGTAGACTGTGCCTTGAATCACAGTGAGCATGTCTGTGTGTGTGTGCACTAGTATGTGTGGAGCATTTAATCAGTTATTTGTGTTTGTGTGTTTGTGTGCTCGTATGGTCTTTGCATTGAGTAACTGAGGTGTATGTGTGTGTGTGTGTGTGGTGATACAGACTGTGCATTGAGTCACAGTGAGCCGTGTGTGTGTGTATGAGAGTGTGTGTGTTGGTGGGCTTTCATTGATTCCATGGGGTGTGTGTGTCTGTGTTTGTTGTGCTAAAGACTGCATTGAGTCACAGTGAGTCGTGTGTGTGTGTGCTGGTATACGCGATTGATTGAGTCACGGTCAGCCGTGCATGATGTGCATGATGGTATGTGTGTGTGTTCTTCTATAGGCTGTGCATTGAGTCACAGTGAACCCTGTATCTGTGCAGGTGTGTATGTGTGTGTGCTGGTATAGGCTGTGCATTGAGTCCCACTGAGGTGTGTGTGTATGCTTGTGTGTTTTGGTATACATTGTACATTGAGTCAGAGTGCTGTGTGTTTGTGTGCACGCTGGTATAGTCTGTGCATTGAGTCACAGTTATGTGTGTGTGTGTCTGCGTGTTCTGGTATAGGCTGACCGTTGTGTCACACAGGGGTGTGTGTGTGCTGGTATAGGCTCCACTTTTTGTCACAGTGAGGTGTGTGTGTGTGTATGTGCAGGTACAGGCTGCACATTGAGTCACAGTGTGGGGTGTGTGTGTGTGTGATGTTATATGCTGTGCACTAGGACACAGTGAGCCGTGTGTGTGTGCTGGTATAATCTGAGCATTGAGTCACAGTGTGGTGTGGTGTGTGTGCCTTTGCTGGTATGGACTGTGCATTGAATCCCAGCCCTGTGTTAGTGTTTGTGTATTTGGTGCTGTAGAGTCTGCATGAGTCACAGTAAGGTGTGTGTGTGTGCTGCTATAGGCCTAGAATTGAGTCACACCTAGGTGAGTGTATGTGTATGTGTATGCTGATATGGGATTTGCATTGAATCACTGAGCGGTGTGTGTGTGTGTATGTGTGTACAGTTATTGGCTGTGCATTGAGTCACAGTGAACCATGTGTGTGTGGCGAGCTGCTATAGTCACAGCACTGAGTCACAGTTAAATGTGTGGGAGTTGTGTGTGTATGTGTGTGTGTGTATTTGCTGGTGTAGACTGTGCATTGAGTCACAGTGAGTAGTGCGGTGTGTTTGTGTCTGTGATGGTATGGACTGTGGTTTAATCCACTTTGACATGAACTATTGTGTGTGTTTGCGTGTGTGTGTGTGTGCTGGCACTGGATGACCATTGAGACACAGTGGGCTGTGTGTGTCTGTGTGTCTGTGTGTGCGCTGATATAGACTCTGTATTCAGTCACTGTGAGCTGTGTGTGTGTGTATATGTGTGCTCGTATAGGCTGTGCATTGAGTCACAGTGTAGTGTTTGTGTGTGTGTGTGCTGGTACAGGAAGCGTTTTCAGTCACAGTCTCGTGTGTGTGTGTGTGAATGTGAGTTTGTGTGCTGGTAATGGCTTTATAGTGCTGGTATGGGCGTTATTGACTCATGGGTGCGTGTGTGAGTGTGTGGTGATACAGACTGCATTGAGTCACAGTGAACTGTGTGCGTGTGTGCTGGTATAGGCGATTGATTGAGTACCAGTGAGCCATGTGTGAGTGCGTGTTGGGGTGTGTGTGTGTTCTGGTATAGGCTGTGCATTAAGTCACAGTGAGTCCTGCATCTGTGCATGTGTGTGTGTGTGTGCGTGTGTGCTGGTATAGGCTGAGCTTTGAGTCACTCTGAGGTGTGTGTGCATGTGCTTGTAACATTGTGCCTTGATTCACTGTGCCATGTGAGTGTGTGTGCATGCTGGTATAGGTTGTGCATTGAGTCAGAGTGAGAGGTGTTTGTGTCTGTGTGTTCTGGTATAGGCTGAGAATTGAGGCACACTGAGGTGTGTGTGCACATGTGTGTGTGTGTGCTGGTACAGCCTGCACATTGAGTCATATTGAGTTGTTTGTGGGTGTATGTGCAGGTAGAGGCAGCACATTGAGTTACAGTGAGGTGTATGTGTGTGATGTTATACGCTATGCACTGATTCATAGGGAGGTTTGTGTGTGTGTGTGTGCACTTTCTGGTATAGGATTTGCATTGAATCACACTGAGCTGTGTTTTTGAGTGTCAGTATGTGTGCATGTGTCGAGGTATGGGCTGTGGATTGACTCACAGTTTGCTGTATGTGCTTCTCTGTGTGTGTATGTCTGCTAGCATATCATGTGCATTGAGTCACAGGGAGCCGTGTGTGTGTGTGTGTTTCCAGGTATAGAGTGTGCATTCATTCACAGTCAGCCATGTGTGTGTGTGTGAGAGTGCACTGGTATAGGATATGCAGTGAGTCACAGTGAGGGGTGTTTGTTTCATTGTGCGTGTGCTTTCACAGGCTTACCGGCACAGTGAGATGTGGGTATGAGTGTGCCTGTGTGTGTGTGCTGCCATACACTGTGCCTTGAGTCACAGTGAGCTGTGTTGTGTGTTTGGTGCTGGTATGGAATGGGCACTGACTCACAGTGAGCCATGTGTGTGTGCTTGTACAGGCGATTGAATCATCGTGAGACATGTGTGAGTGCATGTTAGTATGTGTGTGTGTTCACATATAGGCTGTGCATTGAATCACAATAAGGTGTGTACGTGTTCGTGTGTGGGCTATTACAGATTGTGCATTGAGTCACAGTGGCATGTGAGTGTGTGCAGGCTGGTATAGACTGTGCATTGTGTCACAGTGAGGGATGTGTGTGTCTGTGTGTTCTCATGTAGGATGACCATCGAGTCACACTTTGGTGTGTGTGTGTGTGTGTGTGCTGGTATAGGTTGCATATCGCATCACAGTGATGTGTGTGTTTGTTTCTGTGCAGGTACAGGCTGCACATTGAGTCACAGTGAGGTGTATGTGTGTGTGTGTGTGTGATATCATACGCTGTGCACTGAGTCACAGTGAGCCGTGTGGTTGTGCTGGTATAAACTGAGCATTGGATCACACTGAGGTGTCATGTGTGTGTATGTGCTGGTGTGGATTGTACATTGAGTCACAACGATGTGTGAGTTTTTGTATGTGTGTGTGCTGGTACAGGCTGTGCATTCAGTCACAGGGAGGTGAGTGTGTGTGTGGGTGCACGTGCTGGTATATGCTTTGCATTGAGTCACACTAAGCTGTGTGTGAGTGTTTGTATGTGTGTGTGTGTGTGGAGGTACAGGCTGTGTATTGATTCCCAGTGAGCCATGTGTGTTTCTTTGTGTGTGTAACTCTGCTAGCATACACTGTGCACTAAGTAACAGGGAGCCATGTGTGTGTGTCTATGTATGTTTTGGCATACTGTGAGCATTGAGTCAAACTGAGGTGTGTTCTGTGTGACTGTATGCACTGGCATGGAATGTGCATGGAATCACATAGAGCTGTGCATGTGTGTGTGTGTGTATTTGGTGGTGTAGAGACTGTATTGTGTCGCAGTAAGCTGTGTGTGTATATGTGTGTGTGCTGGTATAGCCTGTGCATTGAGTCACAGTGAACTGTGTGTGTGTGTTTGCTGGGGTAGGCTGTGCTTTGATTCAAGGTGAGCTGTGAGTGTGTGTGCGGTGCTGGTATGGACTGTGCACTGAGTCACAGAGAACCGTGTGTGTGTCTATGTGTGTTTTGGTATAAAGTGAGCATTGAATCACACTGAGTTGTGTGCTGTGTGTTTTTGTGCACTGGTATGGAGTCTGCATGGAATCACAGTGAGCTGTGCGTGTGTGTGTGTGTATTTGGTTGTGTAGAGTCTCTATTGCATCACAATAAGCTGTGTGTTTGTGTGATGGTACAGGATGTGCACTGTGTCATAGAGAGCAGTGTGTGTGTGTCTCTGCTGGTTGAGGCTGTGCATTGACTCACAGTGAGCCTTGTGTGTGTGCAAGTACAGTCTGAGCATTGAGTTACAGTGAGATGTGTTGCATGTGTTTGTGCTGGTAAGAACTGTACATTATGTCAGAATGAGCCGTGCATGTGTGTGTGTGTCTGTGTGTGCGTCTGTGTGCTGGTAGAGGTTGAGCACTGAATCACAGTTAGGTGTGTGTCTGTGAGTGTTCGTATGGGCTTTGCATTGAGTCACTGAGGTGTATGTGTGTGTTTGTGTGTGTGTGTGGTGCTACAGATTTCATTGAATCACAGTGAGCCTTGTGTGTGTCTGTGTGCTGATATAGGCTGTGGATTGAGTCACAGTGAGTTATGTGTGTGTGTGTGCTGCTGTAGACTGCGCATTGAGTCAAAATGAGTTGTTTGTGTGTTACTGTGCTCGTGTAGACTGTGCCTTGAATCACAGTGAGCATGTCTGTGTGTGTGTGCACTAGTATGTGTGGAGCATTTAATCAGTTATTTGTGTTTGTGTGTTTGTGTGCTCGTATGGTCTTTGCATTGAGTAACTGAGGTGTATGTGTGTGTGTGTGTGTGGTGATACAGACTGTGCATTGAGTCACAGTGAACCGTGTGTGTGTGTATGAGAGTGTGTGTGTTGGTGGGCTTTCATTGATTCCATGGGGTGTGTGTGTCTGTGTTTGTTGTGCTAAAGACTGCATTGAGTCACAGTGAGTCGTGTGTGTGTGTGCTGGTATACGCGATTGATTGAGTCACGGTCAGCCGTGCATGATGTGCATGATGGTATGTGTGTGTGTTCTTCTATAGGCTGTGCATTGAGTCACAGTGAACCTTGTATCTGTGCAGGTGTGTATGTGTGTGTGCTGGTATAGGCTGTGCATTGAGTCCCACTGAGGTGTGTGTGTATGCTTGTGTGTTTTGGTATACATTGTACATTGAGTCAGAGTGCTGTGTGTTTGTGTGAACGCTGGTATAGTCTGTGCATTGAGTCACAGTTATGTGTGTGTGTGTCTGCGTGTTCTGGTACAGGCTGACCGTTGTGTCACACAGGGGTGTGTGTGTGCTGGTATAGGTTCCACTTTTTGTCACAGTGAGGTGTGTGTGTGTGTATGTGCAGGTACAGGCTGCACATTGAGTCACAGTGTGGGGTGTGTGTGTGTGTGATGTTATATGCTGTGCACTAGGACACAGTGAGCCGTGTGTGTGTGCTGGTATAATCTGAGCATTGAGTCACAGTGTGGTGTGGTGTGTGTGCCTTTGCTGGTATGGACTGTGCATTGAATCCCAGCCCTGTGTTAGTGTTTGTGTATTTGGTGCTGTAGAGTCTGCATGAGTCACAGTAAGGTGTGTGTGTGTGCTGCTATAGGCCTAGAATTGAGTCACACCTAGGTGAGTGTATGTGTATGTGTATGCTGATATGGGATTTGCATTGAATCACTGAGCGGTGTGTGTGTGTGTATGTGTGTACAGTTATTGGCTGTGCATTGAGTCACAGTGAACCATGTGTGTGTGGCGAGCTGCTATAGTCACAGCACTGAGTCACAGTTAAATGTGTGGGAGTTGTGTGTGTATGTGTGTGTGTGTATTTGCTGGTGTAGACTGTGCATTGAGTCACAGTGAGTAGTGCGGTGTGTTTGTGTCTGTCATGGTATGGACTGTGGTTTAATCCACTTTGACATGAACTAGTGTGCATGTTTGCGTGTGTGTGTGTGTGTGTGTGTGCTGGCACTGGATGACCATTGAGACACAGTGGGCTGTGTGTGTCTGTGTGTCTGTGTGTGCGCTGATATAGACTCTGTATTCAGTCACTGTGAGCTGTGTGTGTGTGTGTATATGTGTGCTCGTATAGGCTGTGCATTGAGTCACAGTGTAGTGTTTGTGTGTGTGTGTGCTGGTACAGGAAGCGTTTTCAGTCACAGTCTCGTGTGTGTGTGTGTGCATGTGAGTTTGTGTGCTGGTATGGGATTTATTGTGCTGGTATGGGCATTATTGACTCATGGGTGCGTGTGTGAGTGTGTGGTGATACAGACTGCATTGAGTCACAGTGAGCTGTGTGCGGGTGTGCTGGTATAGGCGATTGATTGAGTACCAGTGAGCCATGTGTGAGTGCGTGTTGGGTTGTGTGTGTGTTCTGATATACGCTGTGCATTGAGTCACAGTGAGGCCTGCATCTGTGCATGTGTGTGTGTGTGTGCGTGTGTGCTGGTATAGGCTGAGCTTTGAGTCACTCTGAGGTGTGTGTGCATGTGCTTGTAACATTGTGCCTTGATTCACTGTGCCATGTGAGTGTGTGTGCATGCTGGTATAGGTTGTGCATTGAGTCAGAGTGAGAGGTGTTTGTGTCTGTGTGTTCTGGTATAGGCTGAGAATTGAGGCACACTGAGGTGTGTGTGCACATGTGTGTGTGTGTGCTGGTACAGCCTGCACATTGAGTCATATTGAGTTGTTTGTGGGTATATGTGCAGGTAGAGGCAGCACATTGAGTCACAGTGAGGTGTATGTGTGTGATGTTATACGCTATGCACTGATTCATAGGGAGGTTTGTGTGTGTGTGTGTGCACTTTCTGGTATAGGATTTGCATTGAATCACACTGAGCTGTGTTTTTGAGTGTCAGTATGTGTGCATGTGTCGAGGTATGGGCTGTGGATTGACTCACAGTTTGCTGTATGTGCTTCTCTGTGTGTGTATGTCTGCTAGCATATCCTGTGCACTGAGTCACAGGGAGCCGTGTGTGTGTGTGTGTTTGTGTGTTTCCAGGTATAGAGTGTGCATTCATTCACAGTCAGCCATGTGTGTGTGTGTGAGAGTGCACTGGTATAGGATATGCAGTGAGTCACAGTGAGGGGTGTTTGTTTCATTGTGCGTGTGCTTTCACAGGGTTACCGGCACAGTGAGATGTGGGTATGAGTGTGCCTGTGTGTGTGTGCTGCCATACACTGTGCCTTGAGTCACAGTGAGCTGTGTTGTGTGTTTGGTGCTGGTATGGAATGGGCACTGACTCACAGTGAGCCATGTGTGTGTGCTTGTACAGGCGATTGAATCATCGTGAGACATGTATGAGTGCATGTTAGTATGTGTGTGTGTTCACATATAGGCTGTGCATTGAATCACAATAAGGTGTGTACGTGTTCGTGTGTGGGCTATTACAGATTGTGCATTTAGTCACAGTGTCATGTGAGTGTGTGCAGGCTGGTATAGACTGTGCATTGTGTCACAGTGAGGGATGTGTGTGTCTGTGTGTTCTCATGTAGGATGACCATCGAGTCACACTTTGGTGTGTGTGTGTGTGTGTGTGTGTGTGTGTGCTGGTATAGGTTGCATATCGCATCACAGTGATGTGTGTGTTTGTTTCTGTGCAGGTACAGGCTGCACATTGAGTCACAGTGAGGTGTATGTGTGTGTGTGTGTGTGATGTCATACGCTGTGCACTGAGTCACAGTGAGCCGTGTGGTTGTGCTGGTATAAACTGAGCATTGGATCACACTGAGGTGTCATGTGTGTGTATGTGCTGGTGTGGATTGTACATTGAGTCACAACGATGTGTGAGTTTTTGTATGTGTGTGTGCTGGTACAGGCTGTGCATTCAGTCACAGGGAGGTGAGTGTGTGTGTGGGTGCACGTGCTGGTATATGCTTTGCATTGAGTCACACTAAGCTGTGTGTGAGTGTTTGTATGTGTGTGTGTGTGTGGAAGTACAGGCTGTGTATTGATTCACAGTGAGCCATGTGTGTTTCTTTGTGTGTGTAACTCTGCGAGCATACACTGTGCACTAAGTAACAGGGAGCCATGTGTGTGTGTCTATGTATGTTTTGGCATACTGTGAGCATTGAGTCAAACTGAGGTGTGTTCTGTGTGACTGTATGCACTGGCATGAAATGTGCATGGAATCACATAGAGCTGTGCATGTGTGTGTGTGTGTATTTGGTGGTGTAGAGACTGTATTGTGTCGCAGTAAGCTGTGTGTGTATATGTGTGTGTGCTGGTATAGCCTGTGCATTGACTCACAGTGAACTGTGTGTGTGTGTTTGCTGGGGTAGGCTGTGCTTTGATTCAAGGTGAGCTGTGAGTGTGTGTGCGGTGCTGGTATGGACTGTGCACTGAGTCACAGGGAACCGTGTGTGTGTCTATGTGTGTTTTGGTATAAAGTGAGCATTGAATCACACTGAGTGGTGTGCTGTGTGTTTTTGTGCACTGGTATGGAGTCTGCATGGAATCACAGTGAGCTGTGCATGTGTGTGTGTGTATTTGGTTGTGTAGAGTCTTTATTGCATCACAATGAGCTGTGTGTGTGTGTGATGGTACAGGATGTGCACTGTGTCATAGAGAGCAGTGTGTGTGTGTCTCTGCTGCTATAGGCTGTGCATTGACTCACAGTGAGCCTTGTGTGTGTGCAAGTACAATCTGAGCATTGAGTTACAGTGAGATGTGTTGCATGTGTTTGTGCTGGTAAGAACTGTACATTATGTCAGAATGAGCCGTGCATGTGTGTGTGTGTCTGTGTGTGCGTCTGTGTGCTGGTAGAGGTTGAGCACTGAATCACAGTTAGGTGTGTGTCTGTGAGTGTTCGTATGGGCTTTGCATTGAGTCACTGAGGTGTATGTGTGTGTTTGTGTGTGTGTGTGGTGCTACAGATTTCATTGAATCACAGTGAGCCTTGTGTGTGTCTGTGTGCTGATATAGGCTGTGGATTGAGTCACAGTGAGTTATGTGTGTGTGTGTGCTGCTGTAGACTGCGCATTGAGTCAAAGTGAGTTGTTTGTGTGTTACTGTGCTCGTGTAGACTGTGCCTTGAATCACAGTGAGCATGTCTGTGTGTGTGTGCACTAGTATGTGTGGAGCATTTAATCAGTTATTTGTGTTTGTGTGTTTGTGTGCTCGTATGGTCTTTGCATTGAGTAACTGAGGTGTGTGTGTGTGTGTGGTGATACAGACTGTGCTTTGAGTCACAGTGAGCCGTGTGTGTGTGTATGAGAGTGTGTGTGTTGGTGGGCTTTCATTGATTCCATGGGGTGTGTGTGTCTGTGTTTGTTGTGCTAAAGACTGCATTGAGTCACAGTGAGTCGTGTGTGTGTGTGCTGGTATACGCGATTGATTGAGTCACGGTCAGCCGTGCATGATGTGCATGATGGTATGTGTGTGTGTTCTTCTATAGGCTGTGCATTGAGTCACAGTGAACCCTGTATCTGTGCAGGTGTGTATGTGTGTGTGCTGGTATAGGCTGTGCATTGAGTCCCACTGAGGTGTGTGTGTATGCTTGTGTGTTTTGGTATACATTGTACATTGAGTCAGAGTGCTGTGTGTTTGTGTGCACGCTGGTATAGTCTGTGCATTGAGTCACAGTTATGTGTGTGTGTGTCTGCGTGTTCTGGTATAGGCTGACCGTTGTGTCACACAGGGGTGTGTGTGTGCTGGTATAGGCTCCACTTTTTGTCACAGTGAGGTGTGTGTGTGTGTATATGCAGGTACAGGCTGCACATTGAGTCACAGTGTGGGGTGTGTGTGTGTGTGATGTTATATGCTGTGCATTAGGACACAGTGAGCCGTGTGTGTGTGCTGGTATAATCTGAGCATTGAGTCACAGTGTGGTGTGGTGTGTGTGCCTTTGCTGGTATGGACTGTGCATTGAATCCCAGCCCTGTGTTAGTGTTTGTGTATTTGGTGCTGTAGAGTCTGCATGAGTCACAGTAAGGTGTGTGTGTGTGCTGCTATAGGCCTAGAATTGAGTCACACCTAGGTGAGTGTATGTGTATGTGTATGCTGATATGGGATTTGCATTGAATCACTGAGCGGTGTGTGTGTGTGTATGTGTGTACAGTTATTGGCTGTGCATTGAGTCACAGTGAACCATGTGTGTGTGGCGAGCTGCTATAGTCACAGCACTGAGTCACAGTTAAATGTGTGGGAGTTGTGTGTGTATGTGTGTGTGTGTATTTGCTGGTGTAGACTGTGCATTGAGTCACAGTGAGTAGTGTGGTGTGTTTGTGTCTGTGATGGTATGGACTGTGGTTTAATCCACTTTGACATGAACTATTGTGTGTGTTTGCGTGTGTGTGTGTGTGCTGGCACTGGATGACCATTGAGACACAGTGGGCTGTGTGTGTCTGTGTGTCTGTGTGTGCGCTGATATAGACTCTGTATTCAGTCACTGTGAGCTGTGTGTGTGTGTATATGTGTGCTCGTATAGGCTGTGCATTGAGTCACAGTGTAGTGTTTGTGTGTGTGTGTGCTGGTACAGGAAGCGTTTTCAGTCACAGTCTCGTGTGTGTGTGTGTGCATGTGAGTTTGTGTGCTGGTATGGGCTTTATTGTGCTGGTATGGGCATTATTGACTCATGGGTGCGTGTGTGAGTGTGTGGTGATACAGACTGCATTGAGTCACAGTGAGCTGTGTGCGGGTGTGCTGGTATAGGCGATTGATTGAGTACCAGTGAGCCATGTGTGAGTGCGTGTTGGGTTGTGTGTGTGTTCTGATATACGCTGTGCATTGAGTCACAGTGAGGCCTGCATCTGTGCATGTGTGTGTGTGTGTGCGTGTGTGCTGGTATAGGCTGAGCTTTGAGTCACTCTGAGGTGTGTGTGCATGTGCTTGTAACATTGTGCCTTGATTCACTGTGCCATGTGAGTGTGTGTGCATGCTGGTATAGGTTGTGCATTGAGTCAGAGGGAGAGGTGTTTGTGTCTGTGTGTTCTGGTATAGGCTGAGAATTGAGGCACACTGAGGTGTGTGTGCACATGTGTGTGTGTGTGCTGGTACAGCCTGCACATTGAGTCATATTGAGTTGTTTGTGGGTGTATGTGCAGGTAGAGGCAGCACATTGAGTAACAGTGAGGTGTATGTGTGTGATGTTATACGCTATGCACTGATTCATAGGGAGGTTTGTGTGTGTGTGTGTGCACTTTCTGGTATAGGATTTGCATTGAATCACACTGAGCTGTGTTTTTGAGTGTCAGTATGTGTGCATGTGTCGAGGTATGGGCTGTGGATTGACTCACAGTTTGCTGTATGTGCTTCTCTGTGTGTGTATGTCTGCTAGCATATCCTGTGCACTGAGTCACAGGGAGCCGTGTGTGTGTGTGTGTTTGTGTGTTTCCAGGTATAGAGTGTGCATTCATTCACAGTCAGCCATGTGTGTGTGTGTGAGAGTGCACTGGTATAGGATATGCAGTGAGTCACAGTGAGGGGTGTTTGTTTCATTGTGCGTGTGCTTTCACAGGCTTACCGGCACAGTGAGATGTGGGTATGAGTGTGCCTGTGTGTGTGTGCTGCCATACACTGTGCCTTGAGTCACAGTGAGCTGTGTTGTGTGTTTGGTGCTGGTATGGAATGGGCACTGACTCACAGTGAGCCATGTGTGTGTGCTTGTACAGGCGATTGAATCATCGTGAGACATGTATGAGTGCATGTTAGTATGTGTGTGTGTTCACATATAGGCTGTGCATTGAATCACAATAAGGTGTGTACGTGTTCGTGTGTGGGCTATTACAGATTGTGCATTGAGTCACAGTGTCATGTGAGTGTGTGCAGGCTGGTATAGACTGTGCATTGTGTCACAGTGAGGGATGTGTGTGTCTGTGTGTTCTCATGTAGGATGACCATCGAGTCACACTTTGGTGTGTGTGTGTGTGTGTGTGTGTGTGTGTGCTGGTATAGGTTGCATATCGCATCACAGTGATGTGTGTGTTTGTTTCTGTGCAGGTACAGGCTGCACATTGAGTCACAGTGAGGTGTATGTGTGTGTGTGTGTGTGATGTCATACGCTGTGCACTGAGTCACAGTGAGCCGTGTGGTTGTGCTGGTATAAACTGAGCATTGGATCACACTGAGGTGTCATGTGTGTGTATGTGCTGGTGTGGATTGTACATTGAGTCACAACTATGTGTGAGTTTTTGTATGTGTGTGTGCTCGTACAGGCTGTGCATTCAGTCACAGGGAGGTGAGTGTGTGTGTGGGTGCACGTGCTGGTATATGCTTTGCATTGAGTCACACTAAGCTGTGTGTGAGTGTTTGTATGTGTGTGTGTGTGTGGAAGTACAGGCTGTGTATTGATTCACAGTGAGCCATGTGTGTTTCTTTGTGTGTGTAACTCTGCGAGCATACACTGTGCACTAAGTAACAGGGAGCCATGTGTGTGTGTCTATGTATGTTTTGGCATACTGTGAGCATTGAGTCAAACTGAGGTGTGTTCTGTGTGACTGTATGCACTGGCATGAAATGTGCATGGAATCACATAGAGCTGTGCATGTGTGTGTGTGTGTATTTGGTGGTGTAGAGACTGTATTTTGTCGCAGTAAGCTGTGTGTGTATATGTGTGTGTGCTGGTATAGCCTGTGCATTGAGTCACAGTGAACTGTGTGTGTGTGTTTGCTGGGGTAGGCTGTGCTTTGATTCAAGGTGAGCTGTGAGTGTGTGTGCGGTGCTGGTATGGACTGTGCACTGAGTCACAGGGAACCGTGTGTGTGTCTATGTGTGTTTTGGTATAAAGTGAGCATTGAATCACACTGAGTGGTGTGCTGTGTGTTTTTGTGCACTGGTATGGAGTCTGCATGGAATCACAGTGAGCTGTGCGTGTGTGTGTGTGTATTTGGTTGTGTAGAGTCTTTATTGCATCACAATAAGCTGTGTGTGTGTGTGATGGTACAGGATGTGCACTGTGTCATAGAGAGCAGTGTGTGTGTCTCTGCTGGTATAGGCTGTGCATTGACTCACAGTGAGCCTTGTGTGTGTGCAAGTACAATCTGAGCATTGAGTTACAGTGAGATGTGTTGCATGTGTTTGTGCTGGTAAGAACTGTACATTATGTCAGAATGAGCCGTGCATGTGTGTGTGTGTCTGTGTGTGCGTCTGTGTGCTGGTAGAGGTTGAGCACTGAATCACAGTTAGGTGTGTGTCTGTGAGTGTTCGTATGGGCTTTGCATTGAGTCACTGAGGTGTATGTGTGTGTTTGTGTGTGTGTGTGGTGCTACAGATTTCATTGAATCACAGTGAGCCTTGTGTGTGTCTGTGTGCTGATATAGGCTGTGGATTGAGTCACAGTGAGTTATGTGTGTGTGTGTGCTGCTGTAGACTGCGCATTGAGTCAAAATGAGTTGTTTGTGTGTTACTGTGCTCGTGTAGACTGTGCCTTGAATCACAGTGAGCATGTCTGTGTGTGTGTGCACTAGTATGTGTGGAGCATTTAATCAGTTATTTGTGTTTGTGTGTTTGTGTGCTCGTATGGTCTTTGCATTGAGTAACTGAGGTGTGTGTGTGTGTGTGGTGATACAGACTGTGCATTGAGTCACAGTGAGCCGTGTGTGTGTGTATGAGAGTGTGTGTGTTGGTGGGCTTTCATTGATTCCATGGGGTGTGTGTGTCTGTGTTTGTTGTGCTAAAGACTGCATTGAGTCACAGTGAGTCGTGTGTGTGTGTGCTGGTATACGCGATTGATTGAGTCACGGTCAGCCGTGCATGATGTGCATGATGGTATGTGTGTGTGTTCTTCTATAGGCTGTGCATTGAGTCACAGTGAACCCTGTATCTGTGCAGGTGTGTATGTGTGTGTGCTGGTATAGGCTGTGCATTGAGTCCCACTGAGGTGTGTGTGTATGCTTGTGTGTTTTGGTATACATTGTACATTGAGTCAGAGTGCTGTGTGTTTGTGTGCACGCTGGTATAGTCTGTGCATTGAGTCACAGTTATGTGTGTGTGTGTCTGCGTGTTCTGGTATAGGCTGACCGTTGTGTCACACAGGGGTGTGTGTGTGCTGGTATAGGCTCCACTTTTTGTCACAGTGAGGTGTGTGTGTGTGTATGTGCAGGTACAGGCTGCACATTGAGTCACAGTGTGGGGTGTGTGTGTGTGTGATGTTATATGCTGTGCACTAGGACACAGTGAGCCGTGTGTGTGTGCTGGTATAATCTGAGCATTGAGTCACAGTGTGGTGTGGTGTGTGTGCCTTTGCTGGTATGGACTGTGCATTGAATCCCAGCCCTGTGTTAGTGTTTGTGTATTTGGTGCTGTAGAGTCTGCATGAGTCACAGTAAGGTGTGTGTGTGTGCTGCTATAGGCCTAGAATTGAGTCACACCTAGGTGAGTGTATGTGTATGTGTATGCTGATATGGGATTTGCATTGAATCACTGAGCGGTGTGTGTGTGTGTATGTGTGTACAGTTATTGGCTGTGCATTGAGTCACAGTGAACCATGTGTGTGTGGCGAGCTGCTATAGTCACAGCACTGAGTCACAGTTAAATGTGTGGGAGTTGTGTGTGTATGTGTGTGTGTGTATTTGCTGGTGTAGACTGTGCATTGAGTCACAGTGAGTAGTGTGGTGTGTTTGTGTCTGTGATGGTATGGACTGTGGTTTAATCCACTTTGACATGAACTATTGTGTGTGTTTGCGTGTGTGTGTGTGTGCTGGCACTGGATGACCATTGAGACACAGTGGGCTGTGTGTGTCTGTGTGTCTGTGTGTGCGCTGATATAGACTCTGTATTCAGTCACTGTGAGCTGTGTGTGTGTGTATATGTGTGCTCGTATAGGCTGTGCATTGAGTCACAGTGTAGTGTTTGTGTGTGTGTGTGCTGGTACAGGAAGCGTTTTCAGTCACAGTCTCGTGTGTGTGTGTGTGAATGTGAGTTTGTGTGCTGGTAATGGCTTTTATTGTGCTGGTATGGGCGTTATTGACTCATGGGTGCGTGTGTGAGTGTGTGGTGATACAGACTGCATTGAGTCACAGTGAACTGTGTGCGTGTGTGCTGGTATAGGCGATTGATTGAGTACCAGTGAGCCATGTGTGAGTGCGTGTTGGGGTGTGTGTGTGTTCTGGTATAGGCTGTGCATTAAGTCACAGTGAGTCCTGCATCTGTGCATGTGTGTGTGTGTGTGCGTGTGTGCTGGTATAGGCTGAGCTTTGAGTCACTCTGAGGTGTGTGTGCATGTGCTTGTAACATTGTGCCTTGATTCACTGTGCCATGTGAGTGTGTGTGCATGCTGGTATAGGTTGTGCATTGAGTCAGAGTGAGAGGTGTTTGTGTCTGTGTGTTCTGGTATAGGCTGAGAATTGAGGCACACTGAGGTGTGTGTGCACATGTGTGTGTGTGTGCTGGTACAGCCTGCACATTGAGTCATATTGAGTTGTTTGTGGGTGTATGTGCAGGTAGAGGCAGCACATTGAGTTACAGTGAGGTGTATGTGTGTGATGTTATACGCTATGCACTGATTCATAGGGAGGTTTGTGTGTGTGTGTGTGCACTTTCTGGTATAGGATTTGCATTGAATCACACTGAGCTGTGTTTTTGAGTGTCAGTATGTGTGCATGTGTCGAGGTATGGGCTGTGGATTGACTCACAGTTTGCTGTATGTGCTTCTCTGTGTGTGTATGTCTGCTAGCATATCATGTGCATTGAGTCACAGGGAGCCGTGTGTGTGTGTGTGTTTCCAGGTATAGAGTGTGCATTCATTCACAGTCAGCCATGTGTGTGTGTGTGAGAGTGCACTGGTATAGGATATGCAGTGAGTTACAGTGAGGGGTGTTTGTTTCATTGTGCGTGTGCTTTCACAGGCTTACCGGCACAGTGAGATGTGGGTATGAGTGTGCCTGTGTGTGTGTGCTGCCATACACTGTGCCTTGAGTCACAGTGAGCTGTGTTGTGTGTTTGGTGCTGGTATGGAATGGGCACTGACTCACAGTGAGCCATGTGTGTGTGCTTGTACAGGCGATTGAATCATCGTGAGACATGTGTGAGTGCATGTTAGTATGTGTGTGTGTTCACATATAGGCTGTGCATTGAATCACAATAAGGTGTGTACGTGTTCGTGTGTGGGCTATTACAGATTGTGCATTGAGTCACAGTGGCATGTGAGTGTGTGCAGGCTGGTATAGACTGTGCATTGTGTCACAGTGAGGGATGTGTGTGTCTGTGTGTTCTCATGTAGGATGACCATCGAGTCACACTTTGGTGTGTGTGTGTGTGTGTGTGCTGGTATAGGTTGCATATCGCATCACAGTGATGTGTGTGTTTGTTTCTGTGCAGGTACAGGCTGCACATTGAGTCACAGTGAGGTGTATGTGTGTGTGTGTGTGTGATATCATACGCTGTGCACTGAGTCACAGTGAGCCGTGTGGTTGTGCTGGTATAAACTGAGCATTGGATCACACTGAGGTGTCATGTGTGTGTATGTGCTGGTGTGGATTGTACATTGAGTCACAACGATGTGTGAGTTTTTGTATGTGTGTGTGCTGGTACAGGCTGTGCATTCAGTCACAGGGAGGTGAGTGTGTGTGTGGGTGCACGTGCTGGTATATGCTTTGCATTGAGTCACACTAAGCTGTGTGTGAGTGTTTGTATGTGTGTGTGTGTGTGGAGGTACAGGCTGTGTATTGATTCCCAGTGAGCCATGTGTGTTTCTTTGTGTGTGTAACTCTGCTAGCATACACTCTGCACTAAGTAACAGGGAGCCATGTGTGTGTGTCTATGTATGTTTTGGCATACTGTGAGCATTGAGTCAAACTGAGGTGTGTTCTGTGTGACTGTATGCACTGGCATGGAATGTGCATGGAATCACATAGAGCTGTGCATGTGTGTGTGTGTGTATTTGGTGGTGTAGAGACTGTATTGTGTCGCAGTAAGCTGTGTGTGTATATGTGTGTGTGCTGGTATAGCCTGTGCATTGAGTCACAGTGAACTGTGTGTGTGTGTTTGCTGGGGTAGGCTGTGCTTTGATTCAAGGTGAGCTGTGAGTGTGTGTGCGGTGCTGGTATGGACTGTGCACTGAGTCACAGAGAACCGTGTGTGTGTCTATGTGTGTTTTGGTATAAAGTGAGCATTGAATCACACTGAGTTGTGTGCTGTGTGTTTTTGTGCACTGGTATGGAGTCTGCATGGAATCACAGTGAGCTGTGCGTGTGTGTGTGTGTATTTGGTTGTGTAGAGTCTCTATTGCATCACAATAAGCTGTGTGTTTGTGTGATGGTACAGGATGTGCACTGTGTCATAGAGAGCAGTGTGTGTGTGTCTCTGCTGGTTTAGGCTGTGCATTGACTCACAGTGAGCCTTGTGTGTGTGCAAGTACAGTCTGAGCATTGAGTTACAGTGAGATGTGTTGCATGTGTTTGTGCTGGTAAGAACTGTACATTATGTCAGAATGAGCCGTGCATGTGTGTGTGTGTCTGTGTGTGCGTCTGTGTGCTGGTAGAGGTTGAGCACTGAATCACAGTTAGGTGTGTGTCTGTGAGTGTTCGTATGGGCTTTGCATTGAGTCACTGAGGTGTATGTGTGTGTTTGTGTGTGTGTGTGGTGCTACAGATTTCATTGAATCACAGTGAGCCTTGTGTGTGTCTGTGTGCTGATATAGGCTGTGGATTGAGTCACAGTGAGTTATGTGTGTGTGTGTGCTGCTGTAGACTGCGCATTGAGTCAAAATGAGTTGTTTGTGTGTTACTGTGCTCGTGTAGACTGTGCCTTGAATCACAGTGAGCATGTCTGTGTGTGTGTGCACTAGTATGTGTGGAGCATTTAATCAGTTATTTGTGTTTGTGTGTTTGTGTGCTCGTATGGTCTTTGCATTGAGTAACTGAGGTGTATGTGTGTGTGTGTGTGTGGTGATACAGACTGTGCATTGAGTCACAGTGAGCCGTGTGTGTGTGTATGAGAGTGTGTGTGTTGGTGGGCTTTCATTGATTCCATGGGGTGTGTGTGTCTGTGTTTGTTGTGCTAAAGACTGCATTGAGTCACAGTGAGTCGTGTGTGTGTGTGCTGGTATACGCGATTGATTGAGTCACGGTCAGCCGTGCATGATGTGCATGATGGTATGTGTGTGTGTTCTTCTATAGGCTGTGCATTGAGTCACAGTGAACCCTGTATCTGTGCAGGTGTGTATGTGTGTGTGCTGGTATAGGCTGTGCATTGAGTCCCACTGAGGTGTGTGTGTATGCTTGTGTGTTTTGGTATACATTGTACATTGAGTCAGAGTGCTGTGTGTTTGTGTGAACGCTGGTATAGTCTGTGCATTGAGTCACAGTTATGTGTGTGTGTGTCTGCGTGTTCTGGTACAGGCTGACCGTTGTGTCACACAGGGGTGTGTGTGTGCTGGTATAGGCTCCACTTTTTGTCACAGTGAGGTGTGTGTGTGTGTATGTGCAGGTACAGGCTGCACATTGAGTCACAGTGTGGGGTGTGTGTGTGTGTGATGTTATATGCTGTGCACTAGGACACAGTGAGCCGTGTGTGTGTGCTGGTATAATCTGAGCATTGAGTCACAGTGTGGTGTGGTGTGTGTGCCTTTGCTGGTATGGACTGTGCATTGAATCCCAGCCCTGTGTTAGTGTTTGTGTATTTGGTGCTGTAGAGTCTGCATGAGTCACAGTAAGGTGTGTGTGTGTGCTGCTATAGGCCTAGAATTGAGTCACACCTAGGTGAGTGTATGTGTATGTGTATGCTGATATGGGATTTGCATTGAATCACTGAGCGGTGTGTGTGTGTGTATGTGTGTACAGTTATTGGCTGTGCATTGAGTCACAGTGAACCATGTGTGTGTGGCGAGCTGCTATAGTCACAGCACTGAGTCACAGATAAATGTGTGGGAGTTGTGTGTGTATGTGTGTGTGTGTATTTGCTGGTGTAGACTGTGCATTGAGTCACAGTGAGTAGTGCGGTGTGTTTGTGTCTGTCATGGTATGGACTGTGGTTTAATCCACTTTGACATGAACTAGTGTGCGTGTTTGCGTGTGTGTGTGTGTGTGTGTGTGCTGGCACTGGATGACCATTGAGACACAGTGGGCTGTGTGTGTCTGTGTGTCTGTGTGTGCGCTGATATAGACTCTGTATTCAGTCACTGTGAGCTGTGTGTGTGTGTATATGTGTGCTCGTATAGGCTGTGCATTGAGTCACAGTGTAGTGTTTGTGTGTGTGTGTGCTGGTACAGGAAGCGTTTTCAGTCACAGTCTCGTGTGTGTGTGTGTGCATGTGAGTTTGTGTGCTGGTATGGGCTTTATTGTGCTGGTATGGGCATTATTGACTCATGGGTGCGTGTGTGAGTGTGTGGTGATACAGACTGCATTGAGTCACAGTGAGCTGTGTGCGGGTGTGCTGGTATAGGCGATTGATTGAGTACCAGTGAGCCATGTGTGAGTGTGTGTTGGGTTGTGTGTGTGTTCTGATATACGCTGTGCATTGAGTCACAGTGAGGCCTGCATCTGTGCATGTGTGTGTGTGTGTGCGTGTGTGCTGGTATAGGCTGAGCTTTGAGTCACTCTGAGGTGTGTGTGCATGTGCTTGTAACATTGTGCCTTGATTCACTGTGCCATGTGAGTGTGTGTGCATGCTGGTATAGGTTGTGCATTGAGTCAGAGGGAGAGGTGTTTGTGTCTGTGTGTTCTGGTATAGGCTGAGAATTGAGGCACACTGAGGTGTGTGTGCACATGTGTGTGTGTGTGCTGGTACAGCCTGCACATTGAGTCATATTGAGTTGTTTGTGGGTGTATGTGCAGGTAGAGGCAGCACATTGAGTAACAGTGAGGTGTATGTGTGTGATGTTATACGCTATGCACTGATTCATAGGGAGGTTTGTGTGTGTGTGTGTGCACTTTCTGGTATAGGATTTGCATTGAATCACACTGAGCTGTGTTTTTGAGTGTCAGTATGTGTGCATGTGTCGAGGTATGGGCTGTGGATTGACTCACAGTTTGCTGTATGTGCTTCTCTGTGTGTGTATGTCTGCTAGCATATCCTGTGCACTGAGTCACAGGGAGCCGTGTGTGTGTGTGTGTTTGTGTGTTTCCAGGTATAGAGTGTGCATTCATTCACAGTCAGCCATGTGTGTGTGTGTGAGAGTGCACTGGTATAGGATATGCAGTGAGTCACAGTGAGGGGTGTTTGTTTCATTGTGCGTGTGCTTTCACAGGCTTACCGGCACAGTGAGATGTGGGTATGAGTGTGCCTGTGTGTGTGTGCTGCCATACACTGTGCCTTGAGTCACAGTGAGCTGTGTTGTGTGTTTGGTGCTGGTATGGAATGGGCACTGACTCACAGTGAGCCATGTGTGTGTGCTTGTACAGGCGATTGAATCATCGTGAGACATGTATGAGTGCATGTTAGTATGTGTGTGTGTTCACATATAGGCTGTGCATTGAATCACAATAAGGTGTGTACGTGTTCGTGTGTGGGCTATTACAGATTGTGCATTGAGTCACAGTGTCATGTGAGTGTGTGCAGGCTGGTATAGACTGTGCATTGTGTCACAGTGAGGGATGTGTGTGTCTGTGTGTTCTCATGTAGGATGACCATCGAGTCACACTTTGGTGTGTGTGTGTGTGTGTGTGTGTGTGCTGGTATAGGTTGCATATCGCATCACAGTGATGTGTGTGTTTGTTTCTGTGCAGGTACAGGCTGCACATTGAGTCACAGTGAGGTGTATGTGTGTGTGTGTGTGTGATGTCATACGCTGTGCACTGAGTCACAGTGAGCCGTGTGGTTGTGCTGGTATAAACTGAGCATTGGATCACACTGAGGTGTCATGTGTGTGTATGTGCTGGTGTGGATTGTACATTGAGTCACAACTATGTGTGAGTTTTTGTATGTGTGTGTGCTGGTACAGGCTGTGCATTCAGTCACAGGGAGGTGAGTGTGTGTGTGGGTGCACGTGCTGGTATATGCTTTGCATTGAGTCACACTAAGCTGTGTGTGAGTGTTTGTATGTGTGTGTGTGTGTGGAAGTACAGGCTGTGTATTGATTCCCAGTGAGCCATGTGTGTTTCTTTGTGTGTGTAACTCTGAGAGCATACACTGTGCACTAAGTAACAGGGAGCCATGTGTGTGTGTCTATGTATGTTTTGGCATACTGTGAGCATTGAGTCAAACTGAGGTGTGTTCTGTGTGACTGTATGCACTGGCATGAAATGTGCATGGAATCACATAGAGCTGTGCATGTGTGTGTGTGTGTATTTGGTGGTGTAGAGACTGTATTGTGTCGCAGTAAGCTGTGTGTGTATATGTGTGTGTGCTGGTATAGCCTGTGCATTGAGTCACAGTGAACTGTGTGTGTGTGTTTGCTGGGGTAGGCTGTGCTTTGATTCAAGGTGAGCTGTGAGTGTGTGTGCGGTGCTGGTATGGACTGTGCACTGAGTCACAGGGAACCGTGTGTGTGTCTATGTGTGTTTTGGTATAAAGTGAGCATTGAATCACACTGAGTGGTGTGCTGTGTGTTTTTGTGCACTGGTATGGAGTCTGCATGGAATCACAGTGAGCTGTGCATGTGTGTGTGTGTATTTGGTTGTGTAGAGTCTTTATTGCATCACAATAAGCTGTGTGTGTGTGTGATGGTACAGGATGTGCACTGTGTCATAGAGAGCAGTGTGTGTGTGTCTCTGCTGGTATAGGCTGTGCATTGACTCACAGTGAGCCTTGTGTGTGTGCAAGTACAATCTGAGCATTGAGTTACAGTGAGATGTGTTGCATGTGTTTGTGCTGGTAAGAACTGTACATTATGTCAGAATGAGCCGTGCATGTGTGTGTGTGTCTGTGTGTGCGTCTGTGTGCTGGTAGAGGTTGAGCACTGAATCACAGTTAGGTGTGTGTCTGTGAGTGTTCGTATGGGCTTTGCATTGAGTCACTGAGGTGTATGTGTGTGTTTGTGTGTGTGTGTGGTGCTACAGATTTCATTGAATCACAGTGAGCCTTGTGTGTGTCTGTGTGCTGATATAGGCTGTGGATTGAGTCACAGTGAGTTATGTGTGTGTGTGTGCTGCTGTAGACTGCGCATTGAGTCAAAGTGAGTTGTTTGTGTGTTACTGTGCTCGTGTAGACTGTGCCTTGAATCACAGTGAGCATGTCTGTGTGTGTGTGCACTAGTATGTGTGGAGCATTTAATCAGTTATTTGTGTTTGTGTGTTTGTGTGCTCGTATGGTCTTTGCATTGAGTAACTGAGGTGTGTGTGTGTGTGTGGTGATACAGACTGTGCATTGAGTCACAGTGAGCCGTGTGTGTGTGTATGAGAGTGTGTGTGTTGGTGGGCTTTCATTGATTCCATGGGGTGTGTGTGTCTGTGTTTGTTGTGCTAAAGATTGCATTGAGTCACAGTGAGTCGTGTGTGTGTGTGCTGGTATACGCGATTGATTGAGTCACGGTCAGCCGTGCATGATGTGCATGATGGTATGTGTGTGTGTTCTTCTATAGGCTGTGCATTGAGTCACAGTGAACCCTGTATCTGTGCAGGTGTGTATGTGTGTGTGCTGGTATAGGCTGTGCATTGAGTCCCACTGAGGTGTGTGTGTATGCTTGTGTGTTTTGGTATACATTGTACATTGAGTCAGAGTGCTGTGTGTTTGTGTGCACGCTGGTATAGTCTGTGCATTGAGTCACAGTTATGTGTGTGTGTGTCTGCGTGTTCTGGTATAGGCTGACCGTTGTGTCACACAGGGGTGTGTGTGTGCTGGTATAGGCTCCACTTTTTGTCACAGTGAGGTGTGTGTGTGTGTATGTGCAGGTACAGGCTGCACATTGAGTCACAGTGTGGGGTGTGTGTGTGTGTGATGTTATATGCTGTGCACTAGGACACAGTGAGCCGTGTGTGTGTGCTGGTATAATCTGAGCATTGAGTCACAGTGTGGTGTGGTGTGTGTGCCTTTGCTGGTATGGACTGTGCATTGAATCCCAGCCCTGTGTTAGTGTTTGTGTATTTGGTGCTGTAGAGTCTGCATGAGTCACAGTAAGGTGTGTGTGTGTGCTGCTATAGGCCTAGAATTGAGTCACACCTAGGTGAGTGTATGTGTATGTGTATGCTGATATGGGATTTGCATTGAATCACTGAGCGGTGTGTGTGTGTGTATGTGTGTACAGTTATTGGCTGTGCATTGAGTCACAGTGAACCATGTGTGTGTGGCGAGCTGCTATAGTCACAGCACTGAGTCACAGTTAAATGTGTGGGAGTTGTGTGTGTATGTGTGTGTGTGTATTTGCTGGTGTAGACTGTGCATTGAGTCACAGTGAGTAGTGCGGTGTGTTTGTGTCTGTGATGGTATGGACTGTGGTTTAATCCACTTTGACATGAACTATTGTGTGTGTTTGCGTGTGTGTGTGTGTGCTGGCACTGGATGACCATTGAGACACAGTGGGCTGTGTGTGTCTGTGTGTCTGTGTGTGCGCTGATATAGACTCTGTATTCAGTCACTGTGAGCTGTGTGTGTGTGTATATGTGTGCTCGTATAGGCTGTGCATTGAGTCACAGTGTAGTGTTTGTGTGTGTGTGTGCTGGTACAGGAAGCGTTTTCAGTCACAGTCTCGTGTGTGTGTGTGTGAATGTGAGTTTGTGTGCTGGTAATGGCTTTATAGTGCTGGTATGGGCGTTATTGACTCATGGGTGCGTGTGTGAGTGTGTGGTGATACAGACTGCATTGAGTCACAGTGAACTGTGTGCGTGTGTGCTGGTATAGGCGATTGATTGAGTACCAGTGAGCCATGTGTGAGTGCGTGTTGGGGTGTGTGTGTGTTCTGGTATAGGCTGTGCATTAAGTCACAGTGAGTCCTGCATCTGTGCATGTGTGTGTGTGTGTGCGTGTGTGCTGGTATAGGCTGAGCTTTTAGTCACTCTGAGGTGTGTGTGCATGTGCTTGTAACATTGTGCCTTGATTCACTGTGCCATGTGAGTGTGTGTGCATGCTGGTATAGGTTGTGCATTGAGTCAGAGTGAGAGGTGTTTGTGTCTGTGTGTTCTGGTATAGGCTGACAATTGAGGCACACTGAGGTGTGTGTGCACATGTGTGTGTGTGTGCTGGTACAGCCTGCACATTGAGTCATATTGAGTTGTTTGTGGGTGTATGTGCAGGTAGAGGCAGTACATTGAGTTACAGTGAGGTGTATGTGTGTGATGTTATACGCTATGCACTGATTCATAGGGAGGTTTGTGTGTGTGTGTGTGCACTTTCTGGTATAGGATTTGCATTGAATCACACTGAGCTGTGTTTTTGAGTGTCAGTATGTGTGCATGTGTCGAGGTATGGGCTGTGGATTGACTCACAGTTTGCTGTATGTGCTTCTCTGTGTGTGTATGTCTGCTAGCATATCATGTGCATTGAGTCACAGGGAGCCGTGTGTGTGTGTGTGTTTCCAGGTATAGAGTGTGCATTCATTCACAGTCAGCCATGTGTGTGTGTGAGAGAGTGCACTGGTATAGGATATGCAGTGAGTCACAGTGAGGGGTGTTTGTTTCATTGTGCGTGTGCTTTCACAGGCTTACCGGCACAGTGAGATGTGGGTATGAGTGTGCCTGTGTGTGTGTGCTGCCATACACTGTGCCTTGAGTCACAGTGAGCTGTGTTGTGTGTTTGGTGCTGGTATGGAATGGGCACTGACTCACAGTGAGCCATGTGTGTGTGCTTGTACAGGCGATTGAATCATCGTGAGACATGTGTGAGTGCATGTTAGTATGTGTGTGTGTTCACATATAGGCTGTGCATTGAATCACAATAAGGTGTGTACGTGTTCGTGTGTGGGCTATTACAGATTGTGCATTGAGTCACAGTGTCATGTGAGTGTGTGCAGGCTGGTATAGACTGTGCATTGTGTCACAGTGAGGGATGTGTGTGTCTGTGTGTTCTCATGTAGGATGACCATCGAGTCACACTTTGGTGTGTGTGTGTGTGTGTGTGTGTGTGCTGGTATAGGTTGCATATCGCATCACAGTGATGTGTGTGTTTGTTTCTGTGCAGGTACAGGCTGCACATTGAGTCACAGTGAGGTGTATGTGTGTGTGTGTGTGTGATGTCATACGCTGTGCACTGAGTCACAGTGAGCCGTGTGGTTGTGCTGGTATAAACTGAGCATTGGATCACACTGAGGTGTCATGTGTGTGTATGTGCTGGTGTGGATTGTACATTGAGTCACAACCATGTGTGAGTTTTTGTATGTGTGTGTGCTGGTACAGGCTGTGCATTCAGTCACAGGGAGGTGAGTGTGTGTGTGGGTGCACGTGCTGGTATATGCTTTGCATTGAGTCACACTAAGCTGTGTGTGAGTGTTTGTATGTGTGTGTGTGTGTGTGGAGGTACAGGCTGTGTATTGATTCACAGTGAGCCATGTGTGTTTCTTTGTGTGTGTAACTCTGCTAGCATACACTGTGCACTAAGTAACAGGGAGCCATGTGTGTGTGTCTATGTATGTTTTGGCATACTGTGAGCATTGAGTCAAACTGAGGTGTGTTCTGTGTGACTGTATGCACTGGCATGAAATGTGCATGGAATCACATAGAGCTGTGCATGTGTGTGTGTGTGTATTTGGTGGTGTAGAGACTGTATTGTGTCGCAGTAAGCTGTGTGTGTATATGTGTGTGTGCTGGTATAGCCTGTGCATTGAGTCACAGTGAACTGTGTGTGTGTGTTTGCTGGGGTAGGCTGTGCTTTGATTCAAGGTGAGCTGTGAGTGTGTGTGCGGTGCTGGTATGGACTGTGCACTGAGTCACAGAGAACCGTGTGTGTGTCTATGTGTGTTTTGGTATAAAGTGAGCATTGAATCACACTGAGTTGTGTGCTGTGTGTTTTTGTGCACTGGTATGGAGTCTGCATGGAATCACAGTGAGCTGTGCGAGTGTGTGTGTGTATTTGGTTGTGTAGAGTCTCTATTGCATCACAATGAGCTGTGTGTGTGTGTGATGGTACAGGATGTGCACTGTGTCATAGAGAGCAGTGTGTGTGTGTCTCTGCTGGTATAGGCTGTGCATTGACTCACAGTGAGCCTTGTGTGTGTGCAAGTACAGTCTGAGCATTGAGTTACAGTGAGATGTGTTGCATGTGTTTGTGCTGGTAAGAACTGTACATTATGTCAGAATGAGCCGTGCATGTGTGTGTGTGTCTGTGTGTGCGTCTGTGTGCTGGTAGAGGTTGAGCACTGAATCACAGTTAGGTGTGTGTCTGTGAGTGTTCGTATGGGCTTTGCATTGAGTCACTGAGGTGTATGTGTGTGTTTGTGTGTGTGTGTGGTGCTACAGATTTCATTGAATCACAGTGAGCCTTGTGTGTGTCTGTGTGCTGATATAGGCTGTGGATTGAGTCACAGTGAGTTATGTGTGTGTGTGTGCTGCTGTAGACTGCGCATTGAGTCAAAATGAGTTGTTTGTGTGTTACTGTGCTCGTGTAGACTGTGCCTTGAATCACAGTGAGCATGTCTGTGTGTGTGTGCACTAGTATGTGTGGAGCATTTAATCAGTTATTTGTGTTTGTGTGTTTGTGTGCTCGTATGGTCTTTGCATTGAGTAACTGAGGTGTATGTGTGTGTGTGTGTGGTGATACAGACTGTGCATTGAGTCACAGTGAGCCGTGTGTGTGTGTATGAGAGTGTGTGTGTTGGTGGGCTTTCATTGATTCCATGGGGTGTGTGTGTCTGTGTTTGTTGTGCTAAAGACTGCATTGAGTCACAGTGAGTCGTGTGTGTGTGTGCTGGTATACGCGATTGATTGAGTTACGGTCAGCCATGTGTGTGTGCATGATGGTATGTGTGTGTGTTCTTCTATAGGCTGTGCATTGAGTCACAGTGAACCCTGTATCTGTGCAGGTGTGTATGTGTGTGTGCTGGTATAGGCTGTGCATTGAGTCCCACTGAGGTGTGTGTGTATGCTTGTGTGTTTTGGTATACATTGTACATTGAGTCAGAGTGCTGTGTGTTTGTGTGCACGCTGGTATAGTCTGTCATTGAGTCACAGTTATGTGTGTGTGTGTCTGCGTGTTCTGGTATAGGCTGACCGTTGTGTCACACAGGGGTGTGTGTGTGCTGGTATAGGCTCCACTTTTTGTCACAGTGAG
Organism: Grampus griseus; assembly: GCF_964374135.1. Classification (NCBI taxonomy): domain Eukaryota; kingdom Metazoa; phylum Chordata; class Mammalia; order Artiodactyla; family Delphinidae; genus Grampus; species Grampus griseus. Next base: position 9,544,735 of record NC_139016.1, on the reverse strand, counting down.
GTGTGTGTGTGTGTATGTGCAGGTACAGGCTGCACATTGAGTCACAGTGTGGGGTGTGTGTGTGTGTGATGTTATATGCTGTGCACTAGGACACAGTGAGCCGTGTGTGTGTGCTGGTATAATCTGAGCATTGAGTCACAGTGTGGTGTGGTGTGTGTGCCTTTGCTGGTATGGACTGTGCATTGAATCCCAGCCCTGTGTTAGTGTTTGTGTATTTGGTGCTGTAGAGTCTGCATGAGTCACAGTAAGGTGTGTGTGTGTGCTGCTATAGGCCTAGAATTGAGTCACACCTAGGTGAGTGTATGTGTATGTGTATGCTGATATGGGATTTGCATTGAATCACTGAGCGGTGTGTGTGTGTGTATGTGTGTACAGTTATTGGCTGTGCATTGAGTCACAGTGAACCATGTGTGTGTGGCGAGCTGCTATAGTCACAGCACTGAGTCACAGATAAATGTGTGGGAGTTGTGTGTGTATGTGTGTGTGTGTATTTGCTGGTGTAGACTGTGCATTGAGTCACAGTGAGTAGTGCGGTGTGTTTGTGTCTGTGATGGTATGGACTGTGGTTTAATCCACTTTGACATGAACTAGTGTGCGTGTTTGCGTGTGTGTGTGTGTGTGTGTGTGCTGGCACTGGATGACCATTGAGACACAGTGGGCTGTGTGTGTCTGTGTGTCTGTGTGTGCGCTGATATAGACTCTGTATTCAGTCACTGTGAGCTGTGTGTGTGTGTATATGTGTGCTCGTATAGGCTGTGCATTGAGTCACAGTGTAGTGTTTGTGTGTGTGTGTGCTGGTACAGGAAGCGTTTTCAGTCACAGTCTCGTGTGTGTGTGTGTGCATGTGAGTTTGTGTGCTGGTATGGGCTTTATTGTGCTGGTATGGGCATTATTGACTCATGGGTGCGTGTGTGAGTGTGTGGTGATACAGACTGCATTGAGTCACAGTGAGCTGTGTGCGTGTGTGCTGGTATAGGCGATTGATTGAGTACCAGTGAGCCATGTGTGAGTGCGTGTTGGGTTGTGTGTGTGTTCTGATATACGCTGTGCATTGAGTCACAGTGAGGCCTGCATCTGTGCATGTGTGTGTGTGTGTGCGTGTGTGCTGGTATAGGCTGAGCTTTGAGTCACTCTGAGGTGTGTGTGCATGTGCTTGTAACATTGTGCCTTGATTCACTGTGCCATGTGAGTGTGTGTGCATGCTGGTATAGGTTGTGCATTGAGTCAGAGGGAGAGGTGTTTGTGTCTGTGTGTTCTGGTATAGGCTGAGAATTGAGGCACACTGAGGTGTGTGTGCACATGTGTGTGTGTGTGCTGGTACAGCCTGCACATTGAGTCATATTGAGTTGTTTGTGGGTGTATGTGCAGGTAGAGGCAGCACATTGAGTAACAGTGAGGTGTATGTGTGTGATGTTATACGCTATGCACTGATTCATAGGGAGGTTTGTGTGTGTGTGTGTGCACTTTCTGGTATAGGATTTGCATTGAATCACACTGAGCTGTGTTTTTGAGTGTCAGTATGTGTGCATGTGTCGAGGTATGGGCTGTGGATTGACTCACAGTTTGCTGTATGTGCTTCTCTGTGTGTGTATGTCTGCTAGCATATCCTGTGCACTGAGTCACAGGGAGCCGTGTGTGTGTGTGTGTTTGTGTGTTTCCAGGTATAGAGTGTGCATTCATTCACAGTCAGCCATGTGTGTGTGTGTGAGAGTGCACTGGTATAGGATATGCAGTGAGTCACAGTGAGGGGTGTTTGTTTCATTGTGCATGTGCTTTCACAGGCTTACCGGCACAGTGAGATGTGGGTATGAGTGTGCCTGTGTGTGTGTGCTGCCATACACTGTGCCTTGAGTCACAGTGAGCTGTGTTGTGTGTTTGGTGCTGGTATGGAATGGGCACTGACTCACAGTGAGCCATGTGTGTGTGCTTGTACAGGCGATTGAATCATCGTGAGACATGTATGAGTGCATGTTAGTATGTGTGTGTGTTCACATATAGGCTGTGCATTGAATCACAATAAGGTGTGTACGTGTTCGTGTGTGGGCTATTACAGATTGTGCATTGAGTCACAGTGTCATGTGAGTGTGTGCAGGCTGGTATAGACTGTGCATTGTGTCACAGTGAGGGATGTGTGTGTCTGTGTGTTCTCATGTAGGATGACCATCGAGTCACACTTTGGTGTGTGTGTGTGTGTGTGTGTGTGTGTGCTGGTATAGGTTGCATATCGCATCACAGTGATGTGTGTGTTTGTTTCTGTGCAGGTACAGGCTGCACATTGAGTCACAGTGAGGTGTATGTGTGTGTGTGTGTGTGATGTCATACGCTGTGCACTGAGTCACAGTGAGCCGTGTGGTTGTGCTGGTATAAACTGAGCATTGGATCACACTGAGGTGTCATGTGTGTGTATGTGCTGGTGTGGATTGTACATTGAGTCACAACTATGTGTGAGTTTTTGTATGTGTGTGTGCTGGTACAGGCTGTGCATTCAGTCACAGGGAGGTGAGTGTGTGTGTGGGTGCACGTGCTGGTATATGCTTTGCATTGAGTCACACTAAGCTGTGTGTGAGTGTTTGTATGTGTGTGTGTGTGTGGAAGTACAGGCTGTGTATTGATTCACAGTGAGCCATGTGTGTTTCTTTGTGTGTGTAACTCTGCGAGCATACACTGTGCACTAAGTAACAGGGAGCCATGTGTGTGTGTCTATGTATGTTTTGGCATACTGTGAGCATTGAGTCAAACTGAGGTGTGTTCTGTGTGACTGTATGCACTGGCATGAAATGTGCATGGAATCACATAGAGCTGTGCATGTGTGTGTGTGTGTATTTGGTGGTGTAGAGACTGTATTGTGTCGCAGTAAGCTGTGTGTGTATATGTGTGTGTGCTGGTATAGCCTGTGCATTGAGTCACAGTGAACTGTGTGTGTGTGTTTGCTGGGGTAGGCTGTGCTTTGATTCAAGGTGAGCTGTGAGTGTGTGTGCGGTGCTGGTATGGACTGTGCACTGAGTCACAGGGAACCGTGTGTGTGTCTATGTGTGTTTTGGTATAAAGTGAGCATTGAATCACACTGAGTGGTGTGCTGTGTGTTTTTGTGCACTGGTATGGAGTCTGCATGGAATCACAGTGAGCTGTGCGTGTGTGTGTGTGTATTTGGTTGTGTAGAGTCTTTATTGCATCACAATAAGCTGTGTGTGTGTGTGATGGTACAGGATGTGCACTGTGTCATAGAGAGCAGTGTGTGTGTCTCTGCTGGTATAGGCTGTGCATTGACTCACAGTGAGCCTTGTGTGTGTGCAAGTACAATCTGAGCATTGAGTTACAGTGAGATGTGTTGCATGTGTTTGTGCTGGTAAGAACTGTACATTATGTCAGAATGAGCCGTGCATGTGTGTGTGTGTCTGTGTGTGCGTCTGTGTGCTGGTAGAGGTTGAGCACTGAATCACAGTTAGGTGTGTGTCTGTGAGTGTTCGTATGGGCTTTGCATTGAGTCACTGAGGTGTATGTGTGTGTTTGTGTGTGTGTGTGGTGCTACAGATTTCATTGAATCACAGTGAGCCTTGTGTGTGTCTGTGTGCTGATATAGGCTGTGGATTGAGTCACAGTGAGTTATGTGTGTGTGTGTGCTGCTGTAGACTGCGCATTGAGTCAAAGTGAGTTGTTTGTGTGTTACTGTGCTCGTGTAGACTGTGCCTTGAATCACAGTGAGCATGTCTGTGTGTGTGTGCACTAGTATGTGTGGAGCATTTAATCAGTTATTTGTGTTTGTGTGTTTGTGTGCTCGTATGGTCTTTGCATTGAGTAACTGAGGTGTGTGTGTGTGTGTGGTGATACAGACTGTGCATTGAGTCACAGTGAGCCGTGTGTGTGTGTATGAGAGTGTGTGTGTTGGTGGGCTTTCATTGATTCCATGGGGTGTGTGTGTCTGTGTTTGTTGTGCTAAAGACTGCATTGAGTCACAGTGAGTCGTGTGTGTGTGTGCTGGTATACGCGATTGATTGAGTCACGGTCAGCCGTGCATGATGTGCATGATGGTATGTGTGTGTGTTCTTCTATAGGCTGTGCATTGAGTCACAGTGAACCCTGTATCTGTGCAGGTGTGTATGTGTGTGTGCTGGTATAGGCTGTGCATTGAGTCCCACTGAGGTGTGTGTGTATGCTTGTGTGTTTTGGTATACATTGTACATTGAGTCAGAGTGCTGTGTGTTTGTGTGCACGCTGGTATAGTCTGTGCATTGAGTCACAGTTATGTGTGTGTGTGTCTGCGTGTTCTGGTATAGGCTGACCGTTGTGTCACACAGGGGTGTGTGTGTGCTGGTATAGGCTCCACTTTTTGTCACAGTGAGGTGTGTGTGTGTGTATGTGCAGGTACAGGCTGCACATTGAGTCACAGTGTGGGGTGTGTGTGTGTGTGATGTTATATGCTGTGCACTAGGACACAGTGAGCCGTGTGTGTGTGCTGGTATAATCTGAGCATTGAGTCACAGTGTGGTGTGGTGTGTGTGCCTTTGCTGGTATGGACTGTGCATTGAATCCCAGCCCTGTGTTAGTGTTTGTGTATTTGGTGCTGTAGAGTCTGCATGAGTCACAGTAAGGTGTGTGTGTGTGCTGCTATAGGCCTAGAATTGAGTCACACCTAGGTGAGTGTATGTGTATGTGTATGCTGATATGGGATTTGCATTGAATCACTGAGCGGTGTGTGTGTGTGTATGTGTGTACAGTTATTGGCTGTGCATTGAGTCACAGTGAACCATGTGTGTGTGGCGAGCTGCTATAGTCACAGCACTGAGTCACAGTTAAATGTGTGGGAGTTGTGTGTGTATGTGTGTGTGTGTATTTGCTGGTGTAGACTGTGCATTGAGTCACAGTGAGTAGTGCGGTGTGTTTGTGTCTGTGATGGTATGGACTGTGGTTTAATCCACTTTGACATGAACTATTGTGTGTGTTTGCGTGTGTGTGTGTGTGCTGGCACTGGATGACCATTGAGACACAGTGGGCTGTGTGTGTCTGTGTGTCTGTGTGTGCGCTGATATAGACTCTGTATTCAGTCACTGTGAGCTGTGTGTGTGTGTATATGTGTGCTCGTATAGGCTGTGCATTGAGTCACAGTGTAGTGTTTGTGTGTGTGTGTGCTGGTACAGGAAGCGTTTTCAGTCACAGTCTCGTGTGTGTGTGTGTGAATGTGAGTTTGTGTGCTGGTAATGGCTTTATAGTGCTGGTATGGGCGTTATTGACTCATGGGTGCGTGTGTGAGTGTGTGGTGATACAGACTGCATTGAGTCACAGTGAACTGTGTGCGTGTGTGCTGGTATAGGCGATTGATTGAGTACCAGTGAGCCATGTGTGAGTGCGTGTTGGGGTGTGTGTGTGTTCTGGTATAGGCTGTGCATTAAGTCACAGTGAGTCCTGCATCTGTGCATGTGTGTGTGTGTGTGCGTGTGTGCTGGTATAGGCTGAGCTTTGAGTCACTCTGAGGTGTGTGTGCATGTGCTTGTAACATTGTGCCTTGATTCACTGTGCCATGTGAGTGTGTGTGCATGCTGGTATAGGTTGTGCATTGAGTCAGAGTGAGAGGTGTTTGTGTCTGTGTGTTCTGGTATAGGCTGAGAATTGAGGCACACTGAGGTGTGTGTGCACATGTGTGTGTGTGTGCTGGTACAGCCTGCACATTGAGTCATATTGAGTTGTTTGTGGGTGTATGTGCAGGTAGAGGCAGCACATTGAGTTACAGTGAGGTGTATGTGTGTGATGTTATACGCTATGCACTGATTCATAGGGAGGTTTGTGTGTGTGTGTGTGCACTTTCTGGTATAGGATTTGCATTGAATCACACTGAGCTGTGTTTTTGAGTGTCAGTATGTGTGCATCTGTCGAGGTATGGGCTGTGGATTGACTCACAGTTTGCTGTATGTGCTTCTCTGTGTGTGTATGTCTGCTAGCATATCATGTGCATTGAGTCACAGGGAGCCGTGTGTGTGTGTGTGTTTCCAGGTATAGAGTGTGCATTCATTCACAGTCAGCCATGTGTGTGTGTGTGAGAGTGCACTGGTATAGGATATGCAGTGAGTCACAGTGAGGGGTGTTTGTTTCATTGTGCGTGTGCTTTCACAGGCTTACCGGCACAGTGAGATGTGGGTATGAGTGTGCCTGTGTGTGTGTGCTGCCATACACTGTGCCTTGAGTCACAGTGAGCTGTGTTGTGTGTTTGGTGCTGGTATGGAATGGGCACTGACTCACAGTGAGCCATGTGTGTGTGCTTGTACAGGCGATTGAATCATCGTGAGACATGTGTGAGTGCATGTTAGTATGTGTGTGTGTTCACATATAGGCTGTGCATTGAATCACAATAAGGTGTGTACGTGTTCGTGTGTGGGCTATTACAGATTGTGCATTGAGTCACAGTGGCATGTGAGTGTGTGCAGGCTGGTATAGACTGTGCATTGTGTCACAGTGAGGGATGTGTGTGTCTGTGTGTTCTCATGTAGGATGACCATCGAGTCACACTTTGGTGTGTGTGTGTGTGTGTGTGTGCTGGTATAGGTTGCATATCGCATCACAGTGATGTGTGTGTTTGTTTCTGTGCAGGTACAGGCTGCACATTGAGTCACAGTGAGGTGTATGTGTGTGTGTGTGTGTGATATCATACGCTGTGCACTGAGTCACAGTGAGCCGTGTGGTTGTGCTGGTATAAACTGAGCATTGGATCACACTGAGGTGTCATGTGTGTGTATGTGCTGGTGTGGATTGTACATTGAGTCACAACGATGTGTGAGTTTTTGTATGTGTGTGTGCTGGTACAGGCTGTGCATTCAGTCACAGGGAGGTGAGTGTGTGTGTGGGTGCACGTGCTGGTATATGCTTTGCATTGAGTCACACTAAGCTGTGTGTGAGTGTTTGTATGTGTGTGTGTGTGTGGAGGTACAGGCTGTGTATTGATTCCCAGTGAGCCATGTGTGTTTCTTTGTGTGTGTAACTCTGCTAGCATACACTGTGCACTAAGTAACAGGGAGCCATGTGTGTGTGTCTATGTATGTTTTGGCATACTGTGAGCATTGAGTCAAACTGAGGTGTGTTCTGTGTGACTGTATGCACTGGCATGGAATGTGCATGGAATCACATAGAGCTGTGCATGTGTGTGTGTGTGTATTTGGTGGTGTAGAGACTGTATTGTGTCGCAGTAAGCTGTGTGTGTATATGTGTGTGTGCTGGTATAGCCTGTGCATTGAGTCACAGTGAACTGTGTGTGTGTGTTTGCTGGGGTAGGCTGTGCTTTGATTCAAGGTGAGCTGTGAGTGTGTGTGCGGTGCTGGTATGGACTGTGCACTGAGTCACAGAGAACCGTGTGTGTGTCTATGTGTGTTTTGGTATAAAGTGAGCATTGAATCACACTGAGTTGTGTGCTGTGTGTTTTTGTGCACTGGTATGGAGTCTGCATGGAATCACAGTGAGCTGTGCGTGTGTGTGTGTGTATTTGGTTGTGTAGAGTCTCTATTGCATCACAATAAGCTGTGTGTTTGTGTGATGGTACAGGATGTGCACTGTGTCATAGAGAGCAGTGTGTGTGTGTCTCTGCTGGTTTAGGCTGTGCATTGACTCACAGTGAGCCTTGTGTGTGTGCAAGTACAGTCTGAGCATTGAGTTACAGTGAGATGTGTTGCATGTGTTTGTGCTGGTAAGAACTGTACATTATGTCAGAATGAGCCGTGCATGTGTGTGTGTGTCTGTGTGTGCGTCTGTGTGCTGGTAGAGGTTGAGCACTGAATCACAGTTAGGTGTGTGTCTGTGAGTGTTCGTATGGGCTTTGCATTGAGTCACTGAGGTGTATGTGTGTGTTTGTGTGTGTGTGTGGTGCTACAGATTTCATTGAATCACAGTGAGCCTTGTGTGTGTCTGTGTGCTGATATAGGCTGTGGATTGAGTCACAGTGAGTTATGTGTGTGTGTGTGCTGCTGTAGACTGCGCATTGAGTCAAAATGAGTTGTTTGTGTGTTACTGTGCTCGTGTAGACTGTGCCTTGAATCACAGTGAGCATGTCTGTGTGTGTGTGCACTAGTATGTGTGGAGCATTTAATCAGTTATTTGTGTTTGTGTGTTTGTGTGCTCGTATGGTCTTTGCATTGAGTAACTGAGGTGTATGTGTGTGTGTGTGTGTGGTGATACAGACTGTGCATTGAGTCACAGTGAGCCGTGTGTGTGTGAATGAGAGTGTGTGTGTTGGTGGGCTTTCATTGATTCCATGGGGTGTGTGTGTCTGTGTTTGTTGTGCTAAAGACTGCATTGAGTCACAGTGAGTCGTGTGTGTGTGTGCTGGTATACGCGATTGATTGAGTCACGGTCAGCCGTGCATGATGTGCATGATGGTATGTGTGTGTGTTCTTCTATAGGCTGTGCATTGAGTCACAGTGAACCCTGTATCTGTGCAGGTGTGTATGTGTGTGTGCTGGTATAGGCTGTGCATTGAGTCCCACTGAGGTGTGTGTGTATGCTTGTGTGTTTTGGTATACATTGTACATTGAGTCAGAGTGCTGTGTGTTTGTGTGAACACTGGTATAGTCTGTGCATTGAGTCACAGTTATGTGTGTGTGTGTCTGCGTGTTCTGGTACAGGCTGACCGTTGTGTCACACAGGGGTGTGTGTGTGCTGGTATAGGTTCCACTTTTTGTCACAGTGAGGTGTGTGTGTGTGTATGTGCAGGTACAGGCTGCACATTGAGTCACAGTGTGGGGTGTGTGTGTGTGTGATGTTATATGCTGTGCACTAGGACACAGTGAGCCGTGTGTGTGTGCTGGTATAATCTGAGCATTGAGTCACAGTGTGGTGTGGTGTGTGTGCCTTTGCTGGTATGGACTGTGCATTGAATCCCAGCCCTGTGTTAGTGTTTGTGTATTTGGTGCTGTAGAGTCTGCATGAGTCACAGTAAGGTGTGTGTGTGTGCTGCTATAGGCCTAGAATTGAGTCACACCTAGGTGAGTGTATGTGTATGTGTATGCTGATATGGGATTTGCATTGAATCACTGAGCGGTGTGTGTGTGTGTATGTGTGTACAGTTATTGGCTGTGCATTGAGTCACAGTGAACCATGTGTGTGTGGCGAGCTGCTATAGTCACAGCACTGAGTCACAGTTAAATGTGTGGGAGTTGTGTGTGTATGTGTGTGTGTGTATTTGCTGGTGTAGACTGTGCATTGAGTCACAGTGAGTAGTGCGGTGTGTTTGTGTCTGTCATGGTATGGACTGTGGTTTAATCCACTTTGACATGAACTAGTGTGCATGTTTGCGTGTGTGTGTGTGTGTGTGTGCTGGCACTGGATGACCATTGAGACACAGTGGGCTGTGTGTGTCTGTGTGTCTGTGTGTGCGCTGATATAGACTCTGTATTCAGTCACTGTGAGCTGTGTGTGTGTGTATATGTGTGCTCGTATAGGCTGTGCATTGAGTCACAGTGTAGTGTTTGTGTGTGTGTGTGCTGGTACAGGAAGCGTTTTCAGTCACAGTCTCGTGTGTGTGTGTGTGAATGTGAGTTTGTGTGCTGGTAATGGCTTTTATTGTGCTGGTATGGGCGTTATTGACTCATGGGTGCGTGTGTGAGTGTGTGGTGATACAGACTGCATTGAGTCACAGTGAACTGTGTGCGTGTGTGCTGGTATAGGCGATTGATTGAGTACCAGTGAGCCATGTGTGAGTGCGTGTTGGGGTGTGTGTGTGTTCTGGTATAGGCTGTGCATTAAGTCACAGTGAGTCCTGCATCTGTGCATGTGTGTGTGTGTGTGCGTGTGTGCTGGTATAGGCTGAGCTTTGAGTCACTCTGAGGTGTGTGTGCATGTGCTTGTAACATTGTGCCTTGATTCACTGTGCCATGTGAGTGTGTGTGCATGCTGGTATAGGTTGTGCATTGAGTCAGAGTGAGAGGTGTTTGTGTCTGTGTGTTCTGGTATAGGCTGAGAATTGAGGCACACTGAGGTGTGTGTGCACATGTGTGTGTGTGTGCTGGTACAGCCTGCACATTGAGTCATATTGAGTTGTTTGTGGGTGTATGTGCAGGTAGAGGCAGCACATTGAGTCACAGTGAGGTGTATGTGTGTGATGTTATACGCTATGCACTGATTCATAGGGAGGTTTGTGTGTGTGTGTGTGCACTTTCTGGTATAGGATTTGCATTGAATCACACTGAGCTGTGTTTTTGAGTGTCAGTATGTGTGCATGTGTCGAGGTATGGGCTGTGGATTGACTCACAGTTTGCTGTATGTGCTTCTCTGTGTGTGTATGTCTGCTAGCATATCATGTGCATTGAGTCACAGGGAGCCGTGTGTGTGTGTGTGTTTCCAGGTATAGAGTGTGCATTCATTCACAGTCAGCCATGTGTGTGTGTGTGAGAGTGCACTGGTATAGGATATGCAGTGAGTCACAGTGAAGGGTGTTTGTTTCATTGTGCGTGTGCTTTCACAGGCTTACCGGCACAGTGAGATGTGGGTATGAGTGTGCCTGTGTGTGTGTGCTGCCATACACTGTGCCTTGAGTCACAGTGAGCTGTGTTGTGTGTTTGGTGCTGGTATGGAATGGGCACTGACTCACAGTGAGCCATGTGTGTGTGCTTGTACAGGCGATTGAATCATCGTGAGACATGTATGAGTGCATGTTAGTATGTGTGTGTGTTCACATATAGGCTGTGCATTGAATCACAATAAGGTGTGTACGTGTTCGTGTGTGGGCTATTACAGATTGTGCATTGAGTCACAGTGTCATGTGAGTGTGTGCAGGCTGGTATAGACTGTGCATTGTGTCACAGTGAGGGATGTGTGTGTCTGTGTGTTCTCATGTAGGATGACCATCGAGTCACACTTTGGTGTGTGTGTGTGTGTGTGTGTGTGTGTGCTGGTATAGGTTGCATATCGCATCACAGTGATGTGTGTGTTTGTTTCTGTGCAGGTACAGGCTGCACATTGAGTCACAGTGAGGTGTATGTGTGTGTGTGTGTGTGATATCATACGCTGTGCACTGAGTCACAGTGAGCCGTGTGGTTGTGCTGGTATAAACTGAGCATTGGATCACACTGAGGTGTCATGTGTGTGTATGTGCTGGTGTGGATTGTACATTGAGTCACAACAATGTGTGAGTTTTTGTATGTGTGTGTGCTGGTACAGGCTGTGCATTCAGTCACAGGGAGGTGAGTGTGTGTGTGGGTGCACGTGCTGGTATATGCTTTGCATTGAGTCACACTAAGCTGTGTGTGAGTGTTTGTATGTGTGTGTGTGTGTGGAGGTACAGGCTGTGTATTGATTCCCAGTGAGCCATGTGTGTTTCTTTGTGTGTGTAACTCTGCTAGCATACACTGTGCACTAAGTAACAGGGAGCCATGTGTGTGTGTCTATGTATGTTTTGGCATACTGTGAGCATTGAGTCAAACTGAGGTGTGTTCTGTGTGACTGTATGCACTGGCATGGAATGTGCATGGAATCACATAGAGCTGTGCATGTGTGTGTGTGTGTATTTGGTGGTGTAGAGACTGTATTGTGTCGCAGTAAGCTGTGTGTGTATATGTGTGTGTGCTGGTATAGCCTGTGCATTGAGTCACAGTGAACTGTGTGTGTGTGTTTGCTGGGGTAGGCTGTGCTTTGATCCAAGGTGAGCTGTGAGTGTGTGTGCGGTGCTGGTATGGACTGTGCACTGAGTCACAGAGAACCGTGTGTGTGTCTATGTGTGTTTTGGTATAAAGTGAGCATTGAATCACACTGAGTTGTGTGCTGTGTGTTTTTGTGCACTGGTATGGAGTCTGCATGGAATCACAGTGAGCTGTGCGTGTGTGTGTGTGTATTTGGTTGTGTAGAGTCTCTATTGCATCACAATAAGCTGTGTGTTTGTGTGATGGTACAGGATGTGCACTGTGTCATAGAGAGCAGTGTGTGTGTGTCTCTGCTGGTTTAGGCTGTGCATTGACTCACAGTGAGCCTTGTGTGTGTGCAAGTACAGTCTGAGCATTGAGTTACAGTGAGATGTGTTGCATGTGTTTGTGCTGGTAAGAACTGTACATTATGTCAGAATGAGCCGTGCATGTGTGTGTGTGTCTGTGTGTGCGTCTGTGTGCTGGTAGAGGTTGAGCACTGAATCACAGTTAGGTGTGTGTCTGTGAGTGTTCGTATGGGCTTTGCATTGAGTCACTGAGGTGTATGTGTGTGTTTGTGTGTGTGTGTGGTGCTACAGATTTCATTGAATCACAGTGAGCCTTGTGTGTGTCTGTGTGCTGATATAGGCTGTGGATTGAGTCACAGTGAGTTATGTGTGTGTGTGTGCTGCTGTAGACTGCGCATTGAGTCAAAATGAGTTGTTTGTGTGTTACTGTGCTCGTGTAGACTGTGCCTTGAATCACAGTGAGCATGTCTGTGTGTGTGTGCACTAGTATGTGTGGAGCATTTAATCAGTTATTTGTGTTTGTGTGTTTGTGTGCTCGTATGGTCTTTGCATTGAGTAACTGAGGTGTATGTGTGTGTGTGTGTGTGGTGATACAGACTGTGCATTGAGTCACAGTGAGCCGTGTGTGTGTGAATGAGAGTGTGTGTGTTGGTGGGCTTTCATTGATTCCATGGGGTGTGTGTGTCTGTGTTTGTTGTGCTAAAGACTGCATTGAGTCACAGTGAGTCGTGTGTGTGTGTGCTGGTATACGCGATTGATTGAGTCACGGTCAGCCGTGCATGATGTGCATGATGGTATGTGTGTGTGTTCTTCTATAGGCTGTGCATTGAGTCACAGTGAACCCTGTATCTGTGCAGGTGTGTATGTGTGTGTGCTGGTATAGGCTGTGCATTGAGTCCCACTGAGGTGTGTGTGTATGCTTGTGTGTTTTGGTATACATTGTACATTGAGTCAGAGTGCTGTGTGTTTGTGTGAACGCTGGTATAGTCTGTGCATTGAGTCACAGTTATGTGTGTGTGTGTCTGCGTGTTCTGGTACAGGCTGACCGTTGTGTCACACAGGGGTGTGTGTGTGCTGGTATAGGTTCCACTTTTTGTCACAGTGAGGTGTGTGTGTGTGTATGTGCAGGTACAGGCTGCACATTGAGTCACAGTGTGGGGTGTGTGTGTGTGTGATGTTATATGCTGTGCACTAGGACACAGTGAGCCGTGTGTGTGTGCTGGTATAATCTGAGCATTGAGTCACAGTGTGGTGTGGTGTGTGTGCCTTTGCTGGTATGGACTGTGCATTGAATCCCAGCCCTGTGTTAGTGTTTGTGTATTTGGTGCTGTAGAGTCTGCATGAGTCACAGTAAGGTGTGTGTGTGTGCTGCTATAGGCCTAGAATTGAGTCACACCTAGGTGAGTGTATGTGTATGTGTATGCTGATATGGGATTTGCATTGAATCACTGAGCGGTGTGTGTGTGTGTATGTGTGTACAGTTATTGGCTGTGCATTGAGTCACAGTGAACCATGTGTGTGTGGCGAGCTGCTATAGTCACAGCACTGAGTCACAGTTAAATGTGTGGGAGTTGTGTGTGTATGTGTGTGTGTGTATTTGCTGGTGTAGACTGTGCATTGAGTCACAGTGAGTAGTGCGGTGTGTTTGTGTCTGTGATGGTATGGACTGTGGTTTAATCCACTTTGACATGAACTATTGTGTGTGTTTGCGTGTGTGTGTGTGTGCTGGCACTGGATGACCATTGAGACACAGTGGGCTGTGTGTGTCTGTGTGTCTGTGTGTGCGCTGATATAGACTCTGTATTCAGTCACTGTGAGCTGTGTGTGTGTGTATATGTGTGCTCGTATAGGCTGTGCATTGAGTCACAGTGTAGTGTTTGTGTGTGTGTGTGCTGGTACAGGAAGCGTTTTCAGTCACAGTCTCGTGTGTGTGTGTGTGAATGTGAGTTTGTGTGCTGGTAATGGCTTTTATTGTGCTGGTATGGGCGTTATTGACTCATGGGTGCGTGTGTGAGTGTGTGGTGATACAGACTGCATTGAGTCACAGTGAACTGTGTGCGTGTGTGCTGGTATAGGCGATTGATTGAGTACCAGTGAGCCATGTGTGAGTGCGTGTTGGGGTGTGTGTGTGTTCTGGTATAGGCTGTGCATTAAGTCACAGTGAGTCCTGCATCTGTGCATGTGTGTGTGTGTGTGTGTGTGTGCTGGTATAGGCTGAGCTTTGAGTCACTCTGAGGTGTGTGTGCATGTGCTTGTAACATTGTGCCTTGATTCACTGTGCCATGTGAGTGTGTGTGCATGCTGGTATAGGTTGTGCATTGAGTCAGAGTGAGAGGTGTTTGTGTCTGTGTGTTCTGGTATAGGCTGAGAATTGAGGCACACTGAGGTGTGTGTGCACATGTGTGTGTGTGTGCTGGTACAGCCTGCGCATTGAGTAATATTGAGTTGTTTATGGGTGTATGTGCAGTTAGAGGCAGCACATTGAGTCACAGTGAGGTGTATGTGTGTGATGTTATACGCTATGCACTGATTCATAGGGAGGTTTGTGTGTGTGTGTGTGCACTTTCTGGTATAGGATTTGCATTGAATCACACTGAGCTGTGTTTTTGAGTGTCAGTATGTGTGCATGTGTCGAGGTATGGGCTGTGGATTGACTCACAGTTTGCTGTATGTGCTTCTCTGTGTGTGTATGTCTGCTAGCATATCCTGTGCACTGAGTCACAGGGAGCCGTGTGTGTGTGTGTGTGTTTGTGTGTTTCCAGGCATAGAGTGTGCATTCATTCACAGTCAGCCATGTGTGTGTGTGTGAGAGTGCACTGGTATAGGATATGCAGTGAGTCACAGTGAGGGGTGTTTGTTTCATTGTGCGTGTGCTTTCACAGGCTTACCGGCACAATGAGATGTGGGTATGAGTGTGCCTGTGTGTGTGTGCTGCCATACACTGTGCCTTGAGTCACAGTGAGCTGTGTTGTGTGTTTGGTGCTGGTATGGAATGGGCACTGACTCACAGTGAGCCATGTGTGTGTGCTTGTACAGGCGATTGAGTCATTGTGAGACATGTGTGAGTGCATGTTAGTATGTGTGTGTGTTCACATATAGGCTGTGCATTGAATCACAATAAGGTGTGTACGTGTTCGTGTGTGGGCTATTACAGATTGTGCATTGAGTCACAGTGGCATGTGAGTGTGTGCAGGCTGGTATAGACTGTGCATTTTGTCACAGTGAGGGATGTGTGTGTCTGTGTGTTCTCATGTAGGATGACCATTGAGTCACACTTTGGTGTGTGTGTGTGCTGGTATAGGTTGCATATCGCATCACAGTGATGTGTGTGTTTGTTTCTGTGCAGGTACAGGCTGCACATTGAGTCACAGTGAGGTGTATGTGTGTGTGTGTGTGTGTGTGATGTCATACGCTGTGCACTGAGTCACAGTGAGCCGTGTTGTTGTGCTGGTATAAACTGAGCATTGGATCACACTGAGGTGTCATGTGTGTGTATGTGCTGGTGTGGATTGTACATTGAGTCACAACCATGTGTGAGTTTTTGTATGTGTGTGTGCTGGTACAGGCTGTGCATTCAGTCACAGGGAGGTGAGTGTGTGTGTGGGTGCACGTGCTGGTATATGCTTTGCATTGAGTCACACTAAGCTGTGTGTGAGTGTTTGTATGTGTGTGTGTGTGTGGAAGTACAGGCTGTGTATTGATTCCCAGTGAGCCATGTGTGTTTCTTTGTGTGTGTAACTCTGCTAGCATACACTGTGCACTAAGTAACAGGGAGCCATGTGTGTGTGTCTATGTATGTTTTGGCATACTGTGAGCATTGAGTCAAACTGAGGTGTGTTCTGTGTGACTGTATGCACTGGCATGGAATGTGCATGGAATCACATAGAGCTGTGCATGTGTGTGTGTGTGTATTTGGTGGTGTAGAGACTGTATTGTGTCGCAGTAAGCTGTGTGTGTATATGTGTGTGTGCTGGTATAGCCTGTGCATTGAGTCACAGTGAACTGTGTGTGTGTGTTTGCTGGGGTAGGCTGTGCTTTGATTCAAGGTGAGCTGTGAGTGTGAGTGCGGTGCTGGTATGGACTGTGCACTGAGTCACAGAGAACCGTGTGTGTGTCTATGTGTGTTTTGGTATAAAGTGAGCATTGAATCACACTGAGTTGTGTGCTGTGTGTTTTTGTGCACTGGTATGGAGTCTGCATGGAATCACAGTGAGCTGTGCGTGTGTGTGTGTGTATTTGGTTGTGTAGAGTCTCTATTGCATCACAATAAGCTGTGTGTGTGTGTGATGGTACAGGATGTGCACTGTGTCATAGAGAGCAGTGTGTGTGTGTCTCTGCTGGTATAGACTGTGCATTGACTCACAGTGAGCCTTGTGTGTGTGCAAGTACAGTCTGAGCATTGAGTTACAGTGAGATGTGTTGCATGTGTTTGTGCTGGTAAGAACTGTACATTATGTCAGAATGAGCCGTGCATGTGTGTGTGTGTCTGTGTGTGCGTCTGTGTGCTGGTAGAGGTTGAGCACTGAATCACAGTTAGGTGTGTGTCTGTGAGTGTTCGTATGGGCTTTGCATTGAGTCACTGAGGTGTATGT
The DNA here is from genome assembly GCF_964374135.1 of Grampus griseus. Lineage (NCBI taxonomy): Eukaryota > Metazoa > Chordata > Mammalia > Artiodactyla > Delphinidae > Grampus > Grampus griseus. The sequence goes on along the minus strand of NC_139016.1, from coordinate 9,528,244 downwards.
GTGTGTTTGTGTGTGTGTGTGGTGCTACAGATTTCATTGAATCACAGTGAGCCTTGTGTGTGTCTGTGTGCTGATATAGGCTGTGGATTGAGTCACAGTGAGTTATGTGTGTGTATGTGCTGCTGTAGACTGCGCACTGAGTCAAAAAGAGTTGTTTGTGTGTTACTGTGCTCGTGTAGACTGTGCCTTGAATCACAGTGAACATGTCTGTGTGTGTGTGCACTAGTATGTGTGGAGCATTTAATCAGTTATTTGTGTTTGTGTGCTCGTATGGTCTTTGCATTGAGTAACTGAGGTGTATGTGTGTGTGTGTGTGGTGATACAGACTGTGCATTGAGTCACAGTGAGCCATGTGTGTGTGTGTATGAGAGTGTGTGTGTTGGTGGGCTTTCATTGATTCCATGGGGTGTGTGTGTCTGTGTTTGTTGTGCTAAAGACTGCATTGAGTCACAGTGAGTCGTGTGTGTGTGTGCTGGTATACGCGATTGATTGAGTCACGGTCAGCCATGTGTGTGTGCATGATGGTATGTGTGTGTGTTCTTCTATAGGCTGTGCATTGAGTCACAGTGAACCCTGTATCTGTGCAGGTGTGTATGTGTGTGTGCTGGTATAGGCTGTGCATTGAGTCCCACTGAAGTGTGTGTGTATGTTTGTGTGTTTTGGTATACATTGTACATTGAGTCAGAGTGCTGTGTGTTTGTGTGCACGCTGGTATAGTCTGTGCATTGAGTCACAGTTATGTGTGTGTGTGTCTGCGTGTTCTGGTATAGGCTGACCGTTGTGTCACACAGGGGTGTGTGTGTGCTGGTATAGGCTCCACTTTTTGTCACAGTGAGGTGTGTGTGTGTGTATGTGCAGGTACAGGCTGCACATTGAGTCACAGTGTGGGGTGTGTGTGTGTGTGATGTTATATGCTGTGCACTAGGACACAGTGAGCCGTGTGTGTGTGCTGGTATAATCTGAGCATTGAGTCACAGTGTGGTGTGGTGTGTGTGCCTTTGCTGGTATGGACTGTGCATTGAATCCCAGCCCTGTGTTAGTGTTTGTGTATTTGGTGCTGTAGAGTCTGCATGAGTCACAGTAAGGTGTGTGTGTGTGCTGCTATAGGCCTAGAATTGAGTCACACCTAGGTGAGTGTATGTGTATGTGTATGCTGATATGGGATTTGCATTGAATCACTGAGCGGTGTGTGTGTGTGTATGTGTGTACAGTTATTGGCTGTGCATTGAGTCACAGTGAACCATGTGTGTGTGGCGAGCTGCTATAGTCACAGCACTGAGTCACAGTTAAATGTGTGGGAGTTGTGTGTGTATGTGTGTGTGTGTATTTGCTGGTGTAGACTGTGCATTGAGTCACAGTGAGTAGTGCGGTGTGTTTGTGTCTGTGATGGTATGGACTGTGGTTTAATCCACTTTGACATGAACTATTGTGTGTGTTTGCGTGTGTGTGTGTGTGCTGGCACTGGATGACCATTGAGACACAGTGGGCTGTGTGTGTCTGTGTGTCTGTGTGTGCGCTGATATAGACTCTGTATTCAGTCACTGTGAGCTGTGTGTGTGTGTATATGTGTGCTCGTATAGGCTGTGCATTGAGTCACAGTGTAGTGTTTGTGTGTGTGTGTGCTGGTACAGGAAGCGTTTTCAGTCACAGTCTCGTGTGTGTGTGTGTGAATGTGAGTTTGTGTGCTGGTAATGGCTTTTATTGTGCTGGTATGGGCGTTATTGACTCATGGGTGCGTGTGTGAGTGTGTGGTGATACAGACTGCATTGAGTCACAGTGAACTGTGTGCGTGTGTGCTGGTATAGGCGATTGATTGAGTACCAGTGAGCCATGTGTGAGTGCGTGTTGGGGTGTGTGTGTGTTCTGGTATAGGCTGTGCATTAAGTCACAGTGAGTCCTGCATCTGTGCATGTGTGTGTGTGTGTGCGTGTGTGCTGGTATAGGCTGAGCTTTGAGTCACTCTGAGGTGTGTGTGCATGTGCTTGTAACATTGTGCCTTGATTCACTGTGCCATGTGAGTGTGTGTGCATGCTGGTATAGGTTGTGCATTGAGTCAGAGTGAGAGGTGTTTGTGTCTGTGTGTTCTGGTATAGGCTGAGAATTGAGGCACACTGAGGTGTGTGTGCACATGTGTGTGTGTGTGCTGGTACAGCCTGCACATTGAGTCATATTGAGTTGTTTGTGGGTGTATGTGCAGGTAGAGGCAGCACATTGAGTTACAGTGAGGTGTATGTGTGTGATGTTATACGCTATGCACTGATTCATAGGGAGGTTTGTGTGTGTGTGTGTGCACTTTCTGGTATAGGATTTGCATTGAATCACACTGAGCTGTGTTTTTGAGTGTCAGTATGTGTGCATGTGTCGAGGTATGGGCTGTGGATTGACTCACAGTTTGCTGTATGTGCTTCTCTGTGTGTGTATGTCTGCTAGCATATCATGTGCATTGAGTCACAGGGAGCCGTGTGTGTGTGTGTGTTTCCAGGTATAGAGTGTGCATTCATTCACAGTCAGCCATGTGTGTGTGTGTGAGAGTGCACTGGTATAGGATATGCAGTGAGTCACAGTGAAGGGTGTTTGTTTCATTGTGCGTGTGCTTTCACAGGCTTACCGGCACAGTGAGATGTGGGTATGAGTGTGCCTGTGTGTGTGTGCTGCCATACACTGTGCCTTGAGTCACAGTGAGCTGTGTTGTGTGTTTGGTGCTGGTATGGAATGGGCACTGACTCACAGTGAGCCATGTGTGTGTGCTTGTACAGGCGATTGAATCATCGTGAGACATGTATGAGTGCATGTTAGTATGTGTGTGTGTTCACATATAGGCTGTGCATTGAATCACAATAAGGTGTGTACGTGTTCGTGTGTGGGCTATTACAGATTGTGCATTGAGTCACAGTGTCATGTGAGTGTGTGCAGGCTGGTATAGACTGTGCATTGTGTCACAGTGAGGGATGTGTGTGTCTGTGTGTTCTCATGTAGGATGACCATCGAGTCACACTTTGGTGTGTGTGTGTGTGTGTGTGTGCTGGTATAGGTTGCATATCGCATCACAGTGATGTGTGTGTTTGTTTCTGTGCAGGTACAGGCTGCACATTGAGTCACAGTGAGGTGTATGTGTGTGTGTGTGTGTGATGTCATACGCTGTGCACTGAGTCACAGTGAGCCGTGTGGTTGTGCTGGTATAAACTGAGCATTGGATCACACTGAGGTGTCATGTGTGTGTATGTGCTGGTGTGGATTGTACATTGAGTCACAACTATGTGTGAGTTTTTGTATGTGTGTGTGCTGGTACAGGCTGTGCATTCAGTCACAGGGAGGTGAGTGTGTGTGTGGGTGCACGTGCTGGTATATGCTTTGCATTGAGTCACACTAAGCTGTGTGTGAGTGTTTGTATGTGTGTGTGTGTGTGGAAGTACAGGCTGTGTATTGATTCCCAGTGAGCCATGTGTGTTTCTTTGTGTGTGTAACTCTGCTAGCATACACTGTGCACTAAGTAACAGGGAGCCATGTGTGTGTGTCTATGTATGTTTTGGCATACTGTGAGCATTGAGTCAAACTGAGGTGTGTTCTGTGTGACTGTATGCACTGGCATGGAATGTGCATGGAATCACATAGAGCTGTGCATGTGTGTGTGTGTGTATTTGGTGGTGTAGAGACTGTATTGTGTCGCAGTAAGCTGTGTGTGTATATGTGTGTGTGCTGGTATAGCCTGTGCATTGAGTCACAGTGAACTGTGTGTGTGTGTTTGCTGGGGTAGGCTGTGCTTTGATTCAAGGTGAGCTGTGAGTGTGTGTGCGGTGCTGGTATGGACTGTGCACTGAGTCACAGAGAACCGTGTGTGTGTCTATGTGTGTTTTGGTATAAAGTGAGCATTGAATCACACTGAGTTGTGTGCTGTGTGTTTTTGTGCACTGGTATGGAGTCTGCATGGAATCACAGTGAGCTGTGCGTGTGTGTGTGTGTATTTGGTTGTGTAGAGTCTCTATTGCATCACAATAAGCTGTGTGTTTGTGTGATGGTACAGGATGTGCACTGTGTCATAGAGAGCAGTGTGTGTGTGTCTCTGCTGGTTTAGGCTGTGCATTGACTCACAGTGAGCCTTGTGTGTGTGCAAGTACAGTCTGAGCATTGAGTTACAGTGAGATGTGTTGCATGTGTTTGTGCTGGTAAGAACTGTACATTATGTCAGAATGAGCCGTGCATGTGTGTGTGTGTCTGTGTGTGCGTCTGTGTGCTGGTAGAGGTTGAGCACTGAATCACAGTCAGGTGTGTGTCTGTGAGTGTTCGTATGGGCTTTGCATTGAGTCACTGAGGTGTATGTGTGTGTTTGTGTGTGTGTGTGGTGCTACAGATTTCATTGAATCACAGTGAGCCTTGTGTGTGTCTGTGTGCTGATATAGGCTGTGGATTGAGTCACAGTGAGTTATGTGTGTGTGTGTGCTGCTGTAGACTGCGCATTGAGTCAAAATGAGTTGTTTGTGTGTTACTGTGCTCGTGTAGACTGTGCCTTGAATCACAGTGAGCATGTCTGTGTGTGTGTGCACTAGTATGTGTGGAGCATTTAATCAGTTATTTGTGTTTGTGTGTTTGTGTGCTCGTATGGTCTTTGCATTGAGTAACTGAGGTGTATGTGTGTGTGTGTGTGTGGTGATACAGACTGTGCATTGAGTCACAGTGAGCCGTGTGTGTGTGTATGAGAGTGTGTGTGTTGGTGGGCTTTCATTGATTCCATGGGGTGTGTGTGTCTGTGTTTGTTGTGCTAAAGACTGCATTGAGTCACAGTGAGTCGTGTGTGTGTGTGCTGGTATACGCGATTGATTGAGTCACGGTCAGCCGTGCATGATGTGCATGATGGTATGTGTGTGTGTTCTTCTATAGGCTGTGCATTGAGTCACAGTGAACCCTGTATCTGTGCAGGTGTGTATGTGTGTGTGCTGGTATAGGCTGTGCATTGAGTCCCACTGAGGTGTGTGTGTGTATGCTTGTGTGTTTTGGTATACATTGTACATTGAGTCAGAGTGCTGTGTGTTTGTGTGAACGCTGGTATAGTCTGTGCATTGAGTCACAGTTATGTGTGTGTGTGTCTGCGTGTTCTGGTACAGGCTGACCGTTGTGTCACACAGGGGTGTGTGTGTGCTGGTATAGGTTCCACTTTTTGTCACAGTGAGGTGTGTGTGTGTGTATGTGCAGGTACAGGCTGCACATTGAGTCACAGTGTGGGGTGTGTGTGTGTGTGATGTTATATGCTGTGCACTAGGACACAGTGAGCCGTGTGTGTGTGCTGGTATAATCTGAGCATTGAGTCACAGTGTGGTGTGGTGTGTGTGCCTTTGCTGGTATGGACTGTGCATTGAATCCCAGCCCTGTGTTAGTGTTTGTGTATTTGGTGCTGTAGAGTCTGCATGAGTCACAGTAAGGTGTGTGTGTGTGCTGCTATAGGCCTAGAATTGAGTCACACCTAGGTGAGTGTATGTGTATGTGTATGCTGATATGGGATTTGCATTGAATCACTGAGCGGTGTGTGTGTGTGTATGTGTGTACAGTTATTGGCTGTGCATTGAGTCACAGTGAACCATGTGTGTGTGGCGAGCTGCTATAGTCACAGCACTGAGTCACAGTTAAGTGTGTGGGAGTTGTGTGTGTATGTGTGTGTGTGTATTTGCTGGTGTAGACTGTGCATTGAGTCACAGTGAGTAGTGCGGTGTGTTTGTGTCTGTGATGGTATGGACTGTGGTTTAATCCACTTTGACATGAACTATTGTGTGTGTTTGCGTGTGTGTGTGTGTGCTGGCACTGGATGACCATTGAGACACAGTGGGCTGTGTGTGTCTGTGTGTCTGTGTGTGCGCTGATATAGACTCTGTATTCAGTCACTGTGAGCTGTGTGTGTGTGTATATGTGTGCTCGTATAGGCTGTGCATTGAGTCACAGTGTAGTGTTTGTGTGTGTGTGTGCTGGTACAGGAAGCGTTTTCAGTCACAGTCTCGTGTGTGTGTGTGTGAATGTGAGTTTGTGTGCTGGTAATGGCTTTTATTGTGCTGGTATGGGCGTTATTGACTCATGGGTGCGTGTGTGAGTGTGTGGTGATACAGACTGCATTGAGTCACAGTGAACTGTGTGCGTGTGTGCTGGTATAGGCGATTGATTGAGTACCAGTGAGCCATGTGTGAGTGCGTGTTGGGGTGTGTGTGTGTTCTGGTATAGGCTGTGCATTAAGTCACAGTGAGTCCTGCATCTGTGCATGTGTGTGTGTGTGTGTGTGTGTGCTGGTATAGGCTGAGCTTTGAGTCACTCTGAGGTGTGTGTGCATGTGCTTGTAACATTGTGCCTTGATTCACTGTGCCATGTGAGTGTGTGTGCATGCTGGTATAGGTTGTGCATTGAGTCAGAGTGAGAGGTGTTTGTGTCTGTGTGTTCTGGTATAGGCTGAGAATTGAGGCACACTGAGGTGTGTGTGCACATGTGTGTGTGTGTGCTAGTACAGCCTGCGCATTGAGTAATATTGAGTTGTTTATGGGTGTATGTGCAGTTAGAGGCAGCACATTGAGTCACAGTGAGGTGTATGTGTGTGATGTTATACGCTATGCACTGATTCATAGGGAGGTTTGTGTGTGTGTGTGTGCACTTTCTGGTATAGGATTTGCATTGAATCACACTGAGCTGTGTTTTTGAGTGTCAGTATGTGTGCATGTGTCGAGGTATGGGCTGTGGATTGACTCACAGTTTGCTGTATGTGCTTCTCTGTGTGTGTATGTCTGCTAGCATATCCTGTGCACTGAGTCACAGGGAGCCGTGTGTGTGTGTGTGTGTTTGTGTGTTTCCAGGCATAGAGTGTGCATTCATTCACAGTCAGCCATGTGTGTGTGTGTGAGAGTGCACTGGTATAGGATATGCAGTGAGTCACAGTGAGGGGTGTTTGTTTCATTGTGCGTGTGCTTTCACAGGCTTACCGGCACAATGAGATGTGGGTATGAGTGTGCCTGTGTGTGTGTGCTGCCATACACTGTGCCTTGAGTCACAGTGAGCTGTGTTGTGTGTTTGGTGCTGGTATGGAATGGGCACTGACTCACAGTGAGCCGTGTGTGTGTGCTTGTACAGGCGATTGAGTCATTGTGAGACATGTGTGAGTGCATGTTAGTATGTGTGTGTGTTCACATATAGGCTGTGCATTGAATCACAATAAGGTGTGTACGTGTTCGTGTGTGGGCTATTACAGATTGTGCATTGAGTCACAGTGGCATGTGAGTGTGTGCAGGCTGGTATAGACTGTGCATTTTGTCACAGTGAGGGATGTGTGTGTCTGTGTGTTCTCATGTAGGATGACCATTGAGTCACACTTTGGTGTGTGTGTGTGTGCTGGTATAGGTTGCATATCGCATCACAGTGATGTGTGTGTTTGTTTCTGTGCAGGTACAGGCTGCACATTGAGTCACAGTGAGGTGTATGTGTGTGTGTGTGTGTGTGATGTCATACGCTGTGCACTGAGTCACAGTGAGCCGTGTTGTTGTGCTGGTATAAACTGAGCATTGGATCACACTGAGGTGTCATGTGTGTGTATGTGCTGGTGTGGATTGTACATTGAGTCACAACCATGTGTGAGTTTTTGTATGTGTGTGTGCTGGTACAGGCTGTGCATTCAGTCACAGGGAGGTGAGTGTGTGTGTGGGTGCACGTGCTGGTATATGCTTTGCATTGAGTCACACTAAGCTGTGTGTGAGTGTTTGTATGTGTGTGTGTGTGTGGAGGTACAGGCTGTGTATTGATTCCCAGTGAGCCATGTGTGTTTCTTTGTGTGTGTAACTCTGCTAGCATACACTGTGCACTAAGTAACAGGGAGCCATGTGTGTGTGTCTATGTATGTTTTGGCATACTGTGAGCATTGAGTCAAACTGAGGTGTGTTCTGTGTGACTGTATGCACTGGCATGGAATGTGCATGGAATCACATAGAGCTGTGCATGTGTGTGTGTGTGTATTTGGTGGTGTAGAGACTGTATTGTGTCGCAGTAAGCTGTGTGTGTATATGTGTGTGTGCTGGTATAGCCTGTGCATTGAGTCACAGTGAACTGTGTGTGTGTGTTTGCTGGGGTAGGCTGTGCTTTGATTCAAGGTGAGCTGTGAGTGTGTGTGCGGTGCTGGTATGGACTGTGCACTGAGTCACAGAGAACCGTGTGTGTGTCTATGTGTGTTTTGGTATAAAGTGAGCATTAAATCACACTGAGTTGTGTGCTGTGTGTTTTTGTGCACTGGTATGGAGTCTGCATGGAATCACAGTGAGCTGTGCGTGTGTGTGTGTGTATTTGGTTGTGTAGAGTCTCTATTGCATCACAATAAGCTGTGTGTTTGTGTGATGGTACAGGATGTGCACTGTGTCATAGAGAGCAGTGTGTGTGTTTCTCTGCTGGTTTAGGCTGTGCATTGACTCACAGTGAGCCTTGTGTGTGTGCAAGTACAGTCTGAGCATTGAGTTACAGTGAGATGTGTTGCATGTGTTTGTGCTGGTAAGAACTGTACATTATGTCAGAATGAGCCGTGCATGTGTGTGTGTGTCTGTGTGTGCGTCTGTGTGCTGGTAGAGGTTGAGCACTGAATCACACTTAGGTGTGTGTCTGTGAGTGTTCATATGGGCTTTGCATTGAGTCACTGAGGTGTATGTGTGTGTTTGTGTGTGTGTGTGGTGCTACAGATTTCATTGAATCACAGTGAGCCTTGTGTGTGTCTGTGTGCTGATATAGGCTGTGGATTGAGTCACAGTGAGTTATGTGTGTGTGTGTGCTGCTGTAGACTGCGCATTGAGTCAAAATGAGTTGTTTGTGTGTTACTGTGCTCGTGTAGACTGTGCCTTGAATCACAGTGAGCATGTCTGTGTGTGTGTGCACTAGTATGTGTGGACCATTTAATCAGTTATTTGTGTTTGTGTGTTTGTGTGCTCGTATGGTCTTTGCATTGAGTAACTGAGGTGTATGTGTGTGTGTGTGTGTGGTGATACAGACTGTGCATTGAGTCACAGTGAGCCGTGTGTGTGTGTATGAGAGTGTGTGTGTTGGTGGGCTTTCATTGATTCCATGGGGTGTGTGTGTCTGTGTTTGTTGTGCTAAAGACTGCATTGAGTCACAGTGAGTCGTGTGTGTGTGTGCTGGTATACGCGATTGATTGAGTCACGGTCAGCCGTGCATGATGTGCATGATGGTATGTGTGTGTGTTCTTCTATAGGCTGTGCATTGAGTCACAGTGAACCCTGTATCTGTGCAGGTGTGTATGTGTGTGTGCTGGTATAGGCTGTGCATTGAGTCCCACTGAGGTGTGTGTGTGTATGCTTGTGTGTTTTGGTATACATTGTACATTGAGTCAGAGTGCTGTGTGTTTGTGTGAACGCTGGTATAGTCTGTGCATTGAGTCACAGTTATGTGTGTGTGTGTCTGCGTGTTCTGGTACAGGCTGACCGTTGTGTCACACAGGGGTGTGTGTGTGCTGGTATAGGTTCCACTTTTTGTCACAGTGAGGTGTGTGTGTGTGTATGTGCAGGTACAGGCTGCACATTGAGTCACAGTGTGGGGTGTGTGTGTGTGTGATGTTATATGCTGTGCACTAGGACACAGTGAGCCGTGTGTGTGTGCTGGTATAATCTGAGCATTGAGTCACAGTGTGGTGTGGTGTGTGTGCCTTTGCTGGTATGGACTGTGCATTGAATCCCAGCCCTGTGTTAGTGTTTGTGTATTTGGTGCTGTAGAGTCTGCATGAGTCACAGTAAGGTGTGTGTGTGTGCTGCTATAGGCCTAGAATTGAGTCACACCTAGGTGAGTGTATGTGTATGTGTATGCTGATATGGGATTTGCATTGAATCACTGAGCGGTGTGTGTGTGTGTATGTGTGTACAGTTATTGGCTGTGCATTGAGTCACAGTGAACCATGTGTGTGTGGCGAGCTGCTATAGTCACAGCACTGAGTCACAGTTAAGTGTGTGGGAGTTGTGTGTGTATGTGTGTGTGTGTATTTGCTGGTGTAGACTGTGCATTGAGTCACAGTGAGTAGTGCGGTGTGTTTGTGTCTGTGATGGTATGGACTGTGGTTTAATCCACTTTGACATGAACTATTGTGTGTGTTTGCGTGTGTGTGTGTGTGCTGGCACTGGATGACCATTGAGACACAGTGGGCTGTGTGTGTCTGTGTGTCTGTGTGTGCGCTGATATAGACTCTGTATTCAGTCACTGTGAGCTGTGTGTGTGTGTATATGTGTGCTCGTATAGGCTGTGCATTGAGTCACAGTGTAGTGTTTGTGTGTGTGTGTGCTGGTACAGGAAGCGTTTTCAGTCACAGTCTCGTGTGTGTGTGTGTGAATGTGAGTTTGTGTGCTGGTAATGGCTTTTATTGTGCTGGTATGGGCGTTATTGACTCATGGGTGCGTGTGTGAGTGTGTGGTGATACAGACTGCATTGAGTCACAGTGAACTGTGTGCGTGTGTGCTGGTATAGGCGATTGATTGAGTACCAGTGAGCCATGTGTGAGTGCGTGTTGGGGTGTGTGTGTGTTCTGGTATAGGCTGTGCATTAAGTCACAGTGAGTCCTGCATCTGTGCATGTGTGTGTGTGTGTGTGTGTGTGCTGGTATAGGCTGAGCTTTGAGTCACTCTGAGGTGTGTGTGCATGTGCTTGTAACATTGTGCCTTGATTCACTGTGCCATGTGAGTGTGTGTGCATGCTGGTATAGGTTGTGCATTGAGTCAGAGTGAGAGGTGTTTGTGTCTGTGTGTTCTGGTATAGGCTGAGAATTGAGGCACACTGAGGTGTGTGTGCACATGTGTGTGTGTGTGCTAGTACAGCCTGCGCATTGAGTAATATTGAGTTGTTTATGGGTGTATGTGCAGTTAGAGGCAGCACATTGAGTCACAGTGAGGTGTATGTGTGTGATGTTATACGCTATGCACTGATTCATAGGGAGGTTTGTGTGTGTGTGTGTGCACTTTCTGGTATAGGATTTGCATTGAATCACACTGAGCTGTGTTTTTGAGTGTCAGTATGTGTGCATGTGTCGAGGTATGGGCTGTGGATTGACTCACAGTTTGCTGTATGTGCTTCTCTGTGTGTGTATGTCTGCTAGCATATCCTGTGCACTGAGTCACAGGGAGCCGTGTGTGTGTGTGTGTGTTTGTGTGTTTCCAGGCATAGAGTGTGCATTCATTCACAGTCAGCCATGTGTGTGTGTGTGAGAGTGCACTGGTATAGGATATGCAGTGAGTCACAGTGAGGGGTGTTTGTTTCATTGTGCGTGTGCTTTCACAGGCTTACCGGCACAATGAGATGTGGGTATGAGTGTGCCTGTGTGTGTGTGCTGCCATACACTGTGCCTTGAGTCACAGTGAGCTGTGTTGTGTGTTTGGTGCTGGTATGGAATGGGCACTGACTCACAGTGAGCCGTGTGTGTGTGCTTGTACAGGCGATTGAGTCATTGTGAGACATGTGTGAGTGCATGTTAGTATGTGTGTGTGTTCACATATAGGCTGTGCATTGAATCACAATAAGGTGTGTACGTGTTCGTGTGTGGGCTATTACAGATTGTGCATTGAGTCACAGTGGCATGTGAGTGTGTGCAGGCTGGTATAGACTGTGCATTTTGTCACAGTGAGGGATGTGTGTGTCTGTGTGTTCTCATGTAGGATGACCATTGAGTCACACTTTGGTGTGTGTGTGTGTGCTGGTATAGGTTGCATATCGCATCACAGTGATGTGTGTGTTTGTTTCTGTGCAGGTACAGGCTGCACATTGAGTCACAGTGAGGTGTATGTGTGTGTGTGTGTGTGTGATGTCATACGCTGTGCACTGAGTCACAGTGAGCCGTGTTGTTGTGCTGGTATAAACTGAGCATTGGATCACACTGAGGTGTCATGTGTGTGTATGTGCTGGTGTGGATTGTACATTGAGTCACAACCATGTGTGAGTTTTTGTATGTGTGTGTGCTGGTACAGGCTGTGCATTCAGTCACAGGGAGGTGAGTGTGTGTGTGGGTGCACGTGCTGGTATATGCTTTGCATTGAGTCACACTAAGCTGTGTGTGAGTGTTTGTATGTGTGTGTGTGTGTGGAGGTACAGGCTGTGTATTGATTCCCAGTGAGCCATGTGTGTTTCTTTGTGTGTGTAACTCTGCTAGCATACACTGTGCACTAAGTAACAGGGAGCCATGTGTGTGTGTCTATGTATGTTTTGGCATACTGTGAGCATTGAGTCAAACTGAGGTGTGTTCTGTGTGACTGTATGCACTGGCATGGAATGTGCATGGAATCACATAGAGCTGTGCATGTGTGTGTGTGTGTATTTGGTGGTGTAGAGACTGTATTGTGTCGCAGTAAGCTGTGTGTGTATATGTGTGTGTGCTGGTATAGCCTGTGCATTGAGTCACAGTGAACTGTGTGTGTGTGTTTGCTGGGGTAGGCTGTGCTTTGATTCAAGGTGAGCTGTGAGTGTGTGTGCGGTGCTGGTATGGACTGTGCACTGAGTCACAGAGAACCGTGTGTGTGTCTATGTGTGTTTTGGTATAAAGTGAGCATTAAATCACACTGAGTTGTGTGCTGTGTGTTTTTGTGCACTGGTATGGAGTCTGCATGGAATCACAGTGAGCTGTGCGTGTGTGTGTGTGTATTTGGTTGTGTAGAGTCTCTATTGCATCACAATAAGCTGTGTGTTTGTGTGATGGTACAGGATGTGCACTGTGTCATAGAGAGCAGTGTGTGTGTTTCTCTGCTGGTTTAGGCTGTGCATTGACTCACAGTGAGCCTTGTGTGTGTGCAAGTACAGTCTGAGCATTGAGTTACAGTGAGATGTGTTGCATGTGTTTGTGCTGGTAAGAACTGTACATTATGTCAGAATGAGCCGTGCATGTGTGTGTGTGTCTGTGTGTGCGTCTGTGTGCTGGTAGAGGTTGAGCACTGAATCACACTTAGGTGTGTGTCTGTGAGTGTTCATATGGGCTTTGCATTGAGTCACTGAGGTGTATGTGTGTGTTTGTGTGTGTGTGTGGTGCTACAGATTTCATTGAATCACAGTGAGCCTTGTGTGTGTCTGTGTGCTGATATAGGCTGTGGATTGAGTCACAGTGAGTTATGTGTGTGTGTGTGCTGCTGTAGACTGCGCATTGAGTCAAAATGAGTTGTTTGTGTGTTACTGTGCTCGTGTAGACTGTGCCTTGAATCACAGTGAGCATGTCTGTGTGTGTGTGCACTAGTATGTGTGGACCATTTAATCAGTTATTTGTGTTTGTGTGTTTGTGTGCTCGTATGGTCTTTGCATTGAGTAACTGAGGTGTATGTGTGTGTGTGTGTGTGGTGATACAGACTGTGCATTGAGTCACAGTGAGCCGTGTGTGTGTGTATGAGAGTGTGTGTGTTGGTGGGCTTTCATTGATTCCATGGGGTGTGTGTGTCTGTGTTTGTTGTGCTAAAGACTGCATTGAGTCACAGTGAGTCGTGTGTGTGTGTGCTGGTATACGCGATTGATTGAGTCACGGTCAGCCGTGCATGATGTGCATGATGGTATGTGTGTGTGTTCTTCTATAGGCTGTGCATTGAGTCACAGTGAACCCTGTATCTGTGCAGGTGTGTATGTGTGTGTGCTGGTATAGGCTGTGCATTGAGTCCCACTGAGGTGTGTGTGTATGCTTGTGTGTTTTGGTATACATTGTACATTGAGTCAGAGTGCTGTGTGTTTGTGTGAACGCTGGTATAGTCTGTGCATTGAGTCACAGTTATGTGTGTGTGTGTCTGCGTGTTCTGGTACAGGCTGACCGTTGTGTCACACAGGGGTGTGTGTTTTGGTATAGGTTCCACTTTTTGTCACAGTGAGGTGTGTGTGTGTGTATGTGCAGGTACAGGCTGCACATTGAGTCACAGTGTGGGGTGTGTGTGTGTGTGATGTTATATGCTGTGCACTAGGACACAGTGAGCCGTGTGTGTGTGCTGGTATAATCTGAGCATTGAGTCACAGTGTGGTGTGGTGTGTGTGCCTTTGCTGGTATGGACTGTGCATTGAATCCCAGCCCTGTGTTAGTGTTTGTGTATTTGGTGCTGTAGAGTCTGCATGAGTCACAGTAAGGTGTGTGTGTGTGCTGCTATAGGCCTAGAATTGAGTCACACCTAGGTGAGTGTATGTGTATGTGTATGCTGATATGGGATTTGCATTGAATCACTGAGCGGTGTGTGTGTGTGTATGTGTGTACAGTTATTGGCTGTGCATTGAGTCACAGTGAACCATGTGTGTGTGGCGAGCTGCTATAGTCACAGCACTGAGTCACAGTTAAATGTGTGGGAGTTGTGTGTGTATGTGTGTGTGTGTATTTGCTGGTGTAGACTGTGCATTGAGTCACAGTGAGTAGTGCGGTGTGTTTGTGTCTGTCATGGTATGGACTGTGGTTTAATCCACTTTGACATGAACTAGTGTGCATGTTTGCGTGTGTGTGTGTGTGTGTGTGTGCTGGCACTGGATGACCATTGAGACACAGTGGGCTGTGTGTGTCTGTGTGTCTGTGTGTGCGCTGATATAGACTCTGTATTCAGTCACTGTGAGCTGTGTGTGTGTGTGTATATGTGTGCTCGTATAGGCTGTGCATTGAGTCACAGTGTAGTGTTTGTGTGTGTGTGTGCTGGTACAGGAAGCGTTTTCAGTCACAGTCTCGTGTGTGTGTGTGTGCATGTGAGTTTGTGTGCTGGTATGGGCTTTATTGTGCTGGTATGGGCATTATTGACTCATGGGTGCGTGTGTGAGTGTGTGGTGATACAGACTGCATTGAGTCACAGTGAGCTGTGTGCGTGTGTGCTGGTATAGGCGATTGATTGAGTACCAGTGAGCCATGTGTGAGTGCGTGTTGGGTTGTGTGTGTGTTCTGATATACGCTGTGCATTAAGTCACAGTGAGGCCTGCATCTGTGCATGTGTGTGTGTGTGTGCGTGTGTGCTGGTATAGGCTGAGCTTTGAGTCACTCTGAGGTGTGTGTGCATGTGCTTGTAACATTGTGCCTTGATTCACTGTGCCATGTGAGTGTGTGTGCATGCTGGTATAGGTTGTGCATTGAGTCAGAGTGAGAGGTGTTTGTGTCTGTGTGTTCTGGTATAGGCTGAGAATTGAGGCACACTGAGGTGTGTGTGCACATGTGTGTGTGTGTGCTGGTACAGCCTGCACATTGAGTCATATTGAGTTGTTTATGTGTGTATGTGCAGTTAGAGGCAGCACATTGAGTCACAGTGAGGTGTATGTGTGTGATGTTATACGCTATGCACTGATTCATAGGGAGGTTTGTGTGTGTGTGTGTGCACTTTCTGGTATAGGATTTGCATTGAATCACACTGAGCTGTGTTTTTGAGTGTCAGTATGTGTGCATGTGTCGAGGTATGGGCTGTGGATTGACTCACAGTTTGCTGTATGTGCTTCTCTGTGTGTGTATGTCTGCTAGCATATCCTGTGCACTGAGTCACAGGGAGCCGTGTGTGTGTGTGTGTTTGTGTGTTTCCAGGTATAGAGTGTGCATTCATTCACAGTCAGCCATGTGTGTGTGTGTGAGAGTGCACTGGTATAGGATATGCAGTGAGTCACAGTGAGGGGTGTTTGTTTCATTGTGCGTGTGCTTTCACAGGCTTACCGGCACAGTGAGATGTGGGTATGAGTGTGCCTGTGTGTGTGTGCTGCCATACACTGTGCCTTGAGTCACAGTGAGCTGTGTTGTGTGTTTGGTGCTGGTATGGAATGGGCACTGACTCACAGTGAGCCATGTGTGTGTGCTTGTACAGGCGATTGAATCATCGTGAGACATGTATGAGTGCATGTTAGTATGTGTGTGTGTTCACATATAGGCTGTGCATTGAATCACAATAAGGTGTGTACGTGTTCGTGTGTGGGCTATTACAGATTGTGCATTGAGTCACAGTGTCATGTGAGTGTGTGCAGGCTGGTATAGACTGTGCATTGTGTCACAGTGAGGGATGTGTGTGTCTGTGTGTTCTCATGTAGGATGACCATCGAGTCACACTTTGGTGTGTGTGTGTGTGTGTGTGTGTGTGCTGGTATAGGTTGCATATCGCATCACAGTGATGTGTGTGTTTGTTTCTGTGCAGGTACAGGCTGCACATTGAGTCACAGTGAGGTGTATGTGTGTGTGTGTGTGTGATGTCATACGCTGTGCACTGAGTCACAGTGAGCCGTGTGGTTGTGCTGGTATAAACTGAGCATTGGATCACACTGAGGTGTCATGTGTGTGTATGTGCTGGTGTGGATTGTACATTGAGTCACAACTATGTGTGAGTTTTTGTATGTGTGTGTGCTGGTACAGGCTGTGCATTCAGTCACAGGGAGGTGAGTGTGTGTGTGGGTGCACGTGCTGGTATATGCTTTGCATTGAGTCACACTAAGCTGTGTGTGAGTGTTTGTATGTGTGTGTGTGTGTGGAGGTACAGGCTGTGTATTGATTCCCAGTGAGCCATGTGTGTTTCTTTGTGTGTGTAACTCTGCTAGCATACACTGTGCACTAAGTAACAGGGAGCCATGTGTGTGTGTCTATGTATGTTTTGGCATACTGTGAGCATTGAGTCAAACTGAGGTGTGTTCTGTGTGACTGTATGCACTGGCATGAAATGTGCATGGAATCACATAGAGCTGTGCATGTGTGTGTGTGTGTATTTGGTGGTGTAGAGACTGTATTGTGTCGCAGTAAGCTGTGTGTGTATATGTGTGTGTGCTGGTATAGCCTGTGCATTGAGTCACAGTGAACTGTGTGTGTGTGTTTGCTGGGGTAGGCTGTGCTTTGATTCAAGGTGAGCTGTGAGTGTGTGTGCGGTGCTGGTATGGACTGTGCACTGAGTCACAGGGAACCGTGTGTGTGTCTATGTGTGTTTTGGTATATAGTGAGCATTGAATCACACTGAGTGGTGTGCTGTGTGTTTTTGTGCACTGGTATGGAGTCTGCATGGCATCACAGTGAGCTGTGCGTGTGTGTGTGTGTATTTGGTTGTGTAGAGTCTTTATTGCATCACAATAAGCTGTGTGTGTGTGTGATGGTACAGGATGTGCACTGTGTCATAGAGAGCAGTGTGTGTGTCTCTGCCTGTATAGGCTGTGCATTGACTCACAGTGAGCCTTGTGTGTGTGCAAGTACAATCTGAGCATTGAGTTACAGTGAGATGTGTTGCATGTGTTTGTGCTGGTAAGAACTGTACATTATGTCAGAATGAGCCGTGCATGTGTGTGTGTGTCTGTGTGTGCGTCTGTGTGCTGGTAGAGGTTGAGCACTGAATCACACTTAGGTGTGTGTCTGTGAGTGTTCGTATGGGCTTTGCATTGAGTCACTGAGGTGTATGTGTGTGTTTGTGTGTGTGTGTGGTGCTACAGATTTCATTGAATCACAGTGAGCCTTGTGTGTGTCTGTGTGCTGATATAGGCTGTGGATTGAGTCACAGTGAGTTATGTGTGTGTGTGTGCTGCTGTAGACTGCGCATTGAGTCAAAATGAGTTGTTTGTGTGTTACTGTGCTCGTGTAGACTGTGCCTTGAATCACAGTGAGCATGTCTGTGTGTGTGTGCACTAGTATGTGTGGAGCATTTAATCAGTTATTTGTGTTTGTGTGTTTGTGTGCTCGTATGGTCTTTGCATTGAGTAACTGAGGTGTATGTGTGTGTGTGTGTGTGGTGATACAGACTGTGCATTGAGTCACAGTGAGCCGTGTGTGTGTGTATGAGAGTGTGTGTGTTGGTGGGCTTTCATTGATTCCATGGGGTGTGTGTGTCTGTGTTTGTTGTGCTAAAGACTGCATTGAGTCACAGTGAGTCGTGTGTGTGTGTGCTGGTATACGCGATTGATTGAGTCACGGTCAGCCGTGCATGATGTGCATGATGGTATGTGTGTGTGTTCTTCTATAGGCTGTGCATTGAGTCACAGTGAACCCTGTATCTGTGCAGGTGTGTATGTGTGTGTGCTGGTATAGGCTGTGCATTGAGTCCCACTGAGGTGTGTGTGTATGCTTGTGTGTTTTGGTATACATTGTACATTGAGTCAGAGTGCTGTGTGTTTGTGTGCACGCTGGTATAGTCTGTGCATTGAGTCACAGTTATGTGTGTGTGTGTCTGCGTGTTCTGGTATAGGCTGACCGTTGTGTCACACAGGGGTGTGTGTGTGCTGGTATAGGCTCCACTTTTTGTCACAGTGAGGTGTGTGTGTGTGTATGTGCAGGTACAGGCTGCACATTGAGTCACAGTGTGGGGTGTGTGTGTGTGTGATGTTATATGCTGTGCACTAGGACACAGTGAGCCGTGTGTGTGTGCTGGTATAATCTGAGCATTGAGTCACAGTGTGGTGTGGTGTGTGTGCCTTTGCTGGTATGGACTGTGCATTGAATCCCAGCCCTGTGTTAGTGTTTGTGTATTTGGTGCTGTAGAGTCTGCATGAGTCACAGTAAGGTGTGTGTGTGTGCTGCTATAGGCCTAGAATTGAGTCACACCTAGGTGAGTGTATGTGTATGTGTATGCTGATATGGGATTTGCATTGAATCACTGAGCGGTGTGTGTGTGTGTATGTGTGTACAGTTATTGGCTGTGCATTGAGTCACAGTGAACCATGTGTGTGTGGCGAGCTGCTATAGTCACAGCACTGAGTCACAGTTAAATGTGTGGGAGTTGTGTGTGTATGTGTGTGTGTGTATTTGCTGGTGTAGACTGTGCATTGAGTCACAGTGAGTAGTGCGGTGTGTTTGTGTCTGTGATGGTATGGACTGTGGTTTAATCCACTTTGACATGAACTATTGTGTGTGTTTGCGTGTGTGTGTGTGTGCTGGCACTGGATGACCATTGAGACACAGTGGGCTGTGTGTGTCTGTGTGTCTGTGTGTGCGCTGATATAGACTCTGTATTCAGTCACTGTGAGCTGTGTGTGTGTGTATATGTGTGCTCGTATAGGCTGTGCATTGAGTCACAGTGTAGTGTTTGTGTGTGTGTGTGCTGGTACAGGAAGCGTTTTCAGTCACAGTCTCGTGTGTGTGTGTGTGAATGTGAGTTTGTGTGCTGGTAATGGCTTTATAGTGCTGGTATGGGCGTTATTGACTCATGGGTGCGTGTGTGAGTGTGTGGTGATACAGACTGCATTGAGTCACAGTGAACTGTGTGCGTGTGTGCTGGTATAGGCGATTGATTGAGTACCAGTGAGCCATGTGTGAGTGCGTGTTGGGGTGTGTGTGTGTTCTGGTATAGGCTGTGCATTAAGTCACAGTGAGTCCTGCATCTGTGCATGTGTGTGTGTGTGTGCGTGTGTGCTGGTATAGGCTGAGCTTTGAGTCACTCTGAGGTGTGTGTGCATGTGCTTGTAACATTGTGCCTTGATTCACTGTGCCATGTGAGTGTGTGTGCATGCTGGTATAGGTTGTGCATTGAGTCAGAGTGAGAGGTGTTTGTGTCTGTGTGTTCTGGTATAGGCTGAGAATTGAGGCACACTGAGGTGTGTGTGCACATGTGTGTGTGTGTGCTGGTACAGCCTGCACATTGAGTCATATTGAGTTGTTTGTGGGTGTATGTGCAGGTAGAGGCAGCACATTGAGTTACAGTGAGGTGTATGTGTGTGATGTTATACGCTATGCACTGATTCATAGGGAGGTTTGTGTGTGTGTGTGTGCACTTTCTGGTATAGGATTTGCATTGAATCACACTGAGCTGTGTTTTTGAGTGTCAGTATGTGTGCATGTGTCGAGGTATGGGCTGTGGATTGACTCACAGTTTGCTGTATGTGCTTCTCTGTGTGTGTATGTCTGCTAGCATATCATGTGCATTGAGTCACAGGGAGCCGTGTGTGTGTGTGTGTTTCCAGGTATAGAGTGTGCATTCATTCACAGTCAGCCATGTGTGTGTGTGTGAGAGTGCACTGGTATAGGATATGCAGTGAGTCACAGTGAGGGGTGTTTGTTTCATTGTGCGTGTGCTTTCACAGGCTTACCGGCACAGTGAGATGTGGGTATGAGTGTGCCTGTGTGTGTGTGCTGCCATACACTGTGCCTTGAGTCACAGTGAGCTGTGTTGTGTGTTTGGTGCTGGTATGGAATGGGCACTGACTCACAGTGAGCCATGTGTGTGTGCTTGTACAGGCGATTGAATCATCGTGAGACATGTGTGAGTGCATGTTAGTATGTGTGTGTGTTCACATATAGGCTGTGCATTGAATCACAATAAGGTGTGTACGTGTTCGTGTGTGGGCTATTACAGATTGTGCATTGAGTCACAGTGGCATGTGAGTGTGTGCAGGCTGGTATAGACTGTGCATTGTGTCACAGTGAGGGATGTGTGTGTCTGTGTGTTCTCATGTAGGATGACCATCGAGTCACACTTTGGTGTGTGTGTGTGTGTGTGTGCTGGTATAGGTTGCATATCGCATCACAGTGATGTGTGTGTTTGTTTCTGTGCAGGTACAGGCTGCACATTGAGTCACAGTGAGGTGTATGTGTGTGTGTGTGTGTGATATCATACGCTGTGCACTGAGTCACAGTGAGCCGTGTGGTTGTGCTGGTATAAACTGAGCATTGGATCACACTGAGGTGTCATGTGTGTGTATGTGCTGGTGTGGATTGTACATTGAGTCACAACGATGTGTGAGTTTTTGTATGTGTGTGTGCTGGTACAGGCTGTGCATTCAGTCACAGGGAGGTGAGTGTGTGTGTGGGTGCACGTGCTGGTATATGCTTTGCATTGAGTCACACTAAGCTGTGTGTGAGTGTTTGTATGTGTGTGTGTGTGTGGAGGTACAGGCTGTGTATTGATTCCCAGTGAGCCATGTGTGTTTCTTTGTGTGTGTAACTCTGCTAGCATACACTGTGCACTAAGTAACAGGGAGCCATGTGTGTGTGTCTATGTATGTTTTGGCATACTGTGAGCATTGAGTCAAACTGAGGTGTGTTCTGTGTGACTGTATGCACTGGCATGGAATGTGCATGGAATCACATAGAGCTGTGCATGTGTGTGTGTGTGTATTTGGTGGTGTAGAGACTGTATTGTGTCGCAGTAAGCTGTGTGTGTATATGTGTGTGTGCTGGTATAGCCTGTGCATTGAGTCACAGTGAACTGTGTGTGTGTGTTTGCTGGGGTAGGCTGTGCTTTGATTCAAGGTGAGCTGTGAGTGTGTGTGCGGTGCTGGTATGGACTGTGCACTGAGTCACAGAGAACCGTGTGTGTGTCTATGTGTGTTTTGGTATAAAGTGAGCATTGAATCACACTGAGTTGTGTGCTGTGTGTTTTTGTGCACTGGTATGGAGTCTGCATGGAATCACAGTGAGCTGTGCGTGTGTGTGTGTGTATTTGGTTGTGTAGAGTCTCTATTGCATCACAATAAGCTGTGTGTTTGTGTGATGGTACAGGATGTGCACTGTGTCATAGAGAGCAGTGTGTGTGTGTCTCTGCTGGTTGAGGCTGTGCATTGACTCACAGTGAGCCTTGTGTGTGTGCAAGTACAGTCTGAGCATTGAGTTACAGTGAGATGTGTTGCATGTGTTTGTGCTGGTAAGAACTGTACATTATGTCAGAATGAGCCGTGCATGTGTGTGTGTGTCTGTGTGTGCGTCTGTGTGCTGGTAGAGGTTGAGCACTGAATCACAGTTAGGTGTGTGTCTGTGAGTGTTCGTATGGGCTTTGCATTGAGTCACTGAGGTGTATGTGTGTGTTTGTGTGTGTGTGTGGTGCTACAGATTTCATTGAATCACAGTGAGCCTTGTGTGTGTCTGTGTGCTGATATAGGCTGTGGATTGAGTCACAGTGAGTTATGTGTGTGTGTGTGCTGCTGTAGACTGCGCATTGAGTCAAAATGAGTTGTTTGTGTGTTACTGTGCTCGTGTAGACTGTGCCTTGAATCACAGTGAGCATGTCTGTGTGTGTGTGCACTAGTATGTGTGGAGCATTTAATCAGTTATTTGTGTTTGTGTGTTTGTGTGCTCGTATGGTCTTTGCATTGAGTAACTGAGGTGTATGTGTGTGTGTGTGTGTGGTGATACAGACTGTGCATTGAGTCACAGTGAGCCGTGTGTGTGTGTATGAGAGTGTGTGTGTTGGTGGGCTTTCATTGATTCCATGGGGTGTGTGTGTCTGTGTTTGTTGTGCTAAAGACTGCATTGAGTCACAGTGAGTCGTGTGTGTGTGTGCTGGTATACGCGATTGATTGAGTCACGGTCAGCCGTGCATGATGTGCATGATGGTATGTGTGTGTGTTCTTCTATAGGCTGTGCATTGAGTCACAGTGAACCCTGTATCTGTGCAGGTGTGTATGTGTGTGTGCTGGTATAGGCTGTGCATTGAGTCCCACTGAGGTGTGTGTGTATGCTTGTGTGTTTTGGTATACATTGTACATTGAGTCAGAGTGCTGTGTGTTTGTGTGAACGCTGGTATAGTCTGTGCATTGAGTCACAGTTATGTGTGTGTGTGTCTGCGTGTTCTGGTACAGGCTGACCGTTGTGTCACACAGGGGTGTGTGTGTGCTGGTATAGGTTCCACTTTTTGTCACAGTGAGGTGTGTGTGTGTGTATGTGCAGGTACAGGCTGCACATTGAGTCACAGTGTGGGGTGTGTGTGTGTGTGATGTTATATGCTGTGCACTAGGACACAGTGAGCCGTGTGTGTGTGCTGGTATAATCTGAGCAATGAGTCACAGTGTGGTGTGGTGTGTGTGCCTTTGCTGGTATGGACTGTGCATTGAATCCCAGCCCTGTGTTAGTGTTTGTGTATTTGGTGCTGTAGAGTCTGCATGAGTCACAGTAAGGTGTGTGTGTGTGCTGCTATAGGCCTAGAATTGAGTCACACCTAGGTGAGTGTATGTGTATGTGTATGCTGATATGGGATTTGCATTGAATCACTGAGCGGTGTGTGTGTGTGTATGTGTGTACAGTTATTGGCTGTGCATTGAGTCACAGTGAACCATGTGTGTGTGGCGAGCTGCTATAGTCACAGCACTGAGTCACAGTTAAGTGTGTGGGAGTTGTGTGTGTATGTGTGTGTGTGTATTTGCTGGTGTAGACTGTGCATTGAGTCACAGTGAGTAGTGCGGTGTGTTTGTGTCTGTGATGGTATGGACTGTGGTTTAATCCACTTTGACATGAACTATTGTGTGTGTTTGCGTGTGTGTGTGTGTGCTGGCACTGGATGACCATTGAGACACAGTGGGCTGTGTGTGTCTGTGTGTCTGTGTGTGCGCTGATATAGACTCTGTATTCAGTCACTGTGAGCTGTGTGTGTGTGTATATGTGTGCTCGTATAGGCTGTGCATTGAGTCACAGTGTAGTGTTTGTGTGTGTGTGTGCTGGTACAGGAAGCGTTTTCAGTCACAGTCTCGTGTGTGTGTGTGTGAATGTGAGTTTGTGTGCTGGTAATGGCTTTTATTGTGCTGGTATGGGCGTTATTGACTCATGGGTGCGTGTGTGAGTGTGTGGTGATACAGACTGCATTGAGTCACAGTGAACTGTGTGCGTGTGTGCTGGTATAGGCGATTGATTG
Organism: Grampus griseus; assembly: GCF_964374135.1. Lineage (NCBI taxonomy): Eukaryota > Metazoa > Chordata > Mammalia > Artiodactyla > Delphinidae > Grampus > Grampus griseus. Next base: position 9,504,767 of record NC_139016.1, on the reverse strand, counting down.
AGTACCAGTGAGCCATGTGTGAGTGCGTGTTGGGGTGTGTGTGTGTTCTGGTATAGGCTGTGCATTAAGTCACAGTGAGGCCTGCATCTGTGCATGTGTGTGTGTGTGTGTGTGTGTGCTGGTATAGGCTGAGCTTTGAGTCACTCTGAGGTGTGTGTGCATGTGCTTGTAACATTGTGCCTTGATTCACTGTGCCATGTGAGTGTGTGTGCATGCTGGTATAGGTTGTGCATTGAGTCAGAGTGAGAGGTGTTTGTGTCTGTGTGTTCTGGTATAGGCTGAGAATTGAGGCACACTGAGGTGTGTGTGCACATGTGTGTGTGTGTGCTGGTACAGCCTGCGCATTGAGTAATATTGAGTTGTTTATGGGTGTATGTGCAGTTAGAGGCAGCACATTGAGTCACAGTGAGGTGTATGTGTGTGATGTTATACGCTATGCACTGATTCATAGGGAGGTTTGTGTGTGTGTGTGTGCACTTTCTGGTATAGGATTTGCATTGAATCACACTGAGCTGTGTTTTTGAGTGTCAGTATGTGTGCATGTGTCGAGGTATGGGCTGTGGATTGACTCACAGTTTGCTGTATGTGCTTCTCTGTGTGTGTATGTCTGCTAGCATATCCTGTGCACTGAGTCACAGGGAGCCGTGTGTGTGTGTGTGTGTTTGTGTGTTTCCAGGCATAGAGTGTGCATTCATTCACAGTCAGCCATGTGTGTGTGTGTGAGAGTGCACTGGTATAGGATATGCAGTGAGTCACAGTGAGGGGTGTTTGTTTCATTGTGCGTGTGCTTTCACAGGCTTACCGGCACAATGAGATGTGGGTATGAGTGTGCCTGTGTGTGTGTGCTGCCATACACTGTGCCTTGAGTCACAGTGAGCTGTGTTGTGTGTTTGGTGCTGGTATGGAATGGGCACTGACTCACAGTGAGCCGTGTGTGTGTGCTTGTACAGGCGATTGAGTCATTGTGAGACATGTGTGAGTGCATGTTAGTATGTGTGTGTGTTCACATATAGGCTGTGCATTGAATCACAATAAGGTGTGTACGTGTTCGTGTGTGGGCTATTACAGATTGTGCATTGAGTCACAGTGGCATGTGAGTGTGTGCAGGCTGGTATAGACTGTGCATTTTGTCACAGTGAGGGATGTGTGTGTCTGTGTGTTCTCATGTAGGATGACCATTGAGTCACACTTTGGTGTGTGTGTGTGTGCTGGTATAGGTTGCATATCGCATCACAGTGATGTGTGTGTTTGTTTCTGTGCAGGTACAGGCTGCACATTGAGTCACAGTGAGGTGTATGTGTGTGTGTGTGTGTGTGTGATGTCATACGCTGTGCACTGAGTCACAGTGAGCCGTGTTGTTGTGCTGGTATAAACTGAGCATTGGATCACACTGAGGTGTCATGTGTGTGTATGTGCTGGTGTGGATTGTACATTGAGTCACAACCATGTGTGAGTTTTTGTATGTGTGTGTGCTGGTACAGGCTGTGCATTCAGTCACAGGGAGGTGAGTGTGTGTGTGGGTGCACGTGCTGGTATATGCTTTGCATTGAGTCACACTAAGCTGTGTGTGAGTGTTTGTATGTGTGTGTGTGTGTGGAGGTACAGGCTGTGTATTGATTCCCAGTGAGCCATGTGTGTTTCTTTGTGTGTGTAACTCTGCTAGCATACACTGTGCACTAAGTAACAGGGAGCCATGTGTGTGTGTCTATGTATGTTTTGGCATACTGTGAGCATTGAGTCAAACTGAGGTGTGTTCTGTGTGACTGTATGCACTGGCATGGAATGTGCATGGAATCACATAGAGCTGTGCATGTGTGTGTGTGTGTATTTGGTGGTGTAGAGACTGTATTGTGTCGCAGTAAGCTGTGTGTGTATATGTGTGTGTGCTGGTATAGCCTGTGCATTGAGTCACAGTGAACTGTGTGTGTGTGTTTGCTGGGGTAGGCTGTGCTTTGATTCAAGGTGAGCTGTGAGTGTGTGTGCGGTGCTGGTATGGACTGTGCACTGAGTCACAGAGAACCGTGTGTGTGTCTATGTGTGTTTTGGTATAAAGTGAGCATTAAATCACACTGAGTTGTGTGCTGTGTGTTTTTGTGCACTGGTATGGAGTCTGCATGGAATCACAGTGAGCTGTGCATGTGTGTGTGTGTATTTGGTTGTGTAGAGTCTCTATTGCATCACAATAAGCTGTGTGTTTGTGTGATGGTACAGGATGTGCACTGTGTCATAGAGAGCAGTGTGTGTGTTTCTCTGCTGGTTTAGGCTGTGCATTGACTCACAGTGAGCCTTGTGTGTGTGCAAGTACAGTCTGAGCATTGAGTTACAGTGAGATGTGTTGCATGTGTTTGTGCTGGTAAGAACTGTACATTATGTCAGAATGAGCCGTGCATGTGTGTGTGTGTCTGTGTGTGCGTCTGTGTGCTGGTAGAGGTTGAGCACTGAATCACACTTAGGTGTGTGTCTGTGAGTGTTCGTATGGGCTTTGCATTGAGTCACTGAGGTGTATGTGTGTGTTTGTGTGTGTGTGTGGTGCTACAGATTTCATTGAATCACAGTGAGCCTTGTGTGTGTCTGTGTGCTGATATAGGCTGTGGATTGAGTCACAGTGAGTTATGTGTGTGTGTGTGCTGCTGTAGACTGCGCATTGAGTCAAAATGAGTTGTTTGTGTGTTACTGTGCTCGTGTAGACTGTGCCTTGAATCACAGTGAGCATGTCTGTGTGTGTGTGCACTAGTATGTGTGGAGCATTTAATCAGTTATTTGTGTTTGTGTGTTTGTGTGCTCGTATGGTCTTTGCATTGAGTAACTGAGGTGTATGTGTGTGTGTGTGTGTGGTGATACAGACTGTGCATTGAGTCACAGTGAGCCGTGTGTGTGTGTATGAGAGTGTGTGTGTTGGTGGGCTTTCATTGATTCCATGGGGTGTGTGTGTCTGTGTTTGTTGTGCTAAAGACTGCATTGAGTCACAGTGAGTCGTGTGTGTGTGTGCTGGTATACGCGATTGATTGAGTCACGGTCAGCCGTGCATGATGTGCATGATGGTATGTGTGTGTGTTCTTCTATAGGCTGTGCATTGAGTCACAGTGAACCTTGTATCTGTGCAGGTGTGTATGTGTGTGTGCTGGTATAGGCTGTGCATTGAGTCCCACTGAGGTGTGTGTGTATGCTTGTGTGTTTTGGTATACATTGTACATTGAGTCAGAGTGCTGTGTGTTTGTGTGAACGCTGGTATAGTCTGTGCATTGAGTCACAGTTATGTGTGTGTGTGTCTGCGTGTTCTGGTACAGGCTGACCGTTGTGTCACACAGGGGTGTGTGTGTGCTGGTATAGGTTCCACTTTTTGTCACAGTGAGGTGTGTGTGTGTGTATGTGCAGGTACAGGCTGCACATTGAGTCACAGTGTGGGGTGTGTGTGTGTGTGATGTTATATGCTGTGCACTAGGACACAGTGAGCCGTGTGTGTGTGCTGGTATAATCTGAGCATTGAGTCACAGTGTGGTGTGGTGTGTGTGCCTTTGCTGGTATGGACTGTGCATTGAATCCCAGCCCTGTGTTAGTGTTTGTGTATTTGGTGCTGTAGAGTCTGCATGAGTCACAGTAAGGTGTGTGTGTGTGCTGCTATAGGCCTAGAATTGAGTCACACCTAGGTGAGTGTATGTGTATGTGTATGCTGATATGGGATTTGCATTGAATCACTGAGCGGTGTGTGTGTGTGTATGTGTGTACAGTTATTGGCTGTGCATTGAGTCACAGTGAACCATGTGTGTGTGGCGAGCTGCTATAGTCACAGCACTGAGTCACAGTTAAATGTGTGGGAGTTGTGTGTGTATGTGTGTGTGTGTATTTGCTGGTGTAGACTGTGCATTGAGTCACAGTGAGTAGTGCGGTGTGTTTGTGTCTGTCATGGTATGGACTGTGGTTTAATCCACTTTGACATGAACTAGTGTGCATGTTTGCGTGTGTGTGTGTGTGTGTGTGTGCTGGCACTGGATGACCATTGAGACACAGTGGGCTGTGTGTGTCTGTGTGTCTGTGTGTGCGCTGATATAGACTCTGTATTCAGTCACTGTGAGCTGTGTGTGTGTGTGTATATGTGTGCTCGTATAGGCTGTGCATTGAGTCACAGTGTAGTGTTTGTGTGTGTGTGTGCTGGTACAGGAAGCGTTTTCAGTCACAGTCTCGTGTGTGTGTGTGTGCATGTGAGTTTGTGTGCTGGTATGGGATTTATTGTGCTGGTATGGGCATTATTGACTCATGGGTGCGTGTGTGAGTGTGTGGTGATACAGACTGCATTGAGTCACAGTGAGCTGTGTGCGGGTGTGCTGGTATAGGCGATTGATTGAGTACCAGTGAGCCATGTGTGAGTGCGTGTTGGGTTGTGTGTGTGTTCTGATATACGCTGTGCATTGAGTCACAGTGAGGCCTGCATCTGTGCATGTGTGTGTGTGTGTGCGTGTGTGCTGGTATAGGCTGAGCTTTGAGTCACTCTGAGGTGTGTGTGCATGTGCTTGTAACATTGTGCCTTGATTCACTGTGCCATGTGAGTGTGTGTGCATGCTGGTATAGGTTGTGCATTGAGTCAGAGTGAGAGGTGTTTGTGTCTGTGTGTTCTGGTATAGGCTGAGAATTGAGGCACACTGAGGTGTGTGTGCACATGTGTGTGTGTGTGCTGGTACAGCCTGCACATTGAGTCATATTGAGTTGTTTGTGGGTATATGTGCAGGTAGAGGCAGCACATTGAGTCACAGTGAGGTGTATGTGTGTGATGTTATACGCTATGCACTGATTCATAGGGAGGTTTGTGTGTGTGTGTGTGCACTTTCTGGTATAGGATTTGCATTGAATCACACTGAGCTGTGTTTTTGAGTGTCAGTATGTGTGCATGTGTCGAGGTATGGGCTGTGGATTGACTCACAGTTTGCTGTATGTGCTTCTCTGTGTGTGTATGTCTGCTAGCATATCCTGTGCACTGAGTCACAGGGAGCCGTGTGTGTGTGTGTGTTTGTGTGTTTCCAGGTATAGAGTGTGCATTCATTCACAGTCAGCCATGTGTGTGTGTGTGAGAGTGCACTGGTATAGGATATGCAGTGAGTCACAGTGAGGGGTGTTTGTTTCATTGTGCGTGTGCTTTCACAGGGTTACCGGCACAGTGAGATGTGGGTATGAGTGTGCCTGTGTGTGTGTGCTGCCATACACTGTGCCTTGAGTCACAGTGAGCTGTGTTGTGTGTTTGGTGCTGGTATGGAATGGGCACTGACTCACAGTGAGCCATGTGTGTGTGCTTGTACAGGCGATTGAATCATCGTGAGACATGTATGAGTGCATGTTAGTATGTGTGTGTGTTCACATATAGGCTGTGCATTGAATCACATAAGGTGTGTACGTGTTCGTGTGTGGGCTATTACAGATTGTGCATTGAGTCACAGTGTCATGTGAGTGTGTGCAGGCTGGTATAGACTGTGCATTGTGTCACAGTGAGGGATGTGTGTGTCTGTGTGTTCTCATGTAGGATGACCATCGAGTCACACTTTGGTGTGTGTGTGTGTGTGTGTGTGTGTGTGCTGGTATAGGTTGCATATCGCATCACAGTGATGTGTGTGTTTGTTTCTGTGCAGGTACAGGCTGCACATTGAGTCACAGTGAGGTGTATGTGTGTGTGTGTGTGTGATGTCATACGCTGTGCACTGAGTCACAGTGAGCCGTGTGGTTGTGCTGGTATAAACTGAGCATTGGATCACACTGAGGTGTCATGTGTGTGTATGTGCTGGTGTGGATTGTACATTGAGTCACAACGATGTGTGAGTTTTTGTATGTGTGTGTGCTGGTACAGGCTGTGCATTCAGTCACAGGGAGGTGAGTGTGTGTGTGGGTGCACGTGCTGGTATATGCTTTGCATTGAGTCACACTAAGCTGTGTGTGAGTGTTTGTATGTGTGTGTGTGTGTGGAAGTACAGGCTGTGTATTGATTCACAGTGAGCCATGTGTGTTTCTTTGTGTGTGTAACTCTGCGAGCATACACTGTGCACTAAGTAACAGGGAGCCATGTGTGTGTGTCTATGTATGTTTTGGCATACTGTGAGCATTGAGTCAAACTGAGGTGTGTTCTGTGTGACTGTATGCACTGGCATGAAATGTGCATGGAATCACATAGAGCTGTGCATGTGTGTGTGTGTGTATTTGGTGGTGTAGAGACTGTATTGTGTCGCAGTAAGCTGTGTGTGTATATGTGTGTGTGCTGGTATAGCCTGTGCATTGACTCACAGTGAACTGTGTGTGTGTGTTTGCTGGGGTAGGCTGTGCTTTGATTCAAGGTGAGCTGTGAGTGTGTGTGCGGTGCTGGTATGGACTGTGCACTGAGTCACAGGGAACCGTGTGTGTGTCTATGTGTGTTTTGGTATAAAGTGAGCATTGAATCACACTGAGTGGTGTGCTGTGTGTTTTTGTGCACTGGTATGGAGTCTGCATGGAATCACAGTGAGCTGTGCATGTGTGTGTGTGTATTTGGTTGTGTAGAGTCTTTATTGCATCACAATGAGCTGTGTGTGTGTGTGATGGTACAGGATGTGCACTGTGTCATAGAGAGCAGTGTGTGTGTGTCTCTGCTGCTATAGGCTGTGCATTGACTCACAGTGAGCCTTGTGTGTGTGCAAGTACAATCTGAGCATTGAGTTACAGTGAGATGTGTTGCATGTGTTTGTGCTGGTAAGAACTGTACATTATGTCAGAATGAGCCGTGCATGTGTGTGTGTGTCTGTGTGTGCGTCTGTGTGCTGGTAGAGGTTGAGCACTGAATCACAGTTAGGTGTGTGTCTGTGAGTGTTCGTATGGGCTTTGCATTGAGTCACTGAGGTGTATGTGTGTGTTTGTGTGTGTGTGTGGTGCTACAGATTTCATTGAATCACAGTGAGCCTTGTGTGTGTCTGTGTGCTGATATAGGCTGTGGATTGAGTCACAGTGAGTTATGTGTGTGTGTGTGCTGCTGTAGACTGCGCATTGAGTCAAAGTGAGTTGTTTGTGTGTTACTGTGCTCGTGTAGACTGTGCCTTGAATCACAGTGAGCATGTCTGTGTGTGTGTGCACTAGTATGTGTGGAGCATTTAATCAGTTATTTGTGTTTGTGTGTTTGTGTGCTCGTATGGTCTTTGCATTGAGTAACTGAGGTGTGTGTGTGTGTGTGGTGATACAGACTGTGCTTTGAGTCACAGTGAGCCGTGTGTGTGTGTATGAGAGTGTGTGTGTTGGTGGGCTTTCATTGATTCCATGGGGTGTGTGTGTCTGTGTTTGTTGTGCTAAAGACTGCATTGAGTCACAGTGAGTCGTGTGTGTGTGTGCTGGTATACGCGATTGATTGAGTCACGGTCAGCCGTGCATGATGTGCATGATGGTATGTGTGTGTGTTCTTCTATAGGCTGTGCATTGAGTCACAGTGAACCCTGTATCTGTGCAGGTGTGTATGTGTGTGTGCTGGTATAGGCTGTGCATTGAGTCCCACTGAGGTGTGTGTGTATGCTTGTGTGTTTTGGTATACATTGTACATTGAGTCAGAGTGCTGTGTGTTTGTGTGCACGCTGGTATAGTCTGTGCATTGAGTCACAGTTATGTGTGTGTGTGTCTGCGTGTTCTGGTATAGGCTGACCGTTGTGTCACACAGGGGTGTGTGTGTGCTGGTATAGGCTCCACTTTTTGTCACAGTGAGGTGTGTGTGTGTGTATATGCAGGTACAGGCTGCACATTGAGTCACAGTGTGGGGTGTGTGTGTGTGTGATGTTATATGCTGTGCATTAGGACACAGTGAGCCATGTGTGTGTGCTGGTATAATCTGAGCATTGAGTCACAGTGTGGTGTGGTGTGTGTGCCTTTGCTGGTATGGACTGTGCATTGAATCCCAGCCCTGTGTTAGTGTTTGTGTATTTGGTGCTGTAGAGTCTGCATGAGTCACAGTAAGGTGTGTGTGTGTGCTGCTATAGGCCTAGAATTGAGTCACACCTAGGTGAGTGTATGTGTATGTGTATGCTGATATGGGATTTGCATTGAATCACTGAGCGGTGTGTGTGTGTGTATGTGTGTACAGTTATTGGCTGTGCATTGAGTCACAGTGAACCATGTGTGTGTGGCGAGCTGCTATAGTCACAGCACTGAGTCACAGTTAAATGTGTGGGAGTTGTGTGTGTATGTGTGTGTGTGTATTTGCTGGTGTAGACTGTGCATTGAGTCACAGTGAGTAGTGTGGTGTGTTTGTGTCTGTGATGGTATGGACTGTGGTTTAATCCACTTTGACATGAACTATTGTGTGTGTTTGCGTGTGTGTGTGTGTGCTGGCACTGGATGACCATTGAGACACAGTGGGCTGTGTGTGTCTGTGTGTCTGTGTGTGCGCTGATATAGACTCTGTATTCAGTCACTGTGAGCTGTGTGTGTGTGTATATGTGTGCTCGTATAGGCTGTGCATTGAGTCACAGTGTAGTGTTTGTGTGTGTGTGTGCTGGTACAGGAAGCGTTTTCAGTCACAGTCTCGTGTGTGTGTGTGTGCATGTGAGTTTGTGTGCTGGTATGGGCTTTATTGTGCTGGTATGGGCATTATTGACTCATGGGTGCGTGTGTGAGTGTGTGGTGATACAGACTGCATTGAGTCACAGTGAGCTGTGTGCGGGTGTGCTGGTATAGGCGATTGATTGAGTACCAGTGAGCCATGTGTGAGTGCGTGTTGGGTTGTGTGTGTGTTCTGATATATGCTGTGCATTGAGTCACAGTGAGGCCTGCATCTGTGCATGTGTGTGTGTGTGTGCGTGTGTGCTGGTATAGGCTGAGCTTTGAGTCACTCTGAGGTGTGTGTGCATGTGCTTGTAACATTGTGCCTTGATTCACTGTGCCATGTGAGTGTGTGTGCATGCTGGTATAGGTTGTGCATTGAGTCAGAGGGAGAGGTGTTTGTGTCTGTGTGTTCTGGTATAGGCTGAGAATTGAGGCACACTGAGGTGTGTGTGCACATGTGTGTGTGTGTGCTGGTACAGCCTGCACATTGAGTCATATTGAGTTGTTTGTGGGTGTATGTGCAGGTAGAGGCAGCACATTGAGTAACAGTGAGGTGTATGTGTGTGATGTTATACGCTATGCACTGATTCATAGGGAGGTTTGTGTGTGTGTGTGTGCACTTTCTGGTATAGGATTTGCATTGAATCACACTGAGCTGTGTTTTTGAGTGTCAGTATGTGTGCATGTGTCGAGGTATGGGCTGTGGATTGACTCACAGTTTGCTGTATGTGCTTCTCTGTGTGTGTATGTCTGCTAGCATATCCTGTGCACTGAGTCACAGGGAGCCGTGTGTGTGTGTGTGTTTGTGTGTTTCCAGGTATAGAGTGTGCATTCATTCACAGTCAGCCATGTGTGTGTGTGTGAGAGTGCACTGGTATAGGATATGCAGTGAGTCACAGTGAGGGGTGTTTGTTTCATTGTGCGTGTGCTTTCACAGGCTTACCGGCACAGTGAGATGTGGGTATGAGTGTGCCTGTGTGTGTGTGCTGCCATACACTGTGCCTTGAGTCACAGTGAGCTGTGTTGTGTGTTTGGTGCTGGTATGGAATGGGCACTGACTCACAGTGAGCCATGTGTGTGTGCTTGTACAGGCGATTGAATCATCGTGAGACATGTATGAGTGCATGTTAGTATGTGTGTGTGTTCACATATAGGCTGTGCATTGAATCACAATAAGGTGTGTACGTGTTCGTGTGTGGGCTATTACAGATTGTGCATTGAGTCACAGTGTCATGTGAGTGTGTGCAGGCTGGTATAGACTGTGCATTGTGTCACAGTGAGGGATGTGTGTGTCTGTGTGTTCTCATGTAGGATGACCATCGAGTCACACTTTGGTGTGTGTGTGTGTGTGTGTGTGTGTGTGTGCTGGTATAGGTTGCATATCGCATCACAGTGATGTGTGTGTTTGTTTCTGTGCAGGTACAGGCTGCACATTGAGTCACAGTGAGGTGTATGTGTGTGTGTGTGTGTGATGTCATACGCTGTGCACTGAGTCACAGTGAGCCGTGTGGTTGTGCTGGTATAAACTGAGCATTGGATCACACTGAGGTGTCATGTGTGTGTATGTGCTGGTGTGGATTGTACATTGAGTCACAACTATGTGTGAGTTTTTGTATGTGTGTGTGCTCATACAGGCTGTGCATTCAGTCACAGGGAGGTGAGTGTGTGTGTGGGTGCACGTGCTGGTATATGCTTTGCATTGAGTCACACTAAGCTGTGTGTGAGTGTTTGTATGTGTGTGTGTGTGTGGAAGTACAGGCTGTGTATTGATTCACAGTGAGCCATGTGTGTTTCTTTGTGTGTGTAACTCTGCGAGCATACACTGTGCACTAAGTAACAGGGAGCCATGTGTGTGTGTCTATGTATGTTTTGGCATACTGTGAGCATTGAGTCAAACTGAGGTGTGTTCTGTGTGACTGTATGCACTGGCATGAAATTTGCATGGAATCACATAGAGCTGTGCATGTGTGTGTGTGTGTATTTGGTGGTGTAGAGACTGTATTTTGTCACAGTAAACTGTGTGTGTATATGTGTGTGTGCTGGTATAGCCTGTGCATTGAGTCACAGTGAACTGTGTGTGTGTGTTTGCTGGGGTAGGCTGTGCTTTGATTCAAGGTGAGCTGTGAGTGTGTGTGCGGTGCTGGTATGGACTGTGCACTGAGTCACAGGGAACCGTGTGTGTGTCTATGTGTGTTTTGGTATAAAGTGAGCATTGAATCACACTGAGTGGTGTGCTGTGTGTTTTTGTGCACTGGTATGGAGTCTGCATGGAATCACAGTGAGCTGTGCGTGTGTGTGTGTGTATTTGGTTGTGTAGAGTCTTTATTGCATCACAATAAGCTGTGTGTGTGTGTGATGGTACAGGATGTGCACTGTGTCATAGAGAGCAGTGTGTGTGTCTCTGCTGGTATAGGCTGTGCATTGACTCACAGTGAGCCTTGTGTGTGTGCAAGTACAATCTGAGCATTGAGTTACAGTGAGATGTGTTGCATGTGTTTGTGCTGGTAAGAACTGTACATTATGTCAGAATGAGCCGTGCATGTGTGTGTGTGTCTGTGTGTGCGTCTGTGTGCTGGTAGAGGTTGAGCACTGAATCACAGTTAGGTGTGTGTCTGTGAGTGTTCGTATGGGCTTTGCATTGAGTCACTGAGGTGTATGTGTGTGTTTGTGTGTGTGTGTGGTGCTACAGATTTCATTGAATCACAGTGAGCCTTGTGTGTGTCTGTGTGCTGATATAGGCTGTGGATTGAGTCACAGTGAGTTATGTGTGTGTGTGTGCTGCTGTAGACTGCGCATTGAGTCAAAATGAGTTGTTTGTGTGTTACTGTGCTCGTGTAGACTGTGCCTTGAATCACAGTGAGCATGTCTGTGTGTGTGTGCACTAGTATGTGTGGAGCATTTAATCAGTTATTTGTGTTTGTGTGTTTGTGTGCTCGTATGGTCTTTGCATTGAGTAACTGAGGTGTGTGTGTGTGTGTGGTGATACAGACTGTGCATTGAGTCACAGTGAGCCGTGTGTGTGTGTATGAGAGTGTGTGTGTTGGTGGGCTTTCATTGATTCCATGGGGTGTGTGTGTCTGTGTTTGTTGTGCTAAAGACTGCATTGAGTCACAGTGAGTCGTGTGTGTGTGTGCTGGTATACGCGATTGATTGAGTCACGGTCAGCCGTGCATGATGTGCATGATGGTATGTGTGTGTGTTCTTCTATAGGCTGTGCATTGAGTCACAGTGAACCCTGTATCTGTGCAGGTGTGTATGTGTGTGTGCTGGTATAGGCTGTGCATTGAGTCCCACTGAGGTGTGTGTGTATGCTTGTGTGTTTTGGTATACATTGTACATTGAGTCAGAGTGCTGTGTGTTTGTGTGCACGCTGGTATAGTCTGTGCATTGAGTCACAGTTATGTGTGTGTGTGTCTGCGTGTTCTGGTATAGGCTGACCGTTGTGTCACACAGGGGTGTGTGTGTGCTGGTATAGGCTCCACTTTTTGTCACAGTGAGGTGTGTGTGTGTGTATGTGCAGGTACAGGCTGCACATTGAGTCACAGTGTGGGGTGTGTGTGTGTGTGATGTTATATGCTGTGCACTAGGACACAGTGAGCCGTGTGTGTGTGCTGGTATAATCTGAGCATTGAGTCACAGTGTGGTGTGGTGTGTGTGCCTTTGCTGGTATGGACTGTGCATTGAATCCCAGCCCTGTGTTAGTGTTTGTGTATTTGGTGCTGTAGAGTCTGCATGAGTCACAGTAAGGTGTGTGTGTGTGCTGCTATAGGCCTAGAATTGAGTCACACCTAGGTGAGTGTATGTGTATGTGTATGCTGATATGGGATTTGCATTGAATCACTGAGCGGTGTGTGTGTGTGTATGTGTGTACAGTTATTGGCTGTGCATTGAGTCACAGTGAACCATGTGTGTGTGGCGAGCTGCTATAGTCACAGCACTGAGTCACAGTTAAATGTGTGGGAGTTGTGTGTGTATGTGTGTGTGTGTATTTGCTGGTGTAGACTGTGCATTGAGTCACAGTGAGTAGTGTGGTGTGTTTGTGTCTGTGATGGTATGGACTGTGGTTTAATCCACTTTGACATGAACTATTGTGTGTGTTTGCGTGTGTGTGTGTGTGCTGGCACTGGATGACCATTGAGACACAGTGGGCTGTGTGTGTCTGTGTGTCTGTGTGTGCGCTGATATAGACTCTGTATTCAGTCACTGTGAGCTGTGTGTGTGTGTATATGTGTGCTCGTATAGGCTGTGCATTGAGTCACAGTGTAGTGTTTGTGTGTGTGTGTGCTGGTACAGGAAGCGTTTTCAGTCACAGTCTCGTGTGTGTGTGTGTGAATGTGAGTTTGTGTGCTGGTAATGGCTTTTATTGTGCTGGTATGGGCGTTATTGACTCATGGGTGCGTGTGTGAGTGTGTGGTGATACAGACTGCATTGAGTCACAGTGAACTGTGTGCGTGTGTGCTGGTATAGGCGATTGATTGAGTACCAGTGAGCCATGTGTGAGTGCGTGTTGGGGTGTGTGTGTGTTCTGGTATAGGCTGTGCATTAAGTCACAGTGAGTCCTGCATCTGTGCATGTGTGTGTGTGTGTGCGTGTGTGCTGGTATAGGCTGAGCTTTGAGTCACTCTGAGGTGTGTGTGCATGTGCTTGTAACATTGTGCCTTGATTCACTGTGCCATGTGAGTGTGTGTGCATGCTGGTATAGGTTGTGCATTGAGTCAGAGTGAGAGGTGTTTGTGTCTGTGTGTTCTGGTATAGGCTGAGAATTGAGGCACACTGAGGTGTGTGTGCACATGTGTGTGTGTGTGCTGGTACAGCCTGCACATTGAGTCATATTGAGTTGTTTGTGGGTGTATGTGCAGGTAGAGGCAGCACATTGAGTTACAGTGAGGTGTATGTGTGTGATGTTATACGCTATGCACTGATTCATAGGGAGGTTTGTGTGTGTGTGTGTGCACTTTCTGGTATAGGATTTGCATTGAATCACACTGAGCTGTGTTTTTGAGTGTCAGTATGTGTGCATGTGTCGAGGTATGGGCTGTGGATTGACTCACAGTTTGCTGTATGTGCTTCTCTGTGTGTGTATGTCTGCTAGCATATCATGTGCATTGAGTCACAGGGAGCCGTGTGTGTGTGTGTGTTTCCAGGTATAGAGTGTGCATTCATTCACAGTCAGCCATGTGTGTGTGTGTGAGAGTGCACTGGTATAGGATATGCAGTGAGTCACAGTGAGGGGTGTTTGTTTCATTGTGCGTGTGCTTTCACAGGCTTACCGGCACAGTGAGATGTGGGTATGAGTGTGCCTGTGTGTGTGTGCTGCCATACACTGTGCCTTGAGTCACAGTGAGCTGTGTTGTGTGTTTGGTGCTGGTATGGAATGGGCACTGACTCACAGTGAGCCATGTGTGTGTGCTTGTACAGGCGATTGAATCATCGTGAGACATGTGTGAGTGCATGTTAGTATGTGTGTGTGTTCACATATAGGCTGTGCATTGAATCACAATAAGGTGTGTACGTGTTCGTGTGTGGGCTATTACAGATTGTGCATTGAGTCACAGTGGCATGTGAGTGTGTGCAGGCTGGTATAGACTGTGCATTGTGTCACAGTGAGGGATGTGTGTGTCTGTGTGTTCTCATGTAGGATGACCATCGAGTCACACTTTGGTGTGTGTGTGTGTGTGTGTGCTGGTATAGGTTGCATATCGCATCACAGTGATGTGTGTGTTTGTTTCTGTGCAGGTACAGGCTGCACATTGAGTCACAGTGAGGTGTATGTGTGTGTGTGTGTGTGATATCATACGCTGTGCACTGAGTCACAGTGAGCCGTGTGGTTGTGCTGGTATAAACTGAGCATTGGATCACACTGAGGTGTCATGTGTGTGTATGTGCTGGTGTGGATTGTACATTGAGTCACAACGATGTGTGAGTTTTTGTATGTGTGTGTGCTGGTACAGGCTGTGCATTCAGTCACAGGGAGGTGAGTGTGTGTGTGGGTGCACGTGCTGGTATATGCTTTGCATTGAGTCACACTAAGCTGTGTGTGAGTGTTTGTATGTGTGTGTGTGTGTGGAGGTACAGGCTGTGTATTGATTCCCAGTGAGCCATGTGTGTTTCTTTGTGTGTGTAACTCTGCTAGCATACACTGTGCACTAAGTAACAGGGAGCCATGTGTGTGTGTCTATGTATGTTTTGGCATACTGTGAGCATTGAGTCAAACTGAGGTGTGTTCTGTGTGACTGTATGCACTGGCATGGAATGTGCATGGAATCACATAGAGCTGTGCATGTGTGTGTGTGTGTATTTGGTGGTGTAGAGACTGTATTGTGTCGCAGTAAGCTGTGTGTGTATATGTGTGTGTGCTGGTATAGCCTGTGCATTGAGTCACAGTGAACTGTGTGTGTGTGTTTGCTGGGGTAGGCTGTGCTTTGATTCAAGGTGAGCTGTGAGTGTGTGTGCGGTGCTGGTATGGACTGTGCACTGAGTCACAGAGAACCGTGTGTGTGTCTATGTGTGTTTTGGTATAAAGTGAGCATTGAATCACACTGAGTTGTGTGCTGTGTGTTTTTGTGCACTGGTATGGAGTCTGCATGGAATCACAGTGAGCTGTGCGTGTGTGTGTGTGTATTTGGTTGTGTAGAGTCTCTATTGCATCACAATAAGCTGTGTGTTTGTGTGATGGTACAGGATGTGCACTGTGTCATAGAGAGCAGTGTGTGTGTGTCTCTGCTGGTTTAGGCTGTGCATTGACTCACAGTGAGCCTTGTGTGTGTGCAAGTACAGTCTGAGCATTGAGTTACAGTGAGATGTGTTGCATGTGTTTGTGCTGGTAAGAACTGTACATTATGTCAGAATGAGCCGTGCATGTGTGTGTGTGTCTGTGTGTGCGTCTGTGTGCTGGTAGAGGTTGAGCACTGAATCACAGTTAGGTGTGTGTCTGTGAGTGTTCGTATGGGCTTTGCATTGAGTCACTGAGGTGTATGTGTGTGTTTGTGTGTGTGTGTGGTGCTACAGATTTCATTGAATCACAGTGAGCCTTGTGTGTGTCTGTGTGCTGATATAGGCTGTGGATTGAGTCACAGTGAGTTATGTGTGTGTGTGTGCTGCTGTAGACTGCGCATTGAGTCAAAATGAGTTGTTTGTGTGTTACTGTGCTCGTGTAGACTGTGCCTTGAATCACAGTGAGCATGTCTGTGTGTGTGTGCACTAGTATGTGTGGAGCATTTAATCAGTTATTTGTGTTTGTGTGTTTGTGTGCTCGTATGGTCTTTGCATTGAGTAACTGAGGTGTATGTGTGTGTGTGTGTGTGGTGATACAGACTGTGCATTGAGTCACAGTGAGCCGTGTGTGTGTGTATGAGAGTGTGTGTGTTGGTGGGCTTTCATTGATTCCATGGGGTGTGTGTGTCTGTGTTTGTTGTGCTAAAGACTGCATTGAGTCACAGTGAGTCGTGTGTGTGTGTGCTGGTATACGCGATTGATTGAGTCACGGTCAGCCGTGCATGATGTGCATGATGGTATGTGTGTGTGTTCTTCTATAGGCTGTGCATTGAGTCACAGTGAACCCTGTATCTGTGCAGGTGTGTATGTGTGTGTGCTGGTATAGGCTGTGCATTGAGTCCCACTGAGGTGTGTGTGTATGCTTGTGTGTTTTGGTATACATTGTACATTGAGTCAGAGTGCTGTGTGTTTGTGTGAACGCTGGTATAGTCTGTGCATTGAGTCACAGTTATGTGTGTGTGTGTCTGCGTGTTCTGGTACAGGCTGACCGTTGTGTCACACAGGGGTGTGTGTGTGCTGGTATAGGCTCCACTTTTTGTCACAGTGAGGTGTGTGTGTGTGTATGTGCAGGTACAGGCTGCACATTGAGTCACAGTGTGGGGTGTGTGTGTGTGTGATGTTATATGCTGTGCACTAGGACACAGTGAGCCGTGTGTGTGTGCTGGTATAATCTGAGCATTGAGTCACAGTGTGGTGTGGTGTGTGTGCCTTTGCTGGTATGGACTGTGCATTGAATCCCAGCCCTGTGTTAGTGTTTGTGTATTTGGTGCTGTAGAGTCTGCATGAGTCACAGTAAGGTGTGTGTGTGTGCTGCTATAGGCCTAGAATTGAGTCACACCTAGGTGAGTGTATGTGTATGTGTATGCTGATATGGGATTTGCATTGAATCACTGAGCGGTGTGTGTGTGTGTATGTGTGTACAGTTATTGGCTGTGCATTGAGTCACAGTGAACCATGTGTGTGTGGCGAGCTGCTATAGTCACAGCACTGAGTCACAGTTAAATGTGTGGGAGTTGTGTGTGTATGTGTGTGTGTGTATTTGCTGGTGTAGACTGTGCATTGAGTCACAGTGAGTAGTGTGGTGTGTTTGTGTCTGTCATGGTATGGACTGTGGTTTAATCCACTTTGACATGAACTAGTGTGCATGTTTGCGTGTGTGTGTGTGTGTGTGTGTGCTGGCACTGGATGACCATTGAGACACAGTGGGCTGTGTGTGTCTGTGTGTCTGTGTGTGCGCTGATATAGACTCTGTATTCAGTCACTGTGAGCTGTGTGTGTGTGTGTATATGTGTGCTCGTATAGGCTGTGCATTGAGTCACAGTGTAGTGTTTGTGTGTGTGTGTGCTGGTACAGGAAGCGTTTTCAGTCACAGTCTCGTGTGTGTGTGTGTGAATGTGAGTTTGTGTGCTGGTAATGGCTTTTATTGTGCTGGTATGGGCGTTATTGACTCATGGGTGCGTGTGTGAGTGTGTGGTGATACAGACTGCATTGAGTCACAGTGAACTGTGTGCGTGTGTGCTGGTATAGGCGATTGATTGAGTACCAGTGAGCCATGTGTGAGTGCGTGTTGGGGTGTGTGTGTGTTCTGGTATAGGCTGTGCATTAAGTCACAGTGAGTCCTGCATCTGTGCATGTGTGTGTGTGTGTGCGTGTGTGCTGGTATAGGCTGAGCTTTGAGTCACTCTGAGGTGTGTGTGCATGTGCTTGTAACATTGTGCCTTGATTCACTGTGCCATGTGAGTGTGTGTGCATGCTGGTATAGGTTGTGCATTGAGTCAGAGGGAGAGGTGTTTGTGTCTGTGTGTTCTGGTATAGGCTGAGAATTGAGGCACACTGAGGTGTGTGTGCACATGTGTGTGTGTGTGCTGGTACAGCCTGCACATTGAGTCATATTGAGTTGTTTGTGGGTGTATGTGCAGGTAGAGGCAGCACATTGAGTCACAGTGAGGTGTATGTGTGTGATGTTATACGCTATGCACTGATTCATAGGGAGGTTTGTGTGTGTGTGTGTGCACTTTCTGGTATAGGATTTGCATTGAATCACACTGAGCTGTGTTTTTGAGTGTCAGTATGTGTGCATGTGTCGAGGTATGGGCTGTGGATTGACTCACAGTTTGCTGTATGTGCTTCTCTGTGTGTGTATGTCTGCTAGCATATCCTGTGCACTGAGTCACAGGGAGCCGTGTGTGTGTGTGTGTGTTTGTGTGTTTCCAGGCATAGAGTGTGCATTCATTCACAGTCAGCCATGTGTGTGTGTGTGAGAGTGCACTGGTATAGGATATGCAGTGAGTCACAGTGAGGGGTGTTTGTTTCATTGTGCGTGTGCTTTCACAGGCTTACCGGCACAATGAGATGTGGGTATGAGTGTGCCTGTGTGTGTGTGCTGCCATACACTGTGCCTTGAGTCACAGTGAGCTGTGTTGTGTGTTTGGTGCTGGTATGGAATGGGCACTGACTCACAGTGAGCCATGTGTGTGTGCTTGTACAGGCGATTGAGTCATTGTGAGACATGTGTGAGTGCATGTTAGTATGTGTGTGTGTTCACATATAGGCTGTGCATTGAATCACAATAAGGTGTGTACGTGTTCGTGTGTGGGCTATTACAGATTGTGCATTGAGTCACAGTGGCATGTGAGTGTGTGCAGGCTGGTATAGACTGTGCATTTTGTCACAGTGAGGGATGTGTGTGTCTGTGTGTTCTCATGTAGGATGACCATTGAGTCACACTTTGGTGTGTGTGTGTGTGCTGGTATAGGTTGCATATCGCATCACAGTGATGTGTGTGTTTGTTTCTGTGCAGGTACAGGCTGCACATTGAGTCACAGTGAGGTGTATGTGTGTGTGTGTGTGTGTGTGATGTCATACGCTGTGCAATGAGTCACAGTGAGCCGTGTTGTTGTGCTGGTATAAACTGAGCATTGGATCACACTGAGGTGTCATGTGTGTGTATGTGCTGGTGTGGATTGTACATTGAGTCACAACCATGTGTGAGTTTTTGTATGTGTGTGTGCTGGTACAGGCTGTGCATTCAGTCACAGGGAGGTGAGTGTGTGTGTGGGTGCACGTGCTGGTATATGCTTTGCATTGAGTCACACTAAGCTGTGTGTGAGTGTTTGTATGTGTGTGTGTGTGTGGAGGTACAGGCTGTGTATTGATTCCCAGTGAGCCATGTGTGTTTCTTTGTGTGTGTAACTCTGCTAGCATACACTGTGCACTAAGTAACAGGGAGCCATGTGTGTGTGTCTATGTATGTTTTGGCATACTGTGAGCATTGAGTCAAACTGAGGTGTGTTCTGTGTGACTGTATGCACTGGCATGGAATGTGCATGGAATCACATAGAGCTGTGCATGTGTGTGTGTGTGTATTTGGTGGTGTAGAGACTGTATTGTGTCGCAGTAAGCTGTGTGTGTATATGTGTGTGTGCTGGTATAGCCTGTGCATTGAGTCACAGTGAACTGTGTGTGTGTGTTTGCTGGGGTAGGCTGTGCTTTGATTCAAGGTGAGCTGTGAGTGTGAGTGCGGTGCTGGTATGGACTGTGCACTGAGTCACAGAGAACCGTGTGTGTGTCTATGTGTGTTTTGGTATAAAGTGAGCATTGAATCACACTGAGTTGTGTGCTGTGTGTTTTTGTGCACTGGTATGGAGTCTGCATGGAATCACAGTGAGCTGTGCGTGTGTGTGTGTGTATTTGGTTGTGTAGAGTCTCTATTGCATCACAATAAGCTGTGTGTGTGTGTGATGGTACAGGATGTGCACTGTGTCATAGAGAGCAGTGTGTGTGTGTCTCTGCTGGTATAGACTGTGCATTGACTCACAGTGAGCCTTGTGTGTGTGCAAGTACAGTCTGAGCATTGAGTTACAGTGAGATGTGTTGCATGTGTTTGTGCTGGTAAGAACTGTACATTATGTCAGAATGAGCCGTGCATGTGTGTGTGTGTCTGTGTGTGCGTCTGTGTGCTGGTAGAGGTTGAGCACTGAATCACAGTTAGGTGTGTGTCTGTGAGTGTTCGTATGGGCTTTGCATTGAGTCACTGAGGTGTATGTGTGTGTTTGTGTGTGTGTGTGGTGCTACAGATTTCATTGAATCACAGTGAGCCTTGTGTGTGTCTGTGTGCTGATATAGGCTGTGGATTGAGTCACAGTGAGTTATGTGTGTGTGTGTGCTGCTGTAGACTGCGCATTGAGTCAAAATGAGTTGTTTGTGTGTTACTGTGCTCGTGTAGACTGTGCCTTGAATCACAGTGAACATGTCTGTGTGTGTGTGCACTAGTATGTGTGGAGCATTTAATCAGTTATTTGTGTTTGTGTGCTCGTATGGTCTTTGCATTGAGTAACTGAGGTGTATGTGTGTGTGTGTGTGGTGATACAGACTGTGCATTGAGTCACAGTGAGCCATGTGTGTGTGTGTATGAGAGTGTGTGTGTTGGTGGGCTTTCATTGATTCCATGGGGTGTGTGTGTCTGTGTTTGTTGTGCTAAAGACTGCATTGAGTCACAGTGAGTCGTGTGTGTGTGTGCTGGTATACGCGATTGATTGAGTCACGGTCAGCCATGTGTGTGTGCATGATGGTATGTGTGTGTGTTCTTCTATAGGCTGTGCATTGAGTCACAGTGAACCCTGTATCTGTGCAAGTGTGTATGTGTGTGTGCTGGTATAGGCTGTGCATTGAGTCCCACTGAGGTGTGTGTGTATGCTTGTGTGTTTTGGTATACATTGTACATTGAGTCAGAGTGCTGTGTGTTTGTGTGCACGCTGGTATAGTCTGTGCATTGAGTCACAGTTATGTGTGTGTGTGTCTGCGTGTTCTGGTATACGCTGACCGTTGTGTCACACAGGGGTGTGTGTGTGCTGGTATAGGCTCCACTTTTTGTCACAGTGAGGTGTGTGTGTGTGTATGTGCAGGTACAGGCTGCACATTGAGTCACAGTGTGGGGTGTGTGTGTGTGTGATGTTATATGCTGTGCATTAGGACACAGTGAGCCGTGTGTGTGTGCTGGTATAATCTGAGCATTGAGTCACAGTGTGGTGTGGTGTGTGTGCCTTTGCTGGTATGGACTGTGCATTGAATCCCAGCCCTGTGTTAGTGTTTGTGTATTTGGTGCTGTAGAGTCTGCATGAGTCACAGTAAGGTGTGTGTGTGTGCTGCTATAGGCCTAGAATTGAGTCACACCTAGGTGAGTGTATGTGTATGTGTATGCTGATATGGGATTTGCATTGAATCACTGAGCGGTGTGTGTGTGTGTATGTGTGTACAGTTATTGGCTGTGCATTGAGTCACAGTGAACCATGTGTGTGTGGCGAGCTGCTATAGTCACAGCACTGAGTCACAGTTAAATGTGTGGGAGTTGTGTGTGTATGTGTGTGTGTGTATTTGCTGGTGTAGACTGTGCATTGAGTCACAGTGAGTAGTGCGGTGTGTTTGTGTCTGTGATGGTATGGACTGTGGTTTAATCCACTTTGACATGAACTATTGTGTGTGTTTGCGTGTGTGTGTGTGTGCTGGCACTGGATGACCATTGAGACACAGTGGGCTGTGTGTGTCTGTGTGTCTGTGTGTGCGCTGATATAGACTCTGTATTCAGTCACTGTGAGCTGTGTGTGTGTGTATATGTGTGCTCGTATAGGCTGTGCATTGAGTCACAGTGTAGTGTTTGTGTGTGTGTGTGCTGGTACAGGAAGCGTTTTCAGTCACAGTCTCGTGTGTGTGTGTGTGAATGTGAGTTTGTGTGCTGGTAATGGCTTTTATTGTGCTGGTATGGGCGTTATTGACTCATGGGTGCGTGTGTGAGTGTGTGGTGATACAGACTGCATTGAGTCACAGTGAACTGTGTGCGTGTGTGCTGGTATAGGCGATTGATTGAGTACCAGTGAGCCATGTGTGAGTGCGTGTTGGGGTGTGTGTGTGTTCTGGTATAGGCTGTGCATTAAGTCACAGTGAGTCCTGCATCTGTGCATGTGTGTGTGTGTGTGCGTGTGTGCTGGTATAGGCTGAGCTTTGAGTCACTCTGAGGTGTGTGTGCATGTGCTTGTAACATTGTGCCTTGATTCACTGTGCCATGTGAGTGTGTGTGCATGCTGGTATAGGTTGTGCATTGAGTCAGAGTGAGAGGTGTTTGTGTCTGTGTGTTCTGGTATAGGCTGAGAATTGAGGCACACTGAGGTGTGTGTGCACATGTGTGTGTGTGTGCTGGTACAGCCTGCACATTGAGTCATATTGAGTTGTTTGTGGGTGTATGTGCAGGTAGAGGCAGCACATTGAGTCACAGTGAGGTGTATGTGTGTGATGTTATACGCTATGCACTGATTCATAGGGAGGTTTGTGTGTGTGTGTGTGCACTTTCTGGTATAGGATTTGCATTGAATCACACTGAGCTGTGTTTTTGAGTGTCAGTATGTGTGCATGTGTCGAGGTATGGGCTGTGGATTGACTCACAGCTTGCTGTATGTGCTTCTCTGTGTGTGTATGTCTGCTAGCATATCCTGTGCACTGAGTCACAGGGAGCCGTGTGTGTGTGTGTGTTTCCAGGTATAGAGTGTGCATTCATTCACAGTCAGCCATGTGTGTGTGTGTGAGAGTGCACTGGTATAGGATATGCAGTGAGTCACAGTGAGGGGTGTTTGTTTCATTGTGCGTGTGCTTTCACAGGCTTACCGGCACAGTGAGATGTGGGTATGAGTGTGCCTGTGTGTGTGTGCTGCCATACACTGTGCCTTGAGTCACAGTGAGCTGTGTTGTGTGTTTGGTGCTGGTATGGAATGGGCACTGACTCACAGTGAGCCATGTGTGTGTGCTTGTACAGGCGATTGAATCATCGTGAGACATGTATGAGTGCATGTTAGTATGTGTGTGTGTTCACATATAGGCTGTGCATTGAATCACAATAAGGTGTGTACGTGTTCGTGTGTGGGCTATTACAGATTGTGCATTGAGTCACAGTGTCATGTGAGTGTGTGCAGGCTGGTATAGACTGTGCATTGTGTCACAGTGAGGGATGTGTGTGTCTGTGTGTTCTCATGTAGGATGACCATCGAGTCACACTTTGGTGTGTGTGTGTGTGTGTGTGTGTGTGTGCTGGTATAGGTTGCACATCGCATCACAGTGATGTGTGTGTTTGTTTCTGTGCAGGTACAGGCTGCACATTGAGTCACAGTGAGGTGTATGTGTGTGTGTGTGTGTGATGTCATACGCTGTGCACTGAGTCACAGTGAGCCGTGTGGTTGTGCTGGTATAAACTGAGCATTGGATCACACTGAGGTGTCATGTGTGTGTATGTGCTGGTGTGGATTGTACATTGAGTCACAACCATGTGTGAGTTTTTGTATGTGTGTGTGCTGGTACAGGCTGTGCATTCAGTCACAGGGAGGTGAGTGTGTGTGTGGGTGCACGTGCTGGTATATGCTTTGCATTGAGTCACACTAAGCTGTGTGTGAGTGTTTGTATGTGTGTGTGTGTGTGTGTGGAGGTACAGGCTGTGTATTGATTCACAGTGAGCCATGTGTGTTTCTTTGTGTGTGTAACTCTGCTAGCATACACTGTGCACTAAGTAACAGGGAGCCATGTGTGTGTGTCTATGTATGTTTTGGCATACTGTGAGCATTGAGTCAAACTGAGGTGTGTTCTGTGTGACTGTATGCACTGACATGAAATGTGCATGGAATCACATAGAGCTGTGCATGTGTGTGTGTGTGTATTTGGTGGTGTAGAGACTGTATTGTGTCGCAGTAAGCTGTGTGTGTATATGTGTGTGTGCTGGTATAGCCTGTGCATTGAGTCACAGTGAACTGTGTGTGTGTGTTTGCTGGGGTAGGCTGTGCTTTGATTCAAGGTGAGCTGTGAGTGTGTGTGCGGTGCTGGTATGGACTGTGCACTGAGTCACAGAGAACCGTGTGTGTGTCTATGTGTGTTTTGGTATAAAGTGAGCATTGAATCACACTGAGTTGTGTGCTGTGTGTTTTTGTGCACTGGTATGGAGTCTGCATGGAATCACAGTGAGCTGTGCGAGTGTGTGTGTGTATTTGGTTGTGTAGAGTCTCTATTGCATCACAATGAGCTGTGTGTGTGTGTGATGGTACAGGATGTGCACTGTGTCATAGAGAGCAGTGTGTGTGTGTCTCTGCTGGTATAGGCTGTGCATTGACTCACAGTGAGCCTTGTGTGTGTGCAAGTACAGACTGAGCATTGAGTTACAGTGAGATGTGTTGCATGTGTTTGTGCTGGTAAGAACTGTACATTATGTCAGAATGAGCCGTGCATGTGTGTGTGTGTCTGTGTGTGCGTCTGTGTGCTGGTAGAGGTTGAGCACTGAATCACAGTTAGGTGTGTGTCTGTGAGTGTTCGTATGGGCTTTGCATTGAGTCACTGAGGTGTATGTGTGTGTTTGTGTGTGTGTGTGGTGCTACAGATTTCATTGAATCACAGTGAGCCTTGTGTGTGTCTGTGTGCTGATATAGGCTGTGGATTGAGTCACAGTGAGTTATGTGTGTGTGTGTGCTGCTGTACACTGTGCATTGAGTCAAAATGAGTTGTTTGTGTGTTACTGTGCTCGTGTAGACTGTGCCTTGAATCACAGTGAGCATGTCTGTGTGTGTGTGCACTAGTATGTGTGGACCATTTAATCAGTTATTTGTGTTTGTGTGTTTGTGTGCTCGTATGGTCTTTGCATTGAGTAACTGAGGTGTATGTGTGTGTGTGTGTGGTGATACAGACTGTGCATTGAGTCACAGTGAGCCGTGTGTGTGTGTATGAGAGTGTGTGTGTTGGTGGGCTTTCATTGATTCCATGGGGTGTGTGTGTCTGTGTTTGTTGTGCTAAAGACTGCATTGAGTCACAGTGAGTCGTGTGTGTGTGTGCTGGTATACGCGATTGATTGAGTTACGGTCAGCCATGTGTGTGTGCATGATGGTATGTGTGTGTGTTCTTCTATAGGCTGTGCATTGAGTCACAGTGAACCCTGTATCTGTGCAGGTGTGTATGTGTGTGTGCTGGTATAGGCTGTGCATTGAGTCCCACTGAGGTGTGTGTGTATGCTTGTGTGTTTTGGTATACATTGTACATTGAGTCAGAGTGCTGTGTGTTTGTGTGCACGCTGGTATAGTCTGTCATTGAGTCACAGTTATGTGTGTGTGTGTCTGCGTGTTCTGGTATAGGCTGACCGTTGTGTCACACAGGGGTGTGTGTGTGCTGGTATAGGCTCCACTTTTTGTCACAGTGAGGTGTGTGTGTGTGTATGTGCAGGTACAGGCTGCACATTGAGTCACAGTGTGGGGTGTGTGTGTGTGTGATGTTATATGCTGTGCACTAGGACACAGTGAGCCGTGTGTGTGTGCTGGTATAATCTGAGCATTGAGTCACAGTGTGGTGTGGTGTGTGTGCCTTTGCTGGTATGGACTGTGCATTGAATCCCAGCCCTGTGTTAGTGTTTGTGTATTTGGTGCTGTAGAGTCTGCATGAGTCACAGTAAGGTGTGTGTGTGTGCTGCTATAGGCCTAGAATTGAGTCACACCTAGGTGAGTGTATGTGTATGTGTATGCTGATATGGGATTTGCATTGAATCACTGAGCGGTGTGTGTGTGTGTATGTGTGTACAGTTATTGGCTGTGCATTGAGTCACAGTGAACCATGTGTGTGTGGCGAGCTGCTATAGTCACAGCACTGAGTCACAGATAAATGTGTGGGAGTTGTGTGTGTATGTGTGTGTGTGTATTTGCTGGTGTAGACTGTGCATTGAGTCACAGTGAGTAGTGCGGTGTGTTTGTGTCTGTCATGGTATGGACTGTGGTTTAATCCACTTTGACATGAACTAGTGTGCGTGTTTGCGTGTGTGTGTGTGTGTGTGTGTGTGCTGGCACTGGATGACCATTGAGACACAGTGGGCTGTGTGTGTCTGTGTGTCTGTGTGTGCGCTGATATAGACTCTGTATTCAGTCACTGTGAGCTGTGTGTGTGTGTGTATATGTGTGCTCGTATAGGCTGTGCATTGAGTCACAGTGTAGTGTTTGTGTGTGTGTGTGCTGGTACAGGAAGCGTTTTCAGTCACAGTCTCGTGTGTGTGTGTGTGCATGTGAGTTTGTGTGCTGGTATGGGCTTTATTGTGCTGGTATGGGCATTATTGACTCATGGGTGCGTGTGTGAGTGTGTGGTGATACAGACTGCATTGAGTCACAGTGAGCTGTGTGCGGGTGTGCTGGTATAGGCGATTGATTGAGTACCAGTGAGCCATGTGTGAGTGCGTGTTGGGTTGTGTGTGTGTTCTGATATACGCTGTGCATTGAGTCACAGTGAGGCCTGCATCTGTGCATGTGTGTGTGTGTGTGCGTGTGTGCTGGTATAGGCTGAGCTTTGAGTCACTCTGAGGTGTGTGTGCATGTGCTTGTAACATTGTGCCTTGATTCACTGTGCCATGTGAGTGTGTGTGCATGCTGGTATAGGTTGTGCATTGAGTCAGAGGGAGAGGTGTTTGTGTCTGTGTGTTCTGGTATAGGCTGAGAATTGAGGCACACTGAGGTGTGTGTGCACATGTGTGTGTGTGTGCTGGTACAGCCTGCACATTGAGTCATATTGAGTTGTTTGTGGGTGTATGTGCAGGTAGAGGCAGCACATTGAGTCACAGTGAGGTGTATGTGTGTGATGTTATACGCTATGCACTGATTCATAGGGAGGTTTGTGTGTGTGTGTGTGCACTTTCTGGTATAGGATTTGCATTGAATCACACTGAGCTGTGTTTTTGAGTGTCAGTATGTGTGCATGTGTCGAGGTATGGGCTGTGGATTGACTCACAGTTTGCTGTATGTGCTTCTCTGTGTGTGTATGTCTGCTAGCATATCCTGTGCACTGAGTCACAGGGAGCCGTGTGTGTGTGTGTGTTTGTGTGTTTCCAGGTATAGAGTGTGCATTCATTCACAGTCAGCCATGTGTGTGTGTGTGAGAGTGCACTGGTATAGGATATGCAGTGAGTCACAGTGAGGGGTGTTTGTTTCATTGTGCGTGTGCTTTCACAGGCTTACCGGCACAGTGAGATGTGGGTATGAGTGTGCCTGTGTGTGTGTGCTGCCATACACTGTGCCTTGAGTCACAGTGAGCTGTGTTGTGTGTTTGGTGCTGGTATGGAATGGGCACTGACTCACAGTGAGCCATGTGTGTGTGCTTGTACAGGCGATTGAATCATCGTGAGACATGTATGAGTGCATGTTAGTATGTGTGTGTGTTCACATATAGGCTGTGCATTGAATCACAATAAGGTGTGTACGTGTTCATGTGTGGGCTATTACAGATTGTGCATTGAGTCACAGTGTCATGTGAGTGTGTGCAGGCTGGTATAGACTGTGCATTGTGTCACAGTGAGGGATGTGTGTGTCTGTGTGTTCTCATGTAGGATGACCATCGAGTCACACTTTGGTGTGTGTGTGTGTGTGTGTGTGTGTGTGTGCTGGTATAGGTTGCATATCGCATCACAGTGATGTGTGTGTTTGTTTCTGTGCAGGTACAGGCTGCACATTGAGTCACAGTGAGGTGTATGTGTGTGTGTGTGTGTGATGTCATACGCTGTGCACTGAGTCACAGTGAGCCGTGTGGTTGTGCTGGTATAAACTGAGCATTGGATCACACTGAGGTGTCGTGTGTGTATGTGCTGGTGTGGATTGTACATTGAGTCACAACTATGTGTGAGTTTTTGTATGTGTGTGTGCTGGTACAGGCTGTGCATTCAGTCACAGGGAGGTGAGTGTGTGTGTGGGTGCACGTGCTGGTATATGCTTTGCATTGAGTCACACTAAGCTGTGTGTGAGTGTTTGTATGTGTGTGTGTGTGTGGAAGTACAGGCTGTGTATTGATTCACAGTGAGCCATGTGTGTTTCTTTGTGTGTGTAACTCTGCTAGCATACACTGTGCACTAAGTAACAGGGAGCCATGTGTGTGTGTCTATGTATGTTTTGGCATACTGTGAGCATTGAGTCAAACTGAGGTGTGTTCTGTGTGACTGTATGCACTGGCATGAAATGTGCATGGAATCACATAGAGCTGTGCATGTGTGTGTGTGTGTATTTGGTGGTGTAGAGACTGTATTGTGTCGCAGTAAGCTGTGTGTGTATATGTGTGTGTGCTGGTATAGCCTGTGCATTGAGTCACAGTGAACTGTGTGTGTGTGTTTGCTGGGGTAGGCTGTGCTTTGATTCAAGGTGAGCTGTGAGTGTGTGTGCGGTGCTGGTATGGACTGTGCACTGAGTCACAGGGAACCGTGTGTGTGTCTATGTGTGTTTTGGTATATAGTGAGCATTGAATCACACTGAGTGGTGTGCTGTGTGTTTTTGTGCACTGGTATGGAGTCTGCATGGAATCACAGTGAGCTGTGCGTGTGTGTGTGTGTATTTGGTTGTGTAGAGTCTTTATTGCATCACAATAAGCTGTGTGTGTGTGATGGTACAGGATGTGCACTGTGTCATAGAGAGCAGTGTGTCTGTCTCTGCTGGTATAGGCTGTGCATTGACTCACAGTGAGCCTTGTGTGTGTGCAAGTACAATCTGAGCATTGAGTTACAGTGAGATGTGTTGCATGTGTTTCTGCTGGTAAGAACTGTACATTATGTCAGAATGAGCCGTGCATGTGTGTGTGTGTCTGTGTGTGCGTCTGTGTGCTGGTAGAGGTTGAGCACTGAATCACAGTTAGGTGTGTGTCTGTGAGTGTTCGTATGGGCTTTGCATTGAGTCACTGAGGTGTATGTGTGTGTTTGTGTGTGTGTGTGGTGCTACAGATTTCATTGAATCACAGTGAGCCTTGTGTGTGTCTGTGTGCTGATATAGGCTGTGGATTGAGTCACAGTGAGTTATGTGTGTGTGTGTGCTGCTGTACACTGCGCATTGAGTCAAAATGAGTTGTTTGTGTGTTACTGTGCTCGTGTAGACTGTGCCTTGAATCACAGTGAGCATGTCTGTGTGTGTGTGCACTAGTATGTGTGGAGCATTTAATCAGTTATTTGTGTTTGTGTGTTTGTGTGCTCGTATGGTCTTTGCATTGAGTAACTGAGGTGTATGTGTGTGTGTGTGTGTGGTGATACAGACTGTGCATTGAGTCACAGTGAGCCGTGTGTGTGTGTATGAGAGTGTGTGTGTTGGTGGGCTTTCATTGATTCCATGGGGTGTGTGTGTCTGTGTTTGTTGTGCTAAAGACTGCATTGAGTCACAGTGAGTCATGTGTGTGTGTGCTGGTATACGCGATTGATTGAGTCACGGTCAGCCGTGCATGATGTGCATGATGGTATGTGTGTGTGTTCTTCTATAGGCTGTGCATTGAGTCACAGTGAACCCTGTATCTGTGCAGGTGTGTATGTGTGTGTGCTGGTATAGGCTGTGCATTGAGTCCCACTGAGGTGTGTGTGTATGCTTGTGTGTTTTGGTATACATTGTACATTGAGTCAGAGTGCTGTGTGTTTGTGTGCACGCTGGTATAGTCTGTGCATTGAGTCACAGTTATGTGTGTGTGTGTCTGCGTGTTCTGGTATAGGCTGACCGTTGTGTCACACAGGGGTGTGTGTGTGCTGGTATAGGCTCCACTTTTTGTCACAGTGAGGTGTGTGTGTGTGTATGTGCAGGTACAGGCTGCACATTGAGTCACAGTGTGGGGTGTGTGTGTGTGTGATGTTATATGCTGTGCATTAGGACACAGTGAGCCGTGTGTGTGTGCTGGTATAATCTGAGCATTGAGTCACAGTGTGGTGTGGTGTGTGTGCCTTTGCTGGTATGGACTGTGCATTGAATCCCAGCCCTGTGTTAGTGTTTGTGTATTTGGTGCTGTAGAGTCTGCATGAGTCACAGTAAGGTGTGTGTGTGTGCTGCTATAGGCCTAGAATTGAGTCACACCTAGGTGAGTGTATGTGTATGTGTATGCTGATATGGGATTTGCATTGAATCACTGAGCGGTGTGTGTGTGTGTATGTGTGTACAGTTATTGGCTGTGCATTGAGTCACAGTGAACCATGTGTGTGTGGCGAGCTGCTATAGTCACAGCACTGAGTCACAGTTAAATGTGTGGGAGTTGTGTGTGTATGTGTGTGTGTGTATTTGCTGGTGTAGACTGTGCATTGAGTCACAGTGAGTAGTGCGGTGTGTTTGTGTCTGTGATGGTATGGACTGTGGTTTAATCCACTTTGACATGAACTATTGTGTGTGTTTGCGTGTGTGTGTGTGTGCTGGCACTGGATGACCATTGAGACACAGTGGGCTGTGTGTGTCTGTGTGTCTGTGTGTGCGCTGATATAGACTCTGTATTCAGTCACTGTGAGCTGTGTGTGTGTGTATATGTGTGCTCGTATAGGCTGTGCATTGAGTCACAGTGTAGTGTTTGTGTGTGTGTGTGCTGGTACAGGAAGCGTTTTCAGTCACAGTCTCGTGTGTGTGTGTGTGAATGTGAGTTTGTGTGCTGGTAATGGCTTTATAGTGCTGGTATGGGCGTTATTGACTCATGGGTGCGTGTGTGAGTGTGTGGTGATACAGACTGCATTGAGTCACAGTGAACTGTGTGCGTGTGTGCTGGTATAGGCGATTGATTGAGTACCAGTGAGCCATGTGTGAGTGCGTGTTGGGGTGTGTGTGTGTTCTGGTATAGGCTGTGCATTAAGTCACAGTGAGTCCTGCATCTGTGCATGTGTGTGTGTGTGTGCGTGTGTGCTGGTATAGGCTGAGCTTTGAGTCACTCTGAGGTGTGTGTGCATGTGCTTGTAACATTGTGCCTTGATTCACTGTGCCATGTGAGTGTGTGTGCATGCTGGTATAGGTTGTGCATTGAGTCAGAGTGAGAGGTGTTTGTGTCTGTGTGTTCTGGTATAGGCTGAGAATTGAGGCACACTGAGGTGTGTGTGCACATGTGTGTGTGTGTGCTGGTACAGCCTGCACATTGAGTCATATTGAGTTGTTTGTGGGTGTATGTGCAGGTAGAGGCAGCACATTGAGTTACAGTGAGGTGTATGTGTGTGATGTTATACGCTATGCACTGATTCATAGGGAGGTTTGTGTGTGTGTGTGTGCACTTTCTGGTATAGGATTTGCATTGAATCACACTGAGCTGTGTTTTTGAGTGTCAGTATGTGTGCATGTGTCGAGGTATGGGCTGTGGATTGACTCACAGTTTGCTGTATGTGCTTCTCTGTGTGTGTATGTCTGCTAGCATATCATGTGCATTGAGTCACAGGGAGCCGTGTGTGTTTGTGTGTTTCCAGGTATAGAGTGTGCATTCATTCACAGTCAGTCATGTGTGTGTGTGTGAGAGTGCACTGGTATAGGATATGCAGTGAGTCACAGTGAGGGGTGTTTGTTTCATTGTGCGTGTGCTTTCACAGGCTTACCGGCACAGTGAGATGTGGGTATGAGTGTGCCTGTGTGTGTGTGCTGCCATACACTGTGCCTTGAGTCACAGTGAGCTGTGTTGTGTGTTTGGTGCTGGTATGGAATGGGCACTGACTCACAGTGAGCCATGTGTGTGTGCTTGTACAGGCGATTGAATCATCGTGAGACATGTGTGAGTGCATGTTAGTATGTGTGTGTGTT
Organism: Grampus griseus; assembly: GCF_964374135.1. NCBI lineage: Eukaryota > Metazoa > Chordata > Mammalia > Artiodactyla > Delphinidae > Grampus > Grampus griseus. The sequence continues at coordinate 9,473,424 of NC_139016.1, read as the reverse complement.
CACATATAGGCTGTGCATTGAATCACAATAAGGTGTGTACGTGTTCGTGTGTGGGCTATTACAGATTGTGCATTGAGTCACAGTGGCATGTGAGTGTGTGCAGGCTGGTATAGACTGTGCATTGTGTCACAGTGAGGGATGTGTGTGTCTGTGTGTTCTCATGTAGGATGACCATCGAGTCACACTTTGGTGTGTGTGTGTGTGTGTGTGTGTGTGTGCTGGTATAGGTTGCATATCGCATCACAGTGATGTGTGTGTTTGTTTCTGTGCAGGTACAGGCTGCACATTGAGTCACAGTGAGGTGTATGTGTGTGTGTGTGTGTGATATCATACGCTGTGCACTGAGTCACAGTGAGCCGTGTGGTTGTGCTGGTATAAACTGAGCATTGGATCACACTGAGGTGTCATGTGTGTGTATGTGCTGGTGTGGATTGTACATTGAGTCACAACGATGTGTGAGTTTTTGTATGTGTGTGTGCTGGTACAGGCTGTGCATTCAGTCACAGGGAGGTGAGTGTGTGTGTGGGTGCACGTGCTGGTATATGCTTTGCATTGAGTCACACTAAGCTGTGTGTGAGTGTTTGTATGTGTGTGTGTGTGTGGAGGTACAGGCTGTGTATTGATTCCCAGTGAGCCATGTGTGTTTCTTTGTGTGTGTAACTCTGCTAGCATACACTGTGCACTAAGTAACAGGGAGCCATGTGTGTGTGTCTATGTATGTTTTGGCATACTGTGAGCATTGAGTCAAACTGAGGTGTGCTCTGTGTGACTGTATGCACTGGCATGGAATGTGCATGGAATCACATAGAGCTGTGCATGTGTGTGTGTGTGTATTTGGTGGTGTAGAGACTGTATTGTGTCGCAGTAAGCTGTGTGTGTATATGTGTGTGTGCTGGTATAGCCTGTGCATTGAGTCACAGTGAACTGTGTGTGTGTGTTTGCTGGGGTAGGCTGTGCTTTGATTCAAGGTGAGCTGTGAGTGTGTGTGCGGTGCTGGTATGGACTGTGCACTGAGTCACAGGGAACCGTGTGTGTGTCTATGTGTGTTTTGGTATAAAGTGAGCATTGAATCACACTGAGTTGTGTGCTGTGTGTTTTTGTGCACTGGTATGGAGTCTGCATGGAATCACAGTGAGCTGTGCGTGTGTGTGTGTGTATTTGGTTGTGTAGAGTCTCTATTGCATCACAATAAGCTGTGTGTTTGTGTGATGGTACAGGATGTGCACTGTGTCATAGAGAGCAGTGTGTGTGTGTCTCTGCTGGTTGAGGCTGTGCATTGACTCACAGTGAGCCTTGTGTGTGTGCAAGTACAGTCTGAGCATTGAGTTACAGTGAGATGTGTTGCATGTGTTTGTGCTGGTAAGAACTGTACATTATGTCAGAATGAGCCGTGCATGTGTGTGTGTGTCTGTGTGTGCGTCTGTGTGCTGGTAGAGGTTGAGCACTGAATCACAGTTAGGTGTGTGTCTGTGAGTGTTCGTATGGGCTTTGCATTGAGTCACTGAGGTGTATGTGTGTGTTTGTGTGTGTGTGTGGTGCTACAGATTTCATTGAATCACAGTGAGCCTTGTGTGTGTCTGTGTGCTGATATAGGCTGTGGATTGAGTCACAGTGAGTTATGTGTGTGTGTGTGCTGCTGTAGACTGCGCATTGAGTCAAAATGAGTTGTTTGTGTGTTACTGTGCTCGTGTAGACTGTGCCTTGAATCACAGTGAGCATGTCTGTGTGTGTGTGCACTAGTATGTGTGGAGCATTTAATCAGTTATTTGTGTTTGTGTGTTTGTGTGCTCGTATGGTCTTTGCATTGAGTAACTGAGGTGTATGTGTGTGTGTGTGTGTGGTGATACAGACTGTGCATTGAGTCACAGTGAGCCGTGTGTGTGTGTATGAGAGTGTGTGTGTTGGTGGGCTTTCATTGATTCCATGGGGTGTGTGTGTCTGTGTTTGTTGTGCTAAAGACTGCATTGAGTCACAGTGAGTCGTGTGTGTGTGTGCTGGTATACGCGATTGATTGAGTCACGGTCAGCCGTGCATGATGTGCATGATGGTATGTGTGTGTGTTCTTCTATAGGCTGTGCATTGAGTCACAGTGAACCCTGTATCTGTGCAGGTGTGTATGTGTGTGTGCTGGTATAGGCTGTGCATTGAGTCCCACTGAGGTGTGTGTGTATGCTTGTGTGTTTTGGTATACATTGTACATTGAGTCAGAGTGCTGTGTGTTTGTGTGAACGCTGGTATAGTCTGTGCATTGAGTCACAGTTATGTGTGTGTGTGTCTGCGTGTTCTGGTACAGGCTGACCGTTGTGTCACACAGGGGTGTGTGTGTGTTGGTATAGGTTCCACTTTTTGTCACAGTGAGGTGTGTGTGTGTGTATGTGCAGGTACAGGCTGCACATTGAGTCACAGTGTGGGGTGTGTGTGTGTGTGATGTTATATGCTGTGCACTAGGACACAGTGAGCCGTGTGTGTGTGCTGGTATAATCTGAGCATTGAGTCACAGTGTGGTGTGGTGTGTGTGCCTTTGCTGGTATGGACTGTGCATTGAATCCCAGCCCTGTGTTAGTGTTTGTGTATTTGGTGCTGTAGAGTCTGCATGAGTCACAGTAAGGTGTGTGTGTGTGCTGCTATAGGCCTAGAATTGAGTCACACCTAGGTGAGTGTATGTGTATGTGTATGCTGATATGGGATTTGCATTGAATCACTGAGCGGTGTGTGTGTGTGTATGTGTGTACAGTTATTGGCTGTGCATTGAGTCACAGTGAACCATGTGTGTGTGGCGAGCTGCTATAGTCACAGCACTGAGTCACAGTTAAATGTGTGGGAGTTGTGTGTGTATGTGTGTGTGTGTATTTGCTGGTGTAGACTGTGCATTGAGTCACAGTGAGTAGTGCGGTGTGTTTGTGTCTGTGATGGTATGGACTGTGGTTTAATCCACTTTGACATGAACTATTGTGTGTGTTTGCGTGTGTGTGTGTGTGCTGGCACTGGATGACCATTGAGACACAGTGGGCTGTGTGTGTCTGTGTGTCTGTGTGTGCGCTGATATAGACTCTGTATTCAGTCACTGTGAGCTGTGTGTGTGTGTATATGTGTGCTCGTATAGGCTGTGCATTGAGTCACAGTGTAGTGTTTGTGTGTGTGTGTGCTGGTACAGGAAGCGTTTTCAGTCACAGTCTCGTGTGTGTGTGTGTGCATGTGAGTTTGTGTGCTGGTAATGGCTTTTATTGTGCTGGTATGGGCGTTATTGACTCATGGGTGCGTGTGTGAGTGTGTGGTGATACAGACTGCATTGAGTCACAGGGAACTGTGTGCATGTGTGCTGGTATAGGCGATTGATTGAGTACCAGTGAGCCATGTGTGAGTGCGTGTTGGGGTGTGTGTGTGTTCTGGTATAGGCTGTGCATTAAGTCACAGTGAGTCCTGCATCTGTGCATGTGTGTGTGTGTGTGCGTGTGTGCTGGTATAGGCTGAGCTTTGAGTCACTCTGAGGTGTGTGTGCATGTGCTTGTAACATTGTGCCTTGATTCACTGTGCCATGTGAGTGTGTGTGCATGCTGGTATAGGTTGTGCATTGAGTCAGAGTGAGAGGTGTTTGTGTCTGTGTGTTCTGGTATAGGCTGAGAATTGAGGCACACTGAGGTGTGTGTGCACATGTGTGTGTGTGTGCTGGTACAGCCTGCGCATTGAGTCATATTGAGTTGTTTATGGGTGTATGTGCAGTTAGAGGCAGCACATTGAGTCACAGTGAGGTGTATGTGTGTGATGTTATACGCTATGCACTGATTCATAGGGAGGTTTGTGTGTGTGTGTGTGCACTTTCTGGTATAGGATTTGCATTGAATCACACTGAGCTGTGTTTTTGAGTGTCAGTATGTGTGCATGTGTCGAGGTATGGGCTGTGGATTGACTCACAGTTTGCTGTATGTACTTCTCTGTGTGTGTATCTCTGCTAGCATATCCTGTGCACTGAGTCACAGGGAGCCGTGTGTGTGTGTGTGTGTTTGTGTGTTTCCAGGCATAGAGTGTGCATTCATTCACAGTCAGCCATGTGTGTGTGTGTGAGAGTGCACTGGTATAGGATATGCAGTGAGTCACAGTGAGGGGTGTTTGTTTCATTGTGCGTGTGCTTTCACAGGCTTACCGGCACAATGAGATGTGGGTATGAGTGTGCCTGTGTGTGTGTGCTGCCATACACTGTGCCTTGAGTCACAGTGAGCTGTGTTGTGTGTTTGGTGCTGGTATGGAATGGGCACTGACTCACAGTGAGCCATGTGTGTGTGCTTGTACAGGCGATTGAGTCATTGTGAGACATGTGTGAGTGCATGTTAGTATGTGTGTGTGTTCACATATAGGCTGTGCATTGAATCACAATAAGGTGTGTACGTGTTCGTGTGTGGGCTATTACAGATTGTGCATTGAGTCACAGTGGCATGTGAGTGTGTGCAGGCTGGTATAGACTGTGCATTTTGTCACAGTGAGGGATGTGTGTGTCTGTGTGTTCTCATGTAGGATGACCATTGAGTCACACTTTGGTGTGTGTGTGTGTGCTGGTATAGGTTGCATATCGCATCACAGTGATGTGTGTGTTTGTTTCTGTGCAGGTACAGGCTGCACATTGAGTCACAGTGAGGTGTATGTGTGTGTGTGTGTGTGTGTGATGTCATACGCTGTGCACTGAGTCACAGTGAGCCGTGTTGTTGTGCTGGTATAAACTGAGCATTGGATCACACTGAGGTGTCATGTGTGTGTATGTGCTGGTGTGGATTGTACATTGAGTCACAACCATGTGTGAGTTTTTGTATGTGTGTGTGCTGGTACAGGCTGTGCATTCAGTCACAGGGAGGTGAGTGTGTGTGTGGGTGCACGTGCTGGTATATGCTTTGCATTGAGTCACACTAAGCTGTGTGTGAGTGTTTGTATGTGTGTGTGTGTGTGGAGGTACAGGCTGTGTATTGATTCCCAGTGAGCCATGTGTGTTTCTTTGTGTGTGTAACTCTGCTAGCATACACTGTGCACTAAGTAACAGGGAGCCATGTGTGTGTGTCTATGTATGTTTTGGCATACTGTGAGCATTGAGTCAAACTGAGGTGTGTTCTGTGTGACTGTATGCACTGGCATGGAATGTGCATGGAATCACATAGAGCTGTGCATGTGTGTGTGTGTGTATTTGGTGGTGTAGAGACTGTATTGTGTCGCAGTAAGCTGTGTGTGTATATGTGTGTGTGCTGGTATAGCCTGTGCATTGAGTCACAGTGAACTGTGTGTGTGTGTTTGCTGGGGTAGGCTGTGCTTTGATTCAAGGTGAGCTGTGAGTGTGAGTGCGGTGCTGGTATGGACTGTGCACTGAGTCACAGAGAACCGTGTGTGTGTCTATGTGTGTTTTGGTATAAAGTGAGCATTGAATCACACTGAGTTGTGTGCTGTGTGTTTTTGTGCACTGGTATGGAGTCTGCATGGAATCACAGTGAGCTGTGCGTGTGTGTGTGTGTATTTGGTTGTGTAGAGTCTCTATTGCATCACAATAAGCTGTGTGTGTGTGTGATGGTACAGGATGTGCACTGTGTCATAGAGAGCAGTGTGTGTGTGTCTCTGCTGGTTTAGGCTGTGCATTGACTCACAGTGAGCCTTGTGTGTGTGCAAGTACAGTCTGAGCATTGAGTTACAGTGAGATGTGTTGCATGTGTTTGTGCTGGTAAGAACTGTACATTATGTCAGAATGAGCCGTGCATGTGTGTGTGTGTCTGTGTGTGCGTCTGTGTGCTGGTAGAGGTTGAGCACTGAATCACAGTTAGGTGTGTGTCTGTGAGTGTTCGTATGGGCTTTGCATTGAGTCACTGAGGTGTATGTGTGTGTTTGTGTGTGTGTGTGGTGCTACAGATTTCATTGAATCACAGTGAGCCTTGTGTGTGTCTGTGTGCTGATATAGGCTGTGGATTGAGTCACAGTGAGTTATGTGTGTGTGTGTGCTGCTGTAGACTGCGCATTGAGTCAAAATGAGTTGTTTGTGTGTTACTGTGCTCGTGTAGACTGTGCCTTGAATCACAGTGAGCATGTCTGTGTGTGTGTTCACTAGTATGTGTGGAGCATTTAATCAGTTATTTGTATTTGTGTGCTCGTATGGTCTTTGCATTGAGTAACTGAGGTGTATGTGTGTGTGTGTGGTGATACAGACTGTGCATTGAGTCACAGTGAGCCATGTGTGTGTGTGTATGAGAGTGTGTGTGTTGGTGGGCTTTCATTGATTCCATGGGGTGTGTGTGTCTGTGTTTGTTGTGCTAAAGACTGCATTGAGTCACAGTGAGTCGTATGTGTGTGTGCTGGTATACGCGATTGATTGAGTCACGGTCAGCCATGTGTGTGTGCATGATGGTATGTGTGTGTGTTCTTCTATAGGCTGTGCATTGAGTCACAGTGAACCCTGTATCTGTGCAGGTGTGTATGTGTGTGTGCTGGTATAGGCTGTGCATTGAGTCCCACTGAGGTGTGTGTGTATGCTTGTGTGTTTTGGTATACATTGTACATTGAGTCAGAGTGCTGTGTGTTTGTGTGCACACTGGTATAGTCTGTGCATTGAGTCACAGTTATGTGTGTGTGTCTGCGTGTTCTGATATAGGCTGACCGTTGTGTCACACAGGGGTGTGTGTGTGCTGGTATAGGTTCCACTTTTTGTCACAGTGAGGTGTGTGTGTGTATGTACAGGTACAGGTTGCACATTGAGTCACAGTGTGGGGTGTGTGTGTGTGTGATGTTATATGCTGTGCACTAGGACACAGTGAGCTGTGTGTGTGTGCTGGTATAATCTGAGCATTGAGTCACAGTGTGGTGTGGTGTGTGTGCCTTTGCTGGTATGGACTGTGCATTGAATCCCAGCCCTGTGTTAGTGTTTGTTCATTTGGTGCTGTAGAGTCTGCATGAGTCACAGTAAGGTGTGTGTGTGTGCTGCTATAGGCCTAGAATTGAGTCACACCTAGGTGAGTGTATGTGTATGTGTATGCTGATATGGGATTTGCATTGAATCACTGAGCGGTGTGTGTGTGTGTATGTGTGTACAGTTATTGGCTGTGCATTGAGTCACAGTGAACCATGTGTGTGTGGCGAGCTGCTATAGTTACAGCACTGAGTCACAGTTAAATGCGTGGGAGTTGTGTGTGTATGTGTGTGTGTATTTGCTGGTGTAGACTGTGCATTGAGTCACAGTGAGTAGTGCGGTGTGTTTGTGTCTGTGATGGTATGGACTGTGGTTTTATCAACTTTGACATGAACTAGTGTGTGTGTTTGCGCGTCTGTGTGTGTGTATGCTGGCACTGGATGACCATTAAGACACAGTGGGCTCTGTGTGTCTGTGTCTGTGTGTGCGCTGATATAGACTCTGTATTCAGTCACTGTGAGCTGTGTGTGTGTGTGTATATGTGTGCTCGTATAGGCTGTGCATTGAGTCACAGTGTAGTGTTTGTGTGTGTGTGTGCTGGTACAGGAAGCGTTTTCAGTCACAGTCTCGTGTGTGTGTGTGTGCATGTGAGTTTGTGTGCTGGTATGGGCTTTATTGTGCTGGTATGGGCATTATTGACTCATGGGTGCGTGTGTGAGTGTGTGGTGATACAGACTGCATTGAGTCACAGTGAGCTGTGTGCGTGTGTGCTGGTATAGGCGATTGATTGAGTACCAGTGAGCCATGTGTGAGTGCGTGTTGGGGTGTGTGTGTGTTCTGGTATAGGCTGTGCATTGAGTCACAGTGAGGACTGCATCTGTGCATGTGTGTGTGTGTGTGCGTCTGTGCTGGTATAGGCTGAGCTTTGAGTCACTCTGAGGTGTGTGTGCATGTGCTTGTAACATTGTGCCTTGGTTCACTGTGCCATGTGAGTGTGTGTGCATGCTGGTATAGGTTGTGCATTGAGTCAGAGTGAGAGGTGTTTGTGTCTGTGTGTTCTGGTATAGGCTGAGAATTGAGGCACACTGAGGTGTGTGTGCACATGTGTGTGTGTGCGCTGGTACAGCCTTCACATTGAGTCATATTCAGTTGTTTGTGGGTGTATGTGCAGGTAGAGGCAGCACATTGAGTCACAGTGAGGTGTATGTGTGTGATGTTATACGCTATGCACTGATTCATAGGGAGGTTTTTGTGTGTGTGTGTGCACTTTCTGGTATAGGATTTGCATTGAATCACACTGAGCTGTGTTTTTGAGTGTCAGTATGTGTGCATGTGTCGAGGTATGGGCTGTGGATTGACTCACAGTTTGCTGTATGTGCTTCTCTGTGTGTGTATGTCTGCTAGCATATCCTGTGCACTGAGTCACAGGGAGCCGTGTGTGTGTGTGTTTGTGTGTTTCCAGGTATAGAGTGTGCATTCATTCACAGTCAGCCATGTGTGTGTGTGTGAGAGTACACTGGTATAGGATATGCAGTGAGTCACAGTGAGGGGTGTGTGTTTCATTGTGCGTGTGCTTTCACAGGCTTACCGGCACAGTGAGATGTGGGTATGAGGGTGCCTGTGTGTGTGTGCTGCCATACACTGTGCCTTGAGTCACAGTGAGCTGTGTTGTGTGTTTGGTGCTGGTATGGAATGGGCACTGACTCACAGTGAGCCGTGTGTGTGTGCTTGTACATGCGATTGAGTCATCGTGAGACATGTGTGAGTGCATGTTAGTATGTGTGTGTGTTCACATATAGGCTGTGCATTGAATCACAGTAAGGTGTGTACGTGTTCGTGTGTGGGCTATTACAGATTGTACATTGAGTCACAGTGTCATGTGAGTGTGTGCAGGCTGGTATAGACTGTGCATTGTGTCACAGTGAGGGATGTGTGTGTCTGTGTGTTCTCATGTAGGATGACCATCGAGTCACACTTTGGTGTGTGTTTGTGTGTGTGTGTGCTGGTATAGGTTGCATATCGCATCACAGTGATGTGTGTGTTTGTTTCTGTGCAGGTACAGGCTGCACATTGAGTCACAGTGAGGTGTATGTGTGTGTGTGTGTGTGATGTCATACGCTGTGCACTGAATCACAGTGAGCCGTGTGGTTGTGCTGGTATAAACTGAGCATTGGATCACACTGAGGTGTCATGTGTGTGTATGTGCTGGTGTGGATTGTACATTGAGTCACAACGATGTGTGAGTTTTTGTATGTGTGTGTGCTGGTACAGGCTGTGCATTCAGTCACAGAGAGGTGAGTGTGTGTGTGGGTGCACGTGCTGGTATATGCTTTGCATTGAGTCACACTAAGCTGTGTGTGAGTGTTTGTATGTGTGTGTGTGTGTGGAAGTACAGGCTGTGTATTGATTCACAGTGAGCCATGTGTGTTTCTTTGTGTGTGTAACTCTGCTAGCATACACTGTGCACTAAGTAACAGGGAGCCATGTGTGTGTGTCTATGTATGTTTTGGCATACTGTGAGCATTGAGTCAAACTGAGGTGTGTTCTGTGTGACTGTATGCACTGGCATGAAATGTGCATGGAATCACATAGAGCTGTGCATGTGTGTGTTTGTGTATTTGGTGGTGTAGAGACTGTATTGTGTCGCAGTAAGCTGTGTGTGTATATGTGTGTGTGCTGGTATAGCCTGTGCATTGAGTCACAGTGAACTGTGTGTGTGTGTTTGCTGGGGTAGGCTGTGCTTTGATTCAAGGTGAGCTGTGAGTGTGTGTGTGGTGCTGGTATGGACTGTGCACTGAGTCACAGAGAACCGTGTGTGTGTCTAAGTGTGTTTTGGTATAAAGTGAGCATTGAATCACACTGAGTGGTGTGCTGTGTGTTTTTGTGCACTGGTATGGAGTCTGCATGGAATCACAGTGAGCTGTGCGTGTGTGTGTGTGTATTTGGTTGTGTAGAGTCTTTATTGCATCACAATAAGCTGTGTGTGTGTGTGATGGTACAGGATGTGCACTGTGTCATAGAGAGCAGTGTGTGTGTGTCTCTGCTGGTATAGGCTGTGCATTGACTCACAGTGAGCCTTGTGTGTGTGCAAGTACAGACTGAGCATTGAGTTACAGTGAGATGTGTTGCATGTGTTTGTGCTGGTAAGAACTGTACATTATGTCAGAATGAGCCGTGCATGTGTGTGTGTGTCTGTGTGTGCGTCTGTGTGCTGGTAGAGGTTGAGCACTGAATCACACTTAGGTGTGTGTCTGTGAGTGTTCGTATGGGCTTTGCATTGAGTCACTGAGGTGTATGTGTGTGTTTGTGTGTGTGTGTGGTGCTACAGATTTCATTGAATCACAGTGAGCCTTGTGTGTGTCTGTGTGCTGATATAGGCTGTGGATTGAGTCACAGTGAGTTATGTGTGTGTGTGTGCTGCTGTAGACTGCGCATTGAGTCAAAATGAGTTGTTTGTGTGTTACTGTGCTCGTGTAGACTGTGCCTTGAATCACAGTGAGCATGTCTGTGTGTGTGTGCACTAGTATGTGTGGAGCATTTAATCAGTTATTTGTGTTTGTGTGTTTGTGTGCTCGTATGGTCTTTGCATTGAGTAACTGAGGTGTATGTGTGTGTGTGTGTGGTGATACAGACTGTGCATTGAGTCACAGTGAGCCGTGTGTGTGTGTATGAGAGTGTGTGTGTTGGTGGGCTTTCATTGATTCCATGGGGTGTGTGTGTCTGTGTTTGTTGTGCTAAAGACTGCATTGAGTCACAGTGAGTCATGTGTGTGTGTGCTGGTATACGCGATTGATTGAGTTACGGTCAGCCATGTGTGTGTGCATGATGGTATGTGTGTGTGTTCTTCTATAGGCTGTGCATTGAGTCACAGTGAACCCTGTATCTGTGCAGGTGTGTATGTGTGTGTGCTGGTATAGGCTGTGCATTGAGTCCCACTGAGGTGTGTGTGTATGCTTGTGTGTTTTGGTATACATTGTACATTGAGTCAGAGTGCTGTGTGTTTGTGTGCACGCTGGTATAGTCTGTCATTGAGTCACAGTTATGTGTGTGTGTGTCTGCGTGTTCTGGTATAGGCTGACCGTTGTGTCACACAGGGGTGTGTGTGTGCTGGTATAGGCTCCACTTTTTGTCACAGTGAGGTGTGTGTGTGTGTATGTGCAGGTACAGGCTGCACATTGAGTCACAGTGTGGGGGGTGTGTGTGTGTGATGTTATATGCTGTGCACTAGGACACAGTGAGCCGTGTGTGTGTGCTGGTATAATCTGAGCATTGAGTCACAGTGTGGTGTGGTGTGTGTGCCTTTGCTGGTATGGACTGTGCATTGAATCCCAGCCCTGTGTTAGTGTTTGTGTATTTGGTGCTGTAGAGTCTGCATGAGTCACAGTAAGGTGTGTGTGTGTGCTGCTATAGGCCTAGAATTGAGTCACACCTAGGTGAGTGTATGTGTATGTGTATGCTGATATGGGATTTGCATTGAATCACTGAGCGGTGTGTGTGTGTGTATGTGTGTACAGTTATTGGCTGTGCATTGAGTCACAGTGAACCATGTGTGTGTGGCGGGCTGCTATAGTCACAGCACTGAGTCACAGTTAAATGTGTGGGAGTTGTGTGTGTATGTGTGTGTGTGTATTTGCTGGTGTAGACTGTGCATTGAGTCACAGTGAGTAGTGCGGTGTGTTTGTGTCTGTGATGGTATGGACTGTGGTTTAATCCACTTTGACATGAACTAGTGTGCGTGTTTGCGTGTGTGTGTGTGTGTGTGTGTGCTGGCACTGGATGACCATTGAGACACAGTGGGCTGTGTGTGTCTGTGTGTCTGTGTGTGCGCTGATATAGACTCTGTATTCAGTCACTGTGAGCTGTGTGTGTGTGTGTATATGTGTGCTCGTATAGGCTGTGCATTGAGTCACAGTGTAGTGTTTGTGTGTGTGTGTGCTGGTACAGGAAGCGTTTTCAGTCACAGTCTCGTGTGTGTGTGTGTGCATGTGAGTTTGTGTGCTGGTATGGGCTTTATTGTGCTGGTATGGGCATTATTGACTCATGGGTGCGTGTGTGAGTGTGTGGTGATACAGACTGCATTGAGTCACAGTGAGCTGTGTGCGTGTGTGCTGGTATAGGCGATTGATTGAGTACCAGTGAGCCATGTGTGAGTGCGTGTTGGGTTGTGTGTGTGTTCTGATATACGCTGTGCATTGAGTCACAGTGAGGCCTGCATCTGTGCATGTGTGTGTGTGTGCGTGTGTGCTGGTATAGGCTGAGCTTTGAATCACTCTGAGGTGTGTGTGCATGTGCTTGTAACATTGTGCCTTGATTCACTGTGCCATGTGAGTGTGTGTGCATGCTGGTATAGGTTGTGCATTGAGTCAGAGTGAGAGGTGTTTCTGTCTGTGTGTTCTGGTATAGGCTGAGAATTGAGGCACACTGAGGTGTGTGTGCACATGTGTGTGTGTGTGCTGGTACAGCCTGCACATTGAGTCATATTGAGTTGTTTGTGGGTGTATGTGCAGGTAGAGGCAGCACATTGAGTCACAGTGAGGTGTATGTGTGTGATGTTATACGCTATGCACTGATTCATAGGGAGGTTTGTGTGTGTGTGTGTGCACTTTCTGGTATAGGATTTGCATTGAATCACACTGAGCTGTGTTTTTGAGTGTCAGTATGTGTGCATGTGTCGAGGTATGGGCTGTGGATTGACTCACAGTTTGCTGTATGTGCTTCTCTGTGTGTGTATGTCTGCTAGCATATCCTGTGCACTGAGTCACAGGGAGCCGTGTGTGTGTGTGTGTTTGTGTGTTTCCAGGTATAGAGTGTGCATTCATTCACAGTCAGCCATGTGTGTGTGTGTGAGAGTGCACTGGTATAGGATATGCAGTGAGTCACAGTGAGGGGTGTTTGTTTCATTGTGCGTGTGCTTTCACAGGGTTACCGGCACAGTGAGATGTGGGTATGAGTGTGCCTGTGTGTGTGTGCTGCCATACACTGTGCCTTGAGTCACAGTGAGCTGTGTTGTGTGTTTGGTGCTGGTATGGAATGGGCACTGACTCACAGTGAGCCATGTGTGTGTGCTTGTACAGGCGATTGAATCATCGTGAGACATGTATGAGTGCATGTTAGTATGTGTGTGTGTTCACATATAGGCTGTGCATTGAATCACAATAAGGTGTGTACGTGTTCGTGTGTGGGCTATTACAGATTGTGCATTGAGTCACAGTGTCATGTGAGTGTGTGCAGGCTGGTATAGACTGTGCATTGTGTCACAGTGAGGGATGTGTGTGTCTGTGTGTTCTCATGTAGGATGACCATCGAGTCACACTTTTGTGTGTGTCTGTGCTGGTATAGGTTGCATATCGCATCACAGTGATGTGTGTGTTTGTTTCTGTGCAGGTACAGGCTGCACATTGAGTCGCAGTGAGGTGTATGTGTGTGTGTGTGTGTGATGTCATACGCTGTGCACTGAGTCACAGTGAGCCGTGTGGTTGTGCTGGTATAAACTGAGCATTGGATCACACTGAGGTGTCATGTGTGTGTATGTGCTGGTGTGGATTGTACATTGAGTCACAACCATGTGTGAGTTTTTGTATGTGTGTGTGCTGGTACAGGCTGTGTATTCAGTCACAGGGAGGTGAGTGTGTGTGTGGGTGCACGTGCTGGTATATGCTTTGCATTGAGTCACACTAAGGTGTGTGTGAGTGTTTGTATGTGTGTGTGTGTGTGGAGGTACAGGCTGTGTATTGATTCACAGTGAGCCATGTGTGTTTCTTTGTGTGTGTAACTCTGCTAGCATACACTGTGCACTAAGTAACAGGAGCCATGTGTGTGTGTCTATGTATGTTTTGGCATACTGTGAGCATTGAGTCAAACTGAGGTGTGTTCTGTGTGACTGTATGCACTGACATGAAATGTGCATGGAATCACATAGAGCTGTGCATGTGTGTGTGTGTGTATTTGGTGGTGTAGAGACTGTATTGTGTCGCAGTAAGCTGTGTGTGTATATGTGTGTGTGCTGGTATAGCCTGTGCATTGAGTCACAGTGAACTGTGTGTGTGTGTTTGCTGGGGTAGGCTGTGCTTTGATTCAAGGTGAGCTGTGAGTGTGTGTGCGGTGCTGGTATGGACTGTGCACTGAGTCACAGAGAACCGTGTGTGTGTCTATGTGTGTTTTGGTATAAAGTGAGCATTGAATCACACTGAGTTGTGTGCTGTGTGTTTTTGTGCACTGGTATGGAGTCTGCATGGAATCACAGTGAGCTGTGCATGTGTGTGTGTGTATTTGGTTGTGTAGAGTCTCTATTGCATCACAATAAGCTGTGTGTGTGTGTGATGGTACAGGATGTGCACTGTGTCATAGAGAGCAGTGTGTGTGTGTCTCTGCTGGTATAGGCTGTGCATTGACTCACAGTGAGCCTGTGTGTGTGCAAGTACAGTCTGAGCATTGAGTTACAGTGAGATGTGTTGCATGTGTTTGTGCTGGTAAGAACTGTACATTATGTCAGAATGAGCCGTGCATGTGTGTGTGTGTCTGTGTGTGCGTCTGTGTGCTGGTAGAGGTTGAGCACTGAATCACAGTTAGGTGTGTGTCTGTGAGTGTTCGTATGGGCTTTGCATTGAGTCACTGAGGTGTATGTGTGTGTTTGTGTGTGTGTGTGGTGCTACAGATTTCATTGAATCACAGTGAGCCTTGTGTGTGTCTGTGTGCTGATATAGGCTGTGGATTGAGTCACAGTGAGTTATGTGTGTGTGTGTGCTGCTGTAGACTGCGCATTGAGTCAAAATGAGTTGTTTGTGTGTTACTGTGCTCGTGTAGACTGTGCCTTGAATCACAGTGAGCATGTCTGTGTGTGTGTGCACTAGTATGTGTGGAGCATTTAATCAGTTATTTGTGTTTGTGTGTTTGTGTGCTCGTATGGTCTTTGCATTGAGTAACTGAGGTGTATGTGTGTGTGTGTGTGGTGATACAGACTGTGCATTGAGTCACAGTGAGCCGTGTGTGTGTGTATGAGAGTGTGTGTGTTGGTGGGCTTTCATTGATTCCATGGGGTGTGTGTGTCTGTGTTTGTTGTGCTAAAGACTGCATTGAGTCACAGTGAGTCGTGTGTGTGTGTGCTGGTATACGCGATTGATTGAGTCACGGTCAGCCATGTGTGTGTGCATGATGGTATGTGTGTGTGTTCTTCTATAGGCTGTGCATTGAGTCACAGTGAACCCTGTATCTGTGCAGGTGTGTATGTGTGTGTGCTGGTATAGGCTGTGCATTGAGTCCCACTGAGGTGTGTGTGTATGCTTGTGTGTTTTGGTATACATTGTACATTGAGTCAGAGTGCTGTGTGTTTGTGTGCACGCTGGTATAGTCTGTCATTGAGTCACAGTTATGTGTGTGTGTGTCTGCGTGTTCTGGTATAGGCTGACCGTTGTGTCACACAGGGGTGTGTGTGTGCTGGTATAGGCTCCACTTTTTGTCACAGTGAGGTGTGTGTGTGTGTATGTGCAGGTACAGGCTGCACATTGAGTCACAGTGTGGGGTGTGTGTGTGTGTGATGTTATATGCTGTGCACTAGGACACAGTGAGCCGTGTGTGTGTGCTGGTATAATCTGAGCATTGAGTCACAGTGTGGTGTGGTGTGTGTGCCTTTGCTGGTATGGACTGTGCATTGAATCCCAGCCCTGTGTTAGTGTTTGTGTATTTGGTGCTGTAGAGTCTGCATGAGTCACAGTAAGGTGTGTGTGTGTGCTGCTATAGGCCTAGAATTGAGTCACACCTAGGTGAGTGTATGTGTATGTGTATGCTGATATGGGATTTGCATTGAATCACTGAGCGGTGTGTGTGTGTGTATGTGTGTACAGTTATTGGCTGTGCATTGAGTCACAGTGAACCATGTGTGTGTGGCGAGCTGCTATAGTCACAGCACTGAGTCACAGATAAATGTGTGGGAGTTGTGTGTGTATGTGTGTGTGTGTATTTGCTGGTGTAGACTGTGCATTGAGTCACAGTGAGTAGTGCGGTGTGTTTGTGTCTGTGATGGTATGGACTGTGGTTTTATCCACTTTGACATGAACTAGTGTGTGTGTTTGCGCGTGTGTGTGTGTGTGTGTGTGCTGGCACTGGATGACCATTAAGACACAGTGGGCTGTGTGTGTCTGTGTGTCTGTGTGTGCGCTGATATAGACTCTGTATTCAGTCACTGTGAGCTGTGTGTGTGTGTATATGTGTGCTCGTATAGGCTGTGCATTGAGTCACAGTGTAGTGTTTGTGTGTGTGTGTGCTGGTACAGGAAGCGTTTTCAGTCACAGTCTCGTGTGTGTGTGTGTGAATGTGAGTTTGTGTGCTGGTAATGGCTTTTATTGTGCTGGTATGGGCGTTATTGACTCATGGGTGCGTGTGTGAGTGTGTGGTGATACAGACTGCATTGAGTCACAGTGAACTGTGTGCGTGTGTGCTGGTATAGGCGATTGATTGAGTACCAGTGAGCCATGTGTGAGTGCGTGTTGGGGTGTGTGTGTGTTCTGGTATAGGCTGTGCATTAAGTCACAGTGAGTCCTGCATCTGTGCATGTGTGTGTGTGTGTGCGTGTGTGCTGGTATAGGCTGAGCTTTGAGTCACTCTGAGGTGTGTGTGCATGTGCTTGTAACATTGTGCCTTGATTCACTGTGCCATGTGAGTGTGTGTGCATGCTGGTATAGGTTGTGCATTGAGTCAGAGTGAGAGGTGTTTGTGTCTGTGTGTTCTGGTATAGGCTGAGAATTGAGGCACACTGAGGTGTGTGTGCACATGTGTGTGTGTGTGCTGGTACAGCCTGCACATTGAGTCATATTGAGTTGTTTGTGGGTGTATGTGCAGGTAGAGGCAGCACATTGAGTTACAGTGAGGTGTATGTGTGTGATGTTATACGCTATGCACTGATTCATAGGGAGGTTTGTGTGTGTGTGTGTGCACTTTCTGGTATAGGATTTGCATTGAATCACACTGAGCTGTGTTTTTGAGTGTCAGTATGTGTGCATGTGTCGAGGTATGGGCTGTGGATTGACTCACAGTTTGCTGTATGTGCTTCTCTGTGTGTGTATGTCTGCTAGCATATCATGTGCATTGAGTCACAGGGAGCCGTGTGTGTGTGTGTGTTTCCAGGTATAGAGTGTGCATTCATTCACAGTCAGCCATGTGTGTGTGTGTGAGAGTGCACTGGTATAGGATATGCAGTGAGTCACAGTGAGGGGTGTTTGTTTCATTGTGCGTGTGCTTTCACAGGCTTACCGGCACAGTGAGATGTGGGTATGAGTGTGCCTGTGTGTGTGTGCTGCCATACACTGTGCCTTGAGTCACAGTGAGCTGTGTTGTGTGTTTGGTGCTGGTATGGAATGGGCACTGACTCACAGTGAGCCATGTGTGTGTGCTTGTACAGGCGATTGAATCATCGTGAGACATGTGTGAGTGCATGTTAGTATGTGTGTGTGTTCACATATAGGCTGTGCATTGAATCACAATAAGGTGTGTACGTGTTCGTGTGTGGGCTATTACAGATTGTGCATTGAGTCACAGTGGCATGTGAGTGTGTGCAGGCTGGTATAGACTGTGCATTGTGTCACAGTGAGGGATGTGTGTGTCTGTGTGTTCTCATGTAGGATGACCATCGAGTCACACTTTGGTGTGTGTGTGTGTGTGTGTGCTGGTATAGGTTGCATATCGCATCACAGTGATGTGTGTGTTTGTTTCTGTGCAGGTACAGGCTGCACATTGAGTCACAGTGAGGTGTATGTGTGTGTGTGTGTGTGATATCATACGCTGTGCACTGAGTCACAGTGAGCCGTGTGGTTGTGCTGGTATAAACTGAGCATTGGATCACACTGAGGTGTCATGTGTGTGTATGTGCTGGTGTGGATTGTACATTGAGTCACAACGATGTGTGAGTTTTTGTATGTGTGTGTGCTGGTACAGGCTGTGCATTCAGTCACAGGGAGGTGAGTGTGTGTGTGGGTGCACGTGCTGGTATATGCTTTGCATTGAGTCACACTAAGCTGTGTGTGAGTGTTTGTATGTGTGTGTGTGTGTGGAGGTACAGGCTGTGTATTGATTCCCAGTGAGCCATGTGTGTTTCTTTGTGTGTGTAACTCTGCTAGCATACACTGTGCACTAAGTAACAGGGAGCCATGTGTGTGTGTCTATGTATGTTTTGGCATACTGTGAGCATTGAGTCAAACTGAGGTGTGTTCTGTGTGACTGTATGCACTGGCATGGAATGTGCATGGAATCACATAGAGCTGTGCATGTGTGTGTGTGTGTATTTGGTGGTGTAGAGACTGTATTGTGTCGCAGTAAGCTGTGTGTGTATATGTGTGTGTGCTGGTATAGCCTGTGCATTGAGTCACAGTGAACTGTGTGTGTGTGTTTGCTGGGGTAGGCTGTGCTTTGATTCAAGGTGAGCTGTGAGTGTGTGTGCGGTGCTGGTATGGACTGTGCACTGAGTCACAGAGAACCGTGTGTGTGTCTATGTGTGTTTTGGTATAAAGTGAGCATTGAATCACACTGAGTTGTGTGCTGTGTGTTTTTGTGCACTGGTATGGAGTCTGCATGGAATCACAGTGAGCTGTGCGTGTGTGTGTGTGTATTTGGTTGTGTAGAGTCTCTATTGCATCACAATAAGCTGTGTGTTTGTGTGATGGTACAGGATGTGCACTGTGTCATAGAGAGCAGTGTGTGTGTGTCTCTGCTGGTTGAGGCTGTGCATTGACTCACAGTGAGCCTTGTGTGTGTGCAAGTACAGTCTGAGCATTGAGTTACAGTGAGATGTGTTGCATGTGTTTGTGCTGGTAAGAACTGTACATTATGTCAGAATGAGCCGTGCATGTGTGTGTGTGTCTGTGTGTGCGTCTGTGTGCTGGTAGAGGTTGAGCACTGAATCACAGTTAGGTGTGTGTCTGTGAGTGTTCGTATGGGCTTTGCATTGAGTCACTGAGGTGTATGTGTGTGTTTGTGTGTGTGTGTGGTGCTACAGATTTCATTGAATCACAGTGAGCCTTGTGTGTGTCTGTGTGCTGATATAGGCTGTGGATTGAGTCACAGTGAGTTATGTGTGTGTGTGTGCTGCTGTAGACTGCGCATTGAGTCAAAATGAGTTGTTTGTGTGTTACTGTGCTCGTGTAGACTGTGCCTTGAATCACAGTGAGCATGTCTGTGTGTGTGTGCACTAGTATGTGTGGAGCATTTAATCAGTTATTTGTGTTTGTGTGTTTGTGTGCTCGTATGGTCTTTGCATTGAGTAACTGAGGTGTATGTGTGTGTGTGTGTGTGGTGATACAGACTGTGCATTGAGTCACAGTGAGCCGTGTGTGTGTGTATGAGAGTGTGTGTGTTGGTGGGCTTTCATTGATTCCATGGGGTGTGTGTGTCTGTGTTTGTTGTGCTAAAGACTGCATTGAGTCACAGTGAGTCGTGTGTGTGTGTGCTGGTATACGCGATTGATTGAGTCACGGTCAGCCGTGCATGATGTGCATGATGGTATGTGTGTGTGTTCTTCTATAGGCTGTGCATTGAGTCACAGTGAACCCTGTATCTGTGCAGGTGTGTATGTGTGTGTGCTGGTATAGGCTGTGCATTGAGTCCCACTGAGGTGTGTGTGTATGCTTGTGTGTTTTGGTATACATTGTACATTGAGTCAGAGTGCTGTGTGTTTGTGTGAACGCTGGTATAGTCTGTGCATTGAGTCACAGTTATGTGTGTGTGTGTCTGCGTGTTCTGGTACAGGCTGACCGTTGTGTCACACAGGGGTGTGTGTGTGCTGGTATAGGTTCCACTTTTTGTCACAGTGAGGTGTGTGTGTGTGTATGTGCAGGTACAGGCTGCACATTGAGTCACAGTGTGGGGTGTGTGTGTGTGTGATGTTATATGCTGTGCACTAGGACACAGTGAGCCGTGTGTGTGTGCTGGTATAATCTGAGCAATGAGTCACAGTGTGGTGTGGTGTGTGTGCCTTTGCTGGTATGGACTGTGCATTGAATCCCAGCCCTGTGTTAGTGTTTGTGTATTTGGTGCTGTAGAGTCTGCATGAGTCACAGTAAGGTGTGTGTGTGTGCTGCTATAGGCCTAGAATTGAGTCACACCTAGGTGAGTGTATGTGTATGTGTATGCTGATATGGGATTTGCATTGAATCACTGAGCGGTGTGTGTGTGTGTATGTGTGTACAGTTATTGGCTGTGCATTGAGTCACAGTGAACCATGTGTGTGTGGCGAGCTGCTATAGTCACAGCACTGAGTCACAGTTAAGTGTGTGGGAGTTGTGTGTGTATGTGTGTGTGTGTATTTGCTGGTGTAGACTGTGCATTGAGTCACAGTGAGTAGTGCGGTGTGTTTGTGTCTGTGATGGTATGGACTGTGGTTTAATCCACTTTGACATGAACTATTGTGTGTGTTTGCGTGTGTGTGTGTGTGCTGGCACTGGATGACCATTGAGACACAGTGGGCTGTGTGTGTCTGTGTGTCTGTGTGTGCGCTGATATAGACTCTGTATTCAGTCACTGTGAGCTGTGTGTGTGTGTATATGTGTGCTCGTATAGGCTGTGCATTGAGTCACAGTGTAGTGTTTGTGTGTGTGTGTGCTGGTACAGGAAGCGTTTTCAGTCACAGTCTCGTGTGTGTGTGTGTGAATGTGAGTTTGTGTGCTGGTAATGGCTTTTATTGTGCTGGTATGGGCGTTATTGACTCATGGGTGCGTGTGTGAGTGTGTGGTGATACAGACTGCATTGAGTCACAGTGAACTGTGTGCGTGTGTGCTGGTATAGGCGATTGATTGAGTACCAGTGAGCCATGTGTGAGTGCGTGTTGGGGTGTGTGTGTGTTCTGGTATAGGCTGTGCATTAAGTCACAGTGAGGCCTGCATCTGTGCATGTGTGTGTGTGTGTGTGTGTGTGCTGGTATAGGCTGAGCTTTGAGTCACTCTGAGGTGTGTGTGCATGTGCTTGTAACATTGTGCCTTGATTCACTGTGCCATGTGAGTGTGTGTGCATGCTGGTATAGGTTGTGCATTGAGTCAGAGTGAGAGGTGTTTGTGTCTGTGTGTTCTGGTATAGGCTGAGAATTGAGGCACACTGAGGTGTGTGTGCACATGTGTGTGTGTGTGCTGGTACAGCCTGCGCATTGAGTAATATTGAGTTGTTTATGGGTGTATGTGCAGTTAGAGGCAGCACATTGAGTCACAGTGAGGTGTATGTGTGTGATGTTATACGCTATGCACTGATTCATAGGGAGGTTTGTGTGTGTGTGTGTGCACTTTCTGGTATAGGATTTGCATTGAATCACACTGAGCTGTGTTTTTGAGTGTCAGTATGTGTGCATGTGTCGAGGTATGGGCTGTGGATTGACTCACAGTTTGCTGTATGTGCTTCTCTGTGTGTGTATGTCTGCTAGCATATCCTGTGCACTGAGTCACAGGGAGCCGTGTGTGTGTGTGTGTGTTTGTGTGTTTCCAGGCATAGAGTGTGCATTCATTCACAGTCAGCCATGTGTGTGTGTGTGAGAGTGCACTGGTATAGGATATGCAGTGAGTCACAGTGAGGGGTGTTTGTTTCATTGTGCGTGTGCTTTCACAGGCTTACCGGCACAATGAGATGTGGGTATGAGTGTGCCTGTGTGTGTGTGCTGCCATACACTGTGCCTTGAGTCACAGTGAGCTGTGTTGTGTGTTTGGTGCTGGTATGGAATGGGCACTGACTCACAGTGAGCCGTGTGTGTGTGCTTGTACAGGCGATTGAGTCATTGTGAGACATGTGTGAGTGCATGTTAGTATGTGTGTGTGTTCACATATAGGCTGTGCATTGAATCACAATAAGGTGTGTACGTGTTCGTGTGTGGGCTATTACAGATTGTGCATTGAGTCACAGTGGCATGTGAGTGTGTGCAGGCTGGTATAGACTGTGCATTTTGTCACAGTGAGGGATGTGTGTGTCTGTGTGTTCTCATGTAGGATGACCATTGAGTCACACTTTGGTGTGTGTGTGTGTGCTGGTATAGGTTGCATATCGCATCACAGTGATGTGTGTGTTTGTTTCTGTGCAGGTACAGGCTGCACATTGAGTCACAGTGAGGTGTATGTGTGTGTGTGTGTGTGTGTGATGTCATACGCTGTGCACTGAGTCACAGTGAGCCGTGTTGTTGTGCTGGTATAAACTGAGCATTGGATCACACTGAGGTGTCATGTGTGTGTATGTGCTGGTGTGGATTGTACATTGAGTCACAACCATGTGTGAGTTTTTGTATGTGTGTGTGCTGGTACAGGCTGTGCATTCAGTCACAGGGAGGTGAGTGTGTGTGTGGGTGCACGTGCTGGTATATGCTTTGCATTGAGTCACACTAAGCTGTGTGTGAGTGTTTGTATGTGTGTGTGTGTGTGGAGGTACAGGCTGTGTATTGATTCCCAGTGAGCCATGTGTGTTTCTTTGTGTGTGTAACTCTGCTAGCATACACTGTGCACTAAGTAACAGGGAGCCATGTGTGTGTGTCTATGTATGTTTTGGCATACTGTGAGCATTGAGTCAAACTGAGGTGTGTTCTGTGTGACTGTATGCACTGGCATGGAATGTGCATGGAATCACATAGAGCTGTGCATGTGTGTGTGTGTGTATTTGGTGGTGTAGAGACTGTATTGTGTCGCAGTAAGCTGTGTGTGTATATGTGTGTGTGCTGGTATAGCCTGTGCATTGAGTCACAGTGAACTGTGTGTGTGTGTTTGCTGGGGTAGGCTGTGCTTTGATTCAAGGTGAGCTGTGAGTGTGTGTGCGGTGCTGGTATGGACTGTGCACTGAGTCACAGAGAACCGTGTGTGTGTCTATGTGTGTTTTGGTATAAAGTGAGCATTAAATCACACTGAGTTGTGTGCTGTGTGTTTTTGTGCACTGGTATGGAGTCTGCATGGAATCACAGTGAGCTGTGCATGTGTGTGTGTGTATTTGGTTGTGTAGAGTCTCTATTGCATCACAATAAGCTGTGTGTTTGTGTGATGGTACAGGATGTGCACTGTGTCATAGAGAGCAGTGTGTGTGTTTCTCTGCTGGTTTAGGCTGTGCATTGACTCACAGTGAGCCTTGTGTGTGTGCAAGTACAGTCTGAGCATTGAGTTACAGTGAGATGTGTTGCATGTGTTTGTGCTGGTAAGAACTGTACATTATGTCAGAATGAGCCGTGCATGTGTGTGTGTGTCTGTGTGTGCGTCTGTGTGCTGGTAGAGGTTGAGCACTGAATCACACTTAGGTGTGTGTCTGTGAGTGTTCGTATGGGCTTTGCATTGAGTCACTGAGGTGTATGTGTGTGTTTGTGTGTGTGTGTGGTGCTACAGATTTCATTGAATCACAGTGAGCCTTGTGTGTGTCTGTGTGCTGATATAGGCTGTGGATTGAGTCACAGTGAGTTATGTGTGTGTGTGTGCTGCTGTAGACTGCGCATTGAGTCAAAATGAGTTGTTTGTGTGTTACTGTGCTCGTGTAGACTGTGCCTTGAATCACAGTGAGCATGTCTGTGTGTGTGTGCACTAGTATGTGTGGAGCATTTAATCAGTTATTTGTGTTTGTGTGTTTGTGTGCTCGTATGGTCTTTGCATTGAGTAACTGAGGTGTATGTGTGTGTGTGTGTGTGGTGATACAGACTGTGCATTGAGTCACAGTGAGCCGTGTGTGTGTGTATGAGAGTGTGTGTGTTGGTGGGCTTTCATTGATTCCATGGGGTGTGTGTGTCTGTGTTTGTTGTGCTAAAGACTGCATTGAGTCACAGTGAGTCGTGTGTGTGTGTGCTGGTATACGCGATTGATTGAGTCACGGTCAGCCGTGCATGATGTGCATGATGGTATGTGTGTGTGTTCTTCTATAGGCTGTGCATTGAGTCACAGTGAACCTTGTATCTGTGCAGGTGTGTATGTGTGTGTGCTGGTATAGGCTGTGCATTGAGTCCCACTGAGGTGTGTGTGTATGCTTGTGTGTTTTGGTATACATTGTACATTGAGTCAGAGTGCTGTGTGTTTGTGTGAACGCTGGTATAGTCTGTGCATTGAGTCACAGTTATGTGTGTGTGTGTCTGCGTGTTCTGGTACAGGCTGACCGTTGTGTCACACAGGGGTGTGTGTGTGCTGGTATAGGTTCCACTTTTTGTCACAGTGAGGTGTGTGTGTGTGTATGTGCAGGTACAGGCTGCACATTGAGTCACAGTGTGGGGTGTGTGTGTGTGTGATGTTATATGCTGTGCACTAGGACACAGTGAGCCGTGTGTGTGTGCTGGTATAATCTGAGCATTGAGTCACAGTGTGGTGTGGTGTGTGTGCCTTTGCTGGTATGGACTGTGCATTGAATCCCAGCCCTGTGTTAGTGTTTGTGTATTTGGTGCTGTAGAGTCTGCATGAGTCACAGTAAGGTGTGTGTGTGTGCTGCTATAGGCCTAGAATTGAGTCACACCTAGGTGAGTGTATGTGTATGTGTATGCTGATATGGGATTTGCATTGAATCACTGAGCGGTGTGTGTGTGTGTATGTGTGTACAGTTATTGGCTGTGCATTGAGTCACAGTGAACCATGTGTGTGTGGCGAGCTGCTATAGTCACAGCACTGAGTCACAGTTAAATGTGTGGGAGTTGTGTGTGTATGTGTGTGTGTGTATTTGCTGGTGTAGACTGTGCATTGAGTCACAGTGAGTAGTGCGGTGTGTTTGTGTCTGTCATGGTATGGACTGTGGTTTAATCCACTTTGACATGAACTAGTGTGCATGTTTGCGTGTGTGTGTGTGTGTGTGTGTGCTGGCACTGGATGACCATTGAGACACAGTGGGCTGTGTGTGTCTGTGTGTCTGTGTGTGCGCTGATATAGACTCTGTATTCAGTCACTGTGAGCTGTGTGTGTGTGTGTATATGTGTGCTCGTATAGGCTGTGCATTGAGTCACAGTGTAGTGTTTGTGTGTGTGTGTGCTGGTACAGGAAGCGTTTTCAGTCACAGTCTCGTGTGTGTGTGTGTGCATGTGAGTTTGTGTGCTGGTATGGGATTTATTGTGCTGGTATGGGCATTATTGACTCATGGGTGCGTGTGTGAGTGTGTGGTGATACAGACTGCATTGAGTCACAGTGAGCTGTGTGCGGGTGTGCTGGTATAGGCGATTGATTGAGTACCAGTGAGCCATGTGTGAGTGCGTGTTGGGTTGTGTGTGTGTTCTGATATACGCTGTGCATTGAGTCACAGTGAGGCCTGCATCTGTGCATGTGTGTGTGTGTGTGCGTGTGTGCTGGTATAGGCTGAGCTTTGAGTCACTCTGAGGTGTGTGTGCATGTGCTTGTAACATTGTGCCTTGATTCACTGTGCCATGTGAGTGTGTGTGCATGCTGGTATAGGTTGTGCATTGAGTCAGAGTGAGAGGTGTTTGTGTCTGTGTGTTCTGGTATAGGCTGAGAATTGAGGCACACTGAGGTGTGTGTGCACATGTGTGTGTGTGTGCTGGTACAGCCTGCACATTGAGTCATATTGAGTTGTTTGTGGGTATATGTGCAGGTAGAGGCAGCACATTGAGTCACAGTGAGGTGTATGTGTGTGATGTTATACGCTATGCACTGATTCATAGGGAGGTTTGTGTGTGTGTGTGTGCACTTTCTGGTATAGGATTTGCATTGAATCACACTGAGCTGTGTTTTTGAGTGTCAGTATGTGTGCATGTGTCGAGGTATGGGCTGTGGATTGACTCACAGTTTGCTGTATGTGCTTCTCTGTGTGTGTATGTCTGCTAGCATATCCTGTGCACTGAGTCACAGGGAGCCGTGTGTGTGTGTGTGTTTGTGTGTTTCCAGGTATAGAGTGTGCATTCATTCACAGTCAGCCATGTGTGTGTGTGTGAGAGTGCACTGGTATAGGATATGCAGTGAGTCACAGTGAGGGGTGTTTGTTTCATTGTGCGTGTGCTTTCACAGGGTTACCGGCACAGTGAGATGTGGGTATGAGTGTGCCTGTGTGTGTGTGCTGCCATACACTGTGCCTTGAGTCACAGTGAGCTGTGTTGTGTGTTTGGTGCTGGTATGGAATGGGCACTGACTCACAGTGAGCCATGTGTGTGTGCTTGTACAGGCGATTGAATCATCGTGAGACATGTATGAGTGCATGTTAGTATGTGTGTGTGTTCACATATAGGCTGTGCATTGAATCACATAAGGTGTGTACGTGTTCGTGTGTGGGCTATTACAGATTGTGCATTGAGTCACAGTGTCATGTGAGTGTGTGCAGGCTGGTATAGACTGTGCATTGTGTCACAGTGAGGGATGTGTGTGTCTGTGTGTTCTCATGTAGGATGACCATCGAGTCACACTTTGGTGTGTGTGTGTGTGTGTGTGTGTGTGTGCTGGTATAGGTTGCATATCGCATCACAGTGATGTGTGTGTTTGTTTCTGTGCAGGTACAGGCTGCACATTGAGTCACAGTGAGGTGTATGTGTGTGTGTGTGTGTGATGTCATACGCTGTGCACTGAGTCACAGTGAGCCGTGTGGTTGTGCTGGTATAAACTGAGCATTGGATCACACTGAGGTGTCATGTGTGTGTATGTGCTGGTGTGGATTGTACATTGAGTCACAACGATGTGTGAGTTTTTGTATGTGTGTGTGCTGGTACAGGCTGTGCATTCAGTCACAGGGAGGTGAGTGTGTGTGTGGGTGCACGTGCTGGTATATGCTTTGCATTGAGTCACACTAAGCTGTGTGTGAGTGTTTGTATGTGTGTGTGTGTGTGGAAGTACAGGCTGTGTATTGATTCACAGTGAGCCATGTGTGTTTCTTTGTGTGTGTAACTCTGCGAGCATACACTGTGCACTAAGTAACAGGGAGCCATGTGTGTGTGTCTATGTATGTTTTGGCATACTGTGAGCATTGAGTCAAACTGAGGTGTGTTCTGTGTGACTGTATGCACTGGCATGAAATGTGCATGGAATCACATAGAGCTGTGCATGTGTGTGTGTGTGTATTTGGTGGTGTAGAGACTGTATTGTGTCGCAGTAAGCTGTGTGTGTATATGTGTGTGTGCTGGTATAGCCTGTGCATTGACTCACAGTGAACTGTGTGTGTGTGTTTGCTGGGGTAGGCTGTGCTTTGATTCAAGGTGAGCTGTGAGTGTGTGTGCGGTGCTGGTATGGACTGTGCACTGAGTCACAGGGAACCGTGTGTGTGTCTATGTGTGTTTTGGTATAAAGTGAGCATTGAATCACACTGAGTGGTGTGCTGTGTGTTTTTGTGCACTGGTATGGAGTCTGCATGGAATCACAGTGAGCTGTGCATGTGTGTGTGTGTATTTGGTTGTGTAGAGTCTTTATTGCATCACAATGAGCTGTGTGTGTGTGTGATGGTACAGGATGTGCACTGTGTCATAGAGAGCAGTGTGTGTGTGTCTCTGCTGCTATAGGCTGTGCATTGACTCACAGTGAGCCTTGTGTGTGTGCAAGTACAATCTGAGCATTGAGTTACAGTGAGATGTGTTGCATGTGTTTGTGCTGGTAAGAACTGTACATTATGTCAGAATGAGCCGTGCATGTGTGTGTGTGTCTGTGTGTGCGTCTGTGTGCTGGTAGAGGTTGAGCACTGAATCACAGTTAGGTGTGTGTCTGTGAGTGTTCGTATGGGCTTTGCATTGAGTCACTGAGGTGTATGTGTGTGTTTGTGTGTGTGTGTGGTGCTACAGATTTCATTGAATCACAGTGAGCCTTGTGTGTGTCTGTGTGCTGATATAGGCTGTGGATTGAGTCACAGTGAGTTATGTGTGTGTGTGTGCTGCTGTAGACTGCGCATTGAGTCAAAGTGAGTTGTTTGTGTGTTACTGTGCTCGTGTAGACTGTGCCTTGAATCACAGTGAGCATGTCTGTGTGTGTGTGCACTAGTATGTGTGGAGCATTTAATCAGTTATTTGTGTTTGTGTGTTTGTGTGCTCGTATGGTCTTTGCATTGAGTAACTGAGGTGTGTGTGTGTGTGTGGTGATACAGACTGTGCTTTGAGTCACAGTGAGCCGTGTGTGTGTGTATGAGAGTGTGTGTGTTGGTGGGCTTTCATTGATTCCATGGGGTGTGTGTGTCTGTGTTTGTTGTGCTAAAGACTGCATTGAGTCACAGTGAGTCGTGTGTGTGTGTGCTGGTATACGCGATTGATTGAGTCACGGTCAGCCGTGCATGATGTGCATGATGGTATGTGTGTGTGTTCTTCTATAGGCTGTGCATTGAGTCACAGTGAACCCTGTATCTGTGCAGGTGTGTATGTGTGTGTGCTGGTATAGGCTGTGCATTGAGTCCCACTGAGGTGTGTGTGTATGCTTGTGTGTTTTGGTATACATTGTACATTGAGTCAGAGTGCTGTGTGTTTGTGTGCACGCTGGTATAGTCTGTGCATTGAGTCACAGTTATGTGTGTGTGTGTCTGCGTGTTCTGGTATAGGCTGACCGTTGTGTCACACAGGGGTGTGTGTGTGCTGGTATAGGCTCCACTTTTTGTCACAGTGAGGTGTGTGTGTGTGTATATGCAGGTACAGGCTGCACATTGAGTCACAGTGTGGGGTGTGTGTGTGTGTGATGTTATATGCTGTGCATTAGGACACAGTGAGCCATGTGTGTGTGCTGGTATAATCTGAGCATTGAGTCACAGTGTGGTGTGGTGTGTGTGCCTTTGCTGGTATGGACTGTGCATTGAATCCCAGCCCTGTGTTAGTGTTTGTGTATTTGGTGCTGTAGAGTCTGCATGAGTCACAGTAAGGTGTGTGTGTGTGCTGCTATAGGCCTAGAATTGAGTCACACCTAGGTGAGTGTATGTGTATGTGTATGCTGATATGGGATTTGCATTGAATCACTGAGCGGTGTGTGTGTGTGTATGTGTGTACAGTTATTGGCTGTGCATTGAGTCACAGTGAACCATGTGTGTGTGGCGAGCTGCTATAGTCACAGCACTGAGTCACAGTTAAATGTGTGGGAGTTGTGTGTGTATGTGTGTGTGTGTATTTGCTGGTGTAGACTGTGCATTGAGTCACAGTGAGTAGTGTGGTGTGTTTGTGTCTGTGATGGTATGGACTGTGGTTTAATCCACTTTGACATGAACTATTGTGTGTGTTTGCGTGTGTGTGTGTGTGCTGGCACTGGATGACCATTGAGACACAGTGGGCTGTGTGTGTCTGTGTGTCTGTGTGTGCGCTGATATAGACTCTGTATTCAGTCACTGTGAGCTGTGTGTGTGTGTATATGTGTGCTCGTATAGGCTGTGCATTGAGTCACAGTGTAGTGTTTGTGTGTGTGTGTGCTGGTACAGGAAGCGTTTTCAGTCACAGTCTCGTGTGTGTGTGTGTGCATGTGAGTTTGTGTGCTGGTATGGGCTTTATTGTGCTGGTATGGGCATTATTGACTCATGGGTGCGTGTGTGAGTGTGTGGTGATACAGACTGCATTGAGTCACAGTGAGCTGTGTGCGGGTGTGCTGGTATAGGCGATTGATTGAGTACCAGTGAGCCATGTGTGAGTGCGTGTTGGGTTGTGTGTGTGTTCTGATATATGCTGTGCATTGAGTCACAGTGAGGCCTGCATCTGTGCATGTGTGTGTGTGTGTGCGTGTGTGCTGGTATAGGCTGAGCTTTGAGTCACTCTGAGGTGTGTGTGCATGTGCTTGTAACATTGTGCCTTGATTCACTGTGCCATGTGAGTGTGTGTGCATGCTGGTATAGGTTGTGCATTGAGTCAGAGGGAGAGGTGTTTGTGTCTGTGTGTTCTGGTATAGGCTGAGAATTGAGGCACACTGAGGTGTGTGTGCACATGTGTGTGTGTGTGCTGGTACAGCCTGCACATTGAGTCATATTGAGTTGTTTGTGGGTGTATGTGCAGGTAGAGGCAGCACATTGAGTAACAGTGAGGTGTATGTGTGTGATGTTATACGCTATGCACTGATTCATAGGGAGGTTTGTGTGTGTGTGTGTGCACTTTCTGGTATAGGATTTGCATTGAATCACACTGAGCTGTGTTTTTGAGTGTCAGTATGTGTGCATGTGTCGAGGTATGGGCTGTGGATTGACTCACAGTTTGCTGTATGTGCTTCTCTGTGTGTGTATGTCTGCTAGCATATCCTGTGCACTGAGTCACAGGGAGCCGTGTGTGTGTGTGTGTTTGTGTGTTTCCAGGTATAGAGTGTGCATTCATTCACAGTCAGCCATGTGTGTGTGTGTGAGAGTGCACTGGTATAGGATATGCAGTGAGTCACAGTGAGGGGTGTTTGTTTCATTGTGCGTGTGCTTTCACAGGCTTACCGGCACAGTGAGATGTGGGTATGAGTGTGCCTGTGTGTGTGTGCTGCCATACACTGTGCCTTGAGTCACAGTGAGCTGTGTTGTGTGTTTGGTGCTGGTATGGAATGGGCACTGACTCACAGTGAGCCATGTGTGTGTGCTTGTACAGGCGATTGAATCATCGTGAGACATGTATGAGTGCATGTTAGTATGTGTGTGTGTTCACATATAGGCTGTGCATTGAATCACAATAAGGTGTGTACGTGTTCGTGTGTGGGCTATTACAGATTGTGCATTGAGTCACAGTGTCATGTGAGTGTGTGCAGGCTGGTATAGACTGTGCATTGTGTCACAGTGAGGGATGTGTGTGTCTGTGTGTTCTCATGTAGGATGACCATCGAGTCACACTTTGGTGTGTGTGTGTGTGTGTGTGTGTGTGTGTGCTGGTATAGGTTGCATATCGCATCACAGTGATGTGTGTGTTTGTTTCTGTGCAGGTACAGGCTGCACATTGAGTCACAGTGAGGTGTATGTGTGTGTGTGTGTGTGATGTCATACGCTGTGCACTGAGTCACAGTGAGCCGTGTGGTTGTGCTGGTATAAACTGAGCAT
Organism: Grampus griseus; assembly: GCF_964374135.1. Lineage (NCBI taxonomy): Eukaryota > Metazoa > Chordata > Mammalia > Artiodactyla > Delphinidae > Grampus > Grampus griseus. The sequence goes on along the minus strand of NC_139016.1, from coordinate 9,442,712 downwards.
TGGATCACACTGAGGTGTCATGTGTGTGTATGTGCTGGTGTGGATTGTACATTGAGTCACAACTATGTGTGAGTTTTTGTATGTGTGTGTGCTCATACAGGCTGTGCATTCAGTCACAGGGAGGTGAGTGTGTGTGTGGGTGCACGTGCTGGTATATGCTTTGCATTGAGTCACACTAAGCTGTGTGTGAGTGTTTGTATGTGTGTGTGTGTGTGGAAGTACAGGCTGTGTATTGATTCACAGTGAGCCATGTGTGTTTCTTTGTGTGTGTAACTCTGCGAGCATACACTGTGCACTAAGTAACAGGGAGCCATGTGTGTGTGTCTATGTATGTTTTGGCATACTGTGAGCATTGAGTCAAACTGAGGTGTGTTCTGTGTGACTGTATGCACTGGCATGAAATGTGCATGGAATCACATAGAGCTGTGCATGTGTGTGTGTGTGTATTTGGTGGTGTAGAGACTGTATTTTGTCACAGTAAACTGTGTGTGTATATGTGTGTGTGCTGGTATAGCCTGTGCATTGAGTCACAGTGAACTGTGTGTGTGTGTTTGCTGGGGTAGGCTGTGCTTTGATTCAAGGTGAGCTGTGAGTGTGTGTGCGGTGCTGGTATGGACTGTGCACTGAGTCACAGGGAACCGTGTGTGTGTCTATGTGTGTTTTGGTATAAAGTGAGCATTGAATCACACTGAGTGGTGTGCTGTGTGTTTTTGTGCACTGGTATGGAGTCTGCATGGAATCACAGTGAGCTGTGCGTGTGTGTGTGTGTATTTGGTTGTGTAGAGTCTTTATTGCATCACAATAAGCTGTGTGTGTGTGTGATGGTACAGGATGTGCACTGTGTCATAGAGAGCAGTGTGTGTGTCTCTGCTGGTATAGGCTGTGCATTGACTCACAGTGAGCCTTGTGTGTGTGCAAGTACAATCTGAGCATTGAGTTACAGTGAGATGTGTTGCATGTGTTTGTGCTGGTAAGAACTGTACATTATGTCAGAATGAGCCGTGCATGTGTGTGTGTGTCTGTGTGTGCGTCTGTGTGCTGGTAGAGGTTGAGCACTGAATCACAGTTAGGTGTGTGTCTGTGAGTGTTCGTATGGGCTTTGCATTGAGTCACTGAGGTGTATGTGTGTGTTTGTGTGTGTGTGTGGTGCTACAGATTTCATTGAATCACAGTGAGCCTTGTGTGTGTCTGTGTGCTGATATAGGCTGTGGATTGAGTCACAGTGAGTTATGTGTGTGTGTGTGCTGCTGTAGACTGCGCATTGAGTCAAAATGAGTTGTTTGTGTGTTACTGTGCTCGTGTAGACTGTGCCTTGAATCACAGTGAGCATGTCTGTGTGTGTGTGCACTAGTATGTGTGGAGCATTTAATCAGTTATTTGTGTTTGTGTGTTTGTGTGCTCGTATGGTCTTTGCATTGAGTAACTGAGGTGTGTGTGTGTGTGTGGTGATACAGACTGTGCATTGAGTCACAGTGAGCCGTGTGTGTGTGTATGAGAGTGTGTGTGTTGGTGGGCTTTCATTGATTCCATGGGGTGTGTGTGTCTGTGTTTGTTGTGCTAAAGACTGCATTGAGTCACAGTGAGTCGTGTGTGTGTGTGCTGGTATACGCGATTGATTGAGTCACGGTCAGCCGTGCATGATGTGCATGATGGTATGTGTGTGTGTTCTTCTATAGGCTGTGCATTGAGTCACAGTGAACCCTGTATCTGTGCAGGTGTGTATGTGTGTGTGCTGGTATAGGCTGTGCATTGAGTCCCACTGAGGTGTGTGTGTATGCTTGTGTGTTTTGGTATACATTGTACATTGAGTCAGAGTGCTGTGTGTTTGTGTGCACGCTGGTATAGTCTGTGCATTGAGTCACAGTTATGTGTGTGTGTGTCTGCGTGTTCTGGTATAGGCTGACCGTTGTGTCACACAGGGGTGTGTGTGTGCTGGTATAGGCTCCACTTTTTGTCACAGTGAGGTGTGTGTGTGTGTATGTGCAGGTACAGGCTGCACATTGAGTCACAGTGTGGGGTGTGTGTGTGTGTGATGTTATATGCTGTGCACTAGGACACAGTGAGCCGTGTGTGTGTGCTGGTATAATCTGAGCATTGAGTCACAGTGTGGTGTGGTGTGTGTGCCTTTGCTGGTATGGACTGTGCATTGAATCCCAGCCCTGTGTTAGTGTTTGTGTATTTGGTGCTGTAGAGTCTGCATGAGTCACAGTAAGGTGTGTGTGTGTGCTGCTATAGGCCTAGAATTGAGTCACACCTAGGTGAGTGTATGTGTATGTGTATGCTGATATGGGATTTGCATTGAATCACTGAGCGGTGTGTGTGTGTGTATGTGTGTACAGTTATTGGCTGTGCATTGAGTCACAGTGAACCATGTGTGTGTGGCGAGCTGCTATAGTCACAGCACTGAGTCACAGTTAAATGTGTGGGAGTTGTGTGTGTATGTGTGTGTGTGTATTTGCTGGTGTAGACTGTGCATTGAGTCACAGTGAGTAGTGTGGTGTGTTTGTGTCTGTGATGGTATGGACTGTGGTTTAATCCACTTTGACATGAACTATTGTGTGTGTTTGCGTGTGTGTGTGTGTGCTGGCACTGGATGACCATTGAGACACAGTGGGCTGTGTGTGTCTGTGTGTCTGTGTGTGCGCTGATATAGACTCTGTATTCAGTCACTGTGAGCTGTGTGTGTGTGTATATGTGTGCTCGTATAGGCTGTGCATTGAGTCACAGTGTAGTGTTTGTGTGTGTGTGTGCTGGTACAGGAAGCGTTTTCAGTCACAGTCTCGTGTGTGTGTGTGTGAATGTGAGTTTGTGTGCTGGTAATGGCTTTTATTGTGCTGGTATGGGCGTTATTGACTCATGGGTGCGTGTGTGAGTGTGTGGTGATACAGACTGCATTGAGTCACAGTGAACTGTGTGCGTGTGTGCTGGTATAGGCGATTGATTGAGTACCAGTGAGCCATGTGTGAGTGCGTGTTGGGGTGTGTGTGTGTTCTGGTATAGGCTGTGCATTAAGTCACAGTGAGTCCTGCATCTGTGCATGTGTGTGTGTGTGTGCGTGTGTGCTGGTATAGGCTGAGCTTTGAGTCACTCTGAGGTGTGTGTGCATGTGCTTGTAACATTGTGCCTTGATTCACTGTGCCATGTGAGTGTGTGTGCATGCTGGTATAGGTTGTGCATTGAGTCAGAGTGAGAGGTGTTTGTGTCTGTGTGTTCTGGTATAGGCTGAGAATTGAGGCACACTGAGGTGTGTGTGCACATGTGTGTGTGTGTGCTGGTACAGCCTGCACATTGAGTCATATTGAGTTGTTTGTGGGTGTATGTGCAGGTAGAGGCAGCACATTGAGTTACAGTGAGGTGTATGTGTGTGATGTTATACGCTATGCACTGATTCATAGGGAGGTTTGTGTGTGTGTGTGTGCACTTTCTGGTATAGGATTTGCATTGAATCACACTGAGCTGTGTTTTTGAGTGTCAGTATGTGTGCATGTGTCGAGGTATGGGCTGTGGATTGACTCACAGTTTGCTGTATGTGCTTCTCTGTGTGTGTATGTCTGCTAGCATATCATGTGCATTGAGTCACAGGGAGCCGTGTGTGTGTGTGTGTTTCCAGGTATAGAGTGTGCATTCATTCACAGTCAGCCATGTGTGTGTGTGTGAGAGTGCACTGGTATAGGATATGCAGTGAGTCACAGTGAGGGGTGTTTGTTTCATTGTGCGTGTGCTTTCACAGGCTTACCGGCACAGTGAGATGTGGGTATGAGTGTGCCTGTGTGTGTGTGCTGCCATACACTGTGCCTTGAGTCACAGTGAGCTGTGTTGTGTGTTTGGTGCTGGTATGGAATGGGCACTGACTCACAGTGAGCCATGTGTGTGTGCTTGTACAGGCGATTGAATCATCGTGAGACATGTGTGAGTGCATGTTAGTATGTGTGTGTGTTCACATATAGGCTGTGCATTGAATCACAATAAGGTGTGTACGTGTTCGTGTGTGGGCTATTACAGATTGTGCATTGAGTCACAGTGGCATGTGAGTGTGTGCAGGCTGGTATAGACTGTGCATTGTGTCACAGTGAGGGATGTGTGTGTCTGTGTGTTCTCATGTAGGATGACCATCGAGTCACACTTTGGTGTGTGTGTGTGTGTGTGTGCTGGTATAGGTTGCATATCGCATCACAGTGATGTGTGTGTTTGTTTCTGTGCAGGTACAGGCTGCACATTGAGTCACAGTGAGGTGTATGTGTGTGTGTGTGTGTGATATCATACGCTGTGCACTGAGTCACAGTGAGCCGTGTGGTTGTGCTGGTATAAACTGAGCATTGGATCACACTGAGGTGTCATGTGTGTGTATGTGCTGGTGTGGATTGTACATTGAGTCACAACGATGTGTGAGTTTTTGTATGTGTGTGTGCTGGTACAGGCTGTGCATTCAGTCACAGGGAGGTGAGTGTGTGTGTGGGTGCACGTGCTGGTATATGCTTTGCATTGAGTCACACTAAGCTGTGTGTGAGTGTTTGTATGTGTGTGTGTGTGTGGAGGTACAGGCTGTGTATTGATTCCCAGTGAGCCATGTGTGTTTCTTTGTGTGTGTAACTCTGCTAGCATACACTGTGCACTAAGTAACAGGGAGCCATGTGTGTGTGTCTATGTATGTTTTGGCATACTGTGAGCATTGAGTCAAACTGAGGTGTGTTCTGTGTGACTGTATGCACTGGCATGGAATGTGCATGGAATCACATAGAGCTGTGCATGTGTGTGTGTGTGTATTTGGTGGTGTAGAGACTGTATTGTGTCGCAGTAAGCTGTGTGTGTATATGTGTGTGTGCTGGTATAGCCTGTGCATTGAGTCACAGTGAACTGTGTGTGTGTGTTTGCTGGGGTAGGCTGTGCTTTGATTCAAGGTGAGCTGTGAGTGTGTGTGCGGTGCTGGTATGGACTGTGCACTGAGTCACAGAGAACCGTGTGTGTGTCTATGTGTGTTTTGGTATAAAGTGAGCATTGAATCACACTGAGTTGTGTGCTGTGTGTTTTTGTGCACTGGTATGGAGTCTGCATGGAATCACAGTGAGCTGTGCGTGTGTGTGTGTGTATTTGGTTGTGTAGAGTCTCTATTGCATCACAATAAGCTGTGTGTTTGTGTGATGGTACAGGATGTGCACTGTGTCATAGAGAGCAGTGTGTGTGTGTCTCTGCTGGTTTAGGCTGTGCATTGACTCACAGTGAGCCTTGTGTGTGTGCAAGTACAGTCTGAGCATTGAGTTACAGTGAGATGTGTTGCATGTGTTTGTGCTGGTAAGAACTGTACATTATGTCAGAATGAGCCGTGCATGTGTGTGTGTGTCTGTGTGTGCGTCTGTGTGCTGGTAGAGGTTGAGCACTGAATCACAGTTAGGTGTGTGTCTGTGAGTGTTCGTATGGGCTTTGCATTGAGTCACTGAGGTGTATGTGTGTGTTTGTGTGTGTGTGTGGTGCTACAGATTTCATTGAATCACAGTGAGCCTTGTGTGTGTCTGTGTGCTGATATAGGCTGTGGATTGAGTCACAGTGAGTTATGTGTGTGTGTGTGCTGCTGTAGACTGCGCATTGAGTCAAAATGAGTTGTTTGTGTGTTACTGTGCTCGTGTAGACTGTGCCTTGAATCACAGTGAGCATGTCTGTGTGTGTGTGCACTAGTATGTGTGGAGCATTTAATCAGTTATTTGTGTTTGTGTGTTTGTGTGCTCGTATGGTCTTTGCATTGAGTAACTGAGGTGTATGTGTGTGTGTGTGTGTGGTGATACAGACTGTGCATTGAGTCACAGTGAGCCGTGTGTGTGTGTATGAGAGTGTGTGTGTTGGTGGGCTTTCATTGATTCCATGGGGTGTGTGTGTCTGTGTTTGTTGTGCTAAAGACTGCATTGAGTCACAGTGAGTCGTGTGTGTGTGTGCTGGTATACGCGATTGATTGAGTCACGGTCAGCCGTGCATGATGTGCATGATGGTATGTGTGTGTGTTCTTCTATAGGCTGTGCATTGAGTCACAGTGAACCCTGTATCTGTGCAGGTGTGTATGTGTGTGTGCTGGTATAGGCTGTGCATTGAGTCCCACTGAGGTGTGTGTGTATGCTTGTGTGTTTTGGTATACATTGTACATTGAGTCAGAGTGCTGTGTGTTTGTGTGAACGCTGGTATAGTCTGTGCATTGAGTCACAGTTATGTGTGTGTGTGTCTGCGTGTTCTGGTACAGGCTGACCGTTGTGTCACACAGGGGTGTGTGTGTGCTGGTATAGGCTCCACTTTTTGTCACAGTGAGGTGTGTGTGTGTGTATGTGCAGGTACAGGCTGCACATTGAGTCACAGTGTGGGGTGTGTGTGTGTGTGATGTTATATGCTGTGCACTAGGACACAGTGAGCCGTGTGTGTGTGCTGGTATAATCTGAGCATTGAGTCACAGTGTGGTGTGGTGTGTGTGCCTTTGCTGGTATGGACTGTGCATTGAATCCCAGCCCTGTGTTAGTGTTTGTGTATTTGGTGCTGTAGAGTCTGCATGAGTCACAGTAAGGTGTGTGTGTGTGCTGCTATAGGCCTAGAATTGAGTCACACCTAGGTGAGTGTATGTGTATGTGTATGCTGATATGGGATTTGCATTGAATCACTGAGCGGTGTGTGTGTGTGTATGTGTGTACAGTTATTGGCTGTGCATTGAGTCACAGTGAACCATGTGTGTGTGGCGAGCTGCTATAGTCACAGCACTGAGTCACAGTTAAATGTGTGGGAGTTGTGTGTGTATGTGTGTGTGTGTATTTGCTGGTGTAGACTGTGCATTGAGTCACAGTGAGTAGTGTGGTGTGTTTGTGTCTGTCATGGTATGGACTGTGGTTTAATCCACTTTGACATGAACTAGTGTGCATGTTTGCGTGTGTGTGTGTGTGTGTGTGTGCTGGCACTGGATGACCATTGAGACACAGTGGGCTGTGTGTGTCTGTGTGTCTGTGTGTGCGCTGATATAGACTCTGTATTCAGTCACTGTGAGCTGTGTGTGTGTGTGTATATGTGTGCTCGTATAGGCTGTGCATTGAGTCACAGTGTAGTGTTTGTGTGTGTGTGTGCTGGTACAGGAAGCGTTTTCAGTCACAGTCTCGTGTGTGTGTGTGTGAATGTGAGTTTGTGTGCTGGTAATGGCTTTTATTGTGCTGGTATGGGCGTTATTGACTCATGGGTGCGTGTGTGAGTGTGTGGTGATACAGACTGCATTGAGTCACAGTGAACTGTGTGCGTGTGTGCTGGTATAGGCGATTGATTGAGTACCAGTGAGCCATGTGTGAGTGCGTGTTGGGGTGTGTGTGTGTTCTGGTATAGGCTGTGCATTAAGTCACAGTGAGTCCTGCATCTGTGCATGTGTGTGTGTGTGTGCGTGTGTGCTGGTATAGGCTGAGCTTTGAGTCACTCTGAGGTGTGTGTGCATGTGCTTGTAACATTGTGCCTTGATTCACTGTGCCATGTGAGTGTGTGTGCATGCTGGTATAGGTTGTGCATTGAGTCAGAGGGAGAGGTGTTTGTGTCTGTGTGTTCTGGTATAGGCTGAGAATTGAGGCACACTGAGGTGTGTGTGCACATGTGTGTGTGTGTGCTGGTACAGCCTGCACATTGAGTCATATTGAGTTGTTTGTGGGTGTATGTGCAGGTAGAGGCAGCACATTGAGTCACAGTGAGGTGTATGTGTGTGATGTTATACGCTATGCACTGATTCATAGGGAGGTTTGTGTGTGTGTGTGTGCACTTTCTGGTATAGGATTTGCATTGAATCACACTGAGCTGTGTTTTTGAGTGTCAGTATGTGTGCATGTGTCGAGGTATGGGCTGTGGATTGACTCACAGTTTGCTGTATGTGCTTCTCTGTGTGTGTATGTCTGCTAGCATATCCTGTGCACTGAGTCACAGGGAGCCGTGTGTGTGTGTGTGTGTTTGTGTGTTTCCAGGCATAGAGTGTGCATTCATTCACAGTCAGCCATGTGTGTGTGTGTGAGAGTGCACTGGTATAGGATATGCAGTGAGTCACAGTGAGGGGTGTTTGTTTCATTGTGCGTGTGCTTTCACAGGCTTACCGGCACAATGAGATGTGGGTATGAGTGTGCCTGTGTGTGTGTGCTGCCATACACTGTGCCTTGAGTCACAGTGAGCTGTGTTGTGTGTTTGGTGCTGGTATGGAATGGGCACTGACTCACAGTGAGCCATGTGTGTGTGCTTGTACAGGCGATTGAGTCATTGTGAGACATGTGTGAGTGCATGTTAGTATGTGTGTGTGTTCACATATAGGCTGTGCATTGAATCACAATAAGGTGTGTACGTGTTCGTGTGTGGGCTATTACAGATTGTGCATTGAGTCACAGTGGCATGTGAGTGTGTGCAGGCTGGTATAGACTGTGCATTTTGTCACAGTGAGGGATGTGTGTGTCTGTGTGTTCTCATGTAGGATGACCATTGAGTCACACTTTGGTGTGTGTGTGTGTGCTGGTATAGGTTGCATATCGCATCACAGTGATGTGTGTGTTTGTTTCTGTGCAGGTACAGGCTGCACATTGAGTCACAGTGAGGTGTATGTGTGTGTGTGTGTGTGTGTGATGTCATACGCTGTGCAATGAGTCACAGTGAGCCGTGTTGTTGTGCTGGTATAAACTGAGCATTGGATCACACTGAGGTGTCATGTGTGTGTATGTGCTGGTGTGGATTGTACATTGAGTCACAACCATGTGTGAGTTTTTGTATGTGTGTGTGCTGGTACAGGCTGTGCATTCAGTCACAGGGAGGTGAGTGTGTGTGTGGGTGCACGTGCTGGTATATGCTTTGCATTGAGTCACACTAAGCTGTGTGTGAGTGTTTGTATGTGTGTGTGTGTGTGGAGGTACAGGCTGTGTATTGATTCCCAGTGAGCCATGTGTGTTTCTTTGTGTGTGTAACTCTGCTAGCATACACTGTGCACTAAGTAACAGGGAGCCATGTGTGTGTGTCTATGTATGTTTTGGCATACTGTGAGCATTGAGTCAAACTGAGGTGTGTTCTGTGTGACTGTATGCACTGGCATGGAATGTGCATGGAATCACATAGAGCTGTGCATGTGTGTGTGTGTGTATTTGGTGGTGTAGAGACTGTATTGTGTCGCAGTAAGCTGTGTGTGTATATGTGTGTGTGCTGGTATAGCCTGTGCATTGAGTCACAGTGAACTGTGTGTGTGTGTTTGCTGGGGTAGGCTGTGCTTTGATTCAAGGTGAGCTGTGAGTGTGAGTGCGGTGCTGGTATGGACTGTGCACTGAGTCACAGAGAACCGTGTGTGTGTCTATGTGTGTTTTGGTATAAAGTGAGCATTGAATCACACTGAGTTGTGTGCTGTGTGTTTTTGTGCACTGGTATGGAGTCTGCATGGAATCACAGTGAGCTGTGCGTGTGTGTGTGTGTATTTGGTTGTGTAGAGTCTCTATTGCATCACAATAAGCTGTGTGTGTGTGTGATGGTACAGGATGTGCACTGTGTCATAGAGAGCAGTGTGTGTGTGTCTCTGCTGGTATAGACTGTGCATTGACTCACAGTGAGCCTTGTGTGTGTGCAAGTACAGTCTGAGCATTGAGTTACAGTGAGATGTGTTGCATGTGTTTGTGCTGGTAAGAACTGTACATTATGTCAGAATGAGCCGTGCATGTGTGTGTGTGTCTGTGTGTGCGTCTGTGTGCTGGTAGAGGTTGAGCACTGAATCACAGTTAGGTGTGTGTCTGTGAGTGTTCGTATGGGCTTTGCATTGAGTCACTGAGGTGTATGTGTGTGTTTGTGTGTGTGTGTGGTGCTACAGATTTCATTGAATCACAGTGAGCCTTGTGTGTGTCTGTGTGCTGATATAGGCTGTGGATTGAGTCACAGTGAGTTATGTGTGTGTGTGTGCTGCTGTAGACTGCGCATTGAGTCAAAATGAGTTGTTTGTGTGTTACTGTGCTCGTGTAGACTGTGCCTTGAATCACAGTGAACATGTCTGTGTGTGTGTGCACTAGTATGTGTGGAGCATTTAATCAGTTATTTGTGTTTGTGTGCTCGTATGGTCTTTGCATTGAGTAACTGAGGTGTATGTGTGTGTGTGTGTGGTGATACAGACTGTGCATTGAGTCACAGTGAGCCATGTGTGTGTGTGTATGAGAGTGTGTGTGTTGGTGGGCTTTCATTGATTCCATGGGGTGTGTGTGTCTGTGTTTGTTGTGCTAAAGACTGCATTGAGTCACAGTGAGTCGTGTGTGTGTGTGCTGGTATACGCGATTGATTGAGTCACGGTCAGCCATGTGTGTGTGCATGATGGTATGTGTGTGTGTTCTTCTATAGGCTGTGCATTGAGTCACAGTGAACCCTGTATCTGTGCAAGTGTGTATGTGTGTGTGCTGGTATAGGCTGTGCATTGAGTCCCACTGAGGTGTGTGTGTATGCTTGTGTGTTTTGGTATACATTGTACATTGAGTCAGAGTGCTGTGTGTTTGTGTGCACGCTGGTATAGTCTGTGCATTGAGTCACAGTTATGTGTGTGTGTGTCTGCGTGTTCTGGTATACGCTGACCGTTGTGTCACACAGGGGTGTGTGTGTGCTGGTATAGGCTCCACTTTTTGTCACAGTGAGGTGTGTGTGTGTGTATGTGCAGGTACAGGCTGCACATTGAGTCACAGTGTGGGGTGTGTGTGTGTGTGATGTTATATGCTGTGCATTAGGACACAGTGAGCCGTGTGTGTGTGCTGGTATAATCTGAGCATTGAGTCACAGTGTGGTGTGGTGTGTGTGCCTTTGCTGGTATGGACTGTGCATTGAATCCCAGCCCTGTGTTAGTGTTTGTGTATTTGGTGCTGTAGAGTCTGCATGAGTCACAGTAAGGTGTGTGTGTGTGCTGCTATAGGCCTAGAATTGAGTCACACCTAGGTGAGTGTATGTGTATGTGTATGCTGATATGGGATTTGCATTGAATCACTGAGCGGTGTGTGTGTGTGTATGTGTGTACAGTTATTGGCTGTGCATTGAGTCACAGTGAACCATGTGTGTGTGGCGAGCTGCTATAGTCACAGCACTGAGTCACAGTTAAATGTGTGGGAGTTGTGTGTGTATGTGTGTGTGTGTATTTGCTGGTGTAGACTGTGCATTGAGTCACAGTGAGTAGTGCGGTGTGTTTGTGTCTGTGATGGTATGGACTGTGGTTTAATCCACTTTGACATGAACTATTGTGTGTGTTTGCGTGTGTGTGTGTGTGCTGGCACTGGATGACCATTGAGACACAGTGGGCTGTGTGTGTCTGTGTGTCTGTGTGTGCGCTGATATAGACTCTGTATTCAGTCACTGTGAGCTGTGTGTGTGTGTATATGTGTGCTCGTATAGGCTGTGCATTGAGTCACAGTGTAGTGTTTGTGTGTGTGTGTGCTGGTACAGGAAGCGTTTTCAGTCACAGTCTCGTGTGTGTGTGTGTGAATGTGAGTTTGTGTGCTGGTAATGGCTTTTATTGTGCTGGTATGGGCGTTATTGACTCATGGGTGCGTGTGTGAGTGTGTGGTGATACAGACTGCATTGAGTCACAGTGAACTGTGTGCGTGTGTGCTGGTATAGGCGATTGATTGAGTACCAGTGAGCCATGTGTGAGTGCGTGTTGGGGTGTGTGTGTGTTCTGGTATAGGCTGTGCATTAAGTCACAGTGAGTCCTGCATCTGTGCATGTGTGTGTGTGTGTGCGTGTGTGCTGGTATAGGCTGAGCTTTGAGTCACTCTGAGGTGTGTGTGCATGTGCTTGTAACATTGTGCCTTGATTCACTGTGCCATGTGAGTGTGTGTGCATGCTGGTATAGGTTGTGCATTGAGTCAGAGTGAGAGGTGTTTGTGTCTGTGTGTTCTGGTATAGGCTGAGAATTGAGGCACACTGAGGTGTGTGTGCACATGTGTGTGTGTGTGCTGGTACAGCCTGCACATTGAGTCATATTGAGTTGTTTGTGGGTGTATGTGCAGGTAGAGGCAGCACATTGAGTCACAGTGAGGTGTATGTGTGTGATGTTATACGCTATGCACTGATTCATAGGGAGGTTTGTGTGTGTGTGTGTGCACTTTCTGGTATAGGATTTGCATTGAATCACACTGAGCTGTGTTTTTGAGTGTCAGTATGTGTGCATGTGTCGAGGTATGGGCTGTGGATTGACTCACAGCTTGCTGTATGTGCTTCTCTGTGTGTGTATGTCTGCTAGCATATCCTGTGCACTGAGTCACAGGGAGCCGTGTGTGTGTGTGTGTTTCCAGGTATAGAGTGTGCATTCATTCACAGTCAGCCATGTGTGTGTGTGTGAGAGTGCACTGGTATAGGATATGCAGTGAGTCACAGTGAGGGGTGTTTGTTTCATTGTGCGTGTGCTTTCACAGGCTTACCGGCACAGTGAGATGTGGGTATGAGTGTGCCTGTGTGTGTGTGCTGCCATACACTGTGCCTTGAGTCACAGTGAGCTGTGTTGTGTGTTTGGTGCTGGTATGGAATGGGCACTGACTCACAGTGAGCCATGTGTGTGTGCTTGTACAGGCGATTGAATCATCGTGAGACATGTATGAGTGCATGTTAGTATGTGTGTGTGTTCACATATAGGCTGTGCATTGAATCACAATAAGGTGTGTACGTGTTCGTGTGTGGGCTATTACAGATTGTGCATTGAGTCACAGTGTCATGTGAGTGTGTGCAGGCTGGTATAGACTGTGCATTGTGTCACAGTGAGGGATGTGTGTGTCTGTGTGTTCTCATGTAGGATGACCATCGAGTCACACTTTGGTGTGTGTGTGTGTGTGTGTGTGTGTGTGCTGGTATAGGTTGCACATCGCATCACAGTGATGTGTGTGTTTGTTTCTGTGCAGGTACAGGCTGCACATTGAGTCACAGTGAGGTGTATGTGTGTGTGTGTGTGTGATGTCATACGCTGTGCACTGAGTCACAGTGAGCCGTGTGGTTGTGCTGGTATAAACTGAGCATTGGATCACACTGAGGTGTCATGTGTGTGTATGTGCTGGTGTGGATTGTACATTGAGTCACAACCATGTGTGAGTTTTTGTATGTGTGTGTGCTGGTACAGGCTGTGCATTCAGTCACAGGGAGGTGAGTGTGTGTGTGGGTGCACGTGCTGGTATATGCTTTGCATTGAGTCACACTAAGCTGTGTGTGAGTGTTTGTATGTGTGTGTGTGTGTGTGTGGAGGTACAGGCTGTGTATTGATTCACAGTGAGCCATGTGTGTTTCTTTGTGTGTGTAACTCTGCTAGCATACACTGTGCACTAAGTAACAGGGAGCCATGTGTGTGTGTCTATGTATGTTTTGGCATACTGTGAGCATTGAGTCAAACTGAGGTGTGTTCTGTGTGACTGTATGCACTGACATGAAATGTGCATGGAATCACATAGAGCTGTGCATGTGTGTGTGTGTGTATTTGGTGGTGTAGAGACTGTATTGTGTCGCAGTAAGCTGTGTGTGTATATGTGTGTGTGCTGGTATAGCCTGTGCATTGAGTCACAGTGAACTGTGTGTGTGTGTTTGCTGGGGTAGGCTGTGCTTTGATTCAAGGTGAGCTGTGAGTGTGTGTGCGGTGCTGGTATGGACTGTGCACTGAGTCACAGAGAACCGTGTGTGTGTCTATGTGTGTTTTGGTATAAAGTGAGCATTGAATCACACTGAGTTGTGTGCTGTGTGTTTTTGTGCACTGGTATGGAGTCTGCATGGAATCACAGTGAGCTGTGCGAGTGTGTGTGTGTATTTTGTTGTGTAGAGTCTCTATTGCATCACAATGAGCTGTGTGTGTGTGTGATGGTACAGGATGTGCACTGTGTCATAGAGAGCAGTGTGTGTGTGTCTCTGCTGGTATAGGCTGTGCATTGACTCACAGTGAGCCTTGTGTGTGTGCAAGTACAGACTGAGCATTGAGTTACAGTGAGATGTGTTGCATGTGTTTGTGCTGGTAAGAACTGTACATTATGTCAGAATGAGCCGTGCATGTGTGTGTGTGTCTGTGTGTGCGTCTGTGTGCTGGTAGAGGTTGAGCACTGAATCACAGTTAGGTGTGTGTCTGTGAGTGTTCGTATGGGCTTTGCATTGAGTCACTGAGGTGTATGTGTGTGTTTGTGTGTGTGTGTGGTGCTACAGATTTCATTGAATCACAGTGAGCCTTGTGTGTGTCTGTGTGCTGATATAGGCTGTGGATTGAGTCACAGTGAGTTATGTGTGTGTGTGTGCTGCTGTACACTGTGCATTGAGTCAAAATGAGTTGTTTGTGTGTTACTGTGCTCGTGTAGACTGTGCCTTGAATCACAGTGAGCATGTCTGTGTGTGTGTGCACTAGTATGTGTGGAGCATTTAATCAGTTATTTGTGTTTGTGTGTTTGTGTGCTCGTATGGTCTTTGCATTGAGTAACTGAGGTGTATGTGTGTGTGTGTGTGGTGATACAGACTGTGCATTGAGTCACAGTGAGCCGTGTGTGTGTGTATGAGAGTGTGTGTGTTGGTGGGCTTTCATTGATTCCATGGGGTGTGTGTGTCTGTGTTTGTTGTGCTAAAGACTGCATTGAGTCACAGTGAGTCGTGTGTGTGTGTGCTGGTATACGCGATTGATTGAGTTACGGTCAGCCATGTGTGTGTGCATGATGGTATGTGTGTGTGTTCTTCTATAGGCTGTGCATTGAGTCACAGTGAACCCTGTATCTGTGCAGGTGTGTATGTGTGTGTGCTGGTATAGGCTGTGCATTGAGTCCCACTGAGGTGTGTGTGTATGCTTGTGTGTTTTGGTATACATTGTACATTGAGTCAGAGTGCTGTGTGTTTGTGTGCACGCTGGTATAGTCTGTCATTGAGTCACAGTTATGTGTGTGTGTGTCTGCGTGTTCTGGTATAGGCTGACCGTTGTGTCACACAGGGGTGTGTGTGTGCTGGTATAGGCTCCACTTTTTGTCACAGTGAGGTGTGTGTGTGTGTATGTGCAGGTACAGGCTGCACATTGAGTCACAGTGTGGGGTGTGTGTGTGTGTGATGTTATATGCTGTGCACTAGGACACAGTGAGCCGTGTGTGTGTGCTGGTATAATCTGAGCATTGAGTCACAGTGTGGTGTGGTGTGTGTGCCTTTGCTGGTATGGACTGTGCATTGAATCCCAGCCCTGTGTTAGTGTTTGTGTATTTGGTGCTGTAGAGTCTGCATGAGTCACAGTAAGGTGTGTGTGTGTGCTGCTATAGGCCTAGAATTGAGTCACACCTAGGTGAGTGTATGTGTATGTGTATGCTGATATGGGATTTGCATTGAATCACTGAGCGGTGTGTGTGTGTGTATGTGTGTACAGTTATTGGCTGTGCATTGAGTCACAGTGAACCATGTGTGTGTGGCGAGCTGCTATAGTCACAGCACTGAGTCACAGATAAATGTGTGGGAGTTGTGTGTGTATGTGTGTGTGTGTATTTGCTGGTGTAGACTGTGCATTGAGTCACAGTGAGTAGTGCGGTGTGTTTGTGTCTGTCATGGTATGGACTGTGGTTTAATCCACTTTGACATGAACTAGTGTGCGTGTTTGCGTGTGTGTGTGTGTGTGTGTGTGTGCTGGCACTGGATGACCATTGAGACACAGTGGGCTGTGTGTGTCTGTGTGTCTGTGTGTGCGCTGATATAGACTCTGTATTCAGTCACTGTGAGCTGTGTGTGTGTGTGTATATGTGTGCTCGTATAGGCTGTGCATTGAGTCACAGTGTAGTGTTTGTGTGTGTGTGTGCTGGTACAGGAAGCGTTTTCAGTCACAGTCTCGTGTGTGTGTGTGTGCATGTGAGTTTGTGTGCTGGTATGGGCTTTATTGTGCTGGTATGGGCATTATTGACTCATGGGTGCGTGTGTGAGTGTGTGGTGATACAGACTGCATTGAGTCACAGTGAGCTGTGTGCGGGTGTGCTGGTATAGGCGATTGATTGAGTACCAGTGAGCCATGTGTGAGTGCGTGTTGGGTTGTGTGTGTGTTCTGATATACGCTGTGCATTGAGTCACAGTGAGGCCTGCATCTGTGCATGTGTGTGTGTGTGTGCGTGTGTGCTGGTATAGGCTGAGCTTTGAGTCACTCTGAGGTGTGTGTGCATGTGCTTGTAACATTGTGCCTTGATTCACTGTGCCATGTGAGTGTGTGTGCATGCTGGTATAGGTTGTGCATTGAGTCAGAGGGAGAGGTGTTTGTGTCTGTGTGTTCTGGTATAGGCTGAGAATTGAGGCACACTGAGGTGTGTGTGCACATGTGTGTGTGTGTGCTGGTACAGCCTGCACATTGAGTCATATTGAGTTGTTTGTGGGTGTATGTGCAGGTAGAGGCAGCACATTGAGTCACAGTGAGGTGTATGTGTGTGATGTTATACGCTATGCACTGATTCATAGGGAGGTTTGTGTGTGTGTGTGTGCACTTTCTGGTATAGGATTTGCATTGAATCACACTGAGCTGTGTTTTTGAGTGTCAGTATGTGTGCATGTGTCGAGGTATGGGCTGTGGATTGACTCACAGTTTGCTGTATGTGCTTCTCTGTGTGTGTATGTCTGCTAGCATATCCTGTGCACTGAGTCACAGGGAGCCGTGTGTGTGTGTGTGTTTGTGTGTTTCCAGGTATAGAGTGTGCATTCATTCACAGTCAGCCATGTGTGTGTGTGTGAGAGTGCACTGGTATAGGATATGCAGTGAGTCACAGTGAGGGGTGTTTGTTTCATTGTGCGTGTGCTTTCACAGGCTTACCGGCACAGTGAGATGTGGGTATGAGTGTGCCTGTGTGTGTGTGCTGCCATACACTGTGCCTTGAGTCACAGTGAGCTGTGTTGTGTGTTTGGTGCTGGTATGGAATGGGCACTGACTCACAGTGAGCCATGTGTGTGTGCTTGTACAGGCGATTGAATCATCGTGAGACATGTATGAGTGCATGTTAGTATGTGTGTGTGTTCACATATAGGCTGTGCATTGAATCACAATAAGGTGTGTACGTGTTCATGTGTGGGCTATTACAGATTGTGCATTGAGTCACAGTGTCATGTGAGTGTGTGCAGGCTGGTATAGACTGTGCATTGTGTCACAGTGAGGGATGTGTGTGTCTGTGTGTTCTCATGTAGGATGACCATCGAGTCACACTTTGGTGTGTGTGTGTGTGTGTGTGTGTGTGTGTGCTGGTATAGGTTGCATATCGCATCACAGTGATGTGTGTGTTTGTTTCTGTGCAGGTACAGGCTGCACATTGAGTCACAGTGAGGTGTATGTGTGTGTGTGTGTGTGATGTCATACGCTGTGCACTGAGTCACAGTGAGCCGTGTGGTTGTGCTGGTATAAACTGAGCATTGGATCACACTGAGGTGTCGTGTGTGTATGTGCTGGTGTGGATTGTACATTGAGTCACAACTATGTGTGAGTTTTTGTATGTGTGTGTGCTGGTACAGGCTGTGCATTCAGTCACAGGGAGGTGAGTGTGTGTGTGGGTGCACGTGCTGGTATATGCTTTGCATTGAGTCACACTAAGCTGTGTGTGAGTGTTTGTATGTGTGTGTGTGTGTGGAAGTACAGGCTGTGTATTGATTCACAGTGAGCCATGTGTGTTTCTTTGTGTGTGTAACTCTGCTAGCATACACTGTGCACTAAGTAACAGGGAGCCATGTGTGTGTGTCTATGTATGTTTTGGCATACTGTGAGCATTGAGTCAAACTGAGGTGTGTTCTGTGTGACTGTATGCACTGGCATGAAATGTGCATGGAATCACATAGAGCTGTGCATGTGTGTGTGTGTGTATTTGGTGGTGTAGAGACTGTATTGTGTCGCAGTAAGCTGTGTGTGTATATGTGTGTGTGCTGGTATAGCCTGTGCATTGAGTCACAGTGAACTGTGTGTGTGTGTTTGCTGGGGTAGGCTGTGCTTTGATTCAAGGTGAGCTGTGAGTGTGTGTGCGGTGCTGGTATGGACTGTGCACTGAGTCACAGGGAACCGTGTGTGTGTCTATGTGTGTTTTGGTATATAGTGAGCATTGAATCACACTGAGTGGTGTGCTGTGTGTTTTTGTGCACTGGTATGGAGTCTGCATGGAATCACAGTGAGCTGTGCGTGTGTGTGTGTGTATTTGGTTGTGTAGAGTCTTTATTGCATCACAATAAGCTGTGTGTGTGTGATGGTACAGGATGTGCACTGTGTCATAGAGAGCAGTGTGTCTGTCTCTGCTGGTATAGGCTGTGCATTGACTCACAGTGAGCCTTGTGTGTGTGCAAGTACAATCTGAGCATTGAGTTACAGTGAGATGTGTTGCATGTGTTTCTGCTGGTAAGAACTGTACATTATGTCAGAATGAGCCGTGCATGTGTGTGTGTGTCTGTGTGTGCGTCTGTGTGCTGGTAGAGGTTGAGCACTGAATCACAGTTAGGTGTGTGTCTGTGAGTGTTCGTATGGGCTTTGCATTGAGTCACTGAGGTGTATGTGTGTGTTTGTGTGTGTGTGTGGTGCTACAGATTTCATTGAATCACAGTGAGCCTTGTGTGTGTCTGTGTGCTGATATAGGCTGTGGATTGAGTCACAGTGAGTTATGTGTGTGTGTGTGCTGCTGTACACTGCGCATTGAGTCAAAATGAGTTGTTTGTGTGTTACTGTGCTCGTGTAGACTGTGCCTTGAATCACAGTGAGCATGTCTGTGTGTGTGTGCACTAGTATGTGTGGAGCATTTAATCAGTTATTTGTGTTTGTGTGTTTGTGTGCTCGTATGGTCTTTGCATTGAGTAACTGAGGTGTATGTGTGTGTGTGTGTGTGGTGATACAGACTGTGCATTGAGTCACAGTGAGCCGTGTGTGTGTGTATGAGAGTGTGTGTGTTGGTGGGCTTTCATTGATTCCATGGGGTGTGTGTGTCTGTGTTTGTTGTGCTAAAGACTGCATTGAGTCACAGTGAGTCATGTGTGTGTGTGCTGGTATACGCGATTGATTGAGTCACGGTCAGCCGTGCATGATGTGCATGATGGTATGTGTGTGTGTTCTTCTATAGGCTGTGCATTGAGTCACAGTGAACCCTGTATCTGTGCAGGTGTGTATGTGTGTGTGCTGGTATAGGCTGTGCATTGAGTCCCACTGAGGTGTGTGTGTATGCTTGTGTGTTTTGGTATACATTGTACATTGAGTCAGAGTGCTGTGTGTTTGTGTGCACGCTGGTATAGTCTGTGCATTGAGTCACAGTTATGTGTGTGTGTGTCTGCGTGTTCTGGTATACGCTGACCGTTGTGTCACACAGGGGTGTGTGTGTGCTGGTATAGGCTCCACTTTTTGTCACAGTGAGGTGTGTGTGTGTGTATGTGCAGGTACAGGCTGCACATTGAGTCACAGTGTGGGGTGTGTGTGTGTGTGATGTTATATGCTGTGCATTAGGACACAGTGAGCCGTGTGTGTGTGCTGGTATAATCTGAGCATTGAGTCACAGTGTGGTGTGGTGTGTGTGCCTTTGCTGGTATGGACTGTGCATTGAATCCCAGCCCTGTGTTAGTGTTTGTGTATTTGGTGCTGTAGAGTCTGCATGAGTCACAGTAAGGTGTGTGTGTGTGCTGCTATAGGCCTAGAATTGAGTCACACCTAGGTGAGTGTATGTGTATGTGTATGCTGATATGGGATTTGCATTGAATCACTGAGCGGTGTGTGTGTGTGTATGTGTGTACAGTTATTGGCTGTGCATTGAGTCACAGTGAACCATGTGTGTGTGGCGAGCTGCTATAGTCACAGCACTGAGTCACAGTTAAATGTGTGGGAGTTGTGTGTGTATGTGTGTGTGTGTATTTGCTGGTGTAGACTGTGCATTGAGTCACAGTGAGTAGTGCGGTGTGTTTGTGTCTGTGATGGTATGGACTGTGGTTTAATCCACTTTGACATGAACTATTGTGTGTGTTTGCGTGTGTGTGTGTGTGCTGGCACTGGATGACCATTGAGACACAGTGGGCTGTGTGTGTCTGTGTGTCTGTGTGTGCGCTGATATAGACTCTGTATTCAGTCACTGTGAGCTGTGTGTGTGTGTATATGTGTGCTCGTATAGGCTGTGCATTGAGTCACAGTGTAGTGTTTGTGTGTGTGTGTGCTGGTACAGGAAGCGTTTTCAGTCACAGTCTCGTGTGTGTGTGTGTGAATGTGAGTTTGTGTGCTGGTAATGGCTTTATAGTGCTGGTATGGGCGTTATTGACTCATGGGTGCGTGTGTGAGTGTGTGGTGATACAGACTGCATTGAGTCACAGTGAACTGTGTGCGTGTGTGCTGGTATAGGCGATTGATTGAGTACCAGTGAGCCATGTGTGAGTGCGTGTTGGGGTGTGTGTGTGTTCTGGTATAGGCTGTGCATTAAGTCACAGTGAGTCCTGCATCTGTGCATGTGTGTGTGTGTGTGCGTGTGTGCTGGTATAGGCTGAGCTTTGAGTCACTCTGAGGTGTGTGTGCATGTGCTTGTAACATTGTGCCTTGATTCACTGTGCCATGTGAGTGTGTGTGCATGCTGGTATAGGTTGTGCATTGAGTCAGAGTGAGAGGTGTTTGTGTCTGTGTGTTCTGGTATAGGCTGAGAATTGAGGCACACTGAGGTGTGTGTGCACATGTGTGTGTGTGTGCTGGTACAGCCTGCACATTGAGTCATATTGAGTTGTTTGTGGGTGTATGTGCAGGTAGAGGCAGCACATTGAGTTACAGTGAGGTGTATGTGTGTGATGTTATACGCTATGCACTGATTCATAGGGAGGTTTGTGTGTGTGTGTGTGCACTTTCTGGTATAGGATTTGCATTGAATCACACTGAGCTGTGTTTTTGAGTGTCAGTATGTGTGCATGTGTCGAGGTATGGGCTGTGGATTGACTCACAGTTTGCTGTATGTGCTTCTCTGTGTGTGTATGTCTGCTAGCATATCATGTGCATTGAGTCACAGGGAGCCGTGTGTGTTTGTGTGTTTCCAGGTATAGAGTGTGCATTCATTCACAGTCAGTCATGTGTGTGTGTGTGAGAGTGCACTGGTATAGGATATGCAGTGAGTCACAGTGAGGGGTGTTTGTTTCATTGTGCGTGTGCTTTCACAGGCTTACCGGCACAGTGAGATGTGGGTATGAGTGTGCCTGTGTGTGTGTGCTGCCATACACTGTGCCTTGAGTCACAGTGAGCTGTGTTGTGTGTTTGGTGCTGGTATGGAATGGGCACTGACTCACAGTGAGCCATGTGTGTGTGCTTGTACAGGCGATTGAATCATCGTGAGACATGTGTGAGTGCATGTTAGTATGTGTGTGTGTTCACATATAGCCTGTGCATTGAATCACAATAAGGTGTGTACGTGTTCGTGTGTGGGCTATTACAGATTGTGCATTGAGTCACAGTGGCATGTGAGTGTGTGCAGGCTGGTATAGACTGTGCATTGTGTCACAGTGAGGGATGTGTGTGTCTGTGTGTTCTCATGTAGGATGACCATCGAGTCACACTTTGGTGTGTGTGTGTGTGTGTGTGTGTGTGTGCTGGTATAGGTTGCATATCGCATCACAGTGATGTGTGTGTTTGTTTCTGTGCAGGTACAGGCTGCACATTGAGTCACAGTGAGGTGTATGTGTGTGTGTGTGTGTGATATCATACGCTGTGCACTGAGTCACAGTGAGCCGTGTGGTTGTGCTGGTATAAACTGAGCATTGGATCACACTGAGGTGTCATGTGTGTGTATGTGCTGGTGTGGATTGTACATTGAGTCACAACGATGTGTGAGTTTTTGTATGTGTGTGTGCTGGTACAGGCTGTGCATTCAGTCACAGGGAGGTGAGTGTGTGTGTGGGTGCACGTGCTGGTATATGCTTTGCATTGAGTCACACTAAGCTGTGTGTGAGTGTTTGTATGTGTGTGTGTGTGTGGAGGTACAGGCTGTGTATTGATTCCCAGTGAGCCATGTGTGTTTCTTTGTGTGTGTAACTCTGCTAGCATACACTGTGCACTAAGTAACAGGGAGCCATGTGTGTGTGTCTATGTATGTTTTGGCATACTGTGAGCATTGAGTCAAACTGAGGTGTGCTCTGTGTGACTGTATGCACTGGCATGGAATGTGCATGGAATCACATAGAGCTGTGCATGTGTGTGTGTGTGTATTTGGTGGTGTAGAGACTGTATTGTGTCGCAGTAAGCTGTGTGTGTATATGTGTGTGTGCTGGTATAGCCTGTGCATTGAGTCACAGTGAACTGTGTGTGTGTGTTTGCTGGGGTAGGCTGTGCTTTGATTCAAGGTGAGCTGTGAGTGTGTGTGCGGTGCTGGTATGGACTGTGCACTGAGTCACAGGGAACCGTGTGTGTGTCTATGTGTGTTTTGGTATAAAGTGAGCATTGAATCACACTGAGTTGTGTGCTGTGTGTTTTTGTGCACTGGTATGGAGTCTGCATGGAATCACAGTGAGCTGTGCGTGTGTGTGTGTGTATTTGGTTGTGTAGAGTCTCTATTGCATCACAATAAGCTGTGTGTTTGTGTGATGGTACAGGATGTGCACTGTGTCATAGAGAGCAGTGTGTGTGTGTCTCTGCTGGTTGAGGCTGTGCATTGACTCACAGTGAGCCTTGTGTGTGTGCAAGTACAGTCTGAGCATTGAGTTACAGTGAGATGTGTTGCATGTGTTTGTGCTGGTAAGAACTGTACATTATGTCAGAATGAGCCGTGCATGTGTGTGTGTGTCTGTGTGTGCGTCTGTGTGCTGGTAGAGGTTGAGCACTGAATCACAGTTAGGTGTGTGTCTGTGAGTGTTCGTATGGGCTTTGCATTGAGTCACTGAGGTGTATGTGTGTGTTTGTGTGTGTGTGTGGTGCTACAGATTTCATTGAATCACAGTGAGCCTTGTGTGTGTCTGTGTGCTGATATAGGCTGTGGATTGAGTCACAGTGAGTTATGTGTGTGTGTGTGCTGCTGTAGACTGCGCATTGAGTCAAAATGAGTTGTTTGTGTGTTACTGTGCTCGTGTAGACTGTGCCTTGAATCACAGTGAGCATGTCTGTGTGTGTGTGCACTAGTATGTGTGGAGCATTTAATCAGTTATTTGTGTTTGTGTGTTTGTGTGCTCGTATGGTCTTTGCATTGAGTAACTGAGGTGTATGTGTGTGTGTGTGTGTGGTGATACAGACTGTGCATTGAGTCACAGTGAGCCGTGTGTGTGTGTATGAGAGTGTGTGTGTTGGTGGGCTTTCATTGATTCCATGGGGTGTGTGTGTCTGTGTTTGTTGTGCTAAAGACTGCATTGAGTCACAGTGAGTCGTGTGTGTGTGTGCTGGTATACGCGATTGATTGAGTCACGGTCAGCCGTGCATGATGTGCATGATGGTATGTGTGTGTGTTCTTCTATAGGCTGTGCATTGAGTCACAGTGAACCCTGTATCTGTGCAGGTGTGTATGTGTGTGTGCTGGTATAGGCTGTGCATTGAGTCCCACTGAGGTGTGTGTGTATGCTTGTGTGTTTTGGTATACATTGTACATTGAGTCAGAGTGCTGTGTGTTTGTGTGAACGCTGGTATAGTCTGTGCATTGAGTCACAGTTATGTGTGTGTGTGTCTGCGTGTTCTGGTACAGGCTGACCGTTGTGTCACACAGGGGTGTGTGTGTGTTGGTATAGGTTCCACTTTTTGTCACAGTGAGGTGTGTGTGTGTGTATGTGCAGGTACAGGCTGCACATTGAGTCACAGTGTGGGGTGTGTGTGTGTGTGATGTTATATGCTGTGCACTAGGACACAGTGAGCCGTGTGTGTGTGCTGGTATAATCTGAGCATTGAGTCACAGTGTGGTGTGGTGTGTGTGCCTTTGCTGGTATGGACTGTGCATTGAATCCCAGCCCTGTGTTAGTGTTTGTGTATTTGGTGCTGTAGAGTCTGCATGAGTCACAGTAAGGTGTGTGTGTGTGCTGCTATAGGCCTAGAATTGAGTCACACCTAGGTGAGTGTATGTGTATGTGTATGCTGATATGGGATTTGCATTGAATCACTGAGCGGTGTGTGTGTGTGTATGTGTGTACAGTTATTGGCTGTGCATTGAGTCACAGTGAACCATGTGTGTGTGGCGAGCTGCTATAGTCACAGCACTGAGTCACAGTTAAATGTGTGGGAGTTGTGTGTGTATGTGTGTGTGTGTATTTGCTGGTGTAGACTGTGCATTGAGTCACAGTGAGTAGTGCGGTGTGTTTGTGTCTGTGATGGTATGGACTGTGGTTTAATCCACTTTGACATGAACTATTGTGTGTGTTTGCGTGTGTGTGTGTGTGCTGGCACTGGATGACCATTGAGACACAGTGGGCTGTGTGTGTCTGTGTGTCTGTGTGTGCGCTGATATAGACTCTGTATTCAGTCACTGTGAGCTGTGTGTGTGTGTATATGTGTGCTCGTATAGGCTGTGCATTGAGTCACAGTGTAGTGTTTGTGTGTGTGTGTGCTGGTACAGGAAGCGTTTTCAGTCACAGTCTCGTGTGTGTGTGTGTGCATGTGAGTTTGTGTGCTGGTAATGGCTTTTATTGTGCTGGTATGGGCGTTATTGACTCATGGGTGCGTGTGTGAGTGTGTGGTGATACAGACTGCATTGAGTCACAGGGAACTGTGTGCATGTGTGCTGGTATAGGCGATTGATTGAGTACCAGTGAGCCATGTGTGAGTGCGTGTTGGGGTGTGTGTGTGTTCTGGTATAGGCTGTGCATTAAGTCACAGTGAGTCCTGCATCTGTGCATGTGTGTGTGTGTGTGCGTGTGTGCTGGTATAGGCTGAGCTTTGAGTCACTCTGAGGTGTGTGTGCATGTGCTTGTAACATTGTGCCTTGATTCACTGTGCCATGTGAGTGTGTGTGCATGCTGGTATAGGTTGTGCATTGAGTCAGAGTGAGAGGTGTTTGTGTCTGTGTGTTCTGGTATAGGCTGAGAATTGAGGCACACTGAGGTGTGTGTGCACATGTGTGTGTGTGTGCTGGTACAGCCTGCGCATTGAGTCATATTGAGTTGTTTATGGGTGTATGTGCAGTTAGAGGCAGCACATTGAGTCACAGTGAGGTGTATGTGTGTGATGTTATACGCTATGCACTGATTCATAGGGAGGTTTGTGTGTGTGTGTGTGCACTTTCTGGTATAGGATTTGCATTGAATCACACTGAGCTGTGTTTTTGAGTGTCAGTATGTGTGCATGTGTCGAGGTATGGGCTGTGGATTGACTCACAGTTTGCTGTATGTACTTCTCTGTGTGTGTATCTCTGCTAGCATATCCTGTGCACTGAGTCACAGGGAGCCGTGTGTGTGTGTGTGTGTTTGTGTGTTTCCAGGCATAGAGTGTGCATTCATTCACAGTCAGCCATGTGTGTGTGTGTGAGAGTGCACTGGTATAGGATATGCAGTGAGTCACAGTGAGGGGTGTTTGTTTCATTGTGCGTGTGCTTTCACAGGCTTACCGGCACAATGAGATGTGGGTATGAGTGTGCCTGTGTGTGTGTGCTGCCATACACTGTGCCTTGAGTCACAGTGAGCTGTGTTGTGTGTTTGGTGCTGGTATGGAATGGGCACTGACTCACAGTGAGCCATGTGTGTGTGCTTGTACAGGCGATTGAGTCATTGTGAGACATGTGTGAGTGCATGTTAGTATGTGTGTGTGTTCACATATAGGCTGTGCATTGAATCACAATAAGGTGTGTACGTGTTCGTGTGTGGGCTATTACAGATTGTGCATTGAGTCACAGTGGCATGTGAGTGTGTGCAGGCTGGTATAGACTGTGCATTTTGTCACAGTGAGGGATGTGTGTGTCTGTGTGTTCTCATGTAGGATGACCATTGAGTCACACTTTGGTGTGTGTGTGTGTGCTGGTATAGGTTGCATATCGCATCACAGTGATGTGTGTGTTTGTTTCTGTGCAGGTACAGGCTGCACATTGAGTCACAGTGAGGTGTATGTGTGTGTGTGTGTGTGTGTGATGTCATACGCTGTGCACTGAGTCACAGTGAGCCGTGTTGTTGTGCTGGTATAAACTGAGCATTGGATCACACTGAGGTGTCATGTGTGTGTATGTGCTGGTGTGGATTGTACATTGAGTCACAACCATGTGTGAGTTTTTGTATGTGTGTGTGCTGGTACAGGCTGTGCATTCAGTCACAGGGAGGTGAGTGTGTGTGTGGGTGCACGTGCTGGTATATGCTTTGCATTGAGTCACACTAAGCTGTGTGTGAGTGTTTGTATGTGTGTGTGTGTGTGGAGGTACAGGCTGTGTATTGATTCCCAGTGAGCCATGTGTGTTTCTTTGTGTGTGTAACTCTGCTAGCATACACTGTGCACTAAGTAACAGGGAGCCATGTGTGTGTGTCTATGTATGTTTTGGCATACTGTGAGCATTGAGTCAAACTGAGGTGTGTTCTGTGTGACTGTATGCACTGGCATGGAATGTGCATGGAATCACATAGAGCTGTGCATGTGTGTGTGTGTGTATTTGGTGGTGTAGAGACTGTATTGTGTCGCAGTAAGCTGTGTGTGTATATGTGTGTGTGCTGGTATAGCCTGTGCATTGAGTCACAGTGAACTGTGTGTGTGTGTTTGCTGGGGTAGGCTGTGCTTTGATTCAAGGTGAGCTGTGAGTGTGAGTGCGGTGCTGGTATGGACTGTGCACTGAGTCACAGAGAACCGTGTGTGTGTCTATGTGTGTTTTGGTATAAAGTGAGCATTGAATCACACTGAGTTGTGTGCTGTGTGTTTTTGTGCACTGGTATGGAGTCTGCATGGAATCACAGTGAGCTGTGCGTGTGTGTGTGTGTATTTGGTTGTGTAGAGTCTCTATTGCATCACAATAAGCTGTGTGTGTGTGTGATGGTACAGGATGTGCACTGTGTCATAGAGAGCAGTGTGTGTGTGTCTCTGCTGGTTTAGGCTGTGCATTGACTCACAGTGAGCCTTGTGTGTGTGCAAGTACAGTCTGAGCATTGAGTTACAGTGAGATGTGTTGCATGTGTTTGTGCTGGTAAGAACTGTACATTATGTCAGAATGAGCCGTGCATGTGTGTGTGTGTCTGTGTGTGCGTCTGTGTGCTGGTAGAGGTTGAGCACTGAATCACAGTTAGGTGTGTGTCTGTGAGTGTTCGTATGGGCTTTGCATTGAGTCACTGAGGTGTATGTGTGTGTTTGTGTGTGTGTGTGGTGCTACAGATTTCATTGAATCACAGTGAGCCTTGTGTGTGTCTGTGTGCTGATATAGGCTGTGGATTGAGTCACAGTGAGTTATGTGTGTGTGTGTGCTGCTGTAGACTGCGCATTGAGTCAAAATGAGTTGTTTGTGTGTTACTGTGCTCGTGTAGACTGTGCCTTGAATCACAGTGAGCATGTCTGTGTGTGTGTTCACTAGTATGTGTGGAGCATTTAATCAGTTATTTGTATTTGTGTGCTCGTATGGTCTTTGCATTGAGTAACTGAGGTGTATGTGTGTGAGTGTGGTGATACAGACTGTGCATTGAGTCACAGTGAGCCATGTGTGTGTGTGTATGAGAGTGTGTGTGTTGGTGGGCTTTCATTGATTCCATGGGGTGTGTGTGTCTGTGTTTGTTGTGCTAAAGACTGCATTGAGTCACAGTGAGTCGTATGTGTGTGTGCTGGTATACGCGATTGATTGAGTCACGGTCAGCCATGTGTGTGTGCATGATGGTATGTGTGTGTGTTCTTCTATAGGCTGTGCATTGAGTCACAGTGAACCCTGTATCTGTGCAGGTGTGTATGTGTGTGTGCTGGTATAGGCTGTGCATTGAGTCCCACTGAGGTGTGTGTGTATGCTTGTGTGTTTTGGTATACATTGTACATTGAGTCAGAGTGCTGTGTGTTTGTGTGCACACTGGTATAGTCTGTGCATTGAGTCACAGTTATGTGTGTGTGTCTGCGTGTTCTGATATAGGCTGACCGTTGTGTCACACAGGGGTGTGTGTGTGCTGGTATAGGTTCCACTTTTTGTCACAGTGAGGTGTGTGTGTGTATGTACAGGTACAGGTTGCACATTGAGTCACAGTGTGGGGTGTGTGTGTGTGTGATGTTATATGCTGTGCACTAGGACACAGTGAGCTGTGTGTGTGTGCTGGTATAATCTGAGCATTGAGTCACAGTGTGGTGTGGTGTGTGTGCCTTTGCTGGTATGGACTGTGCATTGAATCCCAGCCCTGTGTTAGTGTTTGTTCATTTGGTGCTGTAGAGTCTGCATGAGTCACAGTAAGGTGTGTGTGTGTGCTGCTATAGGCCTAGAATTGAGTCACACCTAGGTGAGTGTATGTGTATGTGTATGCTGATATGGGATTTGCATTGAATCACTGAGCGGTGTGTGTGTGTGTATGTGTGTACAGTTATTGGCTGTGCATTGAGTCACAGTGAACCATGTGTGTGTGGCGAGCTGCTATAGTTACAGCACTGAGTCACAGTTAAATGCGTGGGAGTTGTGTGTGTATGTGTGTGTGTATTTGCTGGTGTAGACTGTGCATTGAGTCACAGTGAGTAGTGCGGTGTGTTTGTGTCTGTGATGGTATGGACTGTGGTTTTATCAACTTTGACATGAACTAGTGTGTGTGTTTGCGCGTCTGTGTGTGTGTATGCTGGCACTGGATGACCATTAAGACACAGTGGGCTCTGTGTGTCTGTGTCTGTGTGTGCGCTGATATAGACTCTGTATTCAGTCACTGTGAGCTGTGTGTGTGTGTGTATATGTGTGCTCGTATAGGCTGTGCATTGAGTCACAGTGTAGTGTTTGTGTGTGTGTGTGCTGGTACAGGAAGCGTTTTCAGTCACAGTCTCGTGTGTGTGTGTGTGCATGTGAGTTTGTGTGCTGGTATGGGCTTTATTGTGCTGGTATGGGCATTATTGACTCATGGGTGCGTGTGTGAGTGTGTGGTGATACAGACTGCATTGAGTCACAGTGAGCTGTGTGCGTGTGTGCTGGTATAGGCGATTGATTGAGTACCAGTGAGCCATGTGTGAGTGCGTGTTGGGGTGTGTGTGTGTTCTGGTATAGGCTGTGCATTGAGTCACAGTGAGGACTGCATCTGTGCATGTGTGTGTGTGTGTGCGTCTGTGCTGGTATAGGCTGAGCTTTGAGTCACTCTGAGGTGTGTGTGCATGTGCTTGTAACATTGTGCCTTGGTTCACTGTGCCATGTGAGTGTGTGTGCATGCTGGTATAGGTTGTGCATTGAGTCAGAGTGAGAGGTGTTTGTGTCTGTGTGTTCTGGTATAGGCTGAGAATTGAGGCACACTGAGGTGTGTGTGCACATGTGTGTGTGTGCGCTGGTACAGCCTTCACATTGAGTCATATTCAGTTGTTTGTGGGTGTATGTGCAGGTAGAGGCAGCACATTGAGTCACAGTGAGGTGTATGTGTGTGATGTTATACGCTATGCACTGATTCATAGGGAGGTTTTTGTGTGTGTGTGTGCACTTTCTGGTATAGGATTTGCATTGAATCACACTGAGCTGTGTTTTTGAGTGTCAGTATGTGTGCATGTGTCGAGGTATGGGCTGTGGATTGACTCACAGTTTGCTGTATGTGCTTCTCTGTGTGTGTATGTCTGCTAGCATATCCTGTGCACTGAGTCACAGGGAGCCGTGTGTGTGTGTGTTTGTGTGTTTCCAGGTATAGAGTGTGCATTCATTCACAGTCAGCCATGTGTGTGTGTGTGAGAGTACACTGGTATAGGATATGCAGTGAGTCACAGTGAGGGGTGTGTGTTTCATTGTGCGTGTGCTTTCACAGGCTTACCGGCACAGTGAGATGTGGGTATGAGGGTGCCTGTGTGTGTGTGCTGCCATACACTGTGCCTTGAGTCACAGTGAGCTGTGTTGTGTGTTTGGTGCTGGTATGGAATGGGCACTGACTCACAGTGAGCCGTGTGTGTGTGCTTGTACAGGCGATTGAGTCATCGTGAGACATGTGTGAGTGCATGTTAGTATGTGTGTGTGTTCACATATAGGCTGTGCATTGAATCACAGTAAGGTGTGTACGTGTTCGTGTGTGGGCTATTACAGATTGTACATTGAGTCACAGTGTCATGTGAGTGTGTGCAGGCTGGTATAGACTGTGCATTGTGTCACAGTGAGGGATGTGTGTGTCTGTGTGTTCTCATGTAGGATGACCATCGAGTCACACTTTGGTGTGTGTTTGTGTGTGTGTGTGCTGGTATAGGTTGCATATCGCATCACAGTGATGTGTGTGTTTGTTTCTGTGCAGGTACAGGCTGCACATTGAGTCACAGTGAGGTGTATGTGTGTGTGTGTGTGTGATGTCATACGCTGTGCACTGAATCACAGTGAGCCGTGTGGTTGTGCTGGTATAAACTGAGCATTGGATCACACTGAGGTGTCATGTGTGTGTATGTGCTGGTGTGGATTGTACATTGAGTCACAACGATGTGTGAGTTTTTGTATGTGTGTGTGCTGGTACAGGCTGTGCATTCAGTCACAGAGAGGTGAGTGTGTGTGTGGGTGCACGTGCTGGTATATGCTTTGCATTGAGTCACACTAAGCTGTGTGTGAGTGTTTGTATGTGTGTGTGTGTGTGGAAGTACAGGCTGTGTATTGATTCACAGTGAGCCATGTGTGTTTCTTTGTGTGTGTAACTCTGCTAGCATACACTGTGCACTAAGTAACAGGGAGCCATGTGTGTGTGTCTATGTATGTTTTGGCATACTGTGAGCATTGAGTCAAACTGAGGTGTGTTCTGTGTGACTGTATGCACTGGCATGAAATGTGCATGGAATCACATAGAGCTGTGCATGTGTGTGTGTGTGTATTTGGTGGTGTAGAGACTGTATTGTGTCGCAGTAAGCTGTGTGTGTATATGTGTGTGTGCTGGTATAGCCTGTGCATTGAGTCACAGTGAACTGTGTGTGTGTGTTTGCTGGGGTAGGCTGTGCTTTGATTCAAGGTGAGCTGTGAGTGTGTGTGTGGTGCTGGTATGGACTGTGCACTGAGTCACAGAGAACCGTGTGTGTGTCTAAGTGTGTTTTGGTATAAAGTGAGCATTGAATCACACTGAGTGGTGTGCTGTGTGTTTTTGTGCACTGGTATGGAGTCTGCATGGAATCACAGTGAGCTGTGCGTGTGTGTGTGTGTATTTGGTTGTGTAGAGTCTTTATTGCATCACAATAAGCTGTGTGTGTGTGTGATGGTACAGGATGTGCACTGTGTCATAGAGAGCAGTGTGTGTGTGTCTCTGCTGGTATAGGCTGTGCATTGACTCACAGTGAGCCTTGTGTGTGTGCAAGTACAGACTGAGCATTGAGTTACAGTGAGATGTGTTGCATGTGTTTGTGCTGGTAAGAACTGTACATTATGTCAGAATGAGCCGTGCATGTGTGTGTGTGTCTGTGTGTGCGTCTGTGTGCTGGTAGAGGTTGAGCACTGAATCACAGTTAGGTGTGTGTCTGTGAGTGTTCGTATGGGCTTTGCATTGAGTCACTGAGGTGTATGTGTGTGTTTGTGTGTGTGTGTGGTGCTACAGATTTCATTGAATCACAGTGAGCCTTGTGTGTGTCTGTGTGCTGATATAGGCTGTGGATTGAGTCACAGTGAGTTATGTGTGTGTGTGTGCTGCTGTAGACTGCGCATTGAGTCAAAATGAGTTGTTTGTGTGTTACTGTGCTCGTGTAGACTGTGCCTTGAATCACAGTGAGCATGTCTGTGTGTGTGTGCACTAGTATGTGTGGAGCATTTAATCAGTTATTTGTGTTTGTGTGTTTGTGTGCTCGTATGGTCTTTGCATTGAGTAACTGAGGTGTATGTGTGTGTGTGTGTGGTGATACAGACTGTGCATTGAGTCACAGTGAGCCGTGTGTGTGTGTATGAGAGTGTGTGTGTTGGTGGGCTTTCATTGATTCCATGGGGTGTGTGTGTCTGTGTTTGTTGTGCTAAAGACTGCATTGAGTCACAGTGAGTCATGTGTGTGTGTGCTGGTATACGCGATTGATTGAGTTACGGTCAGCCATGTGTGTGTGCATGATGGTATGTGTGTGTGTTCTTCTATAGGCTGTGCATTGAGTCACAGTGAACCCTGTATCTGTGCAGGTGTGTATGTGTGTGTGCTGGTATAGGCTGTGCATTGAGTCCCACTGAGGTGTGTGTGTATGCTTGTGTGTTTTGGTATACATTGTACATTGAGTCAGAGTGCTGTGTGTTTGTGTGCACGCTGGTATAGTCTGTCATTGAGTCACAGTTATGTGTGTGTGTGTCTGCGTGTTCTGGTATAGGCTGACCGTTGTGTCACACAGGGGTGTGTGTGTGCTGGTATAGGCTCCACTTTTTGTCACAGTGAGGTGTGTGTGTGTGTATGTGCAGGTACAGGCTGCACATTGAGTCACAGTGTGGGGGGTGTGTGTGTGTGATGTTATATGCTGTGCACTAGGACACAGTGAGCCGTGTGTGTGTGCTGGTATAATCTGAGCATTGAGTCACAGTGTGGTGTGGTGTGTGTGCCTTTGCTGGTATGGACTGTGCATTGAATCCCAGCCCTGTGTTAGTGTTTGTGTATTTGGTGCTGTAGAGTCTGCATGAGTCACAGTAAGGTGTGTGTGTGTGCTGCTATAGGCCTAGAATTGAGTCACACCTAGGTGAGTGTATGTGTATGTGTATGCTGATATGGGATTTGCATTGAATCACTGAGCGGTGTGTGTGTGTGTATGTGTGTACAGTTATTGGCTGTGCATTGAGTCACAGTGAACCATGTGTGTGTGGCGGGCTGCTATAGTCACAGCACTGAGTCACAGTTAAATGTGTGGGAGTTGTGTGTGTATGTGTGTGTGTGTATTTGCTGGTGTAGACTGTGCATTGAGTCACAGTGAGTAGTGCGGTGTGTTTGTGTCTGTGATGGTATGGACTGTGGTTTAATCCACTTTGACATGAACTAGTGTGCGTGTTTGCGTGTGTGTGTGTGTGTGTGTGTGCTGGCACTGGATGACCATTGAGACACAGTGGGCTGTGTGTGTCTGTGTGTCTGTGTGTGCGCTGATATAGACTCTGTATTCAGTCACTGTGAGCTGTGTGTGTGTGTGTATATGTGTGCTCGTATAGGCTGTGCATTGAGTCACAGTGTAGTGTTTGTGTGTGTGTGTGCTGGTACAGGAAGCGTTTTCAGTCACAGTCTCGTGTGTGTGTGTGTGCATGTGAGTTTGTGTGCTGGTATGGGCTTTATTGTGCTGGTATGGGCATTATTGACTCATTGGTGCGTGTGTGAGTGTGTGGTGATACAGACTGCATTGAGTCACAGTGAGCTGTGTGCGTGTGTGCTGGTATAGGCGATTGATTGAGTACCAGTGAGCCATGTGTGAGTGCGTGTTGGGTTGTGTGTGTGTTCTGATATACGCTGTGCATTGAGTCACAGTGAGGCCTGCATCTGTGCATGTGTGTGTGTGTGCGTGTGTGCTGGTATAGGCTGAGCTTTGAATCACTCTGAGGTGTGTGTGCATGTGCTTGTAACATTGTGCCTTGATTCACTGTGCCATGTGAGTGTGTGTGCATGCTGGTATAGGTTGTGCATTGAGTCAGAGTGAGAGGTGTTTCTGTCTGTGTGTTCTGGTATAGGCTGAGAATTGAGGCACACTGAGGTGTGTGTGCACATGTGTGTGTGTGTGCTGGTACAGCCTGCACATTGAGTCATATTGAGTTGTTTGTGGGTGTATGTGCAGGTAGAGGCAGCACATTGAGTCACAGTGAGGTGTATGTGTGTGATGTTATACGCTATGCACTGATTCATAGGGAGGTTTGTGTGTGTGTGTGTGCACTTTCTGGTATAGGATTTGCATTGAATCACACTGAGCTGTGTTTTTGAGTGTCAGTATGTGTGCATGTGTCGAGGTATGGGCTGTGGATTGACTCACAGTTTGCTGTATGTGCTTCTCTGTGTGTGTATGTCTGCTAGCATATCCTGTGCACTGAGTCACAGGGAGCCGTGTGTGTGTGTGTGTTTGTGTGTTTCCAGGTATAGAGTGTGCATTCATTCACAGTCAGCCATGTGTGTGTGTGTGAGAGTGCACTGGTATAGGATATGCAGTGAGTCACAGTGAGGGGTGTTTGTTTCATTGTGCGTGTGCTTTCACAGGGTTACCGGCACAGTGAGATGTGGGTATGAGTGTGCCTGTGTGTGTGTGCTGCCATACACTGTGCCTTGAGTCACAGTGAGCTGTGTTGTGTGTTTGGTGCTGGTATGGAATGGGCACTGACTCACAGTGAGCCATGTGTGTGTGCTTGTACAGGCGATTGAATCATCGTGAGACATGTATGAGTGCATGTTAGTATGTGTGTGTGTTCACATATAGGCTGTGCATTGAATCACAATAAGGTGTGTACGTGTTCGTGTGTGGGCTATTACAGATTGTGCATTGAGTCACAGTGTCATGTGAGTGTGTGCAGGCTGGTATAGACTGTGCATTGTGTCACAGTGAGGGATGTGTGTGTCTGTGTGTTCTCATGTAGGATGACCATCGAGTCACACTTTTGTGTGTGTCTGTGCTGGTATAGGTTGCATATCGCATCACAGTGATGTGTGTGTTTGTTTCTGTGCAGGTACAGGCTGCACATTGAGTCACAGTGAGGTGTATGTGTGTGTGTGTGTGTGATGTCATACGCTGTGCACTGAGTCACAGTGAGCCGTGTGGTTGTGCTGGTATAAACTGAGCATTGGATCACACTGAGGTGTCATGTGTGTGTATGTGCTGGTGTGGATTGTACATTGAGTCACAACCATGTGTGAGTTTTTGTATGTGTGTGTGCTGGTACAGGCTGTGTATTCAGTCACAGGGAGGTGAGTGTGTGTGTGGGTGCACGTGCTGGTATATGCTTTGCATTGAGTCACACTAAGGTGTGTGTGAGTGTTTGTATGTGTGTGTGTGTGTGGAGGTACAGGCTGTGTATTGATTCACAGTGAGCCATGTGTGTTTCTTTGTGTGTGTAACTCTGCTAGCATACACTGTGCACTAAGTAACAGGAGCCATGTGTGTGTGTCTATGTATGTTTTGGCATACTGTGAGCATTGAGTCAAACTGAGGTGTGTTCTGTGTGACTGTATGCACTGACATGAAATGTGCATGGAATCACATAGAGCTGTGCATGTGTGTGTGTGTGTATTTGGTGGTGTAGAGACTGTATTGTGTCGCAGTAAGCTGTGTGTGTATATGTGTGTGTGCTGGTATAGCCTGTGCATTGAGTCACAGTGAACTGTGTGTGTGTGTTTGCTGGGGTAGGCTGTGCTTTGATTCAAGGTGAGCTGTGAGTGTGTGTGCGGTGCTGGTATGGACTGTGCACTGAGTCACAGAGAACCGTGTGTGTGTCTATGTGTGTTTTGGTATAAAGTGAGCATTGAATCACACTGAGTTGTGTGCTGTGTGTTTTTGTGCACTGGTATGGAGTCTGCATGGAATCACAGTGAGCTGTGCATGTGTGTGTGTGTATTTGGTTGTGTAGAGTCTCTATTGCATCACAATAAGCTGTGTGTGTGTGTGATGGTACAGGATGTGCACTGTGTCATAGAGAGCAGTGTGTGTGTGTCTCTGCTGGTATAGGCTGTGCATTGACTCACAGTGAGCCTGTGTGTGTGCAAGTACAGTCTGAGCATTGAGTTACAGTGAGATGTGTTGCATGTGTTTGTGCTGGTAAGAACTGTACATTATGTCAGAATGAGCCGTGCATGTGTGTGTGTGTCTGTGTGTGCGTCTGTGTGCTGGTAGAGGTTGAGCACTGAATCACAGTTAGGTGTGTGTCTGTGAGTGTTCGTATGGGCTTTGCATTGAGTCACTGAGGTGTATGTGTGTGTTTGTGTGTGTGTGTGGTGCTACAGATTTCATTGAATCACAGTGAGCCTTGTGTGTGTCTGTGTGCTGATATAGGCTGTGGATTGAGTCACAGTGAGTTATGTGTGTGTGTGTGCTGCTGTAGACTGCGCATTGAGTCAAAATGAGTTGTTTGTGTGTTACTGTGCTCGTGTAGACTGTGCCTTGAATCACAGTGAGCATGTCTGTGTGTGTGTGCACTAGTATGTGTGGAGCATTTAATCAGTTATTTGTGTTTGTGTGTTTGTGTGCTCGTATGGTCTTTGCATTGAGTAACTGAGGTGTATGTGTGTGTGTGTGTGGTGATACAGACTGTGCATTGAGTCACAGTGAGCCGTGTGTGTGTGTATGAGAGTGTGTGTGTTGGTGGGCTTTCATTGATTCCATGGGGTGTGTGTGTCTGTGTTTGTTGTGCTAAAGACTGCATTGAGTCACAGTGAGTCGTGTGTGTGTGTGCTGGTATACGCGATTGATTGAGTCACGGTCAGCCATGTGTGTGTGCATGATGGTATGTGTGTGTGTTCTTCTATAGGCTGTGCATTGAGTCACAGTGAACCCTGTATCTGTGCAGGTGTGTATGTGTGTGTGCTGGTATAGGCTGTGCATTGAGTCCCACTGAGGTGTGTGTGTATGCTTGTGTGTTTTGGTATACATTGTACATTGAGTCAGAGTGCTGTGTGTTTGTGTGCACGCTGGTATAGTCTGTCATTGAGTCACAGTTATGTGTGTGTGTGTCTGCGTGTTCTGGTATAGGCTGACCGTTGTGTCACACAGGGGTGTGTGTGTGCTGGTATAGGCTCCACTTTTTGTCACAGTGAGGTGTGTGTGTGTGTATGTGCAGGTACAGGCTGCACATTGAGTCACAGTGTGGGGTGTGTGTGTGTGTGATGTTATATGCTGTGCACTAGGACACAGTGAGCCGTGTGTGTGTGCTGGTATAATCTGAGCATTGAGTCACAGTGTGGTGTGGTGTGTGTGCCTTTGCTGGTATGGACTGTGCATTGAATCCCAGCCCTGTGTTAGTGTTTGTGTATTTGGTGCTGTAGAGTCTGCATGAGTCACAGTAAGGTGTGTGTGTGTGCTGCTATAGGCCTAGAATTGAGTCACACCTAGGTGAGTGTATGTGTATGTGTATGCTGATATGGGATTTGCATTGAATCACTGAGCGGTGTGTGTGTGTGTATGTGTGTACAGTTATTGGCTGTGCATTGAGTCACAGTGAACCATGTGTGTGTGGCGAGCTGCTATAGTCACAGCACTGAGTCACAGATAAATGTGTGGGAGTTGTGTGTGTATGTGTGTGTGTGTATTTGCTGGTGTAGACTGTGCATTGAGTCACAGTGAGTAGTGCGGTGTGTTTGTGTCTGTGATGGTATGGACTGTGGTTTAATCCACTTTGACATGAACTAGTGTGCGTGTTTGCGTGTGTGTGTGTGTGTGTGTGTGTGCTGGCACTGGATGACCATTGAGACACAGTGGGCTGTGTGTGTCTGTGTGTCTGTGTGTGCGCTGATATAGACTCTGTATTCAGTCACTGTGAGCTGTGTGTGTGTGTGTATATGTGTGCTCGTATAGGCTGTGCATTGAGTCACAGTGTAGTGTTTGTGTGTGTGTGTGCTGGTACAGGAAGCGTTTTCAGTCACAGTCTCGTGTGTGTGTGTGTGCATGTGAGTTTGTGTGCTGGTATGGGCTTTATTGTGCTGGTATGGGCATTATTGACTCATTGGTGCGTGTGTGAGTGTGTGGTGATACAGACTGCATTGAGTCACAGTGAGCTGTGTGCGTGTGTGCTGGTATAGGCGATTGATTGAGTACCAGTGAGCCATGTGTGAGTGCGTGTTGGGTTGTGTGTGTGTTCTGATATACGCTGTGCATTGAGTCACAGTGAGGCCTGCATCTGTGCATGTGTGTGTGTGTGCGTGTGTGCTGGTATAGGCTGAGCTTTGAATCACTCTGAGGTGTGTGTGCATGTGCTTGTAACATTGTGCCTTGATTCACTGTGCCATGTGAGTGTGTGTGCATGCTGGTATAGGTTGTGCATTGAGTCAGAGTGAGAGGTGTTTGTGTCTGTGTGTTCTGGTATAGGCTGAGAATTGAGGCACACTGAGGTGTGTGTGCACATGTGTGTGTGTGTGCTGGTACAGCCTGCACATTGAGTCATATTGAGTTGCTTGTGGGTGTATGTGCAGGTAGAGGCAGCACACTGAGTCACAGTGAGGTGTATGTGTGTGATGTTATACGCTATGCACTGATTCATAGGGAGGTTTGTGTGTGTGTGTGTGCACTTTCTGGTATAGGATTTGCATTGAATCACACTGAGCTGTGTTTTTGAGTGTCAGTATGTGTGCATGTGTCGAGGTATGGGCTGTGGATTGACTCACAGTTTGCTGTATGTGCTTCTCTGTGTGTGTATGTCTGCTAGCATATCCTGTGCACTGAGTCACAGGGAGCCGTGTGTGTGTGTGTTTGTGTGTTTCCAGGTATAGAGTGTGCATTCATTCACAGTCAGCCATGTGTGTGTGTGTGAGAGTGCACTGGTATAGGATATGCAGTGAGTCACAGTGAGGGGTGTTTGTTTCATTGTGCGTGTGCTTTCACAGGGTTACCGGCACAGTGAGATGTGGGTATGAGTGTGCCTGTGTGTGTGTGCTGCCATACACTGTGCCTTCAGTCACAGTGAGCTGTGTTGTGTGTTTGGTGCTGGTATGGAATGGGCACTGACTCACAGTGAGCCATGTGTGTGTGCTTGTACAGGCGATTGAATCATCGTGAGACATGTATGAGTGCATGTTAGTATGTGTGTGTGTTCACATATAGGCTGTGCATTGAATCACAATAAGGTGTGTACGTGTTCGTGTGTGGGCTATTACAGATTGTGCATTGAGTCACAGTGTCATGTGAGTGTGTGCAGGCTGGTATAGACTGTGCATTGTGTCACAGTGAGGGATGTGTGTGTCTGTGTGTTCTCATGTAGGATGACCATCGAGTCACACTTTGGTGTGTGTGTGTGTGTGTGTGTGTGTGTGCTGGTATAGGTTGCATATCGCATCACAGTGATGTGTGTGTTTGTTTCTGTGCAGGTACAGGCTGCACATTGAGTCACAGTGAGGTGTATGTGTGTGTGTGTGTGTGATGTCATACGCTGTGCACTGAGTCACAGTGAGCCGTGTGGTTGTGCTGGTATAAACTGAGCATTGGATCACACTGAGGTGTCATGTGTGTGTATGTGCTGGTGTGGATTGTACATTGAGTCACAACCATGTGTGAGTTTTTGTATGTGTGTGTGCTGGTACAGGCTGTGCATTCAGTCACAGGGAGGTGAGTGTGTGTGTGGGTGCACGTGCTGGTATATGCTTTGCATTGAGTCACACTAAGCTGTGTGTGAGTGTTTGTATGTGTGTGTGTGTGTGGAAGTACAGGCTGTGTATTGATTCACAGTGAGCCATGTGTGTTTCTTTGTGTGTGTAACTCTGCTAGCATACACTGTGCACTAAGTAACAGGGAGCCATGTGTGTGTGTCTATGTATGTTTTGGCATACTGTGAGCATTGAGTCAAACTGAGGTGTGTTCTGTGTGACTGTATGCACTGGCATGAAATGTGCATGGAATCACATAGAGCTGTGCATGTGTGTGTGTGTGTATTTGGTGGTGTAGAGACTGTATTGTGTCGCAGTAAGCTGTGTGTGTATATGTGTGTGTGCTGGTATAGCCTGTGCATTGAGTCACAGTGAACTGTGTGTGTGTGTTTGCTGGGGTAGGCTGTGCTTTGATTCAAGGTGAGCTGTGAGTGTGTGTGTGGTGCTGGTATGGACTGTGCACTGAGTCACAGAGAACCGTGTGTGTGTCTAAGTGTGTTTTGGTATAAAGTGAGCATTGAATCACACTGAGTGGTGTGCTGTGTGTTTTTGTGCACTG
This sequence comes from Grampus griseus, assembly GCF_964374135.1. Taxonomy (NCBI): domain Eukaryota; kingdom Metazoa; phylum Chordata; class Mammalia; order Artiodactyla; family Delphinidae; genus Grampus; species Grampus griseus. The sequence continues at coordinate 9,403,006 of NC_139016.1, read as the reverse complement.
GTATGGAGTCTGCATGGAATCACAGTGAGCTGTGCGTGTGTGTGTGTGTATTTGGTTGTGTAGAGTCTTTATTGCATCACAATAAGCTGTGTGTGTGTGTGATGGTACAGGATGTGCACTGTGTCATAGAGAGCAGTGTGTGTGTGTCTCTGCTGGTATAGGCTGTGCATTGACTCACAGTGAGCCTTGTGTGTGTGCAAGTACAGACTGAGCATTGAGTTACAGTGAGATGTTTTGCATGTGTTTGTGCTGGTAAGAACTGTACATTATGTCAGAATGAGCCGTGCATGTGTGTGTGTGTCTGTGTGTGCGTCTGTGTGCTGGTAGAGGTTGAGCACTGAATCACAGTTAGATGTGTGTCTGTGAGTGTTCGTATGGGCTTTGCATTGAGTCACTGAGGTGTATGTGTGTGTTTGTGTGTGTGTGTGGTGCTACAGATTTCATTGAATCACAGTGAGCCTTGTGTGTGTCTGTGTGCTGATATAGGCTGTGGATTGAGTCACAGTGAGTTATGTGTGTGTGTGTGCTGCTGTAGACTGCGCATTGAGTCAAAATGAGTTGTTTGTGTGTTACTGTGCTCGTGTAGACTGTGCCTTGAATCACAGTGAGCATGTCTGTGTGTGTGTGCACTAGTATGTGTGGAGCATTTAATCAGTTATTTGTGTTTGTGTGTTTGTGTGCTCGTATGGTCTTTGCATTGAGTAACTGAGGTGTATGTGTGTGTGTGTGTGGTGATACAGACTGTGCATTGAGTCACAGTGAGCCGTGTGTGTGTGTATGAGAGTGTGTGTGTTGGTGGGCTTTCATTGATTCCATGGGGTGTGTGTGTCTGTGTTTGTTGTGCTAAAGACTGCATTGAGTCACAGTGAGTCGTGTGTGTGTGTGCTGGTATACGCGATTGATTGAGTTACGGTCAGCCATGTGTGTGTGCATGATGGTATGTGTGTTTGTTCTTCTATAGGCTGTGCATTGAGTCACAGTGAACCCTGTATCTGTGCAGGTGTGTATGTGTGTGTGCTGGTATAGGCTGTGCATTGAGTCCCACTGAGGTGTGTGTGTATGCTTGTGTGTTTTGGTATACATTGTACATTGAGTCAGAGTGCTGTGTGTTTGTGTGCACGCTGGTATAGTCTGTCATTGAGTCACAGTTATGTGTGTGTGTGTCTGCGTGTTCTGGTATAGGCTGACCGTTGTGTCACACAGGGGTGTGTGTGTGCTGGTATAGGCTCCACTTTTTGTCACAGTGAGGTGTGTGTGTGTGTATGTGCAGGTACAGGCTGCACATTGAGTCACAGTGTGGGGGGTGTGTGTGTGTGATGTTATATGCTGTGCACTAGGACACAGTGAGCCGTGTGTGTGTGCTGGTATAATCTGAGCATTGAGTCACAGTGTGGTGTGGTGTGTGTGCCTTTGCTGGTATGGACTGTGCATTGAATCCCAGCCCTGTGTTAGTGTTTGTGTATTTGGTGCTGTAGAGTCTGCATGAGTCACAGTAAGGTGTGTGTGTGTGCTGCTATAGGCCTAGAATTGAGTCACACCTAGGTGAGTGTATGTGTATGTGTATGCTGATATGGGATTTGCATTGAATCACTGAGCGGTGTGTGTGTGTGTATGTGTGTACAGTTATTGGCTGTGCATTGAGTCACAGTGAACCATGTGTGTGTGGCAAGCTGCTATAGTCACAGCACTGAGTCACAGATAAATGTGTGGGAGTTGTGTGTGTATGTGTGTGTGTGTATTTGCTGGTGTAGACTGTGCATTGAGTCACAGTGAGTAGTGCGGTGTGTTTGTGTCTGTGATGGTATGGACTGTGGTTTAATCCACTTTGACATGAACTAGTGTGCGTGTTTGCGTGTGTGTGTGTGTGTGTGTGTGTGCTGGCACTGGATGACCATTGAGACACAGTGGGCTGTGTGTGTCTGTGTGTCTGTGTGTGCGCTGATATAGACTCTGTATTCAGTCACTGTGAGCTGTGTGTGTGTGTGTATATGTGTGCTCGTATAGGCTGTGCATTGAGTCACAGTGTAGTGTTTGTGTGTGTGTGTGCTGGTACAGGAAGCGTTTTCAGTCACAGTCTCGTGTGTGTGTGTGTGCATGTGAGTTTGTGTGCTGGTATGGGCTTTATTGTGCTGGTATGGGCATTATTGACTCATTGGTGCATGTGTGAGTGTGTGGTGATACAGACTGCATTGAGTCACAGTGAGCTGTGTGCGTGTGTGCTGGTATAGGCGATTGATTGAGTACCAGTGAGCCATGTGTGAGTGCGTGTTGGGTTGTGTGTGTGTTCTGATATACGCTGTGCATTGAGTCACAGTGAGGCCTGCATCTGTGCATGTGTGTGTGTGTGCGTGTGTGCTGGTATAGGCTGAGCTTTGAATCACTCTGAGGTGTGTGTGCATGTGCTTGTAACATTGTGCCTTGATTCACTGTGCCATGTGAGTGTGTGTGCATGCTGGTATAGGTTGTGCATTGAGTCAGAGTGAGAGGTGTTTCTGTCTGTGTGTTCTGGTATAGGCTGAGAATTGAGGCACACTGAGGTGTGTGTGCACATGTGTGTGTGTGTGCTGGTACAGCCTGCACATTGAGTCATATTGAGTTGTTTGTGGGTGTATGTGCAGGTAGAGGCAGCACATTGAGTCACAGTGAGGTGTATGTGTGTGATGTTATACGCTATGCACTGATTCATAGGGAGGTTTGTGTGTGTGTGTGTGCACTTTCTGGTATAGGATTTGCATTGAATCACACTGAGCTGTGTTTTTGAGTGTCAGTATGTGTGCATGTGTCGAGGTATGGGCTGTGGATTGACTCACAGTTTGCTGTATGTGCTTCTCTGTGTGTGTATGTCTGCTAGCATATCCTGTGCACTGAGTCACAGGGAGCCGTGTGTGTGTGTGTGTTTGTGTGTTTCCAGGTATAGAGTGTGCATTCATTCACAGTCAGCCATGTGTGTGTGTGTGAGAGTGCACTGGTATAGGATATGCAGTGAGTCACAGTGAGGGGTGTTTGTTTCATTGTGCGTGTGCTTTCACAGGGTTACCGGCACAGTGAGATGTGGGTATGAGTGTGCCTGTGTGTGTGTGCTGCCATACACTGTGCCTTGAGTCACAGTGAGCTGTGTTGTGTGTTTGGTGCTGGTATGGAATGGGCACTGACTCACAGTGAGCCATGTGTGTGTGCTTGTACAGGCGATTGAATCATCGTGAGACATGTATGAGTGCATGTTAGTATGTGTGTGTGTTCACATATAGGCTGTGCATTGAATCACAATAAGGTGTGTACGTGTTCGTGTGTGGGCTATTACAGATTGTGCATTGAGTCACAGTGTCATGTGAGTGTGTGCAGGCTGGTATAGACTGTGCATTGTGTCACAGTGAGGGATGTGTGTGTCTGTGTGTTCTCATGTAGGATGACCATCGAGTCACACTTTGGTGTGTGTGTGTGTGTGTGTGTGTGTGTGTGCTGGTATAGGTTGCATATCGCATCACAGTGATGTGTGTGTTTGTTTCTGTGCAGGTACAGGCTGCACATTGAGTCACAGTGAGGTGTATGTGTGTGTGTGTGTGTGATGTCATACGCTGTGCACTGAGTCACAGTGAGCCGTGTGGTTGTGCTGGTATAAACTGAGCATTGGATCACACTGAGGTGTCATGTGTGTGTATGTGCTGGTGTGGATTGTACATTGAGTCACAACCATGTGTGAGTTTTTGTATGTGTGTGTGCTGGTACAGGCTGTGCATTCAGTCACAGGGAGGTGAGTGTGTGTGTGGGTGCACGTGCTGGTATATGCTTTGCATTGAGTCACACTAAGCTGTGTGTGAGTGTTTGTATGTGTGTGTGTGTGTGGAAGTACAGGCTGTGTATTGATTCACAGTGAGCCATGTGTGTTTCTTTGTGTGTGTAACTCTGCTAGCATACACTGTGCACTAAGTAACAGGGAGCCATGTGTGTGTGTCTATGTATGTTTTGGCATACTGTGAGCATTGAGTCAAACTGAGGTGTGTTCTGTGTGACTGTATGCACTGGCATGAAATGTGCATGGAATCACATAGAGCTGTGCATGTGTGTGTGTGTGTATTTGGTGGTGTAGAGACTGTATTGTGTCGCAGTAAGCTGTGTGTGTATATGTGTGTGTGCTGGTATAGCCTGTGCATTGAGTCACAGTGAACTGTGTGTGTGTGTTTGCTGGGGTAGGCTGTGCTTTGATTCAAGGTGAGCTGTGAGTGTGTGTGTGGTGCTGGTATGGACTGTGCACTGAGTCACAGAGAACCGTGTGTGTGTCTAAGTGTGTTTTGGTATAAAGTGAGCATTGAATCACACTGAGTGGTGTGCTGTGTGTTTTTGTGCACTGGTATGGAGTCTGCATGGAATCACAGTGAGCTGTGCGTGTGTGTGTGTGTATTTGGTTGTGTAGAGTCTTTATTGCATCACAATAAGCTGTGTGTGTGTGTGATGGTACAGGATGTGCACTGTGTCATAGAGAGCAGTGTGTGTGTGTCTCTGCTGGTATAGGCTGTGCATTGACTCACAGTGAGCCTTGTGTGTGTGCAAGTACAGACTGAGCATTGAGTTACAGTGAGATGTGTTGCATGTGTTTGTGCTGGTAAGAACTGTACATTATGTCAGAATGAGCCGTGCATGTGTGTGTGTGTCTGTGTGTGCGTCTGTGTGCTGGTAGAGGTTGAGCACTGAATCACAGTTAGGTGTGTGTCTGTGAGTGTTCGTATGGGCTTTGCATTGAGTCACTGAGGTGTATGTGTGTGTTTGTGGGTGTGTGTGGTGCTACAGATTTCATTGAATCACAGTGAGCCTTGTGTGTGTCTGTGTGCTGATATAGGCTGTGGATTGAGTCACAGTGAGTTATGTGTGTGTGTGTGCTGCTGTAGACTGCGCATTGAGTCAAAATGAGTTGTTTGTGTGTTACTGTGCTCGTGTAGACTGTGCCTTGAATCACAGTGAGCATGTCTGTGTGTGTGTGCACTAGTATGTGTGGAGCATTTAATCAGTTATTTGTGTTTGTGTGTTTGTGTGCTCGTATGGTCTTTGCATTGAGTAACTGAGGTGTATGTGTGTGTGTGTGTGGTGATACAGACTGTGCATTGAGTCACAGTGAGCCGTGTGTGTGTGTATGAGAGTGTGTGTGTTGGTGGGCTTTCATTGATTCCATGGGGTGTGTGTGTCTGTGTTTGTTGTGCTAAAGACTGCATTGAGTCACAGTGAGTCGTGTGTGTGTGTGCTGGTATACGCGATTGATTGAGTTACGGTCAGCCATGTGTGTGTGCATGATGGTATGTGTGTGTGTTCTTCTATAGGCTGTGCATTGAGTCACAGTGAACCCTGTATCTGTGCAGGTGTGTATGTGTGTGTGCTGGTATAGGCTGTGCATTGAGTCCCACTGAGGTGTGTGTGTATGCTTGTGTGTTTTGGTATACATTGTACATTGAGTCAGAGTGCTGTGTGTTTGTGTGCACGCTGGTATAGTCTGTCATTGAGTCACAGTTATGTGTGTGTGTGTCTGCGTGTTCTGGTATAGGCTGACCGTTGTGTCACACAGGGGTGTGTGTGTGCTGGTATAGGCTCCACTTTTTGTCACAGTGAGGTGTGTGTGTGTGTATGTGCAGGTACAGGCTGCACATTGAGTCACAGTGTGGGGGGTGTGTGTGTGTGATGTTATATGCTGTGCACTAGGACACAGTGAGCCGTGTGTGTGTGCTGGTATAATCTGAGCATTGAGTCACAGTGTGGTGTGGTGTGTGTGCCTTTGCTGGTATGGACTGTGCATTGAATCCCAGCCCTGTGTTAGTGTTTGTGTATTTGGTGCTGTAGAGTCTGCATGAGTCACAGTAAGGTGTGTGTGTGTGCTGCTATAGGCCTAGAATTGAGTCACACCTAGGTGAGTGTATGTGTATGTGTATGCTGATATGGGATTTGCATTGAATCACTGAGCGGTGTGTGTGTGTGTATGTGTGTACAGTTATTGGCTGTGCATTGAGTCACAGTGAACCATGTGTGTGTGGCGGGCTGCTATAGTCACAGCACTGAGTCACAGATAAATGTGTGGGAGTTGTGTGTGTATGTGTGTGTGTGTATTTGCTGGTGTAGACTGTGCATTGAGTCACAGTGAGTAGTGCGGTGTGTTTGTGTCTGTGATGGTATGGACTGTGGTTTAATCCACTTTGACATGAACTAGTGTGCGTGTTTGCGTGTGTGTGTGTGTGTGTGTGTGCTGGCACTGGATGACCATTGAGACACAGTGGGCTGTGTGTGTCTGTGTGTCTGTGTGTGCGCTGATATAGACTCTGTATTCAGTCACTGTGAGCTGTGTGTGTGTGTGTATATGTGTGCTCGTATAGGCTGTGCATTGAGTCACAGTGTAGTGTTTGTGTGTGTGTGTGCTGGTACAGGAAGCGTTTTCAGTCACAGTCTCGTGTGTGTGTGTGTGCATGTGAGTTTGTGTGCTGGTATGGGCTTTATTGTGCTGGTATGGGCATTATTGACTCATTGGTGCGTGTGTGAGTGTGTGGTGATACAGACTGCATTGAGTCACAGTGAGCTGTGTGCGTGTGTGCTGGTATAGGCGATTGATTGAGTACCAGTGAGCCATGTGTGAGTGCGTGTTGGGTTGTGTGTGTGTTCTGATATACGCTGTGCATTGAGTCACAGTGAGGCCTGCATCTGTGCATGTGTGTGTGTGTGCGTGTGTGCTGGTATAGGCTGAGCTTTGAATCACTCTGAGGTGTGTGTGCATGTGCTTGTAACATTGTGCCTTGATTCACTGTGCCATGTGAGTGTGTGTGCATGCTGGTATAGGTTGTGCATTGAGTCAGAGTGAGAGGTGTTTGTGTCTGTGTGTTCTGGTATAGGCTGAGAATTGAGGCACACTGAGGTGTGTGTGCACATGTGTGTGTGTGTGCTGGTACAGCCTGCACATTGAGTCATATTGAGTTGTTTGTGGGTGTATGTGCAGGTAGAGGCAGCACATTGAGTCACAGTGAGGTGTATGTGTGTGATGTTATACGCTATGCACTGATTCATAGGGAGGTTTGTGTGTGTGTGTGTGCACTTTCTGGTATAGGATTTGCATTGAATCACACTGAGCTGTGTTTTTGAGTGTCAGTATGTGTGCATGTGTCGAGGTATGGGCTGTGGATTGACTCACAGTTTGCTGTATGTGCTTCTCTGTGTGTGTATGTCTGCTAGCATATCCTGTGCACTGAGTCACAGGGAGCCGTGTGTGTGTGTGTGTTTGTGTGTTTCCAGGTATAGAGTGTGCATTCATTCACAGTCAGCCATGTGTGTGTGTGTGAGAGTGCACTGGTATAGGATATGCAGTGAGTCACAGTGAGGGGTGTTTGTTTCATTGTGCGTGTGCTTTCACAGGGTTACCGGCACAGTGAGATGTGGGTATGAGTGTGCCTGTGTGTGTGTGCTGCCATACACTGTGCCTTGAGTCACAGTGAGCTGTGTTGTGTGTTTGGTGCTGGTATGGAATGGGCACTGACTCACAGTGAGCCATGTGTGTGTGCTTGTACAGGCGATTGAATCATCGTGAGACATGTATGAGTGCATGTTAGTATGTGTGTGTGTTCACATATAGGCTGTGCATTGAATCACAATAAGGTGTGTACGTGTTCGTGTGTGGGCTATTACAGATTGTGCATTGAGTCACAGTGTCATGTGAGTGTGTGCAGGCTGGTATAGACTGTGCATTGTGTCACAGTGAGGGATGTGTGTGTCTGTGTGTTCTCATGTAGGATGACCATCGAGTCACACTTTTGTGTGTGTCTGTGCTGGTATAGGTTGCATATCGCATCACAGTGATGTGTGTGTTTGTTTCTGTGCAGGTACAGGCTGCACATTGAGTCGCAGTGAGGTGTATGTGTGTGTGTGTGTGTGATGTCATACGCTGTGCACTGAGTCACAGTGAGCCGTGTGGTTGTGCTGGTATAAACTGAGCATTGGATCACACTGAGGTGTCATGTGTGTGTATGTGCTGGTGTGGATTGTACATTGAGTCACAACCATGTGTGAGTTTTTGTATGTGTGTGTGCTGGTACAGGCTGTGTATTCAGTCACAGGGAGGTGAGTGTGTGTGTGGGTGCACGTGCTGGTATATGCTTTGCATTGAGTCACACTAAGGTGTGTGTGAGTGTTTGTATGTGTGTGTGTGTGTGGAGGTACAGGCTGTGTATTGATTCCCAGTGAGCCATGTGTGTTTCTTTGTGTGTGTAACTCTGCTAGCATACACTGTGCACTAAGTAACAGGAGCCATGTGTGTGTGTCTATGTATGTTTTGGCATACTGTGAGCATTGAGTCAAACTGAGGTGTGTTCTGTGTGACTGTATGCACTGGCATGAAATGTGCATGGAATCACATAGAGCTGTGCATGTGTGTGTGTGTGTATTTGGTGGTGTAGAGACTGTATTGTGTCGCAGTAAGCTGTGTGTGTATATGTGTGTGTGCTGGTATAGCCTGTGCATTGAGTCACAGTGAACTGTGTGTGTGTGTTTGCTGGGGTAGGCTGTGCTTTGATTCAAGGTGAGCTGTGAGTGTGTGTGCGGTGCTGGTATGGACTGTGCACTGAGTCACAGAGAACCGTGTGTGTGTCTATGTGTGTTTTGGTATAAAGTGAGCATTGAATCACACTGAGTTGTGTGCTGTGTGTTTTTGTGCACTGGTATGGAGTCTGCACGGAATCACAGTGAGCTGTGCATGTGTGTGTGTGTATTTGGTTGTGTAGAGTCTCTATTGCATCACAATAAGCTGTGTGTGTGTGTGATGGTACAGGATGTGCACTGTGTCATAGAGAGCAGTGTGTGTGTGTCTCTGCTGGTATAGGCTGTGCATTGACTCACAGTGAGCCTTGTGTGTGTGCAAGTACAGACTGAGCATTGAGTTACAGTGAGATGTGTTGCATGTGTTTGTGCTGGTAAGAACTGTACATTATGTCAGAATGAGCCGTGCATGTGTGTGTGTGTCTGTGTGTGCGTCTGTGTGCTGGTAGAGGTTGAGCACTGAATCACAGTTAGGTGTGTGTCTGTGAGTGTTCGTATGGGCTTTGCATTGAGTCACTGAGGTGTATGTGTGTGTTTGTGTGTGTGTGTGGTGCTACATATTTCATTGAATCACAGTGAGCCTTGTGTGTGTCTGTGTGCTGATATAGGCTGTGGATTGAGTCACAGTGAGTTATGTGTGTGTGTGTGCTGCTGTAGACTGCGCATTGAGTCAAAATGAGTTGTTTGTGTGTTACTGTGCTCGTGTAGACTGTGCCTTGAATCACAGTGAGCATGTCTGTGTGTGTGTGCACTAGTATGTGTGGAGCATTTAATCAGTTATTTGTGTTTGTGTGTTTGTGTGCTCGTATGGTCTTTGCATTGAGTAACTGAGGTGTATGTGTGTGTGTGTGTGGTGATACAGACTGTGCATTGAGTCACAGTGAGCCGTGTGTGTGTGTATGAGAGTGTGTGTGTTGGTGGGCTTTCATTGATTCCATGGGGTGTGTGTGTCTGTGTTTGTTGTGCTAAAGACTGCATTGAGTCACAGTGAGTCGTGTGTGTGTGTGCTGGTATACGCGATTGATTGAGTTACGGTCAGCCATGTGTGTGTGCATGATGGTATGTGTGTGTGTTCTTCTATAGGCTGTGCATTGAGTCACAGTGAACCCTGTATCTGTGCAGGTGTGTATGTGTGTGTGCTGGTATAGGCTGTGCATTGAGTCCCACTGAGGTGTGTGTGTATGCTTGTGTGTTTTGGTATACATTGTACATTGAGTCAGAGTGCTGTGTGTTTGTGTGCACGCTGGTATAGTCTGTCATTGAGTCACAGTTATGTGTGTGTGTGTCTGCGTGTTCTGGTATAGGCTGACCGTTGTGTCACACAGGGGTGTGTGTGTGCTGGTATAGGCTCCATTTTTTGTCACAGTGAGGTGTGTGTGTGTGTATGTGCAGGTACAGGCTGCACATTGAGTCACAGTGTGGGGTGTGTGTGTGTGTGATGTTATATGCTGTGCACTAGGACACAGTGAGCCGTGTGTGTGTGCTGGTATAATCTGAGCATTGAGTCACAGTGTGGTGTGGTGTGTGTGCCTTTGCTGGTATGGACTGTGCATTGAATCCCAGCCCTGTGTTAGTGTTTGTGTATTTGGTGCTGTAGAGTCTGCATGAGTCACAGTAAGGTGTGTGTGTGTGCTGCTATAGGCCTAGAATTGAGTCACACCTAGGTGAGTGTATGTGTATGTGTATGCTGATATGGGATTTGCATTGAATCACTGAGCGGTGTGTGTGTGTGTATGTGTGTACAGTTATTGGCTGTGCATTGAGTCACAGTGAACCATGTGTGTGTGGCGAGCTGCTATAGTCACAGCACTGAGTCACAGATAAATGTGTGGGAGTTGTGTGTGTATGTGTGTGTGTGTATTTGCTGGTGTAGACTGTGCATTGAGTCACAGTGAGTAGTGCGGTGTGTTTGTGTCTGTGATGGTATGGACTGTGGTTTAATCCACTTTGACATGAACTAGTGTGCGTGTTTGCGTGTGTGTGTGTGTGTGTGTGTGTGCTGGCACTGGATGACCATTGAGACACAGTGGGCTGTGTGTGTCTGTGTGTCTGTGTGTGCGCTGATATAGACTCTGTATTCAGTCACTGTGAGCTGTGTGTGTGTGTGTATATGTGTGCTCGTATAGGCTGTGCATTGAGTCACAGTGTAGTGTTTGTGTGTGTGTGTGCTGGTACAGGAAGCGTTTTCAGTCACAGTCTCGTGTGTGTGTGTGTGCATGTGAGTTTGTGTGCTGGTATGGGCTTTATTGTGCTGGTATGGGCATTATTGACTCATGGGTGCGTGTGTGAGTGTGTGGTGATACAGACTGCATTGAGTCACAGTGAGCTGTGTGCGTGTGTGCTGGTATAGGCGATTGATTGAGTACCAGTGAGCCATGTGTGAGTGCGTGTTGGGTTGTGTGTGTGTTCTGATATACGCTGTGCATTGAGTCACAGTGAGGCCTGCATCTGTGCATGTGTGTGTGTGTGCGTGTGTGCTGGTATAGGCTGAGCTTTGAATCACTCTGAGGTGTGTGTGCATGTGCTTGTAACATTGTGCCTTGATTCACTGTGCCATGTGAGTGTGTGTGCATGCTGGTATAGGTTGTGCATTGAGTCAGAGGGAGAGGTGTTTGTGTCTGTGTGTTCTGGTATAGGCTGAGAATTGAGGCACACTGAGGTGTGTGTGCACATGTGTGTGTGTGTGCTGGTACAGCCTGCACATTGAGTCATATTGAGTTGTTTGTGGGTGTATGTGCAGGTAGAGGCAGCACATTGAGTCACAGTGAGGTGTATGTGTGTGATGTTATACGCTATGCACTGATTCATAGGGAGGTTTGTGTGTGTGTGTGTGCACTTTCTGGTATAGGATTTGCATTGAATCACACTGAGCTGTGTTTTTGAGTGTCAGTATGTGTGCATGTGTCGAGGTATGGGCTGTGGATTGACTCACAGTTTGCTGTATGTGCTTCTCTGTGTGTGTATGTCTGCTAGCATATCCTGTGCACTGAGTCACAGGGAGCCGTGTGTGTGTGTGTTTGTGTGTTTCCAGGTATAGAGTGTGCATTCATTCACAGTCAGCCATGTGTGTGTGTGTGAGAGTGCACTGGTATAGGATATGCAGTGAGTCACAGTGAGGGGTGTTTGTTTCATTGTGCGTGTGCTTTCACAGGGTTACCGGCACAGTGAGATGTGGGTATGAGTGTGCCTGTGTGTGTGTGCTGCCATACACTGTGCCTTGAGTCACAGTGAGCTGTGTTGTGTGTTTGGTGCTGGTATGGAATGGGCACTGACTCACAGTGAGCCATGTGTGTGTGCTTGTACAGGCGATTGAATCATCGTGAGACATGTATGAGTGCATGTTAGTATGTGTGTGTGTTCACATATAGGCTGTGCATTGAATCACAATAAGGTGTGTACGTGTTCGTGTGTGGGCTATTACAGATTGTGCATTGAGTCACAGTGTCATGTGAGTGTGTGCAGGCTGGTATAGACTGTGCATTGTGTCACAGTGAGGGATGTGTGTGTCTGTGTGTTCTCATGTAGGATGACCATCGAGTCACACTTTGGTGTGTGTGTGTGTGTGTGTGTGTGTGCTGGTATAGGTTGCATATCGCATCACAGTGATGTGTGTGTTTGTTTCTGTGCAGGTACAGGCTGCACATTGAGTCACAGTGAGGTGTATGTGTGTGTGTGTGTGTGATGTCATACGCTGTGCACTGAGTCACAGTGAGCCGTGTGGTTGTGCTGGTATAAACTGAGCATTGGATCACACTGAGGTGTCATGTGTGTGTATGTGCTGGTGTGGATTGTACATTGAGTCACAACCATGTGTGAGTTTTTGTATGTGTGTGTGCTGGTACAGGCTGTGCCTTCAGTCACAGGGAGGTGAGTGTGTGTGTGGGTGCCCGTGCTGGTATATGCTTTGCATTGAGTCACACTAAGCTGTGTGTGAGTGTTTGTATGTGTGTGTGTGTGTGGAAGTACAGGCTGTGTATTGATTCACAGTGAGCCATGTGTGTTTCTTTGTGTGTGTAACTCTGCTAGCATACACTGTGCACTAAGTAACAGGGAGCCATGTGTGTGTGTCTATGTATGTTTTGGCATACTGTGAGCATTGAGTCAAACTGAGGTGTGTTCTGTGTGACTGTATGCACTGGCATGAAATGTGCATGGAATCACATAGAGCTGTGCATGTGTGTGTGTGTGTATTTGGTGGTGTAGAGACTGTATTGTGTCGCAGTAAGCTGTGTGTGTATATGTGTGTGTGCTGGTATAGCCTGTGCATTGAGTCACAGTGAACTGTGTGTGTGTGTTTGCTGGGGTAGGCTGTGCTTTGATTCAAGGTGAGCTGTGAGTGTGTGTGTGGTGCTGGTATGGACTGTGCACTGAGTCACAGAGAACCGTGTGTGTGTCTAAGTGTGTTTTGGTATAAAGTGAGCATTGAATCACACTGAGTGGTGTGCTGTGTGTTTTTGTGCACTGGTATGGAGTCTGCATGGAATCACAGTGAGCTGTGCGTGTGTGTGTGTGTATTTGGTTGTGTAGAGTCTTTATTGCATCACAATAAGCTGTGTGTGTGTGTGATGGTACAGGATGTGCACTGTGTCATAGACAGCAGTGTGTGTGTGTCTCTGCTGGTATAGGCTGTGCATTGACTCACAGTGAGCCTTGTGTGTGTGCAAGTACAGACTGAGCATTGAGTTACAGTGAGATGTGTTGCATGTGTTTGTGCTGGTAAGAACTGTACATTATGTCAGAATGAGCCGTGCATGTGTGTGTGTGTCTGTGTGTGCGTCTGTGTGCTGGTAGAGGTTGAGCACTGAATCACAGTTAGGTGTGTGTCTGTGAGTGTTCGTATGGGCTTTGCATTGAGTCACTGAGGTGTATGTGTGTGTTTGTGTGTGTGTGTGGTGCTACAGATTTCATTGAATCACAGTGAGCCTTGTGTGTGTCTGTGTGCTGATATAGGCTGTGGATTGAGTCACAGTGAGTTATGTGTGTGTGTGTGCTGCTGTAGACTGCGCATTGAGTCAAAATGAGTTGTTTGTGTGTTACTGTGCTCGTGTAGACTGTGCCTTGAATCACAGTGAGCATGTCTGTGTGTGTGTGCACTAGTATGTGTGGAGCATTTAATCAGTTATTTGTGTTTGTGTGTTTGTGTGCTCGTATGGTCTTTGCATTGAGTAACTGAGGTGTATGTGTGTGTGTGTGTGGTGATACAGACTGTGCATTGAGTCACAGTGAGCCGTGTGTGTGTGTATGAGAGTGTGTGTGTTGGTGGGCTTTCATTGATTCCATGGGGTGTGTGTGTCTGTGTTTGTTGTGCTAAAGACTGCATTGAGTCACAGTGAGTCGTGTGTGTGTGTGCTGGTATACGCGATTGATTGAGTTACGGTCAGCCATGTGTGTGTGCATGATGGTATGTGTGTGTGTTCTTCTATAGGCTGTGCATTGAGTCACAGTGAACCCTGTATCTGTGCAGGTGTGTATGTGTGTGTGCTGGTATAGGCTGTGCATTGAGTCCCACTGAGGTGTGTGTGTATGCTTGTGTGTTTTGGTATACATTGTACATTGAGTCAGAGTGCTGTGTGTTTGTGTGCACGCTGGTATAGTCTGTCATTGAGTCACAGTTATGTGTGTGTGTGTCTGCGTGTTCTGGTATAGGCTGACCGTTGTGTCACACAGGGGTGTGTGTGTGCTGGTATAGGCTCCACTTTTTGTCACAGTGAGGGGTGTGTGTGTGTATGTGCAGGTACAGGCTGCACATTGAGTCACAGTGTGGGGGGTGTGTGTGTGTGATGTTATATGCTGTGCACTAGGACACAGTGAGCCGTGTGTGTATGCTGGTATAATCTGAGCATTGAGTCACAGTGTGGTGTGGTGTGTGTGCCTTTGCTGGTATGGACTGTGCATTGAATCCCAGCCCTGTGTTAGTGTTTGTGTATTTGGTGCTGTAGAGTCTGCATGAGTCACAGTAAGGTGTGTGTGTGTGCTGCTATAGGCCTAGAATTGAGTCACACCTAGGTGAGTGTATGTGTATGTGTATGCTGATATGGGATTTGCATTGAATCACTGAGCGGTGTGTGTGTGTGTATGTGTGTACAGTTATTGGCTGTGCATTGAGTCACAGTGAACCATGTGTGTGTGGCGAGCTGCTATAGTCACAGCACTGAGTCACAGATAAATGTGTGGGAGTTGTGTGTGTATGTGTGTGTGTGTATTTGCTGGTGTAGACTGTGCATTGAGTCACAGTGAGTAGTGCGGTGTGTTTGTGTCTGTGATGGTATGGACTGTGGTTTAATCCACTTTGACATGAACTAGTGTGCGTGTTTGCGTGTGTGTGTGTGTGTGTGTGTGCTGGCACTGGATGACCATTGAGACACAGTGGGCTGTGTGTGTCTGTGTGTCTGTGTGTGCGCTGATATAGACTCTGTATTCAGTCACTGTGAGCTGTGTGTGTGTGTGTATATGTGTGCTCGTATAGGCTGTGCATTGAGTCACAGTGTAGTGTTTGTGTGTGTGTGTGCTGGTACAGGAAGCGTTTTCAGTCACAGTCTCGTGTGTGTGTGTGTGCATGTGAGTTTGTGTGCTGGTATGGGCTTTATTGTGCTGGTATGGGCATTATTGACTCATTGGTGCGTGTGTGAGTGTGTGGTGATACAGACTGCATTGAGTCACAGTGAGCTGTGTGCGTGTGTGCTGGTATAGGCGATTGATTGAGTACCAGTGAGCCATGTGTGAGTGCGTGTTGGGTTGTGTGTGTGTTCTGATATACGCTGTGCATTGAGTCACAGTGAGGCCTGCATCTGTGCATGTGTGTGTGTGTGCGTGTGTGCTGGTATAGGCTGAGCTTTGAATCACTCTGAGGTGTGTGTGCATGTGCTTGTAACATTGTGCCTTGATTCACTGTGCCATGTGAGTGTGTGTGCATGCTGGTATAGGTTGTGCATTGAGTCAGAGGGAGAGGTGTTTGTGTCTGTGTGTTCTGGTATAGGCTGAGAATTGAGGCACACTGAGGTGTGTGTGCACATGTGTGTGTGTGTGCTGGTACAGCCTGCACATTGAGTCATATTGAGTTGTTTGTGGGTGTATGTGCAGGTAGAGGCAGCACATTGAGTCACAGTGAGGTGTATGTGTGTGATGTTATACGCTATGCACTGATTCATAGGGAGGTTTGTGTGTGTGTGTGTGCACTTTCTGGTATAGGATTTGCATTGAATCACACTGAGCTGTGTTTTTGAGTGTCAGTATGTGTGCATGTGTCGAGGTATGGGCTGTGGATTGACTCACAGTTTGCTGTATGTGCTTCTCTGTGTGTGTATGTCTGCTAGCATATCCTGTGCACTGAGTCACAGGGAGCCGTGTGTGTGTGTGTGTTTGTGTGTTTCCAGGTATAGAGTGTGCATTCATTCACAGTCAGCCATGTGTGTGTGTGTGAGAGTGCACTGGTATAGGATATGCAGTGAGTCACAGTGAGGGGTGTTTGTTTCATTGTGCGTGTGCTTTCACAGGGTTACCGGCACAGTGAGATGTGGGTATGAGTGTGCCTGTGTGTGTGTGCTGCCATACACTGTGCCTTGAGTCACAGTGAGCTGTGTTGTGTGTTTGGTGCTGGTATGGAATGGGCACTGACTCACAGTGAGCCATGTGTGTGTGCTTGTACAGGCGATTGAATCATCGTGAGACATGTATGAGTGCATGTTAGTATGTGTGTGTGTTCACATATAGGCTGTGCATTGAATCACAATAAGGTGTGTACGTGTTCGTGTGTGGGCTATTACAGATTGTGCATTGAGTCACAGTGTCATGTGAGTGTGTGCAGGCTGGTATAGACTGTGCATTGTGTCACAGTGAGGGATGTGTGTGTCTGTGTGTTCTCATGTAGGATGACCATCGAGTCACACTTTGGTGTGTGTGTGTGTGTGTGTGTGTGTGCTGGTATAGGTTGCATATCGCATCACAGTGATGTGTGTGTTTGTTTCTGTGCAGGTACAGGCTGCACATTGAGTCACAGTGAGGTGTATGTGTGTGTGTGTGTGTGATGTCATACGCTGTGCACTGAGTCACAGTGAGCCGTGTGGTTGTGCTGGTATAAACTGAGCATTGGATCACACTGAGGTGTCATGTGTGTGTATGTGCTGGTGTGGATTGTACATTGAGTCACAACCATGTGTGAGTTTTTGTATGTGTGTGTGCTGGTACAGGCTGTGCATTCAGTCACAGGGAGGTGAGTGTGTGTGTGGGTGCACGTGCTGGTATATGCTTTGCATTGAGTCACACTAAGCTGTGTGTGAGTGTTTGTATGTGTGTGTGTGTGTGGAAGTACAGGCTGTGTATTGATTCACAGTGAGCCATGTGTGTTTCTTTGTGTGTGTAACTCTGCTAGCATACACTGTGCACTAAGTAACAGGGAGCCATGTGTGTGTGTCTATGTATGTTTTGGCATACTGTGAGCATTGAGTCAAACTGAGGTGTGTTCTGTGTGACTGTATGCACTGGCATGAAATGTGCATGGAATCACATAGAGCTGTGCATGTGTGTGTGTGTATATTTGGTGGTGTAGAGACTGTATTGTGTCGCAGTAAGCTGTGTGTGTATATGTGTGTGTGCTGGTATAGCCTGTGCATTGAGTCACAGTGAACTGTGTGTGTGTGTTTGCTGGGGTAGGCTGTGCTTTGATTCAAGGTGAGCTGTGAGTGTGTGTGTGGTGCTGGTATGGACTGTGCACTGAGTCACAGAGAACCGTGTGTGTGTCTAAGTGTGTTTTGGTATAAAGTGAGCATTGAATCACACTGAGTGGTGTGCTGTGTGTTTTTGTGCACTGGTATGGAGTCTGCATGGAATCACAGTGAGCTGTGCGTGTGTGTGTGTGTATTTGGTTGTGTAGAGTCTTTATTGCATCACAATAAGCTGTGTGTGTGTGTGATGGTACAGGATGTGCACTGTGTCATAGAGAGCAGTGTGTGTGTGTCTCTGCTGGTATAGGCTGTGCATTGACTCACAGTGAGCCTTGTGTGTGTGCAAGTACAGACTGAGCATTGAGTTACAGTGAGATGTGTTGCATGTGTTTGTGCTGGTAAGAACTGTACATTATGTCAGAATGAGCCGTGCATGTGTGTGTGTGTCTGTGTGTGCGTCTGTGTGCTGGTAGAGGTTGAGCACTGAATCACAGTTAGGTGTGTGTCTGTGAGTGTTCGTATGGGCTTTGCATTGAGTCACTGAGGTGTATGTGTGTGTTTGTGTGTGTGTGTGGTGCTACAGATTTCATTGAATCACAGTGAGCCTTGTGTGTGTCTGTGTGCTGATATAGGCTGTGGATTGAGTCACAGTGAGTTATGTGTGTGTGTGTGCTGCTGTAGACTGCGCATTGAGTCAAAATGAGTTGTTTGTGTGTTACTGTGCTCGTGTAGACTGTGCCTTGAATCACAGTGAGCATGTCTGTGTGTGTGTGCACTAGTATGTGTGGAGCATTTAATCAGTTATTTGTGTTTGTGTGTTTGTGTGCTCGTATGGTCTTTGCATTGAGTAACTGAGGTGTATGTGTGTGTGTGTGTGGTGATACAGACTGTGCATTGAGTCACAGTGAGCCGTGTGTGTGTGTATGAGAGTGTGTGTGTTGGTGGGCTTTCATTGATTCCATGGGGTGTGTGTGTCTGTGTTGTGCTAAAGACTGCATTGAGTCACAGTGAGTCGTGTGTGTGTGTGCTGGTATACGCGATTGATTGAGTCACGGTCAGCCGTGCATGATGTGCATGATGGTATGTGTGTGTGTTCTTCTATAGGCTGTGCATTGAGTCACAGTGAACCCTGTATCTGTGCAGGTGTGTATGTGTGTGTGCTGGTATAGGCTGTGCATTGAGTCCCACTGAGGTGTGTGTGTATGCTTGTGTGTTTTGGTATACATTGTACATTGAGTCAGAGTGCTGTGTGTTTGTGTGAACGCTGGTATAGTCTGTGCATTGAGTCACAGTTATGTGTGTGTGTGTCTGCGTGTTCTGGTATAGGCTGACCGTTGTGTCACACAGGGGTGTGTGTGTGCTGGTATAGGCTCCACTTTTTGTCACAGTGAGGTGTGTGTGTGTGTATGTGCAGGTACAGGCTGCACATTGAGTCACAGTGTGGGGGGGGTGTGTGTGTGATGTTATATGCTGTGCACTAGGACACAGTGAGCCGTGTGTGTGTGCTGGTATAATCTGAGCATTGAGTCACAGTGTGGTGTGGTGTGTGTGCCTTTGCTGGTATGGACTGTGCATTGAATCCCAGCCCTGTGTTAGTGTTTGTGTATTTGGTGCTGTAGAGTCTGCATGAGTCACAGTAAGGTGTGTGTGTGTGCTGCTATAGGCCTAGAATTGAGTCACACCTAGGTGAGTGTATGTGTATGTGTATGCTGATATGGGATTTGCATTGAATCACTGAGCGGTGTGTGTGTGTGTATGTGTGTACAGTTATTGGCTGTGCATTGAGTCACAGTGAACCATGTGTGTGTGGCGAGCTGCTATAGTCACAGCACTGAGTCACAGTTAAATGTGTGGGAGTTGTGTGTGTATGTGTGTGTGTGTATTTGCTGGTGTAGACTGTGCATTGAGTCACAGTGAGTAGTGCGGTGTGTTTGTGTCTGTGATGGTATGGACTGTGGTTTAATCCACTTTGACATGAACTAGTGTGCGTGTTTGCGTGTGTGTGTGTGTGTGTGTGTGCTGGCACTGGATGACCATTGAGACACAGTGGGCTGTGTGTGTCTGTGTGTGCGCTGATATAGACTCTGTATTCAGTCACTGTGAGCTGTGTGTGTGTGTGTATATGTGTGCTCGTATAGGCTGTGCATTGAGTCACAGTGTAGTGTTTGTGTGTGTGTGTGCTGGTACAGGAAGCGTTTTCAGTCACAGTCTCGTGTGTGTGTGTGTGCATGTGAGTTTGTGTGCTGGTATGGGCTTTATTGTGCTGGTATGGGCATTATTGACTCATTGGTGCGTGTGTGAGTGTGTGGTGATACAGACTGCATTGAGTCACAGTGAGCTGTGTGCGTGTGTGCTGGTATAGGCGATTGATTGAGTACCAGTGAGCCATGTGTGAGTGCGTGTTGGGTTGTGTGTGTGTTCTGATATACGCTGTGCATTGAGTCACAGTGAGGCCTGCATCTGTGCATGTGTGTGTGTGTGCGTGTGTGCTGGTATAGGCTGAGCTTTGAGTCACTCTGAGGTGTGTGTGCATGTGCTTGTAACATTGTGCCTTGATTCACTGTGCCATGTGAGTGTGTGTGCATGCTGGTATAGGTTGTGCATTGAGTCAGAGGGAGAGGTGTTTGTGTCTGTGTGTTCTGGTATAGGCTGAGAATTGAGGCACACTGAGGTGTGTGTGCACATGTGTGTGTGTGTGCTGGTACAGCCTGCACATTGAGTCATATTGAGTTGTTTGTGGGTGTATGTGCAGGTAGAGGCAGCACATTGAGTAACAGTGAGGTGTATGTGTGTGATGTTATACGCTATGCACTGATTCATAGGGAGGTTTGTGTGTGTGTGTGTGCACTTTCTGGTATAGGATTTGCATTGAATCACACTGAGCTGTGTTTTTGAGTGTCAGTATGTGTGCATGTGTCGAGGTATGGGCTGTGGATTGACTCACAGTTTGCTGTATGTGCTTCTCTGTGTGTGTATGTCTGCTAGCATATCCTGTGCACTGAGTCACAGGGAGCCGTGTGTGTGTGTGTGTTTGTGTGTTTCCAGGTATAGAGTGTGCATTCATTCACAGTCAGCCATGTGTGTGTGTGTGAGAGTGCACTGGTATAGGATATGCAGTGAGTCACAGTGAGGGGTGTTTGTTTCATTGTGCGTGTGCTTTCACAGGGTTACCGGCACAGTGAGATGTGGGTATGAGTGTGCCTGTGTGTGTGTGCTGCCATACACTGTGCCTTGAGTCACAGTGAGCTGTGTTGTGTGTTTGGTGCTGGTATGGAATGGGCACTGACTCACAGTGAGCCATGTGTGTGTGCTTGTACAGGCGATTGAATCATCGTGAGACATGTATGAGTGCATGTTAGTATGTGTGTGTGTTCACATATAGGCTGTGCATTGAATCACAATAAGGTGTGTACGTGTTCGTGTGTGGGCTATTACAGATTGTGCATTGAGTCACAGTGTCATGTGAGTGTGTGCAGGCTGGTATAGACTGTGCATTGTGTCACAGTGAGGGATGTGTGTGTCTGTGTGTTCTCATGTAGGATGACCATCGAGTCACACTTTGGTGTGTGTGTGTGTGTGTGTGTGTGTGTGCTGGTATAGGTTGCATATCGCATCACAGTGATGTGTGTGTTTGTTTCTGTGCAGGTACAGGCTGCACATTGAGTCACAGTGAGGTGTATGTGTGTGTGTGTGTGTGATGTCATACGCTGTGCACTGAGTCACAGTGAGCCATGTGGTTGTGCTGGTATAAACTGAGCATTGGATCACACTGAGGTGTCATGTGTGTGTATGTGCTGGTGTGGATTGTACATTGAGTCACAACCATGTGTGAGTTTTTGTATGTGTGTGTGCTGGTACAGGCTGTGCATTCAGTCACAGGGAGGTGAGTGTGTGTGTGGGTGCACGTGCTGGTATATGCTTTGCATTGAGTCACACTAAGCTGTGTGTGAGTGTTTGTATGTGTGTGTGTGTGTGGAAGTACAGGCTGTGTATTGATTCACAGTGAGCCATGTGTGTTTCTTTGTGTGTGTAACTCTGCTAGCATACACTGTGCACTAAGTAACAGGGAGCCATGTGTGTGTGTCTATGTATGTTTTGGCATACTGTGAGCATTGAGTCAAACTGAGGTGTGTTCTGTGTGACTGTATGCACTGGCATGAAATGTGCATGGAATCACATAGAGCTGTGCATGTGTGTGTGTGTGTATTTGGTGGTGTAGAGACTGTATTGTGTCGCAGTAAGCTGTGTGTGTATATGTGTGTGTGCTGGTATAGCCTGTGCATTGAGTCACAGTGAACTGTGTGTGTGTGTTTGCTGGGGTAGGCTGTGCTTTGATTCAAGGTGAGCTGTGAGTGTGTGTGTGGTGCTGGTATGGACTGTGCACTGAGTCACAGAGAACCGTGTGTGTGTCTAAGTGTGTTTTGGTATAAAGTGAGCATTGAATCACACTGAGTGGTGTGCTGTGTGTTTTTGTGCACTGGTATGGAGTCTGCATGGAATCACAGTGAGCTGTGCGTGTGTGTGTGTGTATTTGGTTGTGTAGAGTCTTTATTGCATCACAATAAGCTGTGTGTGTGTGTGATGGTACAGGATGTGCACTGTGTCATAGAGAGCAGTGTGTGTGTGTCTCTGCTGGTATAGGCTGTGCATTGACTCACAGTGAGCCTTGTGTGTGTGCAAGTACAGACTGAGCATTGAGTTACAGTGAGATGTGTTGCATGTGTTTGTGCTGGTAAGAACTGTACATTATGTCAGAATGAGCCGTGCATGTGTGTGTGTGTCTGTGTGTGCGTCTGTGTGCTGGTAGAGGTTGAGCACTGAATCACAGTTAGGTGTGTGTCTGTGAGTGTTCGTATGGGCTTTGCATTGAGTCACTGAGGTGTATGTGTGTGTTTGTGTGTGTGTGTGGTGCTACAGATTTCATTGAATCACAGTGAGCCTTGTGTGTGTCTGTGTGCTGATATAGGCTGTGGATTGAGTCACAGTGAGTTATGTGTGTGTGTGTGCTGCTGTAGACTGCGCATTGAGTCAAAATGAGTTGTTTGTGTGTTACTGTGCTCGTGTAGACTGTGCCTTGAATCAAAGTGAGCATGTCTGTGTGTGTGTGCACTAGTATGTGTGGAGCATTTAATCAGTTATTTGTGTTTGTGTGTTTGTGTGCTCGTATGGTCTTTGCATTGAGTAACTGAGGTGTATGTGTGTGTGTGTGTGGTGATACAGACTGTGCATTGAGTCACAGTGAGCCGTGTGTGTGTGTATGAGAGTGTGTGTGTTGGTGGGCTTTCATTGATTCCATGGGGTGTGTGTGTCTGTGTTGTGCTAAAGACTGCTTTGAGTCACAGTGAGTCGTGTGTGTGTGTGCTGGTATACGCGATTGATTGAGTCACGGTCAGCCGTGCATGATGTGCATGATGGTATGTGTGTGTGTTCTTCTATAGGCTGTGCATTGAGTCACAGTGAACCCTGTATCTGTGCAGGTGTGTATGTGTGTGTGCTGGTATAGGCTGTGCATTGAGTCCCACTGAGGTGTGTGTGTATGCTTGTGTGTTTTGGTATACATTGTACATTGAGTCAGAGTGCTGTGTGTTTGTGTGAACGCTGGTATAGTCTGTGCATTGAGTCACAGTTATGTGTGTGTGTGTCTGCGTGTTCTGGTATAGGCTGACCGTTGTGTCACACAGGGGTGTGTGTGTGCTGGTATAGGCTCCACTTTTTGTCACAGTGAGGTGTGTGTGTGTATGTGCAGGTACAGGCTGCACATTGAGTCACAGTGTGGGGGGTGTGTGTGTGTGATGTTATATGCTGTGCACTAGGACACAGTGAGCCGTGTGTGTGTGCTGGTATAATCTGAGCATTGAGTCACAGTGTGGTGTGGTGTGTGTGCCTTTGCTGGTATGGACTGTGCATTGAATCCCAGCCCTGTGTTAGTGTTTGTGTATTTGGTGCTGTAGAGTCTGCATGAGTCACAGTAAGGTGTGTGTGTGTGCTGCTATAGGCCTAGAATTGAGTCACACCTAGGTGAGTGTATGTGTATGTGTATGCTGATATGGGATTTGCATTGAATCACTGAGCGGTGTGTGTGTGTGTATGTGTGTACAGTTATTGGCTGTGCATTGAGTCACAGTGAACCATGTGTGTGTGGCGAGCTGCTATAGTCACAGCACTGAGTCACAGTTAAATGTGTGGGAGTTGTGTGTGTATGTGTGTGTGTGTATTTGCTGGTGTAGACTGTGCATTGAGTCACAGTGAGTAGTGCGGTGTGTTTGTGTCTGTGATGGTATGGACTGTGGTTTAATCCACTTTGACATGAACTATTGTGTGTGTTTGCGTGTGTGTGTGTATGCTGGCACTGGATGACCATTGAGACACAGTGGGCTGTGTGTGTCTGTGTGTCTGTGTGTGCGCTGATATAGACTCTGTATTCAGTCACTGTGAGCTGTGTGTGTGTGTGTATATGTGTGCTCGTATAGGCTGTGCATTGAGTCACAGTGTAGTGTTTGTGTGTGTGTGTGCTGGTACAGGAAGCGTTTTCAGTCACAGTCTCGTGTGTGTGTGTGTGCATGTGAGTTTGTGTGCTGGTATGGGCTTTATTGTGCTGGTATGGGCATTATTGACTCATTGGTGCGTGTGTGAGTGTGTGGTGATACAGACTGCATTGAGTCACAGTGAGCTGTGTGCGTGTGTGCTGGTATAGGCGATTGATTGAGTACCAGTGAGCCATGTGTGAGTGCGTGTTGGGTTGTGTGTGTGTTCTGATATACGCTGTGCATTGAGTCACAGTGAGGCCTGCATCTGTGCATGTGTGTGTGTGTGCGTGTGTGCTGGTATAGGCTGAGCTTTGAGTCACTCTGAAGTGTGTGTGCATGTGCTTGTAACATTGTGCCTTGATTCACTGTGCCATGTGAGTGTGTGTGCATGCTGGTATAGGTTGTGCATTGAGTCAGAGGGAGAGGTGTTTGTGTCTGTGTGTTCTGGTATAGGCTGAGAATTGAGGCACACTGAGGTGTGTGTGCACATGTGTGTGTGTGTGCTGGTACAGCCTGCACATTGAGTCATATTGAGTTGTTTGTGGGTGTATGTGCAGGTAGAGGCAGCACATTGAGTCACAGTGAGGTGTATGTGTGTGATGTTATACGCTATGCACTGATTCATAGGGAGGTTTGTGTGTGTGTGTGTGCACTTTCTGGTATAGGATTTGCATTGAATCACACTGAGCTGTGTTTTTGAGTGTCAGTATGTGTGCATGTGTCGAGGTATGGGCTGTGGATTGACTCACAGTTTGCTGTATGTGCTTCTCTGTGTGTGTATGTCTGCTAGCATATCCTGTGCACTGAGTCACAGGGAGCCGTGTGTGTGTGTGTGTTTGTGTGTTTCCAGGTATAGAGTGTGCATTCATTCACAGTCAGCCATGTGTGTGTGTGTGAGAGTGCACTGGTATAGGATATGCAGTGAGTCACAGTGAGGGGTGTTTGTTTCATTGTGCGTGTGCTTTCACAGGGTTACCGGCACAGTGAGATGTGGGTATGAGTGTGCCTGTGTGTGTGTGCTGCCATACACTGTGCCTTGAGTCACAGTGAGCTGTGTTGTGTGTTTGGTGCTGGTATGGAATGGGCACTGACTCACAGTGAGCCATGTGTGTGTGCTTGTACAGGCGATTGAATCATCGTGAGACATGTATGAGTGCATGTTAGTATGTGTGTGTGTTCACATATAGGCTGTGCATTGAATCACAATAAGGTGTGTACGTGTTCGTGTGTGGGCTATTACAGATTGTGCATTGAGTCACAGTGTCATGTGAGTGTGTGCAGGCTGGTATAGACTGTGCATTGTGTCACAGTGAGGGATGTGTGTGTCTGTGTGTTCTCATGTAGGATGACCATCGAGTCACACTTTGGTGTGTGTGTGTGTGTGTGTGTGTGTGTGTGCTGGTATAGGTTGCATATCGCATCACAGTGATGTGTGTGTTTGTTTCTGTGCAGGTACAGGCTGCACATTGAGTCACAGTGAGGTGTATGTGTGTGTGTGTGTGTGATGTCATACGCTGTGCACTGAGTCACAGTGAGCCGTGTGGTTGTGCTGGTATAAACTGAGCATTGGATCACACTGAGGTGTCATGTGTGTGTATGTGCTGGTGTGGATTGTACATTGAGTCACAACCATGTGTGAGTTTTTGTATGTGTGTGTGCTGGTACAGGCTGTGCATTCAGTCACAGGGAGGTGAGTGTGTGTGTGGGTGCACGTGCTGGTATATGCTTTGCATTGAGTCACACTAAGCTGTGTGTGAGTGTTTGTATGTGTGTGTGTGTGTGGAAGTACAGGCTGTGTATTGATTCACAGTGAGCCATGTGTGTTTCTTTGTGTGTGTAACTCTGCTAGCATACACTGTGCACTAAGTAACAGGGAGCCATGTGTGTGTGTCTATGTATGTTTTGGCATACTGTGAGCATTGAGTCAAACTGAGGTGTGTTCTGTGTGACTGTATGCACTGGCATGAAATGTGCATGGAATCACATAGAGCTGTGCATGTGTGTGTGTGTGTATTTGGTGGTGTAGAGACTGTATTGTGTCGCAGTAAGCTGTGTGTGTATATGTGTGTGTGCTGGTATAGCCTGTGCATTGAGTCACAGTGAACTGTGTGTGTGTGTTTGCTGGGGTAGGCTGTGCTTTGATTCAAGGTGAGCTGTGAGTGTGTGTGTGGTGCTGGTATGGACTGTGCACTGAGTCACAGAGAACCGTGTGTGTGTCTAAGTGTGTTTTGGTATAAAGTGAGCATTGAATCACACTGAGTGGTGTGCTGTGTGTTTTTGTGCACTGGTATGGAGTCTGCATGGAATCACAGTGAGCTGTGCGTGTGTGTGTGTGTATTTGGTTGTGTAGAGTCTTTATTGCATCACAATAAGCTGTGTGTGTGTGTGATGGTACAGGATGTGCACTGTGTCATAGAGAGCAGTGTGTGTGTGTCTCTGCTGGTATAGGCTGTGCATTGACTCACAGTGAGCCTTGTGTGTGTGCAAGTACAGACTGAGCATTGAGTTACAGTGAGATGTGTTGCATGTGTTTGTGCTGGTAAGAACTGTACATTATGTCAGAATGAGCCGTGCATGTGTGTGTGTGTCTGTGTGTGCGTCTGTGTGCTGGTAGAGGTTGAGCACTGAATCACAGTTAGGTGTGTGTCTGTGAGTGTTCGTATGGGCTTTGCATTGAGTCACTGAGGTGTATGTGTGTGTTTGTGTGTGTGTGTGGTGCTACAGATTTCATTGAATCACAGTGAGCCTTGTGTGTGTCTGTGTGCTGATATAGGCTGTGGATTGAGTCACAGTGAGTTATGTGTGTGTGTGTGCTGCTGTAGACTGCGCATTGAGTCAAAATGAGTTGTTTGTGTGTTACTGTGCTCGTGTAGACTGTGCCTTGAATCACAGTGAGCATGTCTGTGTGTGTGTGCACTAGTATGTGTGGAGCATTTAATCAGTTATTTGTGTTTGTGTGTTTGTGTGCTCGTATGGTCTTTGCATTGAGTAACTGAGGTGTATGTGTGTGTGTGTGTGGTGATACAGACTGTGCATTGAGTCACAGTGAGCCGTGTGTGTGTGTATGAGAGTGTGTGTGTTGGTGGGCTTTCATTGATTCCATGGGGTGTGTGTGTCTGTGTTGTGCTAAAGACTGCATTGAGTCACAGTGAGTCGTGTGTGTGTGTGCTGGTATACGCGATTGATTGAGTCACGGTCAGCCGTGCATGATGTGCATGATGGTATGTGTGTGTGTTCTTCTATAGGCTGTGCATTGAGTCACAGTGAACCCTGTATCTGTGCAGGTGTGTATGTGTGTGTGCTGGTATAGGCTGTGCATTGAGTCCCACTGAGGTGTGTGTGTATGCTTGTGTGTTTTGGTATACATTGTACATTGAGTCAGAGTGCTGTGTGTTTGTGTGCACGCTGGTATAGTCTGTGCATTGAGTCACAGTTATGTGTGTGTGTGTCTGCGTGTTCTGGTATAGGCTGACCTTTGTGTCACACAGGGGTGTGTGTGTGCTGGTATAGGCTCCACTTTTTGTCACAGTGAGGTGTGTGTGTGTGTATGTGCAGGTACAGGCTGCACATTGAGTCACAGTGTGGGGGGTGTGTGTGTGTGATGTTATATGCTGTGCACTAGGACACAGTGAGCCGTGTGTGTGTGCTGGTATAATCTGAGCATTGAGTCACAGTGTGGTGTGGTGTGTGTGCCTTTGCTGGTATGGACTGTGCATTGAATCCCAGCCCTGTGTTAGTGTTTGTGTATTTGGTGCTGTAGAGTCTGCATGAGTCACAGTAAGGTGTGTGTGTGTGCTGCTATAGGCCTAGAATTGAGTCACACCTAGGTGAGTGTATGTGTATGTGTATGCTGATATGGGATTTGCATTGAATCACTGAGCGGTGTGTGTGTGTGTATGTGTGTACAGTTATTGGCTGTGCATTGAGTCACAGTGAACCATGTGTGTGTGGCGAGCTGCTATAGTCACAGCACTGAGTCACAGTTAAATGTGTGGGAGTTGTGTGTGTATGTGTGTGTGTGTATTTGCTGGTGTAGACTGTGCATTGAGTCACAGTGAGTAGTGCGGTGTGTTTGTGTCTGTGATGGTATGGACTGTGGTTTAATCCACTTTGACATGAACTATTGTGTGTGTTTGCGTGTGTGTGTGTATGCTGGCACTGGATGACCATTGAGACACAGTGGGCTGTGTGTGTGTGTGTGTCTGTGTGTGCGCTGATATAGACTCTGTATTCAGTCACTGTGAGCTGTGTGTGTGTGTGTATATGTGTGCTCGTATAGGCTGTGCATTGAGTCACAGTGTAGTGTTTGTGTGTGTGTGTGCTGGTACAGGAAGCGTTTTCAGTCACAGTCTCGTGTGTGTGTGTGTGCGTGTGAGTTTGTGTGCTGGTATGGGCTTTATTGTGCTGGTATGGGCATTATTGACTCATTGGTGCGTGTGTGAGTGTGTGGTGATACAGACTGCATTGAGTCACAGTGAGCTGTGTGCGTGTGTGCTGGTATAGGCGATTGATTGAGTACCAGTGAGCCATGTGTGAGTGCGTGTTGGGTTGTGTGTGTGTTCTTATATACGCTGTGCATTGAGTCACAGTGAGGCCTGCATCTGTGCATGTGTGTGTGTGTGCGTGTGTGCTGGTATAGGCTGAGCTTTGAATCACTCTGAGGTGTGTGTGCATGTGCTTGTAACATTGTGCCTTGATTCACTGTGCCATGTGAGTGTGTGTGCATGCTGGTATAGGTTGTGCATTGAGTCAGAGTGAGAGGTGTTTGTGTCTGTGTGTTCTGGTATAGGCTGAGAATTGAGGCACACTGAGGTGTGTGTGCACATGTGTGTGTGTGTGCTGGTACAGCCTGCACATTGAGTCATATTGAGTTGTTTGTGGGTGTATGTGCAGGTAGAGGCAGCACATTGAGTCACAGTGAGGTGTATGTGTGTGATGTTATACGCTATGCACTGATTCATAGGGAGGTTTGTGTGTGTGTGTGTGCACTTTCTGGTATAGGATTTGCATTGAATCACACTGAGCTGTGTTTTTGAGTGTCAGTATGTGTGCATGTGTCGAGGTATGGGCTGTGGATTGACTCACAGTTTGCTGTATGTGCTTCTCTGTGTGTGTATGTCTGCTAGCATATCCTGTGCACTGAGTCACAGGGAGCCGTGTGTGTGTGTGTGTTTGTGTGTTTCCAGGTATAGAGTGTGCATTCATTCACAGTCAGCCATGTGTGTGTGTGTGAGAGTGCACTGGTATAGGATATGCAGTGAGTCACAGTGAGGGGTGTTTGTTTCATTGTGCGTGTGCTTTCACAGGGTTACCGGCACAGTGAGATGTGGGTATGAGTGTGCCTGTGTGTGTGTGCTGCCATACACTGTGCCTTGAGTCACAGTGAGCTGTGTTGTGTGTTTGGTGCTGGTATGGAATGGGCACTGACTCACAGTGAGCCATGTGTGTGTGCTTGTACAGGCGATTGAATCATCGTGAGACATGTATGAGTGCATGTTAGTATGTGTGTGTGTTCACATATAGGCTGTGCATTGAATCACAATAAGGTGTGTACGTGTTCGTGTGTGGGCTATTACAGATTGTGCATTGAGTCACAGTGTCATGTGAGTGTGTGCAGGCTGGTATAGACTGTGCATTGTGTCACAGTGAGGGATGTGTGTGTCTGTGTGTTCTCATGTAGGATGACCATTGAGTCACACTTTGGTGTGTGTGTGTGTGCTGGTATAGGTTGCATATCGCATCACAGTGATGTGTGTGTTTGTTTCTGTGCAGGTACAGGCTGCACATTGAGTCACAGTGAGGTGTATGTGTGTGTGTGTGTGTGATGTCATACGCTGTGCACTGAGTCACAGTGAGCCGTGTGGTTGTGCTGGTATAAACTGAGCATTGGATCACACTGAGGTGTCATGTGTGTGTATGTGCTGGTGTGGATTGTACATTGAGTCACAACCATGTGTGAGTTTTTGTATGTGTGTGTGCTGGTACAGGCTGTGCATTCAGTCACAGGGAGGTGAGTGTGTGTGTGGGTGCACGTGCTGGTATATGCTTTGCATTGAGTCACACTAAGCTGTGTGTGAGTGTTTGTATGTGTGTGTGTGTGTGGAAGTACAGGCTGTGTATTGATTCACAGTGAGCCATGTGTGTTTCTTTGTGTGTGTAACTCTGCTAGCATACACTGTGCACTAAGTAACAGGGAGCCATGTGTGTGTGTCTATGTATGTTTTGGCATACTGTGAGCATTGAGTCAAACTGAGGTGTGTTCTGTGTGACTGTATGCACTGGCATGAAATGTGCATGGAATCACATAGAGCTGTGCATGTGTGTGTGTGTGTATTTGGTGGTGTAGAGACTGTATTGTGTCGCAGTAAGCTGTGTGTGTATATGTGTGTGTGCTGGTATAGCCTGTGCATTGAGTCACAGTGAACTGTGTGTGTGTGTTTGCTGGGGTAGGCTGTGCTTTGATTCAAGGTGAGCTGTGAGTGTGTGTGTGGTGCTGGTATGGACTGTGCACTGAGTCACAGAGAACCGTGTGTGTGTCTAAGTGTGTTTTGGTATAAAGTGAGCATTGAATCACACTGAGTGGTGTGCTGTGTGTTTTTGTGCACTGGTATGGAGTCTGCATGAAATCACAGTGAGCTGTGCATGTGTGTGTGTGTATTTGGTTGTGTAGAGTCTCTATTGCATCACAATAAGCTGTGTGTGTGTGTGATGGTACAGGATGTGCACTGTGTCATAGAGAGCAGTGTGTGTGTGTCTCTGCTGGTATAGGCTGTGCATTGACTCACAGTGAGCCTTGTGTGTGTGCAAGTACAGACTGAGCATTGAGTTACAGTGAGATGTGTTGCATGTGTTTGTGCTGGTAAGAACTGTACATTATGTCAGAATGAGCCGTGCATGTGTGTGTGTGTCTGTGTGTGCGTCTGTGTGCTGGTAGAGGTTGAGCACTGAATCACAGTTAGGTGTGTGTCTGTGAGTGTTCGTATGGGCTTTGCATTGAGTCACTGAGGTGTATGTGTGTGTTTGTGTGTGTGTGTGGTGCTACAGATTTCATTGAATCACAGTGAGCCTTGTGTGTGTCTGTGTGCTGATATAGGCTGTGGATTGAGTCACAGTGAGTTATGTGTGTGTGTGTGCTGCTGTAGACTGCGCATTGAGTCAAAATGAGTTGTTTGTGTGTTACTGTGCTCGTGTAGACTGTGCCTTGAATCACAGTGAGCATGTCTGTGTGTGTGTGCACTAGTATGTGTGGAGCATTTAATCAGTTATTTGTGTTTGTGTGTTTGTGTGCTCGTATGGTCTTTGCATTGAGTAACTGAGGTGTATGTGTGTGTGTGTGTGGTGATACAGACTGTGCATTGAGTCACAGTGAGCCGTGTGTGTGTGTATGAGAGTGTGTGTGTTGGTGGGCTTTCATTGATTCCATGGGGTGTGTGTGTCTGTGTTGTGCTAAAGACTGCATTGAGTCACAGTGAGTCGTGTGTGTGTGTGCTGGTATACGCGATTGATTGAGTCACGGTCAGCCGTGCATGATGTGCATGATGGTATGTGTGTGTGTTCTTCTATAGGCTGTGCATTGAGTCACAGTGAACCCTGTATCTGTGCAGGTGTGTATGTGTGTGTGCTGGTATAGGCTGTGCATTGAGTCCCACTGAGGTGTGTGTGTATGCTTGTGTGTTTTGGTATACATTGTACATTGAGTCAGAGTGCTGTGTGTTTGTGTGCACGCTGGTATAGTCTGTGCATTGAGTCACAGTTATGTGTGTGTGTGTCTGCGTGTTCTGGTATAGGCTGACCGTTGTGTCACACAGGGGTGTGTGTGTGCTGGTATAGGCTCCACTTTTTGTCACAGTGAGGTGTGTGTGTGTGTATGTGCAGGTACAGGCTGCACATTGAGTCACAGTGTGGGGGGTGTGTGTGTGTGATGTTATATGCTGTGCACTAGGACACAGTGAGCCGTGTGTGTGTGCTGGTATAATCTGAGCATTGAGTCACAGTGTGGTGTGGTGTGTGTGCCTTTGCTGGTAAGGACTGTGCATTGAATCCCAGCCCTGTGTTAGTGTTTGTGTATTTGGTGCTGTAGAGTCTGCATGAGTCACAGTAAGGTGTGTGTGTGTGCTGCTATAGGCCTAGAATTGAGTCACACCTAGGTGAGTGTATGTGTATGTGTATGCTGATATGGGATTTGCATTGAATCACTGAGCGGTGTGTGTGTGTGTATGTGTGTACAGTTATTGGCTGTGCATTGAGTCACAGTGAACCATGTGTGTGTGGCGAGCTGCTATAGTCACAGCACTGAGTCACAGTTAAATGTGTGGGAGTTGTGTGTGTATGTGTGTGTGTGTATTTGCTGGTGTAGACTGTGCATTGAGTCACAGTGAGTAGTGCGGTGTGTTTGTGTCTGTGATGGTATGGACTGTGGTTTAATCCACTTTGACATGAACTATTGTGTGTGTTTGCGTGTGTGTGTGTATGCTGGCACTGGATGACCATTGAGACACAGTGGGCTGTGTGTGTGTGTGTGTCTGTGTGTGCGCTGATATAGACTCTGTATTCAGTCACTGTGAGCTGTGTGTGTGTGTGTATATGTGTGCTCGTATAGGCTGTGCATTGAGTCACAGTGTAGTGTTTGTGTGTGTGTGTGCTGGTACAGGAAGCGTTTTCAGTCACAGTCTCGTGTGTGTGTGTGTGCATGTGAGTTTGTGTGCTGGTATGGGCTTTATTGTGCTGGTATGGGCATTATTGACTCATTGGTGCGTGTGTGAGTGTGTGGTGATACAGACTGCATTGAGTCACAGTGAGCTGTGTGCGTGTGTGCTGGTATAGGCGATTGATTGAGTACCAGTGAGCCATGTGTGAGTGCGTGTTGGGTTGTGTGTGTGTTCTGATATACGCTGTGCATTGAGTCACAGTGAGGCCTGCATCTGTGCATGTGTGTGTGTGTGCGTGTGTGCTGGTATAGGCTGAGCTTTGAATCACTCTGAGGTGTGTGTGCATGTGCTTGTAACATTGTGCCTTGATTCACTGTGCCATGTGAGTGTGTGTGCATGCTGGTATAGGTTGTGCATTGAGTCAGAGGGAGAGGTGTTTGTGTCTGTGTGTTCTGGTATAGGCTGAGAATTGAGGCACACTGAGGTGTGTGTGCACATGTGTGTGTGTGTGCTGGTACAGCCTGCACATTGAGTCATATTGAGTTGTTTGTGGGTGTATGTGCAGGTAGAGGCAGCACATTGAGTCACAGTGAGGTGTATGTGTGTGATGTTATACGCTATGCACTGATTCATAGGGAGGTTTGTGTGTGTGTGTGTGCACTTTCTGGTATAGGATTTGCATTGAATCACACTGAGCTGTGTTTTTGAGTGTCAGTATGTGTGCATGTGTCGAGGTATGGGCTGTGGATTGACTCACAGTTTGCTGTATGTGCTTCTCTGTGTGTGTATGTCTGCTAGCATATCCTGTGCACTGAGTCACAGGGAGCCGTGTGTGTGTGTGTGTTTGTGTGTTTCCAGGTATAGAGTGTGCATTCATTCACAGTCAGCCATGTGTGTGTGTGTGAGAGTGCACTGGTATAGGATATGCAGTGAGTCACAGTGAGGGGTGTTTGTTTCATTGTGCGTGTGCTTTCACAGGGTTACCGGCACAGTGAGATGTGGGTATGAGTGTGCCTGTGTGTGTGCTGCCATACACTGTGCCTTGAGTCACAGTGAGCTGTGTTGTGTGTTTGGTGCTGGTATGGAATGGGCACTGACTCACAGTGAGCCATGTGTGTGTGCTTGTACAGGCGATTGAATCATCGTGAGACATGTATGAGTGCATGTTAGTATGTGTGTGTGTTCACATATAGGCTGTGCATTGAATCACAATAAGGTGTGTACATGTTCGTGTGTGGGCTATTACAGATTGTGCATTGAGTCACAGTGTCATGTGAGTGTGTGCAGGCTGGTATAGACTGTGCATTGTGTCACAGTGAGGGATGTGTGTGTCTGTGTGTTCTCATGTAGGATGACCATCGAGTCACACTTTGGTGTGTGTGTGTGTGTGTGTGTGTGTGCTGATATAGGTTGCATATCGCATCACAGTGATGTGTGTGTTTGTTTCTGTGCAGGTACAGGCTGCACATTGAGTCACAGTGAGGTGTATGTGTGTGTGTGTGTGTGATGTCATACGCTGTGCACTGAGTCACAGTGAGCCGTGTGGTTGTGCTGGTATAAACTGAGCATTGGATCACACTGAGGTGTCATGTGTGTGTATGTGCTGGTGTGGATTGTACATTGAGTCACAACCATGTGTGAGTTTTTGTATGTGTGTGTGCTGGTACAGGCTGTGCATTCAGTCACAGGGAGGTGAGTGTGTGTGTGGGTGCACGTGCTGGTATATGCTTTGCATTGAGTCACACTAAGCTGTGTGTGAGTGTTTGTATGTGTGTGTGTGTGTGGAAGTACAGGCTGTGTATTGATTCACAGTGAGCCATGTGTGTTTCTTTGTGTGTGTAACTCTGCTAGCATACACTGTGCACTAAGTAACAGGGAGCCATGTGTGTGTGTCTATGTATGTTTTGGCATACTGTGAGCATTGAGTCAAACTGAGGTGTGTTCTGTGTGACTGTATGCACTGGCATGAAATGTGCATGGAATCACATAGAGCTGTGCATGTGTGTGTGTGTGTATTTGGTGGTGTAGAGACTGTATTGTGTCGCAGTAAGCTGTGTGTGTATATGTGTGTGTGCTGGTATAGCCTGTGCATTGAGTCACAGTGAACTGTGTGTGTGTGTTTGCTGGGGTAGGCTGTGCTTTGATTCAAGGTGAGCTGTGAGTGTGTGTGCGGTGCTGGTATGGACTGTGCACTGAGTCACAGAGAACCGTGTGTGTGTCTATGTGTGTTTTGGTATAAAGTGAGCATTGAATCACACTGAGTTGTGTGCTGTGTGTTTTTGTGCACTGGTATGGAGTCTGCATGGAATCACAGTGAGCTGTGCGTGTGTGTGTGTGTATTTGGTTGTGTAGAGTCTCTATTGCATCACAATAAGCTGTGTGTTTGTGTGATGGTACAGGATGTGCACTGTGTCATAGAGAGCAGTGTGTGTGTGTCTCTGCTGGTTTAGGCTGTGCATTGACTCACAGTGAGCCTTGTGTGTGTGCAAGTACAGTCTGAGCATTGAGTTACAGTGAGATGTGTTGCATGTGTTTGTGCTGGTAAGAACTGTACATTATGTCAGAATGAGCCGTGCATGTGTGTGTGTGTCTGTGTGTGCGTCTGTGTGCTGGTAGAGGTTGAGCACTGAATCACAGTTAAGTGTGTGTCTTTGAGTGTTCGTATGGGCTTTGCATTGAGTCACTGAGGTGTATGTGTATGTTTGTGTGTGTGTGTGGT
Source organism: Grampus griseus (assembly GCF_964374135.1). NCBI lineage: Eukaryota > Metazoa > Chordata > Mammalia > Artiodactyla > Delphinidae > Grampus > Grampus griseus. The sequence continues at coordinate 9,367,899 of NC_139016.1, read as the reverse complement.
GCTACAGATTTCATTGAATCACAGTGAGCCTTGTGTGTGTCTGTGTGCTGATATAGGCTGTGGATTGAGTCACAGTGAGTTATGTGTGTGTGTGTGCTACTGTAGACTGCGCATTGAGTCAAAATGAGTTGTTTGTGTGTTACTGTGCTCGTGTAGACTGTGCCTTGAATCACAGTGAGCATGTCTGTGTGTGTGTGCACTAGTATGTGTGGAGCATTTAATCAGTTATTTGTGTTTGTGTGTTTGTGTGCTCGTATGGTCTTTGCATTGAGTAACTGAGGTGTATGTGTGTGTGTGTGTGGTGATACAGACTGTGCATTGAGTCACAGTGAGCCGTGTGTGTGTGTATGAGAGTGTGTGTGTTGGTGGGCTTTCATTGATTCCATGGGGTGTGTGTGTCTGTGTTTGTTGTGCTAAAGACTGCATTGAGTCACAGTGAGTCGTGTGTGTGTGTGCTGGTATACGCGATTGATTGAGTCACGGTCAGCCGTGCATGATGTGCATGATGGTATGTGTGTGTGTTCTTCTATAGGCTGTGCATTGAGTCACAGTGAACCCTGTATCTGTGCAGGTGTGTATGTGTGTGTGCTGGTATAGGCTGTGCATTGAGTCCCACTGAGGTGTGTGTGTATGCTTGTGTGTTTTGGTATACATTGTACATTGAGTCAGAGTGCTGTGTGTTTGTGTGAACGCTGGTATAGTCTGTGCATTGAGTCACAGTTATGTGTGTGTGTGTCTGCGTGTTCTGGTACAGGCTGACCGTTGTGTCACACAGGGGTGTGTGTGTGCTGGTATAGGTTCCACTTTTTGTCACAGTGAGGTGTGTGTGTGTGTATGTGCAGGTACAGGCTGCACATTGAGTCACAGTGTGGGGTGTGTGTGTGTGTGATGTTATATGCTGTGCACTAGGACACAGTGAGCCGTGTGTGTGTGCTGGTATAATCTGAGCATTGAGTCACAGTGTGGTGTGGTGTGTGTGCCTTTGCTGGTATGGACTGTGCATTGAATCCCAGCCCTGTGTTAGTGTTTGTGTATTTGGTGCTGTAGAGTCTGCATGAGTCACAGTAAGCTGTGTGTCTGTGCTGCTATAGGCCTAGAATTGAGTCACACCTAGGTGAGTGTATGTGTATGTGTATGCTGATATGGGATTTGCATTGAATCACTGAGCGGTGTGTGTGTGTGTATGTGTGTACAGTTATTGGCTGTGCATTGAGTCACAGTGAACCATGTGTGTGTGGCGAGCTGCTATAGTCACAGCACTGAGTCACAGTTAAATGTGTGGGAGTTGTGTGTGTATGTGTGTGTGTGTATTTGCTGGTGTAGACTGTGTATTGAGTCACAGTGAGTAGTGCGGTGTGTTTGTGTCTGTGATGGTATGGACTGTGGTTTAATCCACTTTGACATGAACTAGTGTGTGTGTTTGCGTGTGTGTGTGTGTGTGTGTGTGTGTGCTGGCACTGGATGACCATTGAGACACAGTGGGCTGTGTGTGTCTGTGTGTCTGTGTGTGCGCTGATATAGACTCTGTATTCAGTCACTGTGAGCTGTGTGTGTGTGTATATGTGTGCTCGTATAGGCTGTGCATTGAGTCACAGTGTAGTGTTTGTGTGTGTGTGTGCTGGTACAGGAAGCGTTTTCAGTCACAGTCTCGTGTGTGTGTGTGTGAATGTGAGTTTGTGTGCTGGTAATGGCTTTTATTGTGCTGGTATGGGCGTTATTGACTCATGGGTGCGTGTGTGAGTGTGTGGTGATACAGACTGCATTGAGTCACAGTGAACTGTGTGCGTGTGTGCTGGTATAGGCGATTGATTGAGTACCAGTGAGCCATGTGTGAGTGCGTGTTGGGGTGTGTGTGTGTTCTGGTATAGGCTGTGCATTAAGTCACAGTGAGTCCTGCATCTGTGCATGTGTGTGTGTGTGTGCGTGTGTGCTGGTATAGGCTGAGCTTTGAGTCACTCTGAGGTGTGTGTGCATGTGCTTGTAACATTGTGCCTTGATTCACTGTGCCATGTGAGTGTGTGTGCATGCTGGTATAGGTTGTGCATTGAGTCAGAGTGAGAGGTGTTTGTGTCTGTGTGTTCTGGTATAGGCTGAGAATTGAGGCACACTGAGGTGTGTGTGCACATGTGTGTGTGTGTGCTGGTACAGCCTGCACATTGAGTCATATTGAGTTGTTTGTGGGTGTATGTGCAGGTAGAGGCAGCACATTGAGTCACAGTGAGGTGTATGTGTGTGATGTTATACGCTATGCACTGATTCATAGGGAGGTTTGTGTGTGTGTGTGTGCACTTTCTGGTATAGGATTTGCATTGAATCACACTGAGCTGTGTTTTTGAGTGTCAGTATGTGTGCATGTGTCGAGGTATGGGCTGTGGATTGACTCACAGTTTGCTGTATGTGCTTCTCTGTGTGTGTATGTCTGCTAGCATATCCTGTGCACTGAGTCACAGGGAGCCGTGTGTGTGTGTGTGTTTCCAGGTATAGAGTGTGCATTCATTCACAGTCAGCCATGTGTGTGTGTGTGAGAGTGCACTGGTATAGGATATGCAGTGAGTCACAGTGAGGGGTGTTTGTTTCATTGTGCGTGTGCTTTCACAGGGTTACCGGCACAGTGAGATGTGGGTATGAGTGTGCCTGTGTGTGTGTGCTGCCATACACTGTGCCTTGAGTCACAGTGAGCTGTGTTGTGTGTTTGGTGCTGGTATGGAATGGGCACTGACTCACAGTGAGCCATGTGTGTGTGCTTGTACAGGCGATTGAGTCATCGTGAGACATGTGTGAGTGCATGTTAGTATGTGTGTGTGTTCACATATAGGCTGTGCATTGAATCACAATAAGGTGTGTACGTGTTCGTGTGTGGGCTATTACAGATTGTGCATTGAGTCACAGTGTCATGTGAGTGTGTGCAGGCTGGTATAGACTGTGCATTGTGTCACAGTGAGGGATGTGTGTGTCTGTGTGTTCTCATGTAGGATGACCATCGAGTCACACTTTGGTGTGTGTGTGTGTGCTGGTATAGGTTGCATATCGCATCACAGTGATGTGTGTGTTTGTTTCTGTGCAGGTACAGGCTGCACATTGAGTCACAGTGAGGTGTATGTGTGTGTGTGTGTGTGATGCAATACGCTGTGCACTGAGTCACAGTGAGCCGTGTGGTTGTGCTGGTATAAACTGAGCATTGGATCACACTGAGGTGTCATGTGTGTGTATGTGCTGGTGTGGATTGTACATTGAGTCACAACCATGTGTGAGTTTTTGTATGTGTGTGTGCTGGTACAGGCTGTGCATTCAGTCACAGGGAGGTGAGTGTGTGTGTGGGGGCACGTGCTGGTATATGCTTTGCATTGAGTCTCACTAAGCTGTGTTTGAGTGTTTGTATGTGTGTGTGTGTGTGTGGAGGTACAGGCTGTGTATTGATTCACAGTGAGCCATGTGTGTTTCTTTGTGTGTGTAACTCTGCTAGCATACACTGTGCACTAAGTAACAGGGAGCCATGTGTGTGTGTCTATGTATGTTTTGGCATACTGTGAGCATTGAGTCAAACTGAGGTGTGTTCTGTGTGACTGTATGCACTGGCATGAAATGTGCATGGAATCACATAGAGCTGTGCATGTGTGTGTGTGTGTATTTGGTGGTGTAGAGACTGTATTGTGTCGCAGTAAGCTGTGTGTGTATATGTGTGTGTGCTGGTATAGCCTGTGCATTGAGTCACAGTGAACTGTGTGTGTGTGTTTGCTGGGGTAGGCTGTGCTTTGATTCAAGGTGAGCTGTGAGTGTGTGTGCGGTGCTGGTATGGACTGTGCACTGAGTCACAGAGAACCGTGTGTGTGTCTATGTGTGTTTTGGTATAAAGTGAGCATTGAATCACACTGAGTGGTGTGCTGTGTGTTTTTGTGCACTGGTATGGAGTCTGCATGGAATCACAGTGAGCTGTGCGTGTGTGTGTGTGTATTTGGTTGTGTAGAGTCTCTATTGCATCACAATAAGCTGTGTGTGTGTGTGATGGTACAGGATGTGTACTGTGTCATAGAGAGCAGTGTGTGTGTGTCTCTGCTGGTTTAGGCTGTGCATTGACTCACAGTGAGCCTTGTGTGTGTGCAAGTACAGTCTGAGCATTGAGTTACAGTGAGATGTGTTGCATGTGTTTGTGCTGGTAAGAACTGTACATTATGTCAGAATGAGCCGTGCATGTGTGTGTGTGTCTGTGTGTGCGTCTGTGTGCTGGTAGAGGTTGAGCACTGAATCACAGTTAGGTGTGTGTCTGTGAGTGTTCGTATGGGCTTTGCATTGAGTCACTGAGGTGTATGTGTGTGTTTGTGTGTGTGTGTGGTGCTACAGATTTCATTGAATCACAGTGAGCCTTGTGTGTGTCTGTGTGCTGATATAGGCTGTGGATTGAGTCACAGTGAGTTATGTGTGTGTGTGTGCTGCTGTAGACTGCGCATTGAGTCAAAATGAGTTGTTTGTGTGTTACTGTGCTCGTGTAGACTGTGCCTTGAATCACAGTGAGCATGTCTGTGTGTGTGTGCACTAGTATGTGTGGAGCATTTAATCAGTTATTTGTGTTTGTGTGTTTGTGTGCTCGTATGGTCTTTGCATTGAGTAACTGAGGTGTATGTGTGTGTGTGTGTGGTGATACAGACTGTGCATTGAGTCACAGTGAGCCGTGTGTGTGTGTATGAGAGTGTGTGTGTTGGTGGGCTTTCATTGATTCCATGGGGTGTGTGTGTCTGTGTTTGTTGTGCTAAAGACTGCATTGAGTCACAGTGAGTCGTGTGTGTGTGTGCTGGTATACGCGATTGATTGAGTCACGGTCAGCCGTGCATGATGTGCATGATGGTATGTGTGTGTGTTCTTCTATAGGCTGTGCATTGAGTCACAGTGAACCCTGTATCTGTGCAGGTGTGTATGTGTGTGTGCTGGTATAGGCTGTGCATTGAGTCCCACTGAGGTGTGTGTGTATGCTTGTGTGTTTTGGTATACATTGTACATTGAGTCAGAGTGCTGTGTGTTTGTGTGAACGCTGGTATAGTCTGTGCATTGAGTCACAGTTATGTGTGTGTGTGTCTGCGTGTTCTGGTACAGGCTGACCATTGTGTCACACAGGGGTGTGTGTGTGCTGGTATAGGCTCCACTTTTTGTCACAGTGAGGTGTGTGTGTGTGTATGTGCAGGTACAGGCTGCACATTGAGTCACAGTGTGGGGTGTGTGTGTGTGTGATGTTATATGCTGTGCACTAGGACACAGTGAGCCGTGTGTGTGTGCTGGTATAATCTGAGCATTGAGTCACAGTGTGGTGTGGTGTGTGTGCCTTTGCTGGTATGGACTGTGCATTGAATCCCAGCCCTGTGTTAGTGTTTGTGTATTTGGTGCTGTAGAGTCTGCATGAGTCACAGTAAGGTGTGTGTGTGTGCTGCTATAGGCCTAGAATTGAGTCACACCTAGGTGAGTGTATGTGTATGTGTATGCTGATATGGGATTTGCATTGAATCACTGAGCGGTGTGTGTGTGTGTATGTGTGTACAGTTATTGGCTGTGCATTGAGTCACAGTGAACCATGTGTGTGTGGCGAGCTGCTATAGTCACAGCACTGAGTCACAGTTAAATGTGTGGGAGTTGTGTGTGTATGTGTGTGTGTGTGTATTTGCTGGTGTAGACTGTGCATTGAGTCACAGTGAGTAGTGCGGTGTGTTTGTGTCTGTGATGGTATGGACTGTGGTTTAATCCACTTTGACATGAACTAGTGTGCGTGTTTGCGTGTGTGTGTGTGTGTGTGTGCGCTGGTACTGGATGACCATTGAGACACAGTGGGCTGTGTGTGTCTGTGTGTCTGTGTGTGCGCTGATATAGACTCTGTATTCAGTCACTGTGAGCTGTGTGTGTGTGTATATGTGTGCTCGTATAGGCTGTGTATTGAGTCACAGTGTAGTGTTTGTGTGTGTGTGTGCTGGTACAGGAAGCGTTTTCAGTCACAGTCTCGTGTGTGTGCATGTGAGTTTGTGTGCTGGTATGGGCTTTATTGTGCTGGTATGGGCATTATTGACTCATGGGTGCGTGTGTGAGTGTGTGGTGATACAGACTGCATTGAGTCACAGTGAGCTGTGTGCGTGTGTGCTGGTATAGGCGATTGATTGAGTACCAGTGAGCCATGTGTGAGTGCGTTTTGGGGTGTGTGTGTGTTCTGGTATAGGCTGTGCATTGAGTCACAGTGAGGCCTGCATCTGTGCATGTGTCTGTGTTTGTGCGTGTGTGCTGGTATAGGCTGAGCTTTGAGTCACTCTGAGGTGTGTGTGCATGTGCTTGTAACATTGTGCCTTGATTCACTGTGCCATGTGAGTGTGTGTGCATGCTGGTATAGGTTGTGCATTGAGTCAGAGTGAGAGGTGTTTGTGTCTGTGTGTTCTGGTGTAGGCTGACAATTGAGGCACACTGAGGTGTGTGTGCACATGTGTGTGTGTGTGCTGGTACAGCCTGCTCATTGAGTCATATTGAGTTGTTTGTGGGTGTATGTGCAGGTAGAGGCAGCACATTGAGTCACAGTGAGGTGTATGTGTGTGATGTTATACGCTATGCACTGATTCATAGGGAGGTTTGTGTGTGTGTGTGTGCACTTTCTGGTATAGGATTTGCATTGAATTACACTGAGCTGTGTTTTTGAGTGTCAGTATGTGTGCATGTGTCGAGGTATGGGCTGTGGATTGACTCACAGTTTGCTGTATGTGCTTCTCTGTGTGTGTATGTTTGCTAGCATATCCTGTGCACTGAGTCACAGGGAGCCGTTTGTGTGTGTGTGTGTGTTTGTGTGTTTCCAGGTATAGAGTGTGCATTCATTCACAGTCAGCCATGTGTGTGTGTGTGAGAGTGCACTGGTATAGGATATGCAGTGAGTCACAGTGAGGGGTGTTTGTTTCATTGTGCGTGTGCTTTCACAGGGTTACCGACACAGTGAGATGTGGGTATGAGTGTGCCTGTGTGTGTGTGCTGCCATACACTGTGCCTTGAGTCACAGTGAGCTGTGTTGTGTGTTTGGTGCTGGTATGGAATGGGCACTGACTCACAGTGAGCCATGTGTGTGTGCTTGTACAGGCGATTGAGTCATTGTGAGACATGTGTGAGTGCATGTTAGTATGTGTGTGTGTTCACATATAGGCTGTGCATTGAATCACAATAAGGTGTGTACGTGTTCGTGTGTGGGCTATTACAGATTGTGCATTGAGTCACATTGTCATGTGAGTGTGTGCAGGCTGGTATAGACTGTGCATTGTGTCACAATGAGGGATGTGTGTGTCTGTGTGTTCTCATGTAGGATGACCATCGAGTCACACTTTGGTGTGTGTGTGTGTGTGTGTGTGCTGGTATAGGTTGCATATCACATCACAGTGATGTGTGTGTTTGTTTCTGTGCAGGTACAGGCTGCACATTGAGTCACAGTGAGGTGTATGTGTGTGTGTGTGTGTGTGATGTCATACGCTGTGCACTGAGACACAGTGAGCCGTGTTGTTGTGCTGGTATAAACTGAGCATTGGATCACACTGAGGTGTCATGTGTGTGTATGTGCTGGTGTGGATTGTACATTGAGTCACAACCATGTGTGAGTTTTTGTATGTGTGTGTGCTGGTACAGGCTGTGCATTCATTCACAGGGAGGTGAGTGTGTGTGTGGGGGCACGTGCTGGTATATGCTTTGCATTGAGTCACACTAAGCTGTGTGTGAGTGTTTGTATGTGTGTGTGTGTGGAGGTACAGGCTGTGTATTGATTCACAGTGAGCCATGTGTGTTTCTTTGTGTGTGTAACTCCACTAGCATACACTGTGCACTAAGTAACAGGGAGCCATGTGTGTGTGTCTATGTATGTTTTGGCATACTGTGAGCATTGAGTCAAACTGAGGTGTGTTCTGTGTGACTGTATGCACTGGCATGGAATGTGAATGGAATCACATAGAGCTGTGCATGTGTGTGTGTGTGTATTTAGTGGTGTAGAGACTGTATTGTGTCGCAGTAAGCTGTGTGTGTATATGTGTGTGTGCTGGTATAGCCTGTGCATTGAGTCACAGTGAACTGTGTGTGTGTGTTTGCTGGGGTAGGCTGTGCTTTGATTCAAGGTGAGCTGTGAGTGTGTGTGCGGTGCTGGTATGGACTGTGCACTGAGTCACAGAGAACCGTGTGTCTATGTGTGTTTTGGTATAAAGTGAGCATTGAATCACACTGAGTTGTGTGCTGTGTGTTTTTGTGCACTGGTATGGAGTCTGCATGGAATCACAGTGAGCTGTGCATGTGTGTGTGTGTATTTGGTTGTGTAGAGTCTCTATTGCATCACAATAAGCTGTGTGTGTGTGTGATGGTACAGGATGTGCACTGTGTCATAGAGAGCAGTGTGTGTGTGTCTCTGCTGGTATAGGCTGTGCATTGACTCACAGTGAGCCTGTGTGTGTGCAAGTACAGTCTGAGCATTGAGTTACATTGAGATGTGTTGCATGTGTTTGTGCTGGTAAGAACTGTACATTATGTCAGAATGAGCCGTGCATGTGTGTGTGTGTCTGTGTGTGCGTCTGTGTGCTGGTAGTGGTTGAGCACTGAATCACAGTTAGGTGTGTGTCTGTGAGTGTTCATAAGGGCTTTGCATTGAGTCACTGAGGTGTATGTGTGTGTTTGTGTGTGTGTGTGGTGCTACAGATTTCATTGAATCACAGTGAGCCTTGTGTGTGTCTGTGTGCTGATATAGGCTGTGGATTGAGTCACAGTGAGTTATGTGTGTGAGTGTGCTGCTGTAGACTGCGCACTGAGTCAAAATGAGTTGTTTGTGTGATACTGTGCTCGTGCAGACTGTGCATTGAATCACAGTGAGCATGTCTGTGTGTGTGTTCACTAGTATGTGTGGAGCATTTAATCAGTTATTTGTATTTGTGTGCTCGTATGGTCTTTGCATTGAGTAACTGAGGTGTATGTGTGTGTGTGTGTGGTGATACAGACTGTGCATTGAGTCACAGTGAGCCATGTGTGTGTGTATGAGAGTGTGTGTGTTGGTGGGCTTTCATTGATTCCATGGGGTGTGTGTGTCTGTGTTTGTTGTGCTAAAGACTGCATTGAGTCACAGTGAGTCGTATGTGTGTGTGCTGGTATACGCGATTGATTGAGTCATGGTCAGCCATGTGTGTGTGCATGATGGTATGTGTGTGTGTTCTTCTATAGGCTGTGCATTGAGTCACAGTGAACCCTGTATTTGTGCAGGTGTGTATGTGTGTGTGCTGGTATAGGCTGTGCATTGAGTCCCACTGAGGTGTGTGTGTATGCTTGTGTGTTTTGGTATACATTGTACATTGAGTCAGAGTGCTGTGTGTTTGTGTGAACGCTGGTATAGTCTGTGCATTGAGTCACAGTTATGTGTGTGTGTGTCTGCGTGTTCTGGTACAGGCTGACCGTTGTGTCACACAGGGGTGTGTGTGTGCTGGTATAGGCTCCACTTTTTGTCACAGTGAGGTGTGTGTGTGTGTATGTGCAGGTACAGGCTGCACATTGAGTCACAGTGTGGGGTGTGTGTGTGTCTGATGTTATATGCTGTGCACTAGGACACAGTGAGCCGTGTGTTTGTGCTGGTATAATCTGAGCATTGAGTCACAGTGTGGTGTCGTGTGTGTGCCTTTGCTGGTATGGACTGTGCATTGAATCCCAGCCCTGTGTTAGTGTTTGTGTATTTGGTGCTGTAGAGTCTGCATGAGTCACAGTAAGGTGTGTGTGTGTGCTGCTATAGGCCTAGAATTGAGTCACACCTAGGTGAGTGTATGTGTATGTGTATGCTGATATGGGATTTGCATTGAATCACTGAGCGGTGTGTGTGTGTGTATGTGTGTACAGTTATTGGCTGTGCATTGAGTCACAGTGAACCATGTGTGTGTGGCGAGCTGCTATAGTCACAGCACTGAGTCACAGTTAAATGTGTGGGAGTTGTGAGTGTATGTGTGTGTGTATTTGCTGGTGTAGACTGTGCATTGAGTCACAGTGAGTAGTGCGGTGTGTTTGTGTCTGTGATGGTATGGACTGTGGTTTTATCCACTTTGACATGAACTAGTGTGTGTGTTTGCGCATCTGTGTGTGTGTGTATGCTGGCACTGGATGACCATTAAGACACAGTGGGCTCTGTGTGTCTGTGTCTGTGTGTGCGCTGATATAGACTCTGTATTCAGTCACTGTGAGCTGTGTGTGTGTGTATATGTGTGCTCGTATAGGCTGTGCATTGAGTCACAGTGTAGTGTTTGTGTGTGTGTGTGCTGGTACAGGAAGCGTTTTCAGTCACAGTCTCGTGTGTGTGTGTGTGCATGTGAGTTTGTGTGCTGGTATGGGCTTTATTGTGCTGGTATGGGCATTATTGACTCATGGGTGCGTGTGTGAGTGTGTGGTGATACAGACTGCATTGAGTCACAGTGAGCTGTGTGCGTGTGTGCTGGTATAGGCGATTGATTGAGTACCAGTGAGCCATGTGTGAGTGCGTGTTGGGGTGTGTGTGTGTTCTTATATACGCTGTGCATTGAGTCACAGTGAGGCCTGCATCTGTGCATGTGTGTGTGTGTGTGCGTGTGTGCTGGTATAGGCTGAGCTTTGAGTCACTCTGAGGTGTGTGTGCATGTGCTTGTAACATTGTGCCTTGATTCACTGTGCCATGTGAGTGTGTGTGCATGCTGGTATAGGTTGTGCATTGAGTCAGAGGGAGAGGTGTTTGTGTCTGTGTGTTCTGGTATAGGCTGAGAATTGAGGCACACTGAGGTGTGTGTGCACATGTGTGTGTGTGTGCTGGTACAGCCTGCACATTGAGTCATATTGAGTTGTTTGTGGGTGTATGTGCAGGTAGAGGCAGCACATTGAGTAACAGTGAGGTGTATGTGTGTGATGTTATACGCTATGCACTGACTCATAGGGAGGTTTGTGTGTGTGTGTGTGCACTTTCTGGTATAGGATTTGCATTGAATCACACTGAGCTGTGTTTTTGAGTGTCAGTATGTGTGCATGTGTCGAGGTATGGGCTGTGGATTGACTCACAGTTTGCTGTATGTGCTTCTCTGTGTGTGTATGTCTGCTAGCATATCCTGTGCACTGAGTCACAGGGAGCCGTGTGTGTGTGTGTGTTTGTGTGTTTCCAGGTATAGAGTGTGCATTCATTCACAGTCAGCCATGTGTGTGTGTGTGAGAGTGCACTGGTATAGGATATGCAGTGAGTCACAGTGAGGGGTGTTTGTTTCATTGTGCGTGTGCTTTCACAGGCTTACCGGCACAGTGAGATGTGGGTATGAGTGTGCCTGTGTGTGTGTGCTGCCATACACTGTGCCTTGAGTCACAGTGAGCTGTGTTGTGTGTTTGGTGCTGGTATGGAATGGGCACTGACTCACAGTGAGCCATGTGTGTGTGCTTGTACAGGCGATTGAATCATCGTGAGACATGTGTGAGTGCATGTTAGTATGTGTGTGTGTTCACATATAGGCTGTGCATTGAATCACAATAAGGTGTGTACGTGTTCGTGTGTGGGCTATTACAGATTGTACGTTGAGTCACAGTGTCATGTGAGTGTGTGCAGGCTGGTATAGACTGTGCATTGTGTCACAGTGAGGGATGTGTGTGTCTGTGTGTTCTCATGTAGGATGACCATCGAGTCACACTTTTGTGTGTGTGTGTGCTGGTATAGGTTGCATATCGCATCACAGTGATGTGTGTGTTTGTTTCTGTGCAGGTACAGGCTGCACATTGAGTCGCAGTGAGGTGTATGTGTGTGTGTGTGTGTGATGTCATACGCTGTGCACTGAGTCACAGTGAGCCGTGTGGTTGTGCTGGTATAAACTGAGCATTGGATCACACTGAGGTGTCATGTGTGTGTATGTGCTGGTGTGGATTGTACATTGAGTCACAACCATGTGTGAGTTTTTGTATGTGTGTGTGCTGGTACAGGCTGTGTATTCAGTCACAGGGAGGTGAGTGTGTGTGTGGGTGCACGTGCTGGTATATGCTTTGCATTGAGTCACACTAAGGTGTGTGTGAGTGTTTGTATGTGTGTGTGTGTGTGGAGGTACAGGCTGTGTATTGATTCACAGTGAGCCATGTGTGTTTCTTTGTGTGTGTAACTCTGCTAGCATACACTGTGCACTAAGTAACAGGAGCCATGTGTGTGTGTCTATGTATGTTTTGGCATACTGTGAGCATTGAGTCAAACTGAGGTGTGTTCTGTGTGACTGTATGCACTGGCATGAAATGTGCATGGAATCACATAGAGCTGTGCATGTGTGTGTGTGTGTATTTGGTGGTGTAGAGACTGTATTGTGTCGCAGTAAGCTGTGTGTGTATATGTGTGTGTGCTGGTATAGCCTGTGCATTGAGTCACAGTGAACTGTGTGTGTGTGTTTGCTGGGGTAGGCTGTGCTTTGATTCAAGGTGAGCTGTGAGTGTGTGTGCGGTGCTGGTATGGACTGTGCACTGAGTCACAGAGAACCGTGTGTGTGTCTATGTGTGTTTTGGTATAAAGTGAGCATTGAATCACACTGAGTTGTGTGCTGTGTGTTTTTGTGCACTGGTATGGAGTCTGCATGGAATCACAGTGAGCTGTGCATGTGTGTGTGTGTATTTGGTTGTGTAGAGTCTCTATTGCATCACAATAAGCTGTGTGTGTGTGTGATGGTACAGGATGTGCACTGTGTCATAGAGAGCAGTGTGTGTGTGTCTCTGCTGGTATAGGCTGTGCATTGACTCACAGTGAGCCTGTGTGTGTGCAAGTACAATCTGAGCATTGAGTTACAGTGAGATGTGTTGCATGTGTTTGTGCTGGTAAGAACTGTACATTATGTCAGAATGAGCCGTGCATGTGTGTGTGTGTCTGTGTGTGCGTCTCTGTGCTGGTAGAGGTTGAGCACTGAATCACAGTTAGGTGTGTGTCTGTGAGTGTTCGTATGGGCTTTGCATTGAGTCACTGAGGTGTATGTGTGTGTTTGTGTGTGTGTGTGGTGCTACAGATTTCATTGAATCACAGTGAGCCTTGTGTGTGTCTGTGTGCTGATATAGGCTGTGGATTGAGTCACAGTGAGTTATGTGTGTGTGTGTGCTGCTGTAGACTGCGCATTGAGTCAAAATGAGTTGTTTGTGTGTTACTGTGCTCGTGTAGACTGTGCCTTGAATCACAGTGAGCATGTCTGTGTGTGTGTGCACTAGTATGTGTGGAGCATTTAATCAGTTATTTGTGTTTGTGTGTTTGTGTGCTCGTATGGTCTTTGCATTGAGTAACTGAGGTGTATGTGTGTGTGTGTGTGGTGATACAGACTGTGCATTGAGTCACAGTGAGCCGTGTGTGTGTGTATGAGAGTGTGTGTGTTGGTGGGCTTTCATTGATTCCATGGGGTGTGTGTGTCTGTGTTTGTTGTGCTAAAGACTGCATTGAGTCACAGTGAGTCGTGTGTGTGTGTGCTGGTATACGCGATTGATTGAGTTACGGTCAGCCATGTGTGTGTGCATGATGGTATGTGTGTGTGTTCTTCTATAGGCTGTGCATTGAGTCACAGTGAACCCTGTATCTGTGCAGGTGTGTATGTGTGTGTGCTGGTATAGGCTGTGCATTGAGTCCCACTGAGGTGTGTGTGTATGCTTGTGTGTTTTGGTATACATTGTACATTGAGTCAGAGTGCTGTGTGTTTGTGTGCACGCTGGTATAGTCTGTCATTGAGTCACAGTTATGTGTGTGTGTGTCTGCGTGTTCTGGTATAGGCTGACCGTTGTGTCACACAGGGGTGTGTGTGTGCTGGTATAGGCTCCACTTTTTGTCACAGTGAGGTGTGTGTGTGTGTATGTGCAGGTACAGGCTGCACATTGAGTCACAGTGTGGGGTGTGTGTGTGTGTGATGTTATATGCTGTGCACTAGGACACAGTGAGCCGTGTGTGTGTGCTGGTATAATCTGAGCATTGAGTCACAGTGTGGTGTGGTGTGTGTGCCTTTGCTGGTATGGACTGTGCATTGAATCCCAGCCCTGTGTTAGTGTTTGTGTATTTGGTGCTGTAGAGTCTGCATGAGTCACAGTAAGGTGTGTGTGTGTGCTGCTATAGGCCTAGAATTGAGTCACACCTAGGTGAGTGTATGTGTATGTGTATGCTGATATGGGATTTGCATTGAATCACTGAGCGGTGTGTGTGTGTGTATGTGTGTACAGTTATTGGCTGTGCATTGAGTCACAGTGAACCATGTGTGTGTGGCGAGCTGCTATAGTCACAGCACTGAGTCACAGTTAAATGTGTGGGAGTTGTGAGTGTATGTGTGTGTGTATTTGCTGGTGTAGACTGTGCATTGAGTCACAGTGAGTAGTGCGGTGTGTTTGTGTCTGTGATGGTATGGACTGTGGTTTTATCCACTTTGACATGAACTAGTGTGTGTGTTTGCGCATCTGTGTGTGTGTGTATGCTGGCACTGGATGACCATTAAGACACAGTGGGCTCTGTGTGTCTGTGTCTGTGTGTGCGCTGATATAGACTCTGTATTCAGTCACTGTGAGCTGTGTGTGTGTGTATATGTGTGCTCATATAGGCTGTGCATTGAGTCACAGTGTAGTGTTTGTGTGTGTGTGTGCTGGTACAGGAAGCGTTTTCAGTCACAGTCTCGTGTGTGTGTGTGTGCATGTGAGTTTGTGTGCTGGTATGTGCTTTATTGTGCTGGTATGGGCATTATTGACTCATGGGTGCGTGTGTGAGTGTGTGGTGATACAGACTGCATTGAGTCACAGTGAGCTGTGTGCGTGTGTGCTGGTATAGGCGATTGATTGAGTACCAGTGAGCCATGTGTGAGTGCGTGTTGGGGTGTGTGTGTGTTCTTATATACGCTGTGCATTGAGTCACAGTGAGGCCTGCATCTGTGCATGTGTGTGTGTGTGTGCGTGTGTGCTGGTATAGGCTGAGCTTTGAGTCACTCTGAGGTGTGTGTGCATGTGCTTGTAACATTGTGCCTTGATTCACTGTGCCATGTGAGTGTGTGTGCATGCTGGTATAGGTTGTGCATTGAGTCAGAGGGAGAGGTGTTTGTGTCTGTGTGTTCTGGTATAGGCTGAGAATTGAGGCACACTGAGGTGTGTGTGCACATGTGTGTGTGTGTGCTGGTACAGCCTGCACATTGAGTCATATTGAGTTGTTTGTGGGTGTATGTGCAGGTAGAGGCAGCACATTGAGTAACAGTGAGGTGTATGTGTGTGATGTTATACGCTATGCACTGATTCATAGGGAGGTTTGTGTGTGTGTGTGTGCACTTTCTGGTATAGGATTTGCATTGAATCACACTGAGCTGTGTTTTTGAGTGTCAGTATGTGTGCATGTGTCGAGGTATGGGCTGTGGATTGACTCACAGTTTGCTGTATGTGCTTCTCTGTGTGTGTATGTCTGCTAGCATATCCTGTGCACTGAGTCACAGGGAGCCGTGTGTGTGTGTGTGTTTGTGTGTTTCCAGGTATAGAGTGTGCATTCATTCACAGTCAGCCATGTGTGTGTGTGTGAGAGTGCACTGGTATAGGATATGCAGTGAGTCACAGTGAGGGGTGTTTGTTTCATTGTGCGTGTGCTTTCACAGGCTTACCGGCACAGTGAGATGTGGGTATGAGTGTGCCTGTGTGTGTGTGCTGCCATACACTGTGCCTTGAGTCACAGTGAGCTGTGTTGTGTGTTTGGTGCTGGTATGGAATGGGCACTGACTCACAGTGAGCCATGTGTGTGTGCTTGTACAGGCGATTGAATCATCGTGAGACATGTGTGAGTGCATGTTAGTATGTGTGTGTGTTCACATATAGGCTGTGCATTGAATCACAATAAGGTGTGTACGTGTTCGTGTGTGGGCTATTACAGATTGTACGTTGAGTCACAGTGTCATGTGAGTGTGTGCAGGCTGGTATAGACTGTGCATTGTGTCACAGTGAGGGATGTGTGTGTCTGTGTGTTCTCATGTAGGATGACCATCGAGTCACACTTTTGTGTGTGTGTGTGCTGGTATAGGTTGCATATCGCATCACAGTGATGTGTGTGTTTGTTTCTGTGCAGGTACAGGCTGCACATTGAGTCGCAGTGAGGTGTATGTGTGTGTGTGTGTGTGATGTCATACGCTGTGCACTGAGTCACAGTGAGCCGTGTGGTTGTGCTGGTATAAACTGAGCATTGGATCACACTGAGGTGTCATGTGTGTGTATGTGCTGGTGTGGATTGTACATTGAGTCACAACCATGTGTGAGTTTTTGTATGTGTGTGTGCTGGTACAGGCTGTGTATTCAGTCACAGGGAGGTGAGTGTGTGTGTGGGTGCACGTGCTGGTATATGCTTTGCATTGAGTCACACTAAGGTGTGTGTGAGTGTTTGTATGTGTGTGTGTGTGTGGAGGTACAGGCTGTGTATTGATTCACAGTGAGCCATGTGTGTTTCTTTGTGTGTGTAACTCTGCTAGCATACACTGTGCACTAAGTAACAGGAGCCATGTGTGTGTGTCTATGTATGTTTTGGCATACTGTGAGCATTGAGTCAAACTGAGGTGTGTTCTGTGTGACTGTATGCACTGGCATGAAATGTGCATGGAATCACATAGAGCTGTGCATGTGTGTGTGTGTGTATTTGGTGGTGTAGAGACTGTATTGTGTCGCAGTAAGCTGTGTGTGTATATGTGTGTGTGCTGGTATAGCCTGTGCATTGAGTCACAGTGAACTGTGTGTGTGTGTTTGCTGGGGTAGGCTGTGCTTTGATTCAAGGTGAGCTGTGAGTGTGTGTGCGGTGCTGGTATGGACTGTGCACTGAGTCACAGAGAACCGTGTGTGTGTCTATGTGTGTTTTGGTATAAAGTGAGCATTGAATCACACTGAGTTGTGTGCTGTGTGTTTTTGTGCACTGGTATGGAGTCTGCATGGAATCACAGTGAGCTGTGCATGTGTGTGTGTGTATTTGGTTGTGTAGAGTCTCTATTGCATCACAATAAGCTGTGTGTGTGTGTGATGGTACAGGATGTGCACTGTGTCATAGAGAGCAGTGTGTGTGTGTCTCTGCTGGTATAGGCTGTGCATTGACTCACAGTGAGCCTGTGTGTGTGCAAGTACAATCTGAGCATTGAGTTACAGTGAGATGTGTTGCATGTGTTTGTGCTGGTAAGAACTGTACATTATGTCAGAATGAGCCGTGCATGTGTGTGTGTGTCTGTGTGTGCGTCTGTGTGCTGGTAGAGGTTGAGCACTGAATCACAGTTAGGTGTGTGTCTGTGAGTGTTCGTATGGGCTTTGCATTGAGTCACTGAGGTGTATGTGTGTGTTTGTGTGTGTGTGTGGTGCTACAGATTTCATTGAATCACAGTGAGCCTTGTGTGTGTCTGTGTGCTGATATAGGCTGTGGATTGAGTCACAGTGAGTTATGTGTGTGTGTGTGCTGCTGTAGACTGCGCATTGAGTCAAAATGAGTTGTTTGTGTGTTACTGTGCTCGTGTAGACTGTGCCTTGAATCACAGTGAGCATGTCTGTGTGTGTGTGCACTAGTATGTGTGGAGCATTTAATCAGTTATTTGTGTTTGTGTGTTTGTGTGCTCGTATGGTCTTTGCATTGAGTAACTGAGGTGTATGTGTGTGTGTGTGTGGTGATACAGACTGTGCATTGAGTCACAGTGAGCCGTGTGTGTGTGTATGAGAGTGTGTGTGTTGGTGGGCTTTCATTGATTCCATGGGGTGTGTGTGTCTGTGTTTGTTGTGCTAAAGACTGCATTGAGTCACAGTGAGTCGTGTGTGTGTGTGCTGGTATACGCGATTGATTGAGTTACGGTCAGCCATGTGTGTGTGCATGATGGTATGTGTGTGTGTTCTTCTATAGGCTGTGCATTGAGTCACAGTGAACCCTGTATCTGTGCAGGTGTGTATGTGTGTGTGCTGGTATAGGCTGTGCATTGAGTCCCACTGAGGTGTGTGTGTATGCTTGTGTGTTTTGGTATACATTGTACATTGAGTCAGAGTGCTGTGTGTTTGTGTGCACGCTGGTATAGTCTGTCATTGAGTCACAGTTATGTGTGTGTGTGTCTGCGTGTTCTGGTATAGGCTGACCGTTGTGTCACACAGGGGTGTGTGTGTGCTGGTATAGGCTCCACTTTTTGTCACAGTGAGGTGTGTGTGTGTGTATGTGCAGGTACAGGCTGCACATTGAGTCACAGTGTGGGGGGTGTGTGTGTGTGATGTTATATGCTGTGCACTAGGACACAGTGAGCCGTGTGTGTGTGCTGGTATAATCTGAGCATTGAGTCACAGTGTGGTGTGGTGTGTGTGCCTTTGCTGGTATGGACTGTGCATTGAATCCCAGCCCTGTGTTAGTGTTTGTGTATTTGGTGCTGTAGAGTCTGCATGAGTCACAGTAAGGTGTGTGTGTGTGCTGCTATAGGCCTAGAATTGAGTCACACCTAGGTGAGTGTATGTGTATGTGTATGCTGATATGGGATTTGCATTGAATCACTGAGCGGTGTGTGTGTGTGTATGTGTGTACAGTTATTGGCTGTGCATTGAGTCACAGTGAACCATGTGTGTGTGGCGAGCTGCTATAGTCACAGCACTGAGTCACAGATAAATGTGTGGGAGTTGTGTGTGTATGTGTGTGTGTGTATTTGCTGGTGTAGACTGTGCATTGAGTCACAGTGAGTAGTGCGGTGTGTTTGTGTCTGTGATGGTATGGACTGTGGTTTAATCCACTTTGACATGAACTAGTGTGCGTGTTTGCGTGTGTGTGTGTGTGTGTGTGTGCTGGCACTGGATGACCATTGAGACACAGTGGGCTGTGTGTGTCTGTGTGTCTGTGTGTGCGCTGATATAGACTCTGTATTCAGTCACTGTGAGCTGTGTGTGTGTGTGTATATGTGTGCTCGTATAGGCTGTGCATTGAGTCACAGTGTAGTGTTTGTGTGTGTGTGTGCTGGTACAGGAAGCGTTTTCAGTCACAGTCTCGTGTGTGTGTGTGTGCATGTGAGTTTGTGTGCTGGTATGGGCTTTATTGTGCTGGTATGGGCATTATTGACTCATTGGTGCGTGTGTGAGTGTGTGGTGATACAGACTGCATTGAGTCACAGTGAGCTGTGTGCGTGTGTGCTGGTATAGGCGATTGATTGAGTACCAGTGAGCCATGTGTGAGTGCGTGTTGGGTTGTGTGTTTGTTCTGATATACGCTGTGCATTGAGTCACAGTGAGGCCTGCATCTGTGCATGTGTGTGTGTGTGCGTGTGTGCTGGTATAGGCTGAGCTTTGAATCACTCTGAGGTGTGTGTGCATGTGCTTGTAACATTGTGCCTTGATTCACTGTGCCATGTGAGTGTGTGTGCATGCTGGTATAGGTTGTGCATTGAGTCAGAGTGAGAGGTGTTTGTGTCTGTGTGTTCTGGTATAGGCTGAGAATTGAGGCACACTGAGGTGTGTGTGCACATGTGTGTGTGTGTGCTGGTACAGCCTGCACATTGAGTCATATTGAGTTGTTTGTGGGTGTATGTGCAGGTAGAGGCAGCACATTGAGTCACAGTGAGGTGTATGTGTGTGATGTTATACGCTATGCACTGATTCATAGGGAGGTTTGTGTGTGTGTGTGTGCACTTTCTGGTATAGGATTTGCATTGAATCACACTGAGCTGTGTTTTTGAGTGTCAGTATGTGTGCATGTGTCGAGGTATGGGCTGTGGATTGACTCACAGTTTGCTGTATGTGCTTCTCTGTGTGTGTATGTCTGCTAGCATATCCTGTGCACTGAGTCACAGGGAGCCGTGTGTGTGTGTGTGTTTGTGTGTTTCCAGGTATAGAGTGTGCATTCATTCACAGTCAGCCATGTGTGTGTGTGTGAGAGTGCACTGGTATAGGATATGCAGTGAGTCACAGTGAGGGGTGTTTGTTTCATTGTGCGTGTGCTTTCACAGGGTTACCGGCACAGTGAGATGTGGGTATGAGTGTGCCTGTGTGTGTGTGCTGCCATACACTGTGCCTTGAGTCACAGTGAGCTGTGTTGTGTGTTTGGTGCTGGTATGGAATGGGCACTGACTCACAGTGAGCCATGTGTGTGTGTTTGTACAGGCGATTGAATCATCGTGAGACATGTATGAGTGCATGTTAGTATGTGTGTGTGTTCACATATAGGCTGTGCATTGAATCACAATAAGGTGTGTACGTGTTCGTGTGTGGGCTATTACAGATTGTGCATTGAGTCACAGTGTCATGTGAGTGTGTGCAGGCTGGTATAGACTGTGCATTGTGTCACAGTGAGGGATGTGTGTGTCTGTGTGTTCTCATGTAGGATGACCATCGAGTCACACTTTGGTGTGTGTGTGTGTGTGTGTGTGTGTGTGTGCTGGTATAGGTTGCATATCGCATCACAGTGATGTGTGTGTTTGTTTCTGTGCAGGTACAGGCTGCACATTGAGTCACAGTGAGGTGTATGTGTGTGTGTGTGTGTGATGTCATACGCTGTGCACTGAGTCACAGTGAGCCGTGTGGTTGTGCTGGTATAAACTGAGCATTGGATCACACTGAGGTGTCATGTGTGTGTATGTGCTGGTGTGGATTGTACATTGAGTCACAACCATGTGTGAGTTTTTGTATGTGTGTGTGCTGGTACAGGCTGTGCATTCAGTCACAGGGAGGTGAGTGTGTGTGTGGGTGCACGTGCTGGTATATGCTTTGCATTGAGTCACACTAAGCTGTGTGTGAGTGTTTGTATGTGTGTGTGTGTGTGGAAGTACAGGCTGTGTATTGATTCACAGTGAGCCATGTGTGTTTCTTTGTGTGTGTAACTCTGCTAGCATACACTGTGCACTAAGTAACAGGGAGCCATGTGTGTGTGTCTATGTATGTTTTGGCATACTGTGAGCATTGAGTCAAACTGAGGTGTGTTCTGTGTGACTGTATGCACTGGCATGAAATGTGCATGGAATCACATAGAGCTGTGCATGTGTGTGTGTGTGTATTTGGTGGTGTAGAGACTGTATTGTGTCACAGTAAGCTGTGTGTGTATATGTGTGTGTGCTGGTATAGCCTGTGCATTGAGTCACAGTGAACTGTGTGTGTGTGTTTGCTGGGGTAGGCTGTGCTTTGATTCAAGGTGAGCTGTGAGTGTGTGTGTGGTGCTGGTATGGACTGTGCACTGAGTCACAGAGAACCGTGTGTGTGTCTAAGTGTGTTTTGGTATAAAGTGAGCATTGAATCACACTGAGTGGTGTGCTGTGTGTTTTTGTGCACTGGTATGGAGTCTGCATGGAATCACAGTGAGCTGTGCGTGTGTGTGTGTGTATTTGGTTGTGTAGAGTCTTTATTGCATCACAATAAGCTGTGTGTGTGTGTGATGGTACAGGATGTGCACTGTGTCATAGAGAGCAATGTGTGTGTCTCTGCTGGTATAGGCTGTGCATTGACTCACAGTGAGCCTTGTGTGTGTGCAAGTACAGACTGAGCATTGAGTTACAGTGAGATGTGTTGCATGTGTTTGTGCTGGTAAGAACTGTACATTATGTCAGAATGAGCCGTGCATGTGTGTGTGTGTCTGTGTGTGCGTCTGTGTGCTGGTAGAGGTTGAGCACTGAATCACAGTTAGGTGTGTGTCTGTGAGTGTTCGTATGGGCTTTGCATTGAGTCACTGAGGTGTATGTGTGTGTTTGTGTGTGTGTGTGGTGCTACAGATTTCATTGAATCACAGTGAGCCTTGTGTGTGTCTGTGTGCTGATATAGGCTGTGGATTGAGTCACAGTGAGTTATGTGTGTGTGTGTGCTGCTGTAGACTGCGCATTGAGTCAAAATGAGTTGTTTGTGTGTTACTGTGCTCGTGTAGACTGTGCCTTGAATCACAGTGAGCATGTCTGTGTGTGTGTGCACTAGTATGTGTGGAGCATTTAATCAGTTATTTGTGTTTGTGTGTTTGTGTGCTCGTATGGTCTTTGCATTGAGTAACTGAGGTGTATGTGTGTGTGTGTGTGGTGATACAGACTGTGCATTGAGTCACAGTGAGCCGTGTGTGTGTGTATGAGAGTGTGTGTGTTGGTGGGCTTTCATTGATTCCATGGGGTGTGTGTGTCTGTGTTTGTTGTGCTAAAGACTGCATTGAGTCACAGTGAGTCGTGTGTGTGTGTGCTGGTATACGCGATTGATTGAGTTACGGTCAGCCATGTGTGTGTGCATGATGGTATGTGTGTGTGTTCTTCTATAGGCTGTGCATTGAGTCACAGTGAACCCTGTATCTGTGCAGGTGTGTATGTGTGTGTGCTGGTATAGGCTGTGCATTGAGTCCCACTGAGGTGTGTGTGTATGCTTGTGTGTTTTGGTATACATTGTACATTGAGTCAGAGTGCTGTGTGTTTGTGTGCACGCTGGTATAGTCTGTCATTGAGTCACAGTTATGTGTGTGTGTGTCTGCGTGTTCTGGTATAGGCTGACCGTTGTGTCACACAGGGGTGTGTGTGTGCTGGTATAAGCTCCACTTTTTGTCACAGTGAGGTGTGTGTGTGTGTATGTGCAGGTACAGGCTGCACATTGAGTCACAGTGTGGGGGGTGTGTGTGTGTGATGTTATATGCTGTGCACTAGGACACAGTGAGCCGTGTGTGTGTGCTGGTATAATCTGAGCATTGAGTCACAGTGTGGTGTGGTGTGTGTGCCTTTGCTGGTATGGACTGTGCATTGAATCCCAGCCCTGTGTTAGTGTTTGTGTATTTGGTGCTGTAGAGTCTGCATGAGTCACAGTAAGGTGTGTGTGTGTGCTGCTATAGGCCTAGAATTGAGTCACACCTAGGTGAGTGTATGTGTATGTGTATGCTGATATGGGATTTGCATTGAATCACTGAGCGGTGTGTGTGTGTGTATGTGTGTACAGTTATTGGCTGTGCATTGAGTCACAGTGAACCATGTGTGTGTGGCGGGCTGCTATAGTCACAGCACTGAGTCACAGATAAATGTGTGGGAGTTGTGTGTGTATGTGTGTGCATGTATTTGCTGGTGTAGACTGTGAATTGAGTCACAGTGAGTAGTGCGGTGTGTTTGTGTCTGTGATGGTATGGACTGTGGTTTAATCCACTTTGACATGAACTAGTGTGCGTGTTTGCGTGTGTGTGTGTGTGTGTGTGTGCTGGCACTGGATGACCATTGAGACACAGTGGGCTGTGTGTGTCTGTGTGTCTGTGTGTGCGCTGATATAGACTCTGTATTCAGTCACTGTGAGCTGTGTGTGTGTGTGTATATGTGTGCTCGTATAGGCTGTGCATTGAGTCACAGTGTAGTGTTTGTGTGTGTGTGTGCTGGTACAGGAAGCGTTTTCAGTCACAGTCTCGTGTGTGTGTGTGTGCATGTGAGTTTGTGTGCTGGTATGGGCTTTATTGTGCTGGTATGGGCATTATTGACTCATTGGTGCGTGTGTGAGTGTGTGGTGATACAGACTGCATTGAGTCACAGTGAGCTGTGTGCGTGTGTGCTGGTATAGGCGATTGATTGAGTACCAGTGAGCCATGTGTGAGTGCGTGTTGGGTTGTGTGTGTGTTCTGATATACGCTGTGCATTGAGTCACAGTGAGGCCTGCATCTGTGCATGTGTGTGTGTGTGCGTGTGTGCTGGTATAGGCTGAGCTTTGAATCACTCTGAGGTGTGTGTGCATGTGCTTGTAACATTGTGCCTTGATTCACTGTGCCATGTGAGTGTGTGTGCATGCTGGTATAGGTTGTGCATTGAGTCAGAGGGAGAGGTGTTTGTGTCTGTGTGTTCTGGTATAGGCTGAGAATTGAGGCACACTGAGGTGTGTGTGCACATGTGTGTGTGTGTGCTGGTACAGCCTGCACATTGAGTCATATTGAGTTGTTTGTGGGTGTATGTGCAGGTAGAGGCAGCACATTGAGTCACAGTGAGGTGTATGTGTGTGATGTTATACGCTATGCACTGATTCATAGGGAGGTTTGTGTGTGTGTGTGTGCACTTTCTGGTATAGGATTTGCATTGAATCACACTGAGCTGTGTTTTTGAGTGTCAGTATGTGTGCATGTGTCGAGGTATGGGCTGTGGATTGACTCACAGTTTGCTGTATGTGCTTCTCTGTGTGTGTATGTCTGCTAGCATATCCTGTGCACTGAGTCACAGGGAGCCGTGTGTGTGTGTGTTTGTGTGTTTCCAGGCATAGCGTGTGCATTCATTCACAGTCAGCCATGTGTGTGTGTGTGAGAGTGCACTGGTATAGGATATGCAGTGAGTCACAGTGAGGGGTGTTTGTTTCATTGTGCGTGTGCTTTCACAGGGTTACCGGCACAGTGAGATGTGGGTATGAGTGTGCCTGTGTGTGTGTGCTGCCATACACTGTGCCTTGAGTCACAGTGAGCTGTGTTGTGTGTTTGGTGCTGGTATGGAATGGGCACTGACTCACAGTGAGCCATGTGTGTGTGCTTGTACAGGCGATTGAGTCATCGTGAGACATGTATGAGTGCATGTTAGTATGTGTGTGTGTTCACATATAGGCTGTGCATTGAATCACAATAAGGTGTGTACGTGTTCGTGTGTGGGCTATTACAGATTGTGCATTGAGTCACAGTGTCATGTGAGTGTGTGCAGGCTGGTATAGACTGTGCATTGTGTCACAGTGAGGGATGTGTGTGTCTGTGTGTTCTCATGTAGGATGACCATCGAGTCACACTTTGGTGTGTGTGTGTGTGTGTGTGTGTGTGTGTGCTGGTATAGGTTGCATATCGCATCACAGTGATGTGTGTGTTTGTTTCTGTGCAGGTACAGGCTGCACATTGAGTCACAGTGAGGTGTATGTGTGTGTGTGTGTGTGATGTCATACGCTGTGCACTGAGTCACAGTGAGCCGTGTGGTTGTGCTGGTATAAACTGAGCATTGGATCACACTGAGGTGTCATGTGTGTGTATGTGCTGGTGTGGATTGTACATTGAGTCACAACCATGTGTGAGTTTTTGTATGTGTGTGTGCTGGTACAGGCTGTGCATTCAGTCACAGGGAGGTGAGTGTGTGTGTGGGTGCACGTGCTGGTATATGCTTTGCATTGAGTCACACTAAGCTGTGTGTGAGTGTTTGTATGTGTGTGTGTGTGTGGAAGTACAGGCTGTGTATTGATTCACAGTGAGCCATGTGTGTTTCTTTGTGTGTGTAACTCTGCTAGCATACACTGTGCACTAAGTAACAGGGAGCCATGTGTGTGTGTCTATGTATGTTTTGGCATACTGTGAGCATTGAGTCAAACTGAGGTGTGTTCTGTGTGACTGTATGCACTGGCATGAAATGTACATGGAATCACATAGAGCTGTGCATGTGTGTGTGTGTGTATTTGGTGGTGTAGAGACTGTATTGTGTCGCAGTAAGCTGTGTGTGTATATGTGTGTGTGCTGGTATAGCCTGTGCATTGAGTCACAGTGAACTGTGTGTGTGTGTTTGCTGGGGTAGGCTGTGCTTTGATTCAAGGTGAGCTGTGAGTGTGTGTGTGGTGCTGGTATGGACTGTGCACTGAGTCACAGAGAACCGTGTGTGTGTCTAAGTGTGTTTTGGTATAAAGTGAGCATTGAATCACACTGAGTGGTGTGCTGTGTGTTTTTGTGCACTGGTATGGAGTCTGCATGGAATCACAGTGAGCTGTGCGTGTGTGTGTGTGTATTTGGTTGTGTAGAGTCTTTATTGCATCACAATAAGCTGTGTGTGTGTGTGATGGTACAGGATGTGCACTGTGTCATAGAGAGCAGTGTGTGTGTGTCTCTGCTGGTATAGGCTGTGCATTGACTCACAGTGAGCCTTGTGTGTGTGCAAGTACAGACTGAGCATTGAGTTACAGTGAGATGTGTTGCATGTGTTTGTGCTGGTAAGAACTGTACATTATGTCAGAATGAGCCGTGCATGTGTGTGTGTGTCTGTGTGTGCGTCTGTGTGCTGGTAGAGGTTGAGCACTGAATCACAGTTAGGTGTGTGTCTGTGAGTGTTCGTATGGGCTTTGCATTGAGTCACTGAGGTGTATGTGTGTGTTTGTGTGTGTGTGTGGTGCTACAGATTTCATTGAATCACAGTGAGCCTTGTGTGTGTCTGTGTGCTGATATAGGCTGTGGATTGAGTCACAGTGAGTTATGTGTGTGTGTGTGCTGCTGTAGACTGCGCATTGAGTCAAAATGAGTTGTTTGTGTGTTACTGTGCTCGTGTAGACTGTGCCTTGAATCACAGTGAGCATGTCTGTGTGTGTGTGCACTAGTATGTGTGGAGCATTTAATCAGTTATTTGTGTTTGTGTGTTTGTGTGCTCGTATGGTCTTTGCATTGAGTAACTGAGGTGTATGTGTGTGTGTGTGTGGTGATACAGACTGTGCATTGAGTCACAGTGAGCCGTGTGTGTGTGTATGAGAGTGTGTGTGTTGGTGGGCTTTCATTGATTCCATGGGGTGTGTGTGTCTGTGTTGTGCTAAAGACTGCATTGAGTCACAGTGAGTCGTGTGTGTGTGTGCTGGTATACGCGATTGATTGAGTCACGGTCAGCCGTGCATGATGTGCATGATGGTATGTGTGTGTGTTCTTCTATAGGCTGTGCATTGAGTCACAGTGAACCCTGTATCTGTGCAGGTGTGTATGTGTGTGTGCTGGTATAGGCTGTGCATTGAGTCCCACTGAGGTGTGTGTGTATGCTTGTGTGTTTTGGTATACATTGTACATTGAGTCAGAGTGCTGTGTGTTTGTGTGCACGCTGGTATAGTCTGTGCATTGAGTCACAGTTATGTGTGTGTGTGTCTGCGTGTTCTGGTATAGGCTGACCGTTGTGTCACACAGGGGTGTGTGTGTGCTGGTATAGGCTCCACTTTTTGTCACAGTGAGGTGTGTGTGTGTATGTGCAGGTACAGGCTGCACATTGAGTCACAGTGTGGGGGGTGTGTGTGTGTGATGTTATATGCTGTGCACTAGGACACAGTGAGCCGTGTGTGTGTGCTGGTATAATCTGAGCATTGAGTCACAGTGTGGTGTGGTGTGTGTGCCTTTGCTGGTATGGACTGTGCATTGAATCCCAGCCCTGTGTTAGTGTTTGTGTATTTGGTGCTGTAGAGTCTGCATGAGTCACAGTAAGGTGTGTGTGTGTGCTGCTATAGGCCTAGAATTGAGTCACACCTAGGTGAGTGTATGTGTATGTGTATGCTGATATGGGATTTGCATTGAATCACTGAGCGGTGTGTGTGTGTGTATGTGTGTACAGTTATTGGCTGTGCATTGAGTCACAGTGAACCATGTGTGTGTGGCGAGCTGCTATAGTCACAGCACTGAGTCACAGTTAAATGTGTGGGAGTTGTGTGTGTATGTGTGTGTGTGTATTTGCTGGTGTAGACTGTACATTGAGTCACAGTGAGTAGTGCGGTGTGTTTGTGTCTGTGATGGTATGGACTGTGGTTTAATCCACTTTGACATGAACTATTGTGTGTGTTTGCGTGTGTGTGTGTATGCTGGCACTGGATGACCATTGAGACACAGTGGGCTGTGTGTGTCTGTGTGTCTGTGTGTGCGCTGATATAGACTCTGTATTCAGTCACTGTGAGCTGTGTGTGTGTGTATATGTGTGCTCGTATAGGCTGTGCATTGAGTCACAGTGTAGTGTTTGTGTGTGTGTGTGCTGGTACAGGAAGCGTTTTCAGTCACAGTCTCGTGTGTGTGTGTGTGCATGTGAGTTTGTGTGCTGGTATGGGCTTTATTGTGCTGGTATGGGCATTATTGACTCATTGGTGCGTGTGTGAGTGTGTGGTGATACAGACTGCATTGAGTCACAGTGAGCTGTGTGCGTGTGTGCTGGTATAGGCGATTGATTGAGTACCAGTGAGCCATGTGTGAGTGCGTGTTGGGTTGTGTGTGTGTTCTGATATACGCTGTGCATTGAGTCACAGTGAGGCCTGCATCTGTGCATGTGTGTGTGTGTGCGTGTGTGCTGGTATAGGCTGAGCTTTGAATCACTCTGAGGTGTGTGTGCATGTGCTTGTAACATTGTGCCTTGATTCACTGTGCCATGTGAGTGTGTGTGCATGCTGGTATAGGTTGTGCATTGAGTCAGAGGGAGAGGTGTTTGTGTCTGTGTGTTCTGGTATAGGCTGAGAATTGAGGCACACTGAGGTGTGTGTGCACATGTGTGTGTGTGTGCTGGTACAGCCTGCACATTGAGTCATATTGAGTTGTTTGTGGGTGTATGTGCAGGTAGAGGCAGCACATTGAGTCACAGTGAGGTGTATGTGTGTGATGTTATACGCTATGCACTGATTCATAGGGAGGTTTGTGTGTGTGTGTGTGCACTTTCTGGTATAGGATTTGCATTGAATCACACTGAGCTGTGTTTTTGAGTGTCAGTATGTGTGCATGTGTCGAGGTATGGGCTGTGGATTGACTCACAGTTTGCTGTATGTGCTTCTCTGTGTGTGTATGTCTGCTAGCATATCCTGTGCACTGAGTCACAGGGGCCGTGTGTGTGTGTGTGTTTCCAGGTATAGAGTGTGCATTCATTCACAGTCAGCCATGTGTGTGTGTGTGAGAGTGCACTGGTATAGGATATGCAGTGAGTCACAGTGAGGGGTGTTTGTTTCATTGTGCGTGTGCTTTCACAGGGTTACCGGCACAGTGAGATGTGGGTATGAGTGTGCCTGTGTGTGTGTGCTGCCATACACTGTGCCTTGAGTCACAGTGAGCTGTGTTGTGTGTTTGGTGCTGGTATGGAATGGGCACTGACTCACAGTGAGCCATGTGTGTGTGCTTGTACAGGCGATTGAATCATCGTGAGACATGTATGAGTGCATGTTAGTATGTGTGTGTGTTCACATATAGGCTGTGCATTGAATCACAATAAGGTGTGTACGTGTTCGTGTGTGGGCTATTACAGATTGTGCATTGAGTCACAGTGTCATGTGAGTGTGTGCAGGCTGGTATAGACTGTGCATTGTGTCACAGTGAGGGATGTGTGTGTCTGTGTGTTCTCATGTAGGATAACCATCGAGTCACACTTTGGTGTGTGTGTGTGTGTGTGTGTGTGTGTGTGTGCTGGTATAGGTTGCATATCGCATCACAGTGATGTGTGTGTTTGTTTCTGTGCAGGTACAGGCTGCACATTGAGTCACAGTGAGGTGTATGTGTGTGTGTGTGTGTGATGTCATACGCTGTGCACTGAGTCACAGTGAGCCGTGTGGTTGTGCTGGTATAAACTGAGCATTGGATCACACTGAGGTGTCATGTGTGTGTATGTGCTGGTGTGGATTGTACATTGAGTCACAACCATGTGTGAGTTTTTGTATGTGTGTGTGCTGGTACAGGCTGTGCATTCAGTCACAGGGAGGTGAGTGTGTGTGTGGGTGCACGTGCTGGTATATGCTTTGCATTGAGTCACACTAAGCTGTGTGTGAGTGTTTGTATGTGTGTGTGTGTGTGGAAGTACAGGCTGTGTATTGATTCACAGTGAGCCATGTGTGTTTCTTTGTGTGTGTAACTCTGCTAGCATACACTGTGCACTAAGTAACAGGGAGCCATGTGTGTGTGTCTATGTATGTTTTGGCATACTGTGAGCATTGAGTCAAACTGAGGTGTGTTCTGTGTGACTGTATGCACTGGCATGAAATGTGCATGGAATCACATAGAGCTGTGCATGTGTGTGTGTGTGTATTTGGTGGTGTAGAGACTGTATTGTGTCGCAGTAAGCTGTGTGTGTATATGTGTGTGTGCTGGTATAGCCTGTGCATTGAGTCACAGTGAACTGTGTGTGTGTGTTTGCTGGGGTAGGCTGTGCTTTGATTCAAGGTGAGCTGTGAGTGTGTGTGTGGTGCTGGTATGGACTGTGCACTGAGTCACAGAGAACCGTGTGTGTGTCTAAGTGTGTTTTGGTATAAAGTGAGCATTGAATCACACTGAGTGGTGTGCTGTGTGTTTTTGTGCACTGGTATGGAGTCTGCATGGAATCACAGTGAGCTGTGCGTGTGTGTGTGTGTATTTGGTTGTGTAGAGTCTTTATTGCATCACAATAAGCTGTGTGTGTGTGTGATGGTACAGGATGTGCACTGTGTCATAGAGAGCAGTGTGTGTGTGTCTCTGCTGGTATAGGCTGTGCATTGACTCACAGTGAGCCTTGTGTGTGTGCAAGTACAGACTGAGCATTGAGTTACAGTGAGATGTGTTGCATGTGTTTGTGCTGGTAAGAACTGTACATTATGTCAGAATGAGCCGTGCATGTGTGTGTGTGTCTGTGTGTGCGTCTGTGTGCTGGTAGAGGTTGAGCACTGAATCACAGTTAGGTGTGTGTCTGTGAGTGTTCGTATGGGCTTTGCATTGAGTCACTGAGGTGTATGTGTGTGTTTGTGTGTGTGTGTGGTGCTACAGATTTCATTGAATCACAGTGAGCCTTGTGTGTGTCTGTGTGCTGATATAGGCTGTGGATTGAGTCACAGTGAGTTATGTGTGTGTGTGTGCTGCTGTAGACTGCGCATTGAGTCAAAATGAGTTGTTTGTGTGTTACTGTGCTCGTGTAGACTGTGCCTTGAATCACAGTGAGCATGTCTGTGTGTGTGTGCACTAGTATGTGTGGAGCATTTAATCAGTTATTTGTGTTTGTGTGTTTGTGTGCTCGTATGGTCTTTGCATTGAGTAACTGAGGTGTATGTGTGTGTGTGTGTGGTGATACAGACTGTGCATTGAGTCACAGTGAGCCGTGTGTGTGTGTATGAGAGTGTGTGTGTTGGTGGGCTTTCATTGATTCCATGGGGTGTGTGTGTCTGTGTTTGTTGTGCTAAAGACTGCATTGAGTCACAGTGAGTCGTGTGTGTGTGTGCTGGTATACGCGATTGATTGAGTTACGGTCAGCCATGTGTGTGTGCATGATGGTATGTGTGTGTGTTCTTCTATAGGCTGTGCATTGAGTCACAGTGAACCCTGTATCTGTGCAGGTGTGTATGTGTGTGTGCTGGTATAGGCTGTGCATTGAGTCCCACTGAGGTGTGTGTGTATGCTTGTGTGTTTTGGTATACATTGTACATTGAGTCAGAGTGCTGTGTGTTTGTGTGCACGCTGGTATAGTCTGTCATTGAGTCACAGTTATGTGTGTGTGTGTCTGCGTGTTCTGGTATAGGCTGACCGTTGTGTCACACAGGGGTGTGTGTGTGCTGGTATAGGCTCCACTTTTTGTCACAGTGAGGTGTGTGTGTGTGTATGTGCAGGTACAGGCTGCACATTGAGTCACAGTGTGGGGTGTGTGTGTGTGTGATGTTATATGCTGTGCACTAGGACACAGTGAGCCGTGTGTGTGTGCTGGTATAATCTGAGCATTGAGTCACAGTGTGGTGTGGTGTGTGTGCCTTTGCTGGTATGGACTGTGCATTGAATCCCAGCCCTGTGTTAGTGTTTGTGTATTTGGTGCTGTAGAGTCTGCATGAGTCACAGTAAGGTGTGTGTGTGTGCTGCTATAGGCCTAGAATTGAGTCACACCTAGGTGAGTGTATGTGTATGTGTATGCTGATATGGGATTTGCATTGAATCACTGAGCGGTGTGTGTGTGTGTATGTGTGTACAGTTATTGGCTGTGCATTGAGTCACAGTGAACCATGTGTGTGTGGCGAGCTGCTATAGTCACAGCACTGAGTCACAGATAAATGTGTGGGAGTTGTGTGTGTATGTGTGTGTGTGTATTTGCTGGTGTAGACTGTGAATTGAGTCACAGTGAGTAGTGCGGTGTGTTTGTGTCTGTGATGGTATGGACTGTGGTTTAATCCACTTTGACATGAACTAGTGTGCGTGTTTGCGTGTGTGTGTGTGTGTGTGTGTGCTGGCACTGGATGACCATTGAGACACAGTGGGCTGTGTGTGTCTGTGTGTCTGTGTGTGCGCTGATATAGACTCTGTATTCAGTCACTGTGAGCTGTGTGTGTGTGTGTATATGTGTGCTCGTATAGGCTGTGCATTGAGTCACAGTGTAGTGTTTGTGTGTGTGTGTGCTGGTACAGGAAGCGTTTTCAGTCACAGTCTCGTGTGTGTGTGTGTGCATGTGAGTTTGTGTGCTGGTATGGGCTTTATTGTGCTGGTATGGGCATTATTGACTCATTGGTGCGTGTGTGAGTGTGTGGTGATACAGACTGCATTGAGTCACAGTGAGCTGTGTGCGTGTGTGCTGGTATAGGCGATTGATTGAGTACCAGTGAGCCATGTGTGAGTGCGTGTTGGGTTGTGTGTGTGTTCTGATATACGCTGTGCATTGAGTCACAGTGAGGCCTGCATCTGTGCATGTGTGTGTGTGTGCGTGTGTGCTGGTATAGGCTGAGCTTTGAATCACTCTGAGGTGTGTGTGCATGTGCTTGTAACATTGTGCCTTGATTCACTGTGCCATGTGAGTGTGTGTGCATGCTGGTATAGGTTGTGCATTGAGTCAGAGGGAGAGGTGTTTGTGTCTGTGTGTTCTGGTATAGGCTGAGAATTGAGGCACACTGAGGTGTGTGTGCACATGTGTGTGTGTGTGCTGGTACAGCCTGCACATTGAGTCATATTGAGTTGTTTGTGGGTGTATGTGCAGGTAGAGGCAGCACATTGAGTCACAGTGAGGTGTATGTGTGTGATGTTATACGCTATGCACTGATTCATAGGGAGGTTTGTGTGTGTGTGTGTGCACTTTCTGGTATAGGATTTGCATTGAATCACACTGAGCTGTGTTTTTGAGTGTCAGTATGTGTGCATGTGTCGAGGTATGGGCTGTGGATTGACTCACAGTTTGCTGTATGTGCTTCTCTGTGTGTGTATGTCTGCTAGCATATCCTGTGCACTGAGTCACAGGGAGCCGTGTGTGTGTGTGTGTTTGTGTGTTTCCAGGCATAGCGTGTGCATTCATTCACAGTCAGCCATGTGTGTGTGTGTGAGAGTGCACTGGTATAGGATATGCAGTGAGTCACAGTGAGGGGTGTTTGTTTCATTGTGCGTGTGCTTTCACAGGGTTACCGGCACAGTGAGATGTGGGTATGAGTGTGCCTGTGTGTGTGTGCTGCCATACACTGTGCCTTGAGTCACAGTGAGCTGTGTTGTGTGTTTGGTGCTGGTATGGAATGGGCACTGACTCACAGTGAGCCATGTGTGTGTGCTTGTACAGGCGATTGAGTCATCGTGAGACATGTATGAGTGCATGTTAGTATGTGTGTGTGTTCACATATAGGCTGTGCATTGAATCACAATAAGGTGTGTACGTGTTCGTGTGTGGGCTATTACAGATTGTGCATTGAGTCACAGTGTCATGTGAGTGTGTGCAGGCTGGTATAGACTGTGCATTGTGTCACAGTGAGGGATGTGTGTGTCTGTGTGTTCTCATGTAGGATGACCATCGAGTCACACTTTGGTGTGTGTGTGTGTGTGTGTGTGTGTGTGTGCTGGTATAGGTTGCATATCGCATCACAGTGATGTGTGTGTTTGTTTCTGTGCAGGTACAGGCTGCACATTGAGTCACAGTGAGGTGTATGTGTGTGTGTGTGTGTGATGTCATACGCTGTGCACTGAGTCACAGTGAGCCGTGTGGTTGTGCTGGTATAAACTGAGCATTGGATCACACTGAGGTGTCATGTGTGTGTATGTGCTGGTGTGGATTGTACATTGAGTCACAACCATGTGTGAGTTTTTGTATGTGTGTGTGCTGGTACAGGCTGTGCATTCAGTCACAGGGAGGTGAGTGTGTGTGTGGGTGCACGTGCTGGTATATGCTTTGCATTGAGTCACACTAAGCTGTGTGTGAGTGTTTGTATGTGTGTGTGTGTGTGGAAGTACAGGCTGTGTATTGATTCACAGTGAGCCATGTGTGTTTCTTTGTGTGTGTAACTCTGCTAGCATACACTGTGCACTAAGTAACAGGGAGCCATGTGTGTGTGTCTATGTATGTTTTGGCATACTGTGAGCATTGAGTCAAACTGAGGTGTGTTCTGTGTGACTGTATGCACTGGCATGAAATGTGCATGGAATCACATAGAGCTGTGCATGTGTGTGTGTGTGTATTTGGTGGTGTAGAGACTGTATTGTGTCGCAGTAAGCTGTGTGTGTATATGTGTGTGTGCTGGTATAGCCTGTGCATTGAGTCACAGTGAACTGTGTGTGTGTGTTTGCTGGGGTAGGCTGTGCTTTGATTCAAGGTGAGCTGTGAGTGTGTGTGTGGTGCTGGTATGGACTGTGCACTGAGTCACAGAGAACCGTGTGTGTGTCTAAGTGTGTTTTGGTATAAAGTGAGCATTGAATCACACTGAGTGGTGTGCTGTGTGTTTTTGTGCACTGGTATGGAGTCTGCATGGAATCACAGTGAGCTGTGCGTGTGTGTGTGTGTATTTGGTTGTGTAGAGTCTTTATTGCATCACAATAAGCTGTGTGTGTGTGTGATGGTACAGGATGTGCACTGTGTCATAGAGAGCAGTGTGTGTGTGTCTCTGCTGGTATAGGCTGTGCATTGACTCACAGTGAGCCTTGTGTGTGTGCAAGTACAGACTGAGCATTGAGTTACAGTGAGATGTGTTGCATGTGTTTGTGCTGGTAAGAACTGTACATTATGTCAGAATGAGCCGTGCATGTGTGTGTGTGTCTGTGTGTGCGTCTGTGTGCTGGTAGAGGTTGAGCACTGAATCACAGTTAGGTGTGTGTCTGTGAGTGTTCGTATGGGCTTTGCATTGAGTCACTGAGGTGTATGTGTGTGTTTGTGTGTGTGTGTGGTGCTACAGATTTCATTGAATCACAGTGAGCCTTGTGTGTGTCTGTGTGCTGATATAGGCTGTGGATTGAGTCACAGTGAGTTATGTGTGTGTGTGTGCTGCTGTAGACTGCGCATTGAGTCAAAATGAGTTGTTTGTGTGTTACTGTGCTCGTGTAGACTGTGCCTTGAATCACAGTGAGCATGTCTGTGTGTGTGTGCACTAGTATGTGTGGAGCATTTAATCAGTTATTTGTGTTTGTGTGTTTGTGTGCTCGTATGGTCTTTGCATTGAGTAACTGAGGTGTATGTGTGTGTGTGTGTGGTGATACAGACTGTGCATTGAGTCACAGTGAGCCGTGTGTGTGTGTATGAGAGTGTGTGTGTTGGTGGGCTTTCATTGATTCCATGGGGTGTGTGTGTCTGTGTTGTGCTAAAGACTGCATTGAGTCACAGTGAGTCGTGTGTGTGTGTGCTGGTATACGCGATTGATTGAGTCACGGTCAGCCGTGCATGATGTGCATGATGGTATGTGTGTGTGTTCTTCTATAGGCTGTGCATTGAGTCACAGTGAACCCTGTATCTGTGCAGGTGTGTATGTGTGTGTGCTGGTATAGGCTGTGCATTGAGTCCCACTGAGGTGTGTGTGTATGCTTGTGTGTTTTGGTATACATTGTACATTGAGTCAGAGTGCTGTGTGTTTGTGTGCACGCTGGTATAGTCTGTGCATTGAGTCACAGTTATGTGTGTGTGTGTCTGCGTGTTCTGGTATAGGCTGACCGTTGTGTCACACAGGGGTGTGTGTGTGCTGGTATAGGCTCCACTTTTTGTCACAGTGAGGTGTGTGTGTGTATGTGCAGGTACAGGCTGCACATTGAGTCACAGTGTGGGGGGTGTGTGTGTGTGATGTTATATGCTGTGCACTAGGACACAGTGAGCCGTGTGTGTGTGCTGGTATAATCTGAGCATTGAGTCACAGTGTGGTGTGGTGTGTGTGCCTTTGCTGGTATGGACTGTGCATTGAATCCCAGCCCTGTGTTAGTGTTTGTGTATTTGGTGCTGTAGAGTCTGCATGAGTCACAGTAAGGTGTGTGTGTGTGCTGCTATAGGCCTAGAATTGAGTCACACCTAGGTGAGTGTATGTGTATGTGTATGCTGATATGGGATTTGCATTGAATCACTGAGCGGTGTGTGTGTGTGTATGTGTGTACAGTTATTGGCTGTGCATTGAGTCACAGTGAACCATGTGTGTGTGGCGAGCTGCTATAGTCACAGCACTGAGTCACAGTTAAATGTGTGGGAGTTGTGTGTGTATGTGTGTGTGTGTATTTGCTGGTGTAGACTGTACATTGAGTCACAGTGAGTAGTGCGGTGTGTTTGTGTCTGTGATGGTATGGACTGTGGTTTAATCCACTTTGACATGAACTATTGTGTGTGTTTGCGTGTGTGTGTGTATGCTGGCACTGGATGACCATTGAGACACAGTGGGCTGTGTGTGTCTGTGTGTCTGTGTGTGCGCTGATATAGACTCTGTATTCAGTCACTGTGAGCTGTGTGTGTGTGTATATGTGTGCTCGTATAGGCTGTGCATTGAGTCACAGTGTAGTGTTTGTGTGTGTGTGTGCTGGTACAGGAAGCGTTTTCAGTCACAGTCTCGTGTGTGTGTGTGTGCATGTGAGTTTGTGTGCTGGTATGGGCTTTATTGTGCTGGTATGGGCATTATTGACTCATTGGTGCGTGTGTGAGTGTGTGGTGATACAGACTGCATTGAGTCACAGTGAGCTGTGTGCGTGTGTGCTGGTATAGGCGATTGATTGAGTACCAGTGAGCCATGTGTGAGTGCGTGTTGGGTTGTGTGTGTGTTCTGATATACGCTGTGCATTGAGTCACAGTGAGGCCTGCATCTGTGCATGTGTGTGTGTGTGCGTGTGTGCTGGTATAGGCTGAGCTTTGAATCACTCTGAGGTGTGTGTGCATGTGCTTGTAACATTGTGCCTTGATTCACTGTGCCATGTGAGTGTGTGTGCATGCTGGTATAGGTTGTGCATTGAGTCAGAGGGAGAGGTGTTTGTGTCTGTGTGTTCTGGTATAGGCTGAGAATTGAGGCACACTGAGGTGTGTGTGCACATGTGTGTGTGTGTGCTGGTACAGCCTGCACATTGAGTCATATTGAGTTGTTTGTGGGTGTATGTGCAGGTAGAGGCAGCACATTGAGTCACAGTGAGGTGTATGTGTGTGATGTTATACGCTATGCACTGATTCATAGGGAGGTTTGTGTGTGTGTGTGTGCACTTTCTGGTATAGGATTTGCATTGAATCACACTGAGCTGTGTTTTTGAGTGTCAGTATGTGTGCATGTGTCGAGGTATGGGCTGTGGATTGACTCACAGTTTGCTGTATGTGCTTCTCTGTGTGTGTATGTCTGCTAGCATATCCTGTGCACTGAGTCACAGGGGCCGTGTGTGTGTGTGTGTTTCCAGGTATAGAGTGTGCATTCATTCACAGTCAGCCATGTGTGTGTGTGTGAGAGTGCACTGGTATAGGATATGCAGTGAGTCACAGTGAGGGGTGTTTGTTTCATTGTGCGTGTGCTTTCACAGGGTTACCGGCACAGTGAGATGTGGGTATGAGTGTGCCTGTGTGTGTGTGCTGCCATACACTGTGCCTTGAGTCACAGTGAGCTGTGTTGTGTGTTTGGTGCTGGTATGGAATGGGCACTGACTCACAGTGAGCCATGTGTGTGTGCTTGTACAGGCGATTGAATCATCGTGAGACATGTATGAGTGCATGTTAGTATGTGTGTGTGTTCACATATAGGCTGTGCATTGAATCACAATAAGGTGTGTACGTGTTCGTGTGTGGGCTATTACAGATTGTGCATTGAGTCACAGTGTCATGTGAGTGTGTGCAGGCTGGTATAGACTGTGCATTGTGTCACAGTGAGGGATGTGTGTGTCTGTGTGTTCTCATGTAGGATAACCATCGAGTCACACTTTGGTGTGTGTGTGTGTGTGTGTGTGTGTGTGTGCTGGTATAGGTTGCATATCGCATCACAGTGATGTGTGTGTTTGTTTCTGTGCAGGTACAGGCTGCACATTGAGTCACAGTGAGGTGTATGTGTGTGTGTGTGTGTGATGTCATACGCTGTGCACTGAGTCACAGTGAGCCGTGTGGTTGTGCTGGTATAAACTGAGCATTGGATCACACTGAGGTGTCATGTGTGTGTATGTGCTGGTGTGGATTGTACATTGAGTCACAACCATGTGTGAGTTTTTGTATGTGTGTGTGCTGGTACAGGCTGTGCATTCAGTCACAGGGAGGTGAGTGTGTGTGTGGGTGCACGTGCTGGTATATGCTTTGCATTGAGTCACACTAAGCTGTGTGTGAGTGTTTGTATGTGTGTGTGTGTGTGGAAGTACAGGCTGTGTATTGATTCACAGTGAGCCATGTGTGTTTCTTTGTGTGTGTAACTCTGTTAGTATACACTGTGCACTAAGTAACAGGGAGCCATGTGTGTGTGTCTATGTATGTTTTGGCATACTGTGAGCATTGAGTCAAACTGAGGTGTGTTCTGTGTGACTGTATGCACTGGCATGAAATGTGCATGGAATCACATAGAGCTGTGCATGTGTGTGTGTGTGTATTTGGTGGTGTAGAGACTGTATTGTGTCGCAGTAAGCTGTGTGTGTATATGTGTGTGTGCTGGTATAGCCTGTGCATTGAGTCACAGTGAACTGTGTGTGTGTGTTTGCTGGGGTAGGCTGTGCTTTGATTCAAGGTGAGCTGTGAGTGTGTGTGTGGTGCTGGTATGGACTGTGCACTGAGTCACAGAGAACCGTGTGTGTGTCTAAGTGTGTTTTGGTATAAAGTGAGCATTGAATCACACTGAGTGGTGTGCTGTGTGTTTTTGTGCACTGGTATGGAGTCTGCATGGAATCACAGTGAGCTGTGCGTGTGTGTGTGTGTATTTGGTTGTGTAGAGTCTTTATTGCATCACAATAAGCTGTGTGTGTGTGTGATGGTACAGGATGTGCACTGTGTCATAGAGAGCAGTGTGTGTGTGTCTCTGCTGGTATAGGCTGTGCATTGACTCACAGTGAGCCTTGTGTGTGTGCAAGTACAGACTGAGCATTGAGTTACAGTGAGATGTGTTGCATGTGTTTGTGCTGGTAAGAACTGTACATTATGTCAGAATGAGCCGTGCATGTGTGTGTGTGTCTGTGTGTGCGTCTGTGTGCTGGTAGAGGTTGAGCACTGAATCACAGTTAGGTGTGTGTCTGTGAGTGTTCGTATGGGCTTTGCATTGAGTCACTGAGGTGTATGTGTGTGTTTGTGTGTGTGTGTGGTGCTACAGATTTCATTGAATCACAGTGAGCCTTGTGTGTGTCTGTGTGCTGATATAGGCTGTGGATTGAGTCACAGTGAGTTATGT
Organism: Grampus griseus; assembly: GCF_964374135.1. Lineage (NCBI taxonomy): Eukaryota > Metazoa > Chordata > Mammalia > Artiodactyla > Delphinidae > Grampus > Grampus griseus. The sequence continues at coordinate 9,328,833 of NC_139016.1, read as the reverse complement.
GTGTGTGTGTGTGCTGCTGTAGACTGCGCATTGAGTCAAAATGAGTTGTTTGTGTGTTACTGTGCTCGTGTAGACTGTGCCTTGAATCACAGTGAGCATGTCTGTGTGTGTGTGCACTAGTATGTGTGGAGCATTTAATCAGTTATTTGTGTTTGTGTGTTTGTGTGCTCGTATGGTCTTTGCATTGAGTAACTGAGGTGTATGTGTGTGTGTGTGTGGTGATACAGACTGTGCATTGAGTCACAGTGAGCCATGTGTGTGTGTATGAGAGTGTGTGTGTTGGTGGGCTTTCATTGATTCCATGGGGTGTGTGTGTCTGTGTTTGTTGTGCTAAAGACTGCATTGAGTCACAGTGAGTCGTGTGTGTGTGTGCTGGTATACGCGATTGATTGAGTTACGGTCAGCCATGTGTGTGTGCATGATGGTATGTGTGTGTGTTCTTCTATAGGCTGTGCATTGAGTCACAGTGAACCCTGTATCTGTGCAGGTGTGTATGTGTGTGTGCTGGTATAGGCTGTGCATTGAGTCCCACTGAGGTGTGTGTGTATGCTTGTGTGTTTTGGTATACATTGTACATTGAGTCAGAGTGCTGTGTGTTTGTGTGCACGCTGGTATAGTCTGTCATTGAGTCACAGTTATGTGTGTGTGTGTCTGCGTGTTCTGGTATAGGCTGACCGTTGTGTCACACAGGGGTGTGTGTGTGCTGGTATAGGCTCCACTTTTTGTCACAGTGAGGTGTGTGTGTGTGTATGTGCAGGTACAGGCTGCACATTGAGTCACAGTGTGGGGGGTGTGTGTGTGTGATGTTATATGCTGTGCACTAGGACACAGTGAGCCGTGTGTGTGTGCTGGTATAATCTGAGCATTGAGTCACAGTGTGGTGTGGTGTGTGTGCCTTTGCTGGTATGGACTGTGCATTGAATCCCAGCCCTGTGTTAGTGTTTGTGTATTTGGTGCTGTAGAGTCTGCATGAGTCACAGTAAGGTGTGTGTGTGTGCTGCTATAGGCCTAGAATTGAGTCACACCTAGGTGAGTGTATGTGTATGTGTATGCTGATATGGGATTTGCATTGAATCACTGAGCGGTGTGTGTGTGTGTATGTGTGTACAGTTATTGGCTGTGCATTGAGTCACAGTGAACCATGTGTGTGTGGCGAGCTGCTATAGTCACAGCACTGAGTCACAGATAAATGTGTGGGAGTTGTGTGTGTATGTGTGTGTGTGTATTTGCTGGTGTAGACTGTGAATTGAGTCACAGTGAGTAGTGCGGTGTGTTTGTGTCTGTGATGGTATGGACTGTGGTTTAATCCACTTTGACATGAACTAGTGTGCGTGTTTGCGTGTGTGTGTGTGTGTGTGTGTGCTGGCACTGGATGACCATTGAGACACAGTGGGCTGTGTGTGTCTGTGTGTCTGTGTGTGCGCTGATATAGACTCTGTATTCAGTCACTGTGAGCTGTGTGTGTGTGTGTATATGTGTGCTCGTATAGGCTGTGCATTGAGTCACAGTGTAGTGTTTGTGTGTGTGTGTGCTGGTACAGGAAGCGTTTTCAGTCACAGTCTCGTGTGTGTGTGTGTGCATGTGAGTTTGTGTGCTGGTATGGGCTTTATTGTGCTGGTATGGGCATTATTGACTCATTGGTGCGTGTGTGAGTGTGTGGTGATACAGACTGCATTGAGTCACAGTGAGCTGTGTGCGTGTGTGCTGGTATAGGCGATTGATTGAGTACCAGTGAGCCATGTGTGAGTGCGTGTTGGGTTGTGTGTGTGTTCTGATATACGCTGTGCATTGAGTCACAGTGAGGCCTGCATCTGTGCATGTGTGTGTGTGTGCGTGTGTGCTGGTATAGGCTGAGCTTTGAATCACTCTGAGGTGTGTGTGCATGTGCTTGTAACATTGTGCCTTGATTCACTGTGCCATGTGAGTGTGTGTGCATGCTGGTATAGGTTGTGCATTGAGTCAGAGGGAGAGGTGTTTGTGTCTGTGTGTTCTGGTATAGGCTGAGAATTGAGGCACACTGAGGTGTGTGTGCACATGTGTGTGTGTGTGCTGGTACAGCCTGCACATTGAGTCATATTGAGTTGTTTGTGGGTGTATGTGCAGGTAGAGGCAGCACATTGAGTCACAGTGAGGTGTATGTGTGTGATGTTATACGCTATGCACTGATTCATAGGGAGGTTTGTGTGTGTGTGTGTGCACTTTCTGGTATAGGATTTGCATTGAATCACACTGAGCTGTGTTTTTGAGTGTCAGTATGTGTGCATGTGTCGAGGTATGGGCTGTGGATTGACTCACAGTTTGCTGTATGTGCTTCTCTGTGTGTGTATGTCTGCTAGCATATCCTGTGCACTGAGTCACAGGGAGCCGTGTGTGTGTGTGTGTTTGTGTGTTTCCAGGTATAGCGTGTGCATTCATTCACAGTCAGCCATGTGTGTGTGTGTGAGAGTGCACTGGTATAGGATATGCAGTGAGTCACAGTGAGGGGTGTTTGTTTCATTGTGCGTGTGCTTTCACAGGGTTACCGGCACAGTGAGATGTGGGTATGAGTGTGCCTGTGTGTGTGTGCTGCCATACACTGTGCCTTGAGTCACAGTGAGCTGTGTTGTGTGTTTGGTGCTGGTATGGAATGGGCACTGACTCACAGTGAGCCATGTGTGTGTGCTTGTACAGGCGATTGAGTCATCGTGAGACATGTATGAGTGCATGTTAGTATGTGTGTGTGTTCACATATAGGCTGTGCATTGAATCACAATAAGGTGTGTACGTGTTCGTGTGTGGGCTATTACAGATTGTGCATTGAGTCACAGTGTCATGTGAGTGTGTGCAGGCTGGTATAGACTGTGCATTGTGTCACAGTGAGGGATGTGTGTGTCTGTGTGTTCTCATGTAGGATGACCATCGAGTCACACTTTGGTGTGTGTGTGTGTGTGTGTGTGTGTGTGCTGGTATAGGTTGCATATCGCATCACAGTGATGTGTGTGTTTGTTTCTGTGCAGGTACAGGCTGCACATTGAGTCACAGTGAGGTGTATGTGTGTGTGTGTGTGTGATGTCATACGCTGTGCACTGAGTCACAGTGAGCCGTGTGGTTGTGCTGGTATAAACTGAGCATTGGATCACACTGAGGTGTCATGTGTGTGTATGTGCTGGTGTGGATTGTACATTGAGTCACAACCATGTGTGAGTTTTTGTATGTGTGTGTGCTGGTACAGGCTGTGCATTCAGTCACAGGGAGGTGAGTGTGTGTGTGGGTGCACGTGCTGGTATATGCTTTGCATTGAGTCACACTAAGCTGTGTGTGAGTGTTTGTATGTGTGTGTGTGTGTGGAAGTACAGGCTGTGTATTGATTCACAGTGAGCCATGTGTGTTTCTTTGTGTGTGTAACTCTGCTAGCATACACTGTGCACTAAGTAACAGGGAGCCATGTGTGTGTGTCTATGTATGTTTTGGCATACTGTGAGCATTGAGTCAAACTGAGGTGTGTTCTGTGTGACTGTATGCACTGGCATGAAATGTGCATGGAATCACATAGAGCTGTGCATGTGTGTGTGTGTGTATTTGGTGGTGTAGAGACTGTATTGTGTCGCAGTAAGCTGTGTGTGTATATGTGTGTGTGCTGGTATAGCCTGTGCATTGAGTCACAGTGAACTGTGTGTGTGTGTTTGCTGGGGTAGGCTGTGCTTTGATTCAAGGTGAGCTGTGAGTGTGTGTGTGGTGCTGCTATGGACTGTGCACTGAGTCACAGAGAACCGTGTGTGTGTCTAAGTGTGTTTTGGTATAAAGTGAGCATTGAATCACACTGAGTGGTGTGCTGTGTGTTTTTGTGCACTGGTATGGAGTCTGCATGGAATCACAGTGAGCTGTGCGTGTGTGTGTGTGTATTTGGTTGTGTAGAGTCTTTATTGCATCACAATAAGCTGTGTGTGTGTGTGATGGTACAGGATGTGCACTGTGTCATAGAGAGCAGTGTGTGTGTGTCTCTGCTGGTATAGGCTGTGCATTGACTCACAGTGAGCCTTGTGTGTGTGCAAGTACAGACTGAGCATTGAGTTACAGTGAGATGTGTTGCATGTGTTTGTGCTGGTAAGAACTGTACATTATGTCAGAATGAGCCGTGCATGTGTGTGTGTGTCTGTGTGTGCGTCTGTGTGCTGGTAGAGGTTGAGCACTGAATCACAGTTAGGTGTGTGTCTGTGAGTGTTCGTATGGGCTTTGCATTGAGTCACTGAGGTGTATGTGTGTGTTTGTGTGTGTGTGTGGTGCTACAGATTTCATTGAATCACAGTGAGCCTTGTGTGTGTCTGTGTGCTGATATAGGCTGTGGATTGAGTCACAGTGAGTTATGTGTGTGTGTGTGCTGCTGTAGACTGCGCATTGAGTCAAAATGAGTTGTTTGTGTGTTACTGTGCTCGTGTAGACTCTGCCTTGAATCACAGTGAGCATGTCTGTGTGTGTGTGCACTAGTATGTGTGGAGCATTTAATCAGTTATTTGTGTTTGTGTGTTTGTGTGCTCGTATGGTCTTTGCATTGAGTAACTGAGGTGTATGTGTGTGTGTGTGTGGTGATACAGACTGTGCATTGAGTCACAGTGAGCCGTGTGTGTGTGTATGAGAGTGTGTGTGTTGGTGGGCTTTCATTGATTCCATGGGGTGTGTGTGTCTGTGTTGTGCTAAAGACTGCATTGAGTCACAGTGAGTCGTGTGTGTGTGTGCTGCTATACGCGATTGATTGAGTCACGGTCAGCCGTGCATGATGTGCATGATGGTATGTGTGTGTGTTCTTCTATAGGCTGTGCATTGAGTCACAGTGAACCCTGTATCTGTGCAGGTGTGTATGTGTGTGTGCTGGTATAGGCTGTGCATTGAGTCCCACTGAGGTGTGTGTGTATGCTTGTGTGTTTTGGTATACATTGTACATTGAGTCAGAGTGCTGTGTGTTTGTGTGAACGCTGGTATAGTCTGTGCATTGAGTCACAGTTATGTGTGTGTGTGTCTGCGTGTTCTGGTATAGGCTGACCGTTGTGTCACACAGGGGTGTGTGTGTGCTGCTATAGGCTCCACTTTTTGTCACAGTGAGGTGTGTGTGTGTATGTGCAGGTACAGGCTGCACATTGAGTCACAGTGTGGGGGGTGTGTGTGTGTGATGTTATATGCTGTGCACTAGGACACAGTGAGCCGTGTGTGTGTGCTGGTATAATCTGAGCATTGAGTCACAGTGTGGTGTGGTGTGTGTGCCTTTGCTGGTATGGACTGTGCATTGAATCCCAGCCCTGTGTTAGTGTTTGTGTATTTGGTGCTGTAGAGTCTGCATGAGTCACAGTAAGGTGTGTGTGTGTGCTGCTATAGGCCTAGAATTGAGTCACACCTAGGTGAGTGTATGTGTATGTGTATGCTGATATGGGATTTGCATTGAATCACTGAGCGGTGTGTGTGTGTGTATGTGTGTACAGTTATTGGCTGTGCATTGAGTCACAGTGAACCATGTGTGTGTGGCGAGCTGCTATAGTCACAGCACTGAGTCACAGTTAAATGTGTGGGAGTTGTGTGTGTATGTGTGTGTGTGTATTTGCTGGTGTAGACTGTGCATTGAGTCACAGTGAGTAGTGCGGTGTGTTTGTGTCTGTGATGGTATGGACTGTGGTTTAATCCACTTTGACATGAACTATTGTGTGTGTTTGCGTGTGTGTGTGTATGCTGGCACTGGATGACCATTGAGACACAGTGGGCTGTGTGTGTCTGTGTGTCTGTGTGTGCGCTGATATAGACTCTGTATTCAGTCACTGTGAGCTGTGTGTGTGTGTGTATATGTGTGCTCGTATAGGCTGTGCATTGAGTCACAGTGTAGTGTTTGTGTGTGTGTGTGCTGGTACAGGAAGCGTTTTCAGTCACAGTCTCGTGTGTGTGTGTGTGCATGTGAGTTTGTGTGCTGGTATGGGCTTTATTGTGCTGGTATGGGCATTATTGACTCATTGGTGCGTGTGTGAGTGTGTGGTGATACAGACTGCATTGAGTCACAGTGAGCTGTGTGCGTGTGTGCTGGTATAGGCGATTGATTGAGTACCAGTGAGCCATGTGTGAGTGCGTGTTGGGTTGTGTGTGTGTTCTGATATACGCTGTGCATTGAGTCACAGTGAGGCCTGCATCTGTGCATGTGTGTGTGTGTGCGTGTGTGCTGGTATAGGCTGAGCTTTGAATCACTCTGAGGTGTGTGTGCATGTGCTTGTAACATTGTGCCTTGATTCACTGTGCCATGTGAGTGTGTGTGCATGCTGGTATAGGTTGTGCATTGAGTCAGAGGGAGAGGTGTTTGTGTCTGTGTGTTCTGGTATAGGCTGAGAATTGAGGCACACTGAGGTGTGTGTGCACATGTGTGTGTGTGTGCTGGTACAGCCTGCACATTGAGTCATATTGAGTTGTTTGTGGGTGTATGTGCAGGTAGAGGCAGCACATTGAGTCACAGTGAGGTGTATGTGTGTGATGTTATACGCTATGCACTGATTCATAGGGAGGTTTGTGTGTGTGTGTGTGCACTTTCTGGTATAGGATTTGCATTGAATCACACTGAGCTGTGTTTTTGAGTGTCAGTATGTGTGCATGTGTCGAGGTATGGGCTGTGGATTGACTCACAGTTTGCTGTATGTGCTTCTCTGTGTGTGTATGTCTGCTAGCATATCCTGTGCACTGAGTCACAGGGAGCCGTGTGTGTGTGTGTGTTTGTGTGTTTCCAGGCATAGCGTGTGCATTCATTCACAGTCAGCCATGTGTGTGTGTGTGAGAGTGCACTGGTATAGGATATGCAGTGAGTCACAGTGAGGGGTGTTTGTTTCATTGTGCGTGTGCTTTCACAGGGTTACCGGCACAGTGAGATGTGGGTATGAGTGTGCCTGTGTGTGTGTGCTGCCATACACTGTGCCTTGAGTCACAGTGAGCTGTGTTGTGTGTTTGGTGCTGGTATGGAATGGGCACTGACTCACAGTGAGCCATGTGTGTGTGCTTGTACAGGCGATTGAGTCATCGTGAGACATGTATGAGTGCATGTTAGTATGTGTGTGTGTTCACATATAGGCTGTGCATTGAATCACAATAAGGTGTGTACGTGTTCGTGTGTGGGCTATTACAGATTGTGCATTGAGTCACAGTGTCATGTGAGTGTGTGCAGGCTGGTATAGACTGTGCATTGTGTCACAGTGAGGGATGTGTGTGTCTGTGTGTTCTCATGTAGGATGACCATCGAGTCACACTTTGGTGTGTGTGTGTGTGTGTGTGTGTGTGCTGGTATAGGTTGCATATCGCATCACAGTGATGTGTGTGTTTGTTTCTGTGCAGGTACAGGCTGCACATTGAGTCACAGTGAGGTGTATGTGTGTGTGTGTGTGTGATGTCATACGCTGTGCACTGAGTCACAGTGAGCCGTGTTGTTGTGCTGGTATAAACTGAGCATTGGATCACACTGAGGTGTCATGTGTGTGTATGTGCTGGTGTGGATTGTACATTGAGTCACAACCATGTGTGAGTTTTTGTATGTGTGTGTGCTGGTACAGGCTGTGCATTCAGTCACAGGGAGGTGAGTGTGTGTGTGGGTGCACGTGCTGGTATATGCTTTGCATTGAGTCACACTAAGCTGTGTGTGAGTGTTTGTATGTGTGTGTGTGTGTGGAAGTACAGGCTGTGTATTGATTCACAGTGAGCCATGTGTGTTTCTTTGTGTGTGTAACTCTGCTAGCATACACTGTGCACTAAGTAACAGGGAGCCATGTGTGTGTGTCTATGTATGTTTTGGCATACTGTGAGCATTGAGTCAAACTGAGGTGTGTTCTGTGTGACTGTATGCACTGGCATGAAATGTGCATGGAATCACATAGAGCTGTGCATGTGTGTGTGTGTGTATTTGGTGGTGTAGAGACTGTATTGTGTCGCAGTAAGCTGTGTGTGTATATGTGTGTGTGCTGGTATAGCCTGTGCATTGAGTCACAGTGAACTGTGTGTGTGTGTTTGCTGGGGTAGGCTGTGCTTTGATTCAAGGTGAGCTGTGAGTGTGTGTGTGGTGCTGGTATGGACTGTGCACTGAGTCACAGAGAACCGTGTGTGTGTCTAAGTGTGTTTTGGTATAAAGTGAGCATTGAATCACACTGAGTGGTGTGCTGTGTGTTTTTGTGCACTGGTATGGAGTCTGCATGGAATCACAGTGAGCTGTGCGTGTGTGTGTGTGTATTTGGTTGTGTAGAGTCTTTATTGCATCACAATAAGCTGTGTGTGTGTGTGATGGTACAGGATGTGCACTGTGTCATAGAGAGCAGTGTGTGTGTGTCTCTGCTGGTATAGGCTGTGCATTGACTCACAGTGAGCCTTGTGTGTGTGCAAGTACAGACTGAGCATTGAGTTACAGTGAGATGTGTTGCATGTGTTTGTGCTGGTAAGAACTGTACATTATGTCAGAATGAGCCGTGCATGTGTGTGTGTGTCTGTGTGTGCGTCTGTGTGCTGGTAGAGGTTGAGCACTGAATCACAGTTAGGTGTGTGTCTGTGAGTGTTCGTATGGGCTTTGCATTGAGTCACTGAGGTGTATGTGTGTGTTTGTGTGTGTGTGTGGTGCTACAGATTTCATTGAATCACAGTGAGCCTTGTGTGTGTCTGTGTGCTGATATAGGCTGTGGATTGAGTCACAGTGAGTTATGTGTGTGTGTGTGCTGCTGTAGACTGCGCATTGAGTCAAAATGAGTTGTTTGTGTGTTACTGTGCTCGTGTAGACTGTGCCTTGAATCACAGTGAGCATGTCTGTGTGTGTGTGCACTAGTATGTGTGGAGCATTTAATCAGTTATTTGTGTTTGTGTGTTTGTGTGCTCGTATGGTCTTTGCATTGAGTAACTGAGGTGTATGTGTGTGTGTGTGTGTGGTGATACAGACTGTGCATTGAGTCACAGTGAGCCGTGTGTGTGTGTATGAGAGTGTGTGTGTTGGTGGGCTTTCATTGATTCCATGGGGTGTGTGTGTCTGTGTTGTGCTAAAGACTGCATTGAGTCACAGTGAGTCGTGTGTGTGTGTGCTGGTATACGCGATTGATTGAGTCACGGTCAGCTGTGCATGATGTGCATGATGGTATGTGTGTGTGTTCTTCTATAGGCTGTGCATTGAGTCACAGTGAACCCTGTATCTGTGCAGGTGTGTATGTGTGTGTGCTGGTATAGGCTGTGCATTGAGTCCCACTGAGGTGTGTGTGTATACTTGTGTGTTTTGGTATACATTGTACATTGAGTCAGAGTGCTGTGTGTTTGTGTGAACGCTGGTATAGTCTGTGCATTGAGTCACAGTTATGTGTGTGTGTGTCTGCGTGTTCTGGTATAGGCTGACCGTTGTGTCACACAGGGGTGTGTGTGTGCTGGTATAGGCTCCACTTTTTGTCACAGTGAGGTGTGTGTGTGTATGTGCAGGTACAGGCTGCACATTGAGTCACAGTGTGGGGGGTGTGTGTGTGTGATGTTATATGCTGTGCACTAGGACACAGTGAGCCGTGTGTGTGTGCTGGTATAATCTGAGCATTGAGTCACAGTGTGGTGTGGTGTGTGTGCCTTTGCTGGTATGGACTGTGCATTGAATCCCAGCCCTGTGTTAGTGTTTGTGTATTTGGTGCTGTAGAGTCTGCATGAGTCACAGTAAGGTGTGTGTGTGTGCTGCTATAGGCCTAGAATTGAGTCACACCTAGGTGAGTGTATGTGTATGTGTATGCTGATATGGGATTTGCATTGAATCACTGAGCGGTGTGTGTGTGTGTATGTGTGTACAGTTATTGGCTGTGCATTGAGTCACAGTGAACCATGTGTGTGTGGCGAGCTGCTATAGTCACAGCACTGAGTCACAGTTAAATGTGTGGGAGTTGTGTGTGTATGTGTGTGTGTGTATTTGCTGGTGTAGACTGTGCATTGAGTCACAGTGAGTAGTGCGGTGTGTTTGTGTCTGTGATGGTATGGACTGTGGTTTAATCCACTTTGACATGAACTATTGTGTGTGTTTGCGTGTGTGTGTGTATGCTGGCACTGGATGACCATTGAGACACAGTGGGCTGTGTGTGTCTGTGTGTCTGTGTGTGCGCTGATATAGACTCTGTATTCAGTCACTGTGAGCTGTGTGTGTGTGTGTATATGTGTGCTCGTATAGGCTGTGCATTGAGTCACAGTGTAGTGTTTGTGTGTGTGTGTGCTGGTACAGGAAGCGTTTTCAGTCACAGTCTCGTGTGTGTGTGTGTGCATGTGAGTTTGTGTGCTGGTATGGGCTTTATTGTGCTGGTATGGGCATTATTGACTCATTGGTGCGTGTGTGAGTGTGTGGTGATACAGACTGCATTGAGTCACAGTGAGCTGTGTGCGTGTGTGCTGGTATAGGCGATTGATTGAGTACCAGTGAGCCATGTGTGAGTGCGTGTTGGGTTGTGTGTGTGTTCTGATATACGCTGTGCATTGAGTCACAGTGAGGCCTGCATCTGTGCATGTGTGTGTGTGTGCGTGTGTGCTGGCATAGGCTGAGCTTTGAATCACTCTGAGGTGTGTGTGCATGTGCTTGTAACATTGTGCCTTGATTCACTGTGCCATGTGAGTGTGTGTGCATGCTGGTATAGGTTGTGCATTGAGTCAGAGTGAGAGGTGTTTGTGTCTGTGTGTTCTGGTATAGGCTGAGAATTGAGGCACACTGAGGTGTGTGTGCACATGTGTGTGTGTGTGCTGGTACAGCCTGCACATTGAGTCATATTGAGTTGTTTGTGGGTGTATGTGCAGGTAGAGGCAGCACATTGAGTCACAGTGAGGTGTATGTGTGTGATGTTATACGCTATGCACTGATTCATAGGGAGGTTTGTGTGTGTGTGTGTGCACTTTCTGGTATAGGATTTGCATTGAATCACACTGAGCTGTGTTTTTGAGTGTCAGTATGTGTGCATGTGTCGAGGTATGGGCTGTGGATTGACTCACAGTTTGCTGTATGTGCTTCTCTGTGTGTGTATGTCTGCTAGCATATCCTGTGCATTGAGTCACAGGGAGCCGTGTGTGTGTGTGTGTTTCCAGGTATAGAGTGTGCATTCATTCACAGTCAGCCATGTGTGTGTGTGTGAGAGTGCACTGGTATAGGATATGCAGTGAGTCACAGTGAGGGGTGTTTGTTTCATTGTGCGTGTGCTTTCACAGGCTTACCGGCACAGTGAGATGTGGGTATGAGTGTGCCTGTGTGTGTGTGCTGCCATACACTGTGCCTTGAGTCACAGTGAGCTGTGTTGTGTGTTTGGTGCTGGTATGGAATGGGCACTGACTCACAGTGAGCCATGTGTGTGTGCTTGTACAGGCGATTGAGTCATCGTGAGACATGTGTGAGTGCATGTTAGTATGTGTGTGTGTTCACATATAGGCTGTGCATTGAATCACAATAAGGTGTGTACGTGTTCGTGTGTGGGCTATTACAGATTGTGCATTGAGTCACAGTGGCATGTGAGTGTGTGCAGGCTGGTATAGACTGTGCATTGTGTCACAGTGAGGGATGTGTGTGTCTGTGTGTTCTCATGTAGGATGACCATCGAGTCACACTTTGGTGTGTGTGTGTGTGTGTGTGCTGGTATAGGTTGCATATCGCATCACAGTGATGTGTGTGTTTGTTTCTGTGCAGGTACAGGCTGCACATTGAGTCACAGTGAGGTGTATGTGTGTGTGTGTGTGTGATGTCATACGCTGTGCACTGAGTCACAGTGAGCCGTGTGGTTGTGCTGGTATAAACTGAGCATTGGATCACACTGAGGTGTCATGTGTGTGTATGTGCTGGTGTGGATTGTACATTGAGTCACAACCATGTGTGAGTTTTTGTATGTGTGTGTGCTGGTACAGGCTGTGCATTCAGTCACAGGGAGGTGAGTGTGTGTGTGGGTGCACGTGCTGGTATATGCTTTGCATTGAGTCACACTAAGCTGTGTGTGAGTGTTTGTATCTGTGTGTGTGTGTGTGGAGGTACAGGCTGTTTATTGATTCACAGTGAGCCATGTGTGTTTCTTTGTGTGTGTAACTCTGCTAGCATACACTGTGCACTAAGTAACAGGGAGCCATGTGTGTGTGTCTATGTATGTTTTGGCATACTGTGAGCATTGAGTCAAACTGAGGTGTGTTCTGTGTGACTGTATGCACTGGCATGGAATGTGCATGGAATCACATAGAGCTGTGCATGTGTGTGTGTGTGTATTTGGTGGTGTAGAGACTGTATTGTGTCGCAGTAAGCTGTGTGTGTATATGTGTGTGTGCTGGTATAGCCTGTGCATTGAGTCACAGTGAACTGTGTGTGTGTGTTTGCTGGGGTAGGCTGTGCTTTGATTCAAGGTGAGCTGTGAGTGTGTGTGTGGTGCTGGTATGGACTGTGCACTGAGTCACAGAGAACCGTGTGTGTGTCTAAGTGTGTTTTGGTATAAAGTGAGCATTGAATCACACTGAGTTGTGTGCTGTGTGTTTTTGTGCACTGGTATGGAGTCTGCATGGAATCACAGTGAGCTGTGCGTGTGTGTGTGTGTATTTGGTTGTGTAGAGTCTCTATTGCATCACAATAAGCTGTGTGTTTGTGTGATGGTACAGGATGTGCACTGTGTCATAGAGAGCAGTGTGTGTGTGTCTCTGCTGGTTTAGGCTGTGCATTGACTCACAGTGAGCCTTGTGTGTGTGCAAGTACAGTCTGAGCATTGAGTTACAGTGAGATGTGTTGCATGTGTTTGTGCTGGTAAGAACTGTACATTATGTCAGAATGAGCCGTGCATGTGTGTGTGTGTCTGTGTGTGCGTCTGTGTGCTGGTAGAGGTTGAGCACTGAATCACAGTTAAGTGTGTGTCTGTGAGTGTTCCTATGGGCTTTGCATTGAGTCACTGAGGTGTATGTGTGTGTTTGTGTGTGTGTGTGGTGCTACAGATTTCATTGAATCACAGTGAGCCTTGTGTGTGTCTGTGTGCTGATATAGGCTGTGGATTGAGTCACAGTGAGTTATGTGTGTGTGTGTGCTGCTGTAGACTGCGCATTGAGTCAAAATGAGTTGTTTGTGTGTTACTGTGCTCGTGTAGACTGTGCCTTGAATCACAGTGAGCATGTCTGTGTGTGTGTGCACTAGTATGTGTGGAGCATTTAATCAGTTATTTGTGTTTGTGTGTTTGTGTGCTCGTATGGTCTTTGCATTGAGTAACTGAGGTGTATGTGTGTGTGTGTGTGGTGATACAGACTGTGCATTGAGTCACAGTGAGCCGTGTGTGTGTGTATGAGAGTGTGTGTGTTGGTGGGCTTTCATTGATTCCATGGGGTGTGTGTGTCTGTGTTTGTTGTGCTAAAGACTGCATTGAGTCACAGTGAGTCGTGTGTGTGTGTGCTGGTATACGCGATTGATTGAGTCACGGTCAGCCGTGCATGATGTGCATGATGGTATGTGTGTGTGTTCTTCTATAGGCTGTGCATTGAGTCACAGTGAACCCTGTATCTGTGCAGGTGTGTATGTGTGTGTGCTGGTATAGGCTGTGCATTGAGTCCCACTGAGGTGTGTGTGTATGCTTGTGTGTTTTGGTATACATTGTACATTGAGTCAGAGTGCTGTGTGTTTGTGTGAACGCTGGTATAGTCTGTGCATTGAGTCACAGTTATGTGTGTGTGTGTCTGCGTGTTCTGGTACAGGCTGACCGTTGTGTCACACAGGGGTGTGTGTGTGCTGGTATAGGCTCCACTTTTTGTCACAGTGAGGTGTGTGTGTGTGTATGTGCAGGTACAGGCTGCACATTGAGTCACAGTGTGGGGTGTGTGTGTGTGTGATGTTATATGCTGTGCACTAGGACACAGTGAGCCGTGTGTGTGTGCTGGTATAATCTGAGCATTGAGTCACAGTGTGGTGTGGTGTGTGTGCCTTTGCTGGTATGGACTGTGCATTGAATCCCAGCCCTGTGTTAGTGTTTGTGTATTTGGTGCTGTAGAGTCTGCATGAGTCACAGTAAGGTGTGTGTGTGTGCTGCTATAGGCCTAGAATTGAGTCACACCTAGGTGAGTGTATGTGTATGTGTATGCTGATATGGGATTTGCATTGAATCACTGAGCGGTGTGTGTGTGTGTATGTGTGTACAGTTATTGGCTGTGCATTGAGTCACAGTGAACCATGTGTGTGTGGCGAGCTGCTATAGTCACAGCACTGAGTCACAGTTAAATGTGTGGGAGTTGTGTGTGTATGTGTGTGTGTGTATTTGCTGGTGTAGACTGTGCATTGAGTCACAGTGAGTAGTGCGGTGTGTTTGTGTCTGTGATGGTATGGACTGTGATTTAATCCACTTTGACATGAACTAGTGTGCGTGTTTGCATGTGTGTGTGTGTGTGTGCTGGCACTGGATGACCATTGAGACACAGTGGGCTGTGTGTGTCTGTGTGTCTGTGTGTGCGCTGATATAGACTCTGTATTCAGTCACTGTGAGCTGTGTGTGTGTGTATATGTGTGCTCGTATAGGCTGTGTATTGAGTCACAGTGTAGTGTTTGTGTGTGTGTGTGCTGGTACAGGAAGCGTTTTCAGTCACAGTCTCGTGTGTGTGCATGTGAGTTTGTGTGCTGGTATGGGCTTTATTGTGCTGGTATGGGCATTATTGACTCATGGGTGCGTGTGTGAGTGTGTGGTGATACAGACTGCATTGAGTCACAGTGAGCTGTGTGCGTGTGTGCTGGTATAGGCGATTGATTGAGTACCAGTGAGCCATGTGTGAGTGCGTGTTGGGGTGTGTGTGTGTTCTGATATACGCTGTGCATTGAGTCACAGTGAGGCCTGCATCTGTGCATGTGTGTGTGTGTGTGCGTGTGTGCTGGTATAGGCTGAGCTTTGAGTCACTCTGAGGTGTGTGTGCATGTGCTTGTAACATTCTGCCTTGATTCACTGTGCCATGTGAGTGTGTGTGCATGCTGGTATAGGTTGTGCATTGAGTCAGAGGGAGAGGTGTTTGTGTCTGTGTGTTCTGGTATAGGCTGAGAATTGAGACACACTGAGGTGTGTGTGCACATGTGTGTGTGTGTGCTGGTACAGCCTGCACATTGAGTCATATTGAGTTGTTTGTGGGTGTATGTGCAGGTAGAGGCAGCACATTGAGTCACAGTGAGGTGTATGTGTGTGATGTTATACGCTATGCACTGATTCATAGGGAGGTTTGTGTGTGTGTGTGTGCACTTTCTGGTATAGGATTTGCATTGAATCACACTGAGCTGTGTTTTTGAGTGTCAGTATGTGTGCATGTGTCGAGGTATGGGCTGTGGATTGACTCACAGTTTGCTGTATGTGCTTCTCTGTGTGTGTATGTCTGCTAGCATATCCTGTGCACTGAGTCACAGGGAGCCGTGTGTGTGTGTGTGTGTTTGTGTGTTTCCAGGCATAGAGTGTGCATTCATTCACAGTCAGCCATGTGTGTGTGTGTGAGAGTGCACTGGTATAGGATATGCAGTGAGTCACAGTGAGGGGTGTTTGTTTCATTGTGCGTGTGCTTTCACAGGCTTACCGGCACAATGAGATGTGGGTATGAGTGTGCCTGTGTGTGTGTGCTGCCATACACTGTGCCTTGAGTCACAGTGAGCTGTGTTGTGTGTTTGGTGCTGATATGGAGTGGGCACTGACTCACAGTGAGCCATGTGTGTGTGCTTGTACAGGCGATTGAGTCATTGTGAGACATGTGTGAGTGCATGTTAGTATGTGTGTGTGTTCACATATAGGCTGTGCATTGAATCACAATAAGGTGTGTACGTGTTCGTGTGTGGGCTATTACAGATTGTGCATTGAGTCACAGTGGCATGTGAGTGTGTGCAGGCTGGTATAGACTGTGCATTTTGTCACAGTGAGGGATGTGTGTGTCTGTGTGTTCTCATGTAGGATGACCATCGAGTCACACTTTGGTGTGTGTGTGTGTGCTGGTATAGGTTGCATATCGCATCACAGTGATGTGTGTGTTTGTTTCTGTGCAGGTACAGGCTGCACATTGAGTCACAGTGAGGTGTATGTGTGTGTGTGTGTGTGTGTGATGTCATACGCTGTGCACTGAGTCACAGTGAGCCGTGTTGTTGTGCTGGTATAAACTGAGCATTGGATCACACTGAGGTGTCATGTGTGTGTATGTGCTGGTGTGGATTGTACATTGAGTCACAACCATGTGTGAGTTTTTGTATGTGTGTGTGCTGGTACAGGCTGTGCATTCAGTCACAGGGAGGTGAGTGTGTGTGTGGGTGCACGTGCTGGTATATGCTTTGCATTGAGTCACACTAAGCTGTGTGTGAGTGTTTGTATGTGTGTGTGTGTGTGGAGGTACAAGCTGTGTATTGATTCACAGTGAGCCATGTGTGTTTCTTTGTGTGTGTAACTCTGCTAGCATACACTGTGCACTAAGTAACAGGGAGCCATGTGTGTGTGTCTATGTATGTTTTGGCATACTGTGAGCATTGAGTCAAACTGAGGTGTGTTCTGTGTGACTGTATGCACTGGCATGGAATGTGCATGGAATCACATAGAGCTGTGCATGTGTGTGTGTGTGTATTTGGTGGTGTAGAGACTGTATTGTGTCGCAGTAAGCTGTGTGTGTATATGTGTGTGTGCTGGTATAGCCTGTGCATTGAGTCACAGTGAACTGTGTGTGTGTGTTTGCTGGGGTAGGCTGTGCTTTGATTCAAGGTGAGCTGTGAGTGTGTGTGCGGTGCTGGTATGGACTGTGCACTGAGTCACAGAGAACCGTGTGTGTGTCTATGTGTGTTTTGGTATAAAGTGAGCATTGAATCACACTGAGTTGTGTGCTGTGTGTTTTTGTGCACTGGTATGGAGTCTGCATGGAATCACAGTGAGCTGTGCGTGTGTGTGTGTATTTGGTTGTGTAGAGTCTCTATTGCATCAGAATAAGCTGTGTGTGTGTGTGATGGTACAGGATGTGCACTGTGTCATAGAGAGCAGTGTGTGTGTGTCTCTGCTGGTATAGGCTGTGCATTGACTCACAGTGAGCCTTGTGTGTGTGCAAGTACAGACTGAGCATTGAGTTACAGTGAGATGTGTTGCATGTGTTTGTGCTGGTAAGAACTGTACATTATGTCAGAATGAGCCGTGCATGTGTGTGTGTGTCTGTGTGTGCGTCTGTGTGCTGGTAGAGGTTGAGCACTGAATCACAGTTAGGTGTGTGTCTGTGAGTGTTCGTATGGGCTTTGCATTGAGTCACTGAGGTGTATGTGTGTGTTTGTGTGTGTGTGTGGTGCTACAGATTTCATTGAATCACAGTGAGCCTTGTGTGTGTCTGTGTGCTGATATAGGCTGTGGATTGAGTCACAGTGAGTTATGTGTGTGTGTGTGCTGCTGTAGACTGCGCATTGAGTCAAAATGAGTTGTTTGTGTGTTACTGTGCTCGTGTAGACTGTGCCTTGAATCACAGTGAGCATGTCTGTGTGTGTGTGCACTAGTATGTGTGGAGCATTTAATCAGTTATTTGTGTTTGTGTGTTTGTGTGCTCGTATGGTCTTTGCATTGAGTAACTGAGGTGTATGTGTGTGTGTGTGTGTGGTGATACAGACTGTGCATTGAGTCACAGTGAGCCGTGTGTGTGTGTATGAGAGTGTGTGTGTTGGTGGGCTTTCATTGATTCCATGGGGTGTGTGTGTCTGTGTTGTGCTAAAGACTGCATTGAGTCACAGTGAGTCGTGTGTGTGTGTGCTGGTATACGCGATTGATTGAGTCACGGTCAGCCGTGCATGATGTGCATGATGGTATGTGTGTGTGTTCTTCTATAGGCTGTGCATTGAGTCACAGTGAACCCTGTATCTGTGCAGGTGTGTATGTGTGTGTGCTGGTATAGGCTGTGCATTGAGTCCCACTGAGGTGTGTGTGTATACTTGTGTGTTTTGGTATACATTGTACATTGAGTCAGAGTGCTGTGTGTTTGTGTGAACGCTGGTATAGTCTGTGCATTGAGTCACAGTTATGTGTGTGTGTGTCTGCGTGTTCTGGTATAGGCTGACCGTTGTGTCACACAGGGGTGTGTGTGTGCTGGTATAGGCTCCACTTTTTGTCACAGTGAGGTGTGTGTGTGTATGTGCAGGTACAGGCTGCACATTGAGTCACAGTGTGGGGGGTGTGTGTGTGTGATGTTATATGCTGTGCACTAGGACACAGTGAGCCGTGTGTGTGTGCTGGTATAATCTGAGCATTGAGTCACAGTGTGGTGTGGTGTGTGTGCCTTTGCTGGTATGGACTGTGCATTGAATCCCAGCCCTGTGTTAGTGTTTGTGTATTTGGTGCTGTAGAGTCTGCATGAGTCACAGTAAGGTGTGTGTGTGTGCTGCTATAGGCCTAGAATTGAGTCACACCTAGGTGAGTGTATGTGTATGTGTATGCTGATATGGGATTTGCATTGAATCACTGAGCGGTGTGTGTGTGTGTATGTGTGTACAGTTATTGGCTGTGCATTGAGTCACAGTGAACCATGTGTGTGTGGCGAGCTGCTATAGTCACAGCACTGAGTCACAGTTAAATGTGTGGGAGTTGTGTGTGTATGTGTGTGTGTGTATTTGCTGGTGTAGACTGTGCATTGAGTCACAGTGAGTAGTGCGGTGTGTTTGTGTCTGTGATGGTATGGACTGTGGTTTAATCCACTTTGACATGAACTATTGTGTGTGTTTGCGTGTGTGTGTGTATGCTGGCACTGGATGACCATTGAGACACAGTGGGCTGTGTGTGTCTGTGTGTCTGTGTGTGCGCTGATATAGACTCTGTATTCAGTCACTGTGAGCTGTGTGTGTGTGTGTATATGTGTGCTCGTATAGGCTGTGCATTGAGTCACAGTGTAGTGTTTGTGTGTGTGTGTGCTGGTACAGGAAGCGTTTTCAGTCACAGTCTCGTGTGTGTGTGTGTGCATGTGAGTTTGTGTGCTGGTATGGGCTTTATTGTGCTGGTATGGGCATTATTGACTCATTGGTGCGTGTGTGAGTGTGTGGTGATACAGACTGCATTGAGTCACAGTGAGCTGTGTGCGTGTGTGCTGGTATAGGCGATTGATTGAGTACCAGTGAGCCATGTGTGAGTGCGTGTTGGGTTGTGTGTGTGTTCTGATATACGCTGTGCATTGAGTCACAGTGAGGCCTGCATCTGTGCATGTGTGTGTGTGTGCGTGTGTGCTGGTATAGGCTGAGCTTTGAATCACTCTGAGGTGTGTGTGCATGTGCTTGTAACATTGTGCCTTGATTCACTGTGCCATGTGAGTGTGTGTGCATGCTGGTATAGGTTGTGCATTGAGTCAGAGGGAGAGGTGTTTGTGTCTGTGTGTTCTGGTATAGGCTGAGAATTGAGGCACACTGAGGTGTGTGTGCACATGTGTGTGTGTGTGCTGGTACAGCCTGCACATTGAGTCATATTGAGTTGTTTGTGGGTGTATATGCAGGTAGAGGCAGCACATTGAGTCACAGTGAGGTGTATGTGTGTGATGTTATACGCTATGCACTGATTCATAGGGAGGTTTGTGTGTGTGTGTGTGCACTTTCTGGTATAGGATTTGCATTGAATCACACTGAGCTGTGTTTTTGAGTGTCAGTATGTGTGCATGTGTCGAGGTATGGGCTGTGGATTGACTCACAGTTTGCTGTATGTGCTTCTCTGTGTGTGTATGTCTGCTAGCATATCCTGTGCATTGAGTCACAGGGAGCCGTGTGTGTGTGTGTGTTTCCAGGTATAGAGTGTGCATTCATTCACAGTCAGCCATGTGTGTGTGTGTGAGAGTGCACTGGTATAGGATATGCAGTGAGTCACAGTGAGGGGTGTTTGTTTCATTGTGCGTGTGCTTTCACAGGCTTACCGGCACAGTGAGATGTGGGTATGAGTGTGCCTGTGTGTGTGTGCTGCCATACACTGTGCCTTGAGTCACAGTGAGCTGTGTTGTGTGTTTGGTGCTGGTATGGAATGGGCACTGACTCACAGTGAGCCATGTGTGTGTGCTTGTACAGGCGATTGAGTCATCGTGAGACATGTGTGAGTGCATGTTAGTATGTGTGTGTGTTCACATATAGGCTGTGCATTGAATCACAATAAGGTGTGTACGTGTTCGTGTGTGGGCTATTACAGATTGTGCATTGAGTCACAGTGGCATGTGAGTGTGTGCAGGCTGGTATAGACTGTGCATTGTGTCACAGTGAGGGATGTGTGTGTCTGTGTGTTCTCATGTAGGATGACCATCGAGTCACACTTTGGTGTGTGTGTGTGTGTGTGTGCTGGTATAGGTTGCATATCGCATCACAGTGATGTGTGTGTTTGTTTCTGTGCAGGTACAGGCTGCACATTGAGTCACAGTGAGGTGTATGTGTGTGTGTGTGTGTGATGTCATACGCTGTGCACTGAGTCACAGTGAGCCGTGTGGTTGTGCTGGTATAAACTGAGCATTGGATCACACTGAGGTGTCATGTGTGTGTATGTGCTGGTGTGGATTGTACATTGAGTCACAACCATGTGTGAGTTTTTGTATGTGTGTGTGCTGGTACAGGCTGTGCATTCAGTCACAGGGAGGTGAGTGTGTGTGTGGGTGCACGTGCTGGTATATGCTTTGCATTGAGTCACACTAAGCTGTGTGTGAGTGTTTGTATCTGTGTGTGTGTGTGTGGAGGTACAGGCTGTTTATTGATTCACAGTGAGCCATGTGTGTTTCTTTGTGTGTGTAACTCTGCTAGCATACACTGTGCACTAAGTAACAGGGAGCCATGTGTGTGTGTCTATGTATGTTTTGGCATACTGTGAGCATTGAGTCAAACTGAGGTGTGTTCTGTGTGACTGTATGCACTGGCATGGAATGTGCATGGAATCACATAGAGCTGTGCATGTGTGTGTGTGTGTATTTGGTGGTGTAGAGACTGTATTGTGTCGCAGTAAGCTGTGTGTGTATATGTGTGTGTGCTGGTATAGCCTGTGCATTGAGTCACAGTGAACTGTGTGTGTGTGTTTGCTGGGGTAGGCTGTGCTTTGATTCAAGGTGAGCTGTGAGTGTGTGTGCGGTGCTGGTATGGACTGTGCACTGAGTCACAGAGAACCGTGTGTGTGTCTAAGTGTGTTTTGGTATAAAGTGAGCATTGAATCACACTGAGTTGTGTGCTGTGTGTTTTTGTGCACTGGTATGGAGTCTGCATGGAATCACAGTGAGCTGTGCGTGTGTGTGTGTGTATTTGGTTGTGTAGAGTCTCTATTGCATCACAATAAGCTGTGTGTTTGTGTGATGGTACAGGATGTGCACTGTGTCATAGAGAGCAGTGTGTGTGTGTCTCTGCTGGTTTAGGCTGTGCATTGACTCACAGTGAGCCTTGTGTGTGTGCAAGTACAGTCTGAGCATTGAGTTACAGTGAGATGTGTTGCATGTGTTTGTGCTGGTAAGAACTGTACATTATGTCAGAATGAGCCGTGCATGTGTGTGTGTGTCTGTGTGTGCGTCTGTGTGCTGGTAGAGGTTGAGCACTGAATCACAGTTAAGTGTGTGTCTGTGAGTGTTCCTATGGGCTTTGCATTGAGTCACTGAGGTGTATGTGTGTGTTTGTGTGTGTGTGTGGTGCTACAGATTTCATTGAATCACAGTGAGCCTTGTGTGTGTCTGTGTGCTGATATAGGCTGTGGATTGAGTCACAGTGAGTTATGTGTGTGTGTGTGCTGCTGTAGACTGCGCATTGAGTCAAAATGAGTTGTTTGTGTGTTACTGTGCTCGTGTAGACTGTGCCTTGAATCACAGTGAGCATGTCTGTGTGTGTGTGCACTAGTATGTGTGGAGCATTTAATCAGTTATTTGTGTTTGTGTGTTTGTGTGCTCGTATGGTCTTTGCATTGAGTAACTGAGGTGTATGTGTGTGTGTGTGTGGTGATACAGACTGTGCATTGAGTCACAGTGAGCCGTGTGTGTGTGTATGAGAGTGTGTGTGTTGGTGGGCTTTCATTGATTCCATGGGGTGTGTGTGTCTGTGTTTGTTGTGCTAAAGACTGCATTGAGTCACAGTGAGTCGTGTGTGTGTGTGCTGGTATACGCGATTGATTGAGTCACGGTCAGCCGTGCATGATGTGCATGATGGTATGTGTGTGTGTTCTTCTATAGGCTGTGCATTGAGTCACAGTGAACCCTGTATCTGTGCAGGTGTGTATGTGTGTGTGCTGGTATAGGCTGTGCATTGAGTCCCACTGAGGTGTGTGTGTATGCTTGTGTGTTTTGGTATACATTGTACATTGAGTCAGAGTGCTGTGTGTTTGTGTGAACGCTGGTATAGTCTGTGCATTGAGTCACAGTTATGTGTGTGTGTGTCTGCGTGTTCTGGTACAGGCTGACCGTTGTGTCACACAGGGGTGTGTGTGTGCTGGTATAGGCTCCACTTTTTGTCACAGTGAGGTGTGTGTGTGTGTATGTGCAGGTACAGGCTGCACATTGAGTCACAGTGTGGGGTGTGTGTGTGTGTGATGTTATATGCTGTGCACTAGGACACAGTGAGCCGTGTGTGTGTGCTGGTATAATCTGAGCATTGAGTCACAGTGTGGTGTGGTGTGTGTGCCTTTGCTGGTATGGACTGTGCATTGAATCCCAGCCCTGTGTTAGTGTTTGTGTATTTGGTGCTGTAGAGTCTGCATGAGTCACAGTAAGGTGTGTGTGTGTGCTGCTATAGGCCTAGAATTGAGTCACACCTAGGTGAGTGTATGTGTATGTGTATGCTGATATGGGATTTGCATTGAATCACTGAGCGGTGTGTGTGTGTGTATGTGTGTACAGTTATTGGCTGTGCATTGAGTCACAGTGAACCATGTGTGTGTGGCGAGCTGCTATAGTCACAGCACTGAGTCACAGTTAAATGTGTGGGAGTTGTGTGTGTATGTGTGTGTGTGTATTTGCTGGTGTAGACTGTGCATTGAGTCACAGTGAGTAGTGCGGTGTGTTTGTGTCTGTGATGGTATGGACTGTGATTTAATCCACTTTGACATGAACTAGTGTGCGTGTTAGCATGTGTGTGTGTGTGTGTGCTGGCACTGGATGACCATTGAGACACAGTGGGCTGTGTGTGTCTGTGTGTCTGTGTGTGCGCTGATATAGACTCTGTATTCAGTCACTGTGAGCTGTGTGTGTGTGTATATGTGTGCTCGTATAGGCTGTGTATTGAGTCACAGTGTAGTGTTTGTGTGTGTGTGTGCTGGTACAGGAAGCGTTTTCAGTCACAGTCTCGTGTGTGTGCATGTGAGTTTGTGTGCTGGTATGGGCTTTATTGTGCTGGTATGGGCATTATTGACTCATGGGTGCGTGTGTGAGTGTGTGGTGATACAGACTGAATTGAGTCACAGTGAGCTGTGTGCGTGTGTGCTGGTATAGGCGATTGATTGAGTACCAGTGAGCCATGTGTGAGTGCGTGTTGGGGTGTGTGTGTGTTCTGATATACGCTGTGCATTGAGTCACAGTGAGGCCTGCATCTGTGCATGTGTGTGTGTGTGTGCGTGTGTGCTGGTATAGGCTGAGCTTTGAGTCACTCTGAGGTGTGTGTGCATGTGCTTGTAACATTCTGCCTTGATTCACTGTGCCATGTGAGTGTGTGTGCATGCTGGTATAGGTTGTGCATTGAGTCAGAGGGAGAGGTGTTTGTGTCTGTGTGTTCTGGTATAGGCTGAGAATTGAGACACACTGAGGTGTGTGTGCACATGTGTGTGTGTGTGCTGGTACAGCCTGCACATTGAGTCATATTGAGTTGTTTGTGGGTGTATGTGCAGGTAGAGGCAGCACATTGAGTCACAGTGAGGTGTATGTGTGTGATGTTATACGCTATGCACTGATTCATAGGGAGGTTTGTGTGTGTGTGTGTGCACTTTCTGGTATAGGATTTGCATTGAATCACACTGAGCTGTGTTTTTGAGTGTCAGTATGTGTGCATGTGTCGAGGTATGGGCTGTGGATTGACTCACAGTTTGCTGTATGTGCTTCTCTGTGTGTGTATGTCTGCTAGCATATCCTGTGCACTGAGTCACAGGGAGCCGTGTGTGTGTGTGTGTGTTTGTGTGTTTCCAGGCATAGAGTGTGCATTCATTCACAGTCAGCCATGTGTGTGTGTGTGAGAGTGCACTGGTATAGGATATGCAGTGAGTCACAGTGAGGGGTGTTTGTTTCATTGTGCGTGTGCTTTCACAGGCTTACCGGCACAATGAGATGTGGGTATGAGTGTGCCTGTGTGTGTGTGCTGCCATACACTGTGCCTTGAGTCACAGTGAGCTGTGTTGTGTGTTTGGTGCTGATATGGAGTGGGCACTGACTCACAGTGAGCCATGTGTGTGTGCTTGTACAGGCGATTGAGTCATTGTGAGACATGTGTGAGTGCATGTTAGTATGTGTGTGTGTTCACATATAGGCTGTGCATTGAATCACAATAAGGTGTGTACGTGTTCGTGTGTGGGCTATTACAGATTGTGCATTGAGTCACAGTGGCATGTGAGTGTGTGCAGGCTGGTATAGACTGTGCATTTTGTCACAGTGAGGGATGTGTGTGTCTGTGTGTTCTCATGTAGGATGACCATCGAGTCACACTTTGGTGTGTGTGTGTGTGCTGGTATAGGTTGCATATCGCATCACAGTGATGTGTGTGTTTGTTTCTGTGCAGGTACAGGCTGCACATTGAGTCACAGTGAGGTGTATGTGTGTGTGTGTGTGTGTGTGATGTCATACGCTGTGCACTGAGTCACAGTGAGCCGTGTTGTTGTGCTGGTATAAACTGAGCATTGGATCACACTGAGGTGTCATGTGTGTGTATGTGCTGGTGTGGATTGTACATTGAGTCACAACCATGTGTGAGTTTTTGTATGTGTGTGTGCTGGTACAGGCTGTGCATTCAGTCACAGGGAGGTGAGTGTGTGTGTGGGTGCACGTGCTGGTATATGCTTTGCATTGAGTCACACTAAGCTGTGTGTGAGTGTTTGTATGTGTGTGTGTGTGTGGAGGTACAAGCTGTGTATTGATTCACAGTGAGCCATGTGTGTTTCTTTGTGTGTGTAACTCTGCTAGCATACACTGTGCACTAAGTAACAGGGAGCCATGTGTGTGTGTCTATGTATGTTTTGGCATACTGTGAGCATTGAGTCAAACTGAGGTGTGTTCTGTGTGACTGTATGCACTGGCATGGAATGTGCATGGAATCACATAGAGCTGTGCATGTGTGTGTGTGTGTATTTGGTGGTGTAGAGACTGTATTGTGTCGCAGTAAGCTGTGTGTGTATATGTGTGTGTGCTGGTATAGCCTGTGCATTGAGTCACAGTGAACTGTGTGTGTGTGTTTGCTGGGGTAGGCTGTGCTTTGATTCAAGGTGAGCTGTGAGTGTGTGTGCGGTGCTGGTATGGACTGTGCACTGAGTCACAGAGAACCGTGTGTGTGTCTATGTGTGTTTTGGTATAAAGTGAGCATTGAATCACACTGAGTTGTGTGCTGTGTGTTTTTGTGCACTGGTATGGAGTCTGCATGGAATCACAGTGAGCTGTGCGTGTGTGTGTGTATTTGGTTGTGTAGAGTCTCTATTGCATCAGAATAAGCTGTGTGTGTGTGTGATGGTACAGGATGTGCACTGTGTCATAGAGAGCAGTGTGTGTGTGTCTCTGCTGGTATAGACTGTGCATTGACTCACAGTGAGCCTTGTGTGTGTGCAAGTACAGACTGAGCATTGAGTTACAGTGAGATGTGTTGCATGTGTTTGTGCTGGTAAGAACTGTACATTATGTCAGAATGAGCCGTGCATGTGTGTGTGTGTCTGTGTGTGCGTCTGTGTGCTGGTAGAGGTTGAGCACTGAATCACAGTTAGGTGTGTGTCTGTGAGTGTTCGTATGGGCTTTGCATTGAGTCACTGAGGTGTATGTGTGTGTTTGTGTGTGTGTGTGTTGCTACAGGTTTCATTGAATCACAGTGAGCCTTGTGTGTGTCTGTGTGCTGATATGGGCTGTGGATTGAGTCACAGTGAGTTATGTGTGTGTGTGTGCTGCTGTAGACTGCGCACTGAGTCAAAATGAGTTGTTTGTGTGTTACTGTGCTCGTGTAGACTGTGCCTTGAATCACAGTGAGCATGTCTGTGTGTGTGTGCACTAGTATGTGTGGAGCATTTAATCAGTTATTTGTGTTTGTGTGCTCGTATGGTCTTTGCATTGAGTAATTCAGGTGTATGCGTGTGTGTGTGTGGTGATACAGACTGTGCATTGAGTCACAGTGAGCCATGTGTGTGTGTGTATGAGAGTGTGTGTGTTGGTGGGCTTTCATTGATTCCATGGGGTGTGTGTGTCTGTGTTTGTTGTGCTAAAGACTGCATTGAGTCACAGTGAGTCGTGTGTGTGTGTGCTGGTATACGCGATTGATTGAGTCACGGTCAGCCATGTGTGTGTGCATGATGGTATGTGTGTGTGTTCTTCTATAGGCTGTGCATTGAGTCACAGTGAACCCTGTATCTGTGCAGGTGTGTATGTGTGTGTGCTGGTATAGGCTGTGCATTGAGTCCCACTGAGGTGTGTGTGTATGCTTGTGTGTTTTGGTATACATTGTACATTGAGTCAGAGTGCTGTGTGTTTGTGTGCACGCTGGTATAGTCTGTGCATTGAGTCACAGTTATGTGTGTGTGTGTCTGCGTGTTCTGGTATAGGCTGACCGTTGTGTCACACAGGGGTGTGTGTGTGCTGGTATAGGCTCCACTTTTTGTCACAGTGAGGTGTGTGTGTGTGTATGTGCAGGTACAGGCTGCACATTGAGTCACAGTGTGGGATGTGTGTGTGTGTGATGTTATATGCTGTGCACTAGGACACAGTGAGCCGTGTGTGTGTGCTGGTATAATCTGAGCATTGAGTCACAGTGTGGTGTGGTGTGTGTGCCTTTGCTGGTATGGACTGTGCATTGAATCCCAGCCCTGTGTTAGTGTTTGTTCATTTGGTGCTGTAGAGTCTGCATGAGTCACAGTAAGGTGTGTGTGTGTGCTGCTATATGCCTAGAATTGAGTCACACTTAGGTGAGTGTATGTGTATGTGTATGTTGATATGGGATTTGCATTGAATCCCTGAGCGGTGTGTGTGTGTGTATGTGTGTACAGATATTGGCTGTGCATTGAGTCACAGTGAACCATGTGTGTGTGGCGAGCTGCTATAGTCACAGCACTGAGTCACAGTTAAATGTGTGGGAGTTGTGTGTGTATGTGTGTGTGTATTTGCTGGTGTAGACTGTGCATTGAGTCACAGTGAGTAGTGCGGTGTGTTTGTGTCTGTGATGGTATGCACTGTGGTTTTATCCACTTTGACATGAACTAGTGTGTGTGTTTGCGTGTGTGTGTGTGTGTGTGTGTTGGCACTGGATGACCATTGAGACACAGTGGGCTGTGTGTGTCTGTGTGTGCGCTGAAATAGAGTCTGTATTCAGTCACTGTGAGCTGTGTGTGTGTGTGTATATGTGTGCTCGTATAGGCTGTGCATTGAGTCACAGTGTAGTGTTTGTGTGTGTGTGTGCTGGTACAGGAAGCGTTTTCAGTCACAGTCTCTTGTGTGTGTGTGTGCATGTGAGTTTGTGTGCTGGTATGGGCTTTATTGTGCTGGTATGGGCATTATTGACTCATGGGTGCATGTGTGAGTGTGTGGTGATACAGACTGCATTGAGTCACAGTGAGCGGTGTGCGTGTGTGCTGGTATAGGCGATTGATTGAGTACCAGTGAGGCATGTGTGAGTGCGTGTTGCGGTGTGTGTGTGTTCTGATATATGCTGTGCATTGAGTCACAGTGAGGCCTGCATCTGTGCATGTGTGTGTGTGTGTGCGTGTGTGCTGGTATAGGCTGAGCTTTGAGTCACTCTGAGGTGTGTGTGCATGTGCTTGTAACATTGTGCCTTGATTCACTGTGCCATGTGAGTGTGTGTGCATGCTGGTATAGGTTGTGCATTGAGTCAGAGTGAGAGGTGTTTGTGTCTGTGTGTTCTGGTGTAGGCTGAGAATTGAGGAACACTGAGGTGTGTGTGCACATGTGTGTGTGTGTGCTGGTACAGCCTGCACATTGAGTCATATTGAGTTGTTTGTGGGTGTAAGTGCAGGTAGAGGCAGCACATTGAGTCACAGTGAGGTTTATGTGTGTGATGTTATACGCTATGCACTGATTCATAGGGAGGTTTGTGTGTGTGTGTGTGCACTTTCTGGTATAGGATTTGCATTGAATCACACTGAGCTGTGTTTTTGAGTGTCAGTATGTGTGCATGTGTCGAGGTATGGGCTGTGGATTGACTCACAGTTTGCTGTATGTGCTTCTCTGTGTGTGTATGTCTGCTAGCATATCCTGTGCACTGAGTCACAGGGAGCCGTGTGTGTGTGTGTGTGTGTGTGTGTGTTTCCAGGTATAGAGTGTGCATTCATTCACAGTCAGCCATGTGTGTGTGTGTGAGAGTGCACTGGTATAGGATATGCAGTGAGTCACAGTGAGGGGTGTTTGTTTCATTGTGCGTGTGCTTTCACAGGCTTACCGGCACAATGACATGTGGGTATGAGTGTGGCTGTGTGTGTGTACTGCCATACACTGTGCCTTGAGTCACAGTGAGCTGTGTTGTGTGTTTGGTGCTGGTATGGAGTGGGCACTGACTCACAGTGAGCCATGTGTGTGTGCTTGTACAGGCGATTGAGTCATCGTGAGACATGGGTGAGTGCATGTTAGTATGTGTGTGTGTTCACATATAGGCTGTGCATTGAATCACAATAAGGTGTGTACGTGTTCGTGTGTGGGCTATTACAGATTGTGCATTGAGTCACAGTGGCATGTGAGTGTGTGCAGGCTGGTATAGACTGTGCATTGTGTCACAGTGAGGGATGTGTGTGTCTGTGTGTTCTCATGTAGGCTGACCATCGAGTCACACTTTGGTGTGTGTGTGTGTTTGTGTGCTGGTATAGGTTGCATATCGCATCACAGTGATGTGTGTGTTTCTTTCTGTGCAGGTACAGGCTGCACATTGAGTCACAGTGAGGTGTATGTGTGTGTGTGTGTGTGTGTGATGTCATACGCTGTGCACTGAGTCACAGTGAGCCGTGTGGTTGTGCTGGTATAAACTGAGCATTGGATCACACTGAGGTGTCATGTGTGTGTATGTGCTGGTGTGGATTGTACATTGAGTCACAACCATGTGTGAGTTTTTGTATGTGTGTGTGCTGGTACAGGCTGTGCATTCAGTCACAGGGAGGTGAGTGTGTGTGTGGGTGCACGTGCTGGTATATGCTTTGCATTGAGTCACACTAAGCTGTGTGTGAGTGTTTGTATGTGTGTGTGTGTGTGGAGGTACAGGCTGTGTATTGATTCACAGTGAGCCATGTGTGTTTCTTTGTGTGTGTAACTCTGCTAGCATACACTGTGCACTAAGTAACAGGGAGCCATGTGTGTGTGTCTATGTATGTTTTGGCATACTGTGAGCATTGAGTCAAACTGAGGTGTGTTCTGTGTGACTGTATGCACTGGCATGAAATGTGCATGGAATCACATAGAGCTGTTCATGTGTGTGTGTGTGTATTTGGTGGTGTAGAGACTGTATTGTGTCACAGTAAGCTGTGTGTGTATATGTGTGTGTGCTGGTATAGCCTGTGCATTGAGTCACAGTGAACTGTGTGTGTGTGTTTGCTGGGGTAGGCTGTGCTTTGATTCAAGGTGAGCTGTGAGTGTGTGTGCGGTGCTGGTATGGACTGTGCACTGAGTCACAGAGAACCGTGTGTGTGTCTATGTGTGTTTTGGTATAAAGTGAGCATTGAATCACACTGAGTTGTGTGCTGTGTGTTTTTGTGCACTGGTATGGAGTTTGCATGGAATCACAGTGAGCTGTGCGTGTGTATTTTGTTGTGTAGAGTCCCCATTGCATCACAATAAGCTGTGTGTGTGTGTGATGGTACAGGATGTGCACTGTGTCATAGAGAGCAGTGTGTGTGTGTCTCTGCTGGTATAGGCTGTGCATTGACTCACAGTGAGCCTTGTGTGTGTGCAAGTACAGACTGAGCATTGAGTTACAGTGAGATGTGTTGCATGTGTTTGTGCTGGTAAGAACTGTACATTATGTCAGAATGAGCCGTGCATGTGTGTGTGTGTCTGTGTGTGCGTCTGTGTGCTTGTAGAGGTTGAGCACTGAATCACAGTCAGGTGTGTGTCTGTGAGTGTTCGTATGGGCTTTGCATTGAGTCACTGAGGTGTATGTGTGTGTTTGTGTGTGTGTGTGGTGCTACAGATTTCATTGAATCACAGTGAGCCTTGTGTGTGTCTGTGTGCTGATATAGGCTGTGGATTGAGTCACAGTGAGTTATGTGTGTGTGTGTGCTGCTGTAGACTGCGCACTGAGTCAAAATGAGTTGTTTGTGTGTTACTGTGCTCGTGTAGACTGTGCCTTGAATCAGAGTGAGCATGTCTGTGTGTGTCTGCACTAGTATGTGTGGAGCATTTAATCAGTTATTTGTGTTTGTGTGTTTGTGTGCTCGTATGGTCTTTGCATTGAGTAACTGAGGTGTATGTGTGTGTGTGTGTGTGGTGATACAGACTGTGCATTGAGTCACAGTGAGCCGTGTGTGTGTGTATGAGAGTGTGTGTGTTGGTGGGCTTTCATTGATTCCATGGGGTGTGTGTGTCTGTGTTTGTTGTGCTAAAGACTGCATTGAGTCACAGTGAGTCGTGTGTGTGTGTGCTGGTATACGCGATTGATTGAGTCACGGTCAGCCGTGCATGATGTGCATGATGGTATGTGTGTGTGTTCTTCTATAGGCTGTGCATTGAGTCACAGTGAACCCTGTATCTGTGCAGGTGTGTATGTGTGTGTGCTGGTATAGGCTGTGCATTGAGTCCCACTGAGGTGTGTGTGTATACTTGTGTGTTTTGGTATACATTGTACATTGAGTCAGAGTGCTGTGTGTTTGTGTGCACGCTGGTATAGTCTGTCATTGAGTCACAGTTATGTGTGTGTGTGTCTGCGTGTTCTGGTATAGGCTGACCGTTGTGTCACACAGGGGTGTGTGTGTGCTGGTATAGGCTCCACTTTTTGTCACAGTGAGGTGTGTGTGTGTGTATGTGCAGGTACAGGCTGCACATTGAGTCACAGTGTGGGGTGTGTGTGTGTGTGATGTTATATGCTGTGCACTAGGACACAGTGAGCCGTGTGTGTGTGCTGGTATAATCTGAGCATTGAGTCACAGTGTGGTGTGGTGTGTGTGCCTTTGCTGGTATGGACTGTGCATTGAATCCCAGCCCTGTGTTAGTGTTTGTGTATTTGGTGCTGTAGAGTCTGCATGAGTCACAGTAAGGTGTGTGTGTGTGCTGCTATAGGCCTAGAATTGAGTCACACTTAGGTGAGTGTATGTGTATGTGTATGTTGATATGGGATTTGCATTGAATCACTGAGCGGTGTGTGTGTGTGTATGTGTGTAGAGTTATTGGCTGTGCATTGAGTCACAGTGAACCATGTGTGTGTGGCGAGCTGCTATAGTCACAGCACTGAGTCACAGTTAAATGTGTGGGAGTTGTGTGTGTATGTGTGTGTGTGTATTTGCTGGTGTAGACTGTGCATTGAGTCACAGTGAGTAGTGCGGTGTGTTTGTGTCTGTGATGGTATGCACTGTGGTTTTATCCACTTTGACATGAACTAGTGTGTGTGTTTGCGTGTGTGTGCGTGTGTGTGTGCTGGCACTGGATGACCATTAAGACACAGTGGGCTCTGTGTGTCTGTGTGTCTGTGTGCTGATATAGACTCTATATTCAGTCACTGTGAGCTGTCTGTGTGTGTGTATATGTGTGCTCGTATAGGCTGTGCATTGAGTCACAGTGTAGTGTCTGTGTGTGCTGGTACAGGAAGCGTTTTCAGTCACAGTCTCGTGTGTGTGTGTGTGCATGTGAGTTTGTGTGCTGGTATGGGCTTTATTGTGCTGGTATGGGCATTATAGACTCATGGGTGTGTGTGTGAGTGTGTGGTGATACAGACTACATTGAGTCACAGTGAGCTGTGTGCATGTGTGCAGGTATAGGCGATTGATTGAGTACCAGTGAGCCATGTGTGAGTGCGTGTTGGGGTGTGTGTGTGTTCTGGTATAGGCTGTGCATTGAGTCACAGTGAGGCCTACATCTGTGCATGTGTGTGTGTGTGTGTGTGTGTGTGCTGGTATAGGCTGAGCTTTGAGTCACTCTGAGGTGTGTGTGCATGTGCTTGTAACATTGTGCCTTGATTCACTGTGCCATGTGAGTGTGTGTGCATGCTGGTATAGGTTGTGCATTGAGTCAGAGTGAGAGGTGTTTGTGTCTGTGTGTTCTGGTATAGGCTGAGAATTGAGGCACACTGAGGTGTGTGTGCACATGTGTGTGTGTGTGCTGGTACAGCCTGCACATTGAGTCATATTGAGTTGTTTGTGGGTGTATGTGCAGGTAGAGGCAGCACATTGAGTCACAGTGAGGTGTATGTGTGTGATGTTATACGCTATGCACTGATTCATAGGGAGGTTTGTGTGTGTGTGTGTGCACTTTCTGGTATAGGATTTGCATTGAATCACACTGAGCTGTGTTTTTGAGTGTCAGTATGTGTGCATGTGTCGAGGTATGGGCTGTGGATTGACTCACAGTTTGCTGTATGTGCTTCTCTGTGTGTGTATGTCTGCTGGCATATCCTGTGCACTGAGTCACAGGGAGCCGTGTGTGTGTGTGTGTGTTTGTGTGTTTCCAGGTATAGAGTGTGCATTCATTCACAGTCAGCCATGTGTGTGTGTGTCACAGTGCACTGGTATAGGATATGCAGTGAGTCACAGTGAGGGGTGTTTGTTTCATTGTGCGTGTGCTTTCACAGGCTTACCGGCACAATGAGATGTGGGTATGAGTGTGCCTGTGTG
The DNA here is from genome assembly GCF_964374135.1 of Grampus griseus. Classification (NCBI taxonomy): domain Eukaryota; kingdom Metazoa; phylum Chordata; class Mammalia; order Artiodactyla; family Delphinidae; genus Grampus; species Grampus griseus. The sequence continues at coordinate 9,295,990 of NC_139016.1, read as the reverse complement.
TGTGTGCTTCCATACATTGTGCCTTGAGTCACAGTGAGCTGTGTTGTGTGTTTGGTGCTGGTATGGAGTGGGCACTAACTCACAGTGAGCCATGTGTGTGTGCTTGTACAGGCGATTGAATCATCGTGAGACATGTGTGCGTGCATGTTAGTATGTGTGTGTGTTCACATATAGGCTGTGCATTGAATCACAATAAGGTGTGTACGTGTTCGTGTGTGGGCTATTACAGATTGTGCATTGAGTCACAGTGGCATGTGAGTGTGTGCAGGCTGGTATAGACTGTGCATTGTGTCACAGTGAGGGATATGTGTGTCTGTGTGTTCTCATGTAGGATGACCATCGAGTCACACTTTGGTGTGTGTGTGTGTGTGTGTTTGTGTGCTGGTATAGGTTGCATATCGCATCACAGTGATGTGTGTGTTTCTTTCTGTGCAGGTACAGGCTGCACATTGAGTCACAGTGAGGTGTATGTGTGTGTGTGTGTGTGTGATGTCATACACTGTGCACTGAGTCACAGTGAGCCGTGTTGTTGTGCTGGTATAAACTGAGCATTGGATCACACTGAGGTGTCATGTGTGTGTATGTGCTGGTGTGGATTGTACATTGAGTCACAACCATGTGTGAGTTTTTGTATGTGTGTGTGCTGGTACAGGCTGTGCATTCAGTCACAGGGAGGTGAGTGTGTGTGTGGGTGCACGTGCTGGTATATGCTTTGCATTGAGTCACACTAAGCTGTGTGTGAGTGTTTGTATGTGTGTGTGTGTGGAGGTACAGGCTGTGTATTGATTCACAGTGAGCCATGTGTGTTTCTTTGTGTGTGTAACTCTGCTAGCATACACTGTGCACTAAGTAACAGGGAGCCATGTGTGTGTGTCTATGTATGTTTTGGCATACAGTGAGCATTGAGTCAAACTGAGGTGTGTTCTGTGTGACTGTATGCACTGGCATGGAATGTGCATGGAATCACATAGAGCTGTGCATGTGTGTGTGTGTGTATTTGGTGGTGTAGAGACTGTATTGTGTCACAGTAAGCTGTGTGTGTATATGTGTGTGTGCTGGTATAGCCTGTGCATTGAGTCACAGTGAACTGTGTGTGTGTGTTTGCTGGGGTAGGCTGTGCTTTGATTCAAGGTGAGCTGTGAGTGTGTGTGTGGTGCTGGTATGGACTGTGCACTGAGTCACAGAGAACCGTGTGTGTGTCTATGCGTGTTTTGGTATAAAGTGAGCATTGAATCACACTGAGTTGTGTGCTGTGTGTTTTTGTGCACTGGTATGGAGTCTGCATGGAATCACAGTGAGCTGTGCGTGTGTGTGTGTGTATTTGGTTGTGTAGAGTCTCTATTGCATCACAATAAGCTGTGTGTGTGTGTGATGGTACAGGATGTGCACTGTGTCATAGAGAGCAGTGTGTGTGTGTCTCTGCTGGTATAGGCTGTGCATTGACTCACAGTGAGCCTTGTGTGTGTGCAAGTACAGTCTGAGCATTGAGTTACAGTGAGATGTGTTGCATGTGTTTGTGCTGGTAAGAACTGTACATTATGTCAGAATGAGCCGTGCATGTGTGTGTGTGTCTGTGTGTGCGTCTCTGTGCTGGTAGTGGTTGAGCACTGAATCACAGTCAGGTGTGTGTCTGTGAGTGTTAATAAGGGCTTTGCATTGAGTCACTGAGGTGTATGTGTGTGTTTGTGTGTGTGTGTGGTGCTACAGATTTCATTGAATCACAGTGAGCCTTGTGTGTGTCTGTGTGCTGATATAGGCTGTGGATTGAGTCACAGTCAGTTATGTGTGTGTGTGTGCTGCTGTAGACTGCGCATTGAGTCAAAATGAGTTGTTTGTGTGTTACTGTGCTCGTGTAGACTGTGCCTTGAATCACAGTGAGCATGTCTGTGTGTGTGTGCACTAGTATGTGTGGAGCATTTAATCAGTTATTTGTATTTGTGTGCTCGTATGGTCTTTGCATTGATTAACTGAGGTGTATGTGTGTGTGTGTGTGGTGATACAGACTGTGCATTGAGTCACAGTGAGCCATGTGTGTGTGTGTATGAGAGTGTGTGTGTTGGTGGGCTTTCATTGATTCCATGGGGTGTGTGTGTCTGTGTTTGTTGTGCTAAAGACTGCATTGAGTCACAGTGAGTCGTGTGTGTGTGTGCTGGTATACGTGATTGATTGAGTCACGGTCAGCCATGTGTGTGTGCATGATGGTATGTGTGTGTGTTCTTCTATAGGCTGTGCATTGAGTCACAGTGAACCCTGTATCTGTGCAGGTGTGTATGTGTGTGTGCTGGTATAGGCTGTGCATTGAGTCCCACTGAGGTGTGTGTGTATGCTTGTGTGTTTTGGTATACATTGTACATTGAGTCAGAGTGCTGTGTGTTTGTGTGCACACTGGTATAGTCTGTGCATTGAGTCACAGTTATGTGTGTGTGTGTCTGCGTGTTCTGGTACAGGCTGACCGTTGTGTCACACAGGGGTGTGTGTGTGCTGGTATAGGCTCCACTTTTTGTCACAGTGAGGTGTGTGTGTGTGTATGTGCAGGTACAGGCTGCACATTGAGTCACAGTGTGGGGGGTGTGTGTGTGTGATGTTATATGCTGTGCACTAGGACACAGTGAGCCGTGTGTGTGTGCTGGTATAATCTGAGCATTGAGTCACAGTGTGGTGTGGTGTGTGTGCCTTTGCTGGTATGGACTGTGCATTGAATCCCAGCCCTGTGTTAGTGTTTGTGTATTTGGTGCTGTAGAGTCTGCATGAGTCACAGTAAGGTGTGTGTGTGTGCTGCTGTAGGCCTAGAATTGAGTCACACTTAGGTGAGTGTATGTGTATGTGTATGCTGATATGGGATTTGCATTGAATCACTGAGCGGTGTGTGTGTGTGTATACAGTTATTGGCTGTGCATTGAGTCACAGTGAACCATGTGTGTGTGGCGAGCTGCTATAGTCACAGCACTGAGTCACAGTTAAATGTATGGGAGTTGTGTGTGTATGTGTGTGTGTGTATTTGCTGGTGTAGACTGTGCATTGAGTCACAGTGAGTAGTGCGGTGTGTTTGTGTCTGTGATGGTATGGACTGTGGTTTTATCCACTTTGACATGAACTAGTGTGTGTGTTTGCACGTGTGTGTGTGTGTGTGTGCTGGCACTGGATGACCATTGAGACACAGTGGGCTGTGTGTGTCTGTGTGTCTGTGTGTGTGCTGGTATAGAATCTGTATTGAGTCACTGTGAGATGTGTGTGTATGTGTGTGCTCGTATAGGCTGTGCATTGAGTCACAGTGAGGTGTTTTTTTGTGTGTGTGCTGGTACAGGATACGTTTTCTGTCACAGTCATGTTTGTCTGTGTGTGCATGTGAGTTTGTGTGCTGATATGGCTTTTATTGTGCTGGTATGGGCTTTATTGACTCATGGATGTGTGTGTCAGTGTGTGGTGATACAGACTGCATTGAGTCACAGCGAGCTGTCTGTGTGTGTGCTGGTATAGGCTATTGATTGAGTACCAGTGAGTCATGTGTGAGTGCATGTTTGTGTGTGTGTGTATTCTTCTATAGGCTGTGTATTGATTCACAGTGAGCCATGTGTGTATGTTGGTATAGGAGACGCATTGAGTCAGTGTGATGGTTGTGTTCATTTGTGTGTGTGTGTGTGCTGCAGTAGGCTGTGAATTGAGTCACAGAAGGTGGGTCTTTGTCTGTGTATGTGCAGGTACAGGCTGCGGTTTGAGTCACAGTGATGGGTGTCTCTGTGTGTTGTTATAGGCTGTGCATTGAATCACAGCGAGCCTTATTTGTGTGTGTATGTCTATTTGTGTATGCGTGTGTGTGTGATGGTACAGGCTGAACATTGAGTCACTGAGGTATGCTTGTGTGTATGTGGTGTACAGACTGTTCGTTAGGTCAAACTGAGACATATGTGTGTGTATGTGTGTGTGTGTGTACAGTTATTGGCTGTGCACTGAGTCACAGTGAACCATGTGTGTGTGGGGAGCTGGTATAGTCACAGCACTGAGTCAGAGTTAAATGTGTGGGAGTTGTGTGTGTATGTGTGTGTGTATTTGCTGGTGTAAACTGTGCATTGAGTCACAGTGAGTAGTGCGGTGTGTGTGTGTCTGTAATGGTATGAACTGTCATTTTATCCTCTTTAACCTGAATGAGTGTGTGTGTGTGTGTGTGTGTGTGTGTGTGCTGGCACTGGATGACCATTGAGACAGAGTGGGCTGTGTCTGTGTGTGTCTGTGTGTGCACGGGTATAGACTCTGTATTGAGTCACTGTGAGCTGTGTGTGTATGTGTGTGCTCGTATAGGCGTGCATTGAGTCACAGTGAGGTGTTTGTGTGTGTGTGTGCCTGTACAGGAAGCATTTTCAGTCACAGTCTCGTGTGTGTGTGTGTTTGTGCATGTGAGTTTGTGTACTGGTATGGGCTTTATTGTGCTGGTATGACCTTTATTGACTCAAGGGTGTGTGTGTGAGTGTGTGGTGATACAGACTGCATTGAGTCACAGTGAGATCTGTGTGTGTGTGCTGGTATAGGCGATTGATTGAGTACAAGTGAGCCATGTGTGAGTGCATGTTGGTGTGTGTGTGTCTGGTATAGGCAGTGCACTGAGTCACACTGAGGCCTGCATCTGTGCATGTGTGTGTGTATGTGTGTCTGTGCTGGTATAGGCTGAGCTTTGAGTCACTCTGAGGTGTGTGTGCATGTGCGGGTAAAATTGTGCCTTGATTCACTGTGCCATGTGAGTGTGTGTGCATGCTGGTATAGGTTGTGCATTGAGTCAGAGTGAGAGGTGTGTGTGTCTGTGTGTTCTTGTATAGGCTGACAATTGAGGCACACTGAGGTGTGTGTGCACATGTGTGTGTGTGTGTGTGCTGGTACAGCCTGCACATTGAATCATATTGAGTTGTTTGATGTGTGTATGTGCAGGTAGAGGCATCACATTGAGTCACAGTGAGGTGTATGTGTGTGATGTTATACACTATGCACTGATTCATACGGAGGTTTGTGTGTGTGTGTGTGCAATTTCTGGTATAGTATTTGCATTGAATCACACTGAGCTGTGTTTTTGAGTGTCAGTATATGTGCGTGTGTGGAGGTATGGGCTGTGGATTGACTCACAGTTTGTCGTATGTGCTTCTCTGTGTGTGTATGTCTGCTAGCATATCCTGTGCCCTGAGTCACAGGGAGCCGTGTGTGTGTGTGTGTGTGTCCTTGTATAGAGTGTCCATTGATTCACAGTCAGCCATGTGTGTGTGTGTGTGAGTGCACTGTTGTAGGATGTGCAGTGAGTCACAGTGAGGGGTGTTTGTTTCATTGTGCGTGTGGTTTCACAGGCTTAGAGGCACAATGAGATGTCGGTATGAGTGTGTCTGTGTGTGTGTGTGCTGCCATACACTGTGCCTTGAGTCACAGTGAGCTGTGTTGTGTGTTTGGTGCTGGTATGGAGTGGACACTGACTCACAGTGAGCCATGTGTGCACTTGTATAGGCGATTGAGTCACCGTGAGACATGTGTGAGTGCATGTTAGTATGTGTGTGTGTTCACATATAGGCTGTGCATTGAGTCACAATAAGGTGTGTATGTGTGCATGTATGGGCTATTACATATTGTGTATTGAGTCACAGTGTCATGTGAGTGTGTGCAGGCTGGTATAGACTGTGCATTGTGTCACAGTGAGGGATGTGTGTGTCTGTGTGTTCTCATGTAGGCTGACCATTTAGTCACCATTTGGTGTGTGTGTGTGTGTGTGTGCTGTTATAGGTTGCATATTGCATCACAGTGCTATGTGTGTCTGTTTATGTGCAGCTACAGGTTGTGCATTGAATAACAGTGAGGTGTATGTGTGTGTGTGTGTGATGTCATACACTGTGCACTGAGTCACAGTGAGCCGTGTGGTTCTGCTGGTATAAACTGAGCATTGGCTCACACTGAGGTATCGTGTGTGTGTATGTGTTGGTGTGGATTGTATATTGAGTCACAACCATATGTGAGTATTTGTATATGTGTGTGCTGGTACAGGCTGTGCATTCAGTCACAGTGAGGGGTGTGTGTGTGTGTGATGTTATATGCTATGCACTGAATCACAGGGAGGTGAGTGTGTGAGTGGGTGCACGTGCTGGTATATGCTTTGCATTGAGTCACACTAAGCTGTGTGTGAGTGTTTGTATGTGTGTGTGTGTGGAGGTACAGGTTTGTATTGATTCACAGTTAGCCATGTGTGTTTGTGTGTGTAACTCTGCTAGCATACACTGTGCACTGAGTAACAGGGAGCCGTGTGTGTGTGTCTATGTATGTTTTGGCATACTGTGAGCATTGAGTCAAACTGAAGTGTGTTCTGTGTGTCTGTATGCACTGGCATGGAATGTGCATGGAATCACATGGAGCTGTGCATGTGTGTGTGTGTGTATTTGGTGGTGTAGAGACTGTATTGTGTCACAGTAAGCTGTGTGTGTATATGTGTGTGTGCTGGTATAGCCTGTGAATTGAGTCACAGTGAACTGTGTGTGTGTGTTTGCTGGGGTACGCTGTGCTTTGATTCAAGGTGAGCTGTGAGTGTGTGTGCGGTGCTGGTATGGACTGTGCACTGGGTCACAGAGAACCGTGTGTGTGTCTATGTGTGTTTTGGTACAAAGTGAGCATTGAATCACACTGAGTTCTGTGCTGTGTGTTTTTGTGCACTGGTATGGAGTCTGCATGGAATCACAGTTAGCTGTGCATGTGTGTGTGTATTTGGTTGTGTAGAGTCTCTATTGCATCACAATAAGCTGTGTGTGTGTGATGGTACAGGATGTGCACTGTGTCATAGAGAGCAGTGTGTGTGTGTCTCTGCTGGTATAGGCTGTGCATTGACTCACAGTGAGCCTTGTGTGTGTGCAAGTACAGTCTGAGCATTGAGTTACAGTGAGATGTGTTGCATGTGTTTGTGCTGGTAAGAACTGTACATTATGTCAGAATGAGCCGTGCATGTGTGTGTGTGTCTGCGTGTGCGTCTGTGTGCTGGTAGAGGTTTAGCACTGAATCACAGTTAGGTGTGTGTCTGTGAGTGTTCGTATGGGCTTTGCATTGAGTCCCTGAGGTGTATGTGTGTGTTTGTGTGTGTGTGTGGTGCTACACACTTCATTGAGTCACAGTGAGCCTTGTGTGTGTCTGTGTGCTGATATAGGCTGTGGATTGAGTCACAGTGAGTTATGTGTGTGTGTGTGCTGCTGTAGACTGCGCATTGAGTCAAAATGAGTTGTTTGTGTGTTACTGTGCTCGTAGAGACTGTGCCTTGAATCACAGTGAGCATGTCTGTGTGTGTGTGCACTAGTATGTGTGGAGCATTTAATCAGTTATTTGTTTGTGTGTGTGTGTGTGTATGTGTGCTCGTATGGTCTTCTCATTGAGTAACTGAGGTGTATGTGTGTGTGTGTGTTTAAGCAGAGTGTGCATTGAGTCACATTGAGCTATATGTGTGTGTGTATGAGAATGTGTGTTTTGGTGGGCTTTCATTGATTCCATGGGGTGTGTGTGTCTGTGTTTGTTGTGTTAAAGACTGCATTGAGTCACAGTGAGTCATGTGTGTGTGTGCTGATATAGGCGATTGATTGAGTCACGGTCAGCCATGTGTGTGTGCATGTTGGTATGTGTGTGTGTTCTTCTATAGGCTGTGCATTGAGTCACAGTGAATCCTGTATCTGCGCAGGTGTATATGTGTGTGTGAGCTTGTATAGGCTGTGCATTGAGTCACACTGAGGTGTGTGTGTATGCCTGTGTGTTTTGGTATACATTGTACATTGAGTCACAGTGCTGTGTGTTTGTGTGCATGCTGGTATAGTCTGTGCATTGAGTCACAGTGATGTGTGTGTGTCTGCGTGTTATGGTATAGGCTGACTATTGTGTCACATTGAGGAGTGTGTGTGTTTGTGTGCCTGTATAGGCTGCACTTTTGGTCTCAGTGAGGTGTGTGTGTGTGTATGTGTAGGTACAGGCTGTGCATTGAGTCACAGTGTGGGGGGTGTTTGTGTGTGTGTGATGTTATATGCTGTGCACTAGGACACAGTGAGCCATGTGTGTGTGCTGGTATAATCTGAGCATTGAGTCACAATATGGTGTGGTGTGTGTGCCTTTGCTTGTATGGACTGTGCATTGAATCCCAGCCCTGTGTTAGTGCTTGTGTATTTGGTGCTGTAGAGTCTGCATGAGTCACAGTAATGTGTGTGTGTGTGCTGCTGTAGGCTGAGAATTGAGTCACACTTAGGTGAGTGTATGTGTATGTGTATGCTGATATGAGATTTGCATTGAATCACTGAGCGGAGTGTGTGTGTGTGTGTGTGTGTACTGCTATAGGCTGCACACTGAGCCACATTAAGGTGTGTTTCTGTGTATGTGTGTGTGGGTATAGGCTATGCATTGACTCACATTGAGCCAATGTGTTTGTATGTGCTAGTATACACTGTTCATTGAGTCTCAGTGAGCCAAGGTTGTGTGTGTCTGTTTACTTTTATGGGCTTGGCATTGAGTCACAGCTAACTTTGACTCGGTTCACAGCCTATACCAGCAAACACACACACACACACACGGCTTAGTATGACACACTACACAACATATGCCAGCACTCACAAAACTCTCACTGTGATTTAATGCACGGTGTGTACCAACACACACACACACACACACACAAACACACATGGTTCATTGTGACTCAATGATCATGGTATAGCAGCACAAACACAAACCTCGCTAAGACTCAATGCTCAACCTATTAAGCACACACACAGAGACCTCAATGTAACTCAGTACACAACCTGTCCTGCACACACACACACACTCACATGACTCACTGTGACTCCATCCACAGCCTATAACAGGACTCAAACACTAACACATATACACGGCTCACTCAGTCTCATTGCACAGACTATACCAGCACACACACACACAGAAACACACGTGGCTCACTGTGAGTCACTGTGCAGCTTATAGCAGCGCAAACACACATCTCACAGTGACTCAATGCTCAGCCTATACAGCACACACACACATACACACAAACACACACCACATTGTGATTCACTGTATAGTATATACCAGCACACACACACACACACACTTGGCTTCCTGTACTCAAATCACAGCCAAAAACAGTACACACACATATACTGCTCACTGTGACCCATGTACAGCCTGTTACAAGGCACACACAGGCACGGCTTACTGTGACTTACTGCACCGCCTATACATGCACACACACACACACACAAACACCTCAATTTGAGTCAAAGCTCAAGCTATACAGCTCACATTCACACACTACTAATGTGGCTCACTGCACTGCCTATACAACCACATAACCCACACAGCTCACTGGAACTCTATGAACAGCCTATACTGGCACACACACACACACACACACACTCATACATACACACACAGATCTCACTGTGACTCAATGCACAAACTATTGCAGCACAAACACACACACAACCATGGTTCACTGTGACTCAATTCACTGCCTATTACAGCACACACACACATACACATGACTCACTGTGACTCAATGCACAGATGATACAGGAAACACACACACACAGGCGCCTCACTGTGACTCAGTGTGCAGCCTATATCAACAAAAACACATATGGCTCATGGTGCCTCACCTCACACCCTCTACCACTACTCAGAAAAACGGTTCACTGCATTTCAATGCACAGCCTATAGCAGAGCACACACACACACACACACACACACAGGGAAATGCTCACTGTGATTCAACACACGGCCTTTTAGAATACACACACACATTCAAGGCTCACTGTGACTCAAGCACTGCCTATGTCAGCCTACAGACACACACACACACACACACAAACATATTCGTCTCCCTTGGACACAATGCATAGCATATACCAGCACATACACACACATATGTCTCCCTGTGATTGAATGCACAGCCTGTAGCAACACATACACAAAGACACACACAGCTCAAAGTGACTCAATGCACAGCCTATACCAGCAGAGACGCACACTACACAGTGACTCAATGCACCTTTTACAACACACACAGACCCACCCACACCTGGTTGTTACTCACTGCACAGCATATACAACACACACATACACGGCTTCCTGTAACTCACTGCACAGTCTCTACCAACACACACGCCCATACCACCCTGTGAGTCAATGCTCAGCCTATAGAGCAAACAGACACTCACATCCCTCATTGGGATTTAGTGTACAGATTATACCAGCACACACACACAAACAGCTAACTGTGACTCTATGCACAGCCTATACCATCACACACCTACATATATAGTTCACTGCTACTCAACACAAAGACTATTCCAGCACTCACACACACACACCCATGGCTCACTGGCATTCAATGCACACCCTATTACACAAACACATGCATACACATGGCTCACTGCGGCTCCATACACATACTATTCAGGCAACACGTACACAGGGACAGCTCACTGAGACTCAATGTGCAGCCTGTACCGACACAAACACATATGGCTCACTGTGCCTCAACTCACACCCTTGACCAGCACTGAGGCGCAAATCAGCTCACTGTGTTTCAAAGCACAGCTTATACCAGAACACATGACACGTACACACTAAAACGTACACTGTGAAAAAGCACAGCCTATAAGAGCACACACACACATGCATGGCTCAGTGTGACTCCATGCACAGCAAATACCCGCATACAGATGCACACTCACAAACAAAAAACACACGGCTCAGTGGGACTCAATGCACATGATATACCAGCACACACACACACAAACAGCTGTGATCAAAGCACACCCTATATCAGCACACAAACATACACGCACACACAAAAATGGCTCACTGTGATTTAAAGCAGAGCCTATTTAAAGACAAACAAACACACACACAACGGTTCATGGTGCCTCATTGCACATCCTATACCAGTGCAAACATACACCTCAGAGTGATTCAATGCTCAATGTATACAGTACACACAGGCACACAAATACCTCATTGTTCCTCAGTGCACAGCACATAGCAGCACACACATACATACATGGTTTCCTGTGACTCAAAATACAGTCTATAACAACACACACATAAACACACACACCTCACTGTGAGTCAATCCTCAGGTTATAGTACACACACACACACACACACACCTCAGTGTGATTTAGTGCACAGCTTATACCAGCACACACACTGCTCACTCTGACTCAATGCACCACCCTTACCAGTACACACACAAACATGCACATGGCTCATTGTAACTCAGTGCAAAACATACACCAGCTCACACACACATACACAACTCAATGGGACTCAAGACACAGCCTATAGCAGCACACTCACACACATATTCACATGGCTCCTTGTGACTCAATGCACAGCGTATACTGACACACTCACATAATCCTCACTCTGAGTCAATGTTCAGCCTATGCCAGAAAACAAACACTCACACACACAGATCAATGTAACTCAATACACAGCATATAGCAGCACAACAAAACACACACACACTAAAACACACTTGCACTGCTCACTCTGACACAATGTACAGCCTATAGCAGCACACACACACACACTCATATTCATATGCCTCTCTGTGACTCAATGGACAGTGTATACTGGCACAGTCACACACAAACACCTCACACTGAATCAATGCTCAGCCTATATCAGCAAACACACCCTCACACACACAGATCAATGTAACTAAATGCACAGCCTATACCAGCACACCAAAACACACTCACAAAAAACAGATTTGCACAGCTCACTGTGACTCAATACACATCCTATACTAACACGGACACACACAGCTCATTGTGACACAATGCCCAGCCTATAACAGCACCCAAACAAACAAACATGGCGTTTTGTGACTCAATGCACAGCCGATACCAGCACGTACACATACACGCACACACAGCTCTCTGTGAATGAATGCACAGCTTATACCGGCATACACACAGACACACACACACGTCTCTGTGACTCAATGCACAACCTATAGCAGCACACACAACACAGACACATATCTCAATCTGACTCAATGCACAGCCTACACCAGCCAACATATAGAGCTAACTTTGACTCGGTTCACAGCCTATACAAGCATACACACACACACACACCCATGGCTTAGTGTGGCTCACTACACAACCTATAAAAGCACTCACAAAACTCTCACTGTGATTTAATGCACAGTGTGTACCAGCACACACACACACACACACAAACACACACTCATGGTTCATTGTGACTCAATGATCATGGTATAGCAGCACAAACACACACCTCGCTGTGACTCAATGCTCAACCTATAGAGCACACACACAGAGATTTCAATGTAACTCAGTACACAACCTATACTGCACACACACACACACTCACACGGCTCACTGTGACTCAATCCACAGCCTATAACAGGACTCGAACACTAGCACATATACATGGCTCACTCAGTCTCATTGCACAGACTATACCAGCACACACACACACAGAAACACACGTCGCTCACTGTGACTCACTGTGCAGACTATAGCAGCCCAAACACACACCTCACAGTGACTCAATGCTCAGCCTATACAGCACACACACACACACACACACCTCAATGTGTTTCACTGTATAGTATATACCAGCACACACAAACACACACACTTGGCTCCCTGTGACTCAAATCACAGCCAAAAACAGCACACACACATATACTGCTCACTGTGACCCATGTACAGCCTGTAACAATGCACACACAGGCACGGCTTACTGTGACTTACTGCACCACCTATACATGCACACACACACACAGACACACCTCAATTTGAGTCAAAGCTCAAGCTATACAGCTCACATTCACACACTACTAGTGTGGCTCACTGCACTGCCTATACAACCACATAACACACACAGCTCACTGGAACTCTATAAACAGCCTATACTGGCACACACACACACACACACACTCTCATACACACACACACAGATCTCACTGTGACTCAATGCACAGCCTATTGCAGCACAAACACACACACAACCGTGGTTCACTGTGACTCAATTCACTGCCTATTACAGCACACACATGCATACACATGGCTCACTGTGACTCAATGCACAGCTGATACAGGAAACACACACACACAGGCGCCTCACTGAGACTCAATGGGCACCCTATAACAACAAAAACACATATGGCTCACGGTGCCTCAACTCGCACCCTCTACCACTACTCAGACAAACGGTTCACTGCATTTCAATGCACAGTCTATACCAAAACACACACACACACACACACACAGGGAAACGCTCACTGTGATTCAACACACGGCCTTTTAGAATACACATTCAAGGCTCACTGTGACTCAAGCACAGCCTATATCAGCCAACAGACACACACACACACACACACACACACAAACATATTCGTCTCCCTTGGAGACAATGCATAGCACATACCAGCACACACACACACATATATCTCTCTGTGATTGAATGCACAGCCTGTAGCAACACACACACAAAGACACACACAGGTCAAATTGACTCAATGCACAGCCTATACCAGCACAAACACACACTACACAGTGACTCAATGCTCACCTTTTACAACACACACAGACCCACCCACACCTAGTTGTTACTCACTGCACAGCATATACCAACACACACATACATGGCTTCCTGTGAATCACTGCACAGTCTCTACCAACACACATGCACGTACCACCCTGTGAGTCAAACCTCAGGCTATAGAGCAAACAGACACTCACATCCCTCAGTGTGATTTAGTGTACAGATTATGCCAGCACACACACACAAACAGCTAACTGTGACTCTATGCAAGGCCTATACCATCATCACCCACATACATAGCTCACTGCGACTCAATGCACAGACTACTCCAGCACTCACACACACTCACCCATGGCTCACTGGCATTCAATGCACTGCCTGTTACACAAACACATGCATACACGTGGCTAACTGTGGCTCCATACACAGCCTATTCAGGCATCACACACACAGGGACAACACACTGAGACTCAATGTGCAGCCTGTACCAACACAAACACATATGGCTCACTGTGCCTCAACTCACACCCTCTACCAGCACTCAGGCACAAATCAGCTCATTTTGTTTCAAACCACAAGCTTATACCAGAACACAAGACACATACACACTAAAATGTTAACTGTAAGAAAGCACAGCCTATAAGAGCACACACACTCATGCATGGCTCAGTGTGATTCAATGCACAGCCAATACTCACATACAGACTCACACTCACAAACAAAAAACACACTCGCCGCAGTGGGACTGAATGCACAGAATATACCAGCACACACATACACACAAAAGCAGCTGTGATCAAAGCACACCCTTTATCAGCACACAAACACACACACACAAACATACACACACACATAAATGGCTCACTGTGATGTAAACAGAGCCTTTTGAAAGACAAACACACACACACACAACGGCTCATAGTGCCTCAATGCACAGCTTATACCAGTGCAAACATACAACTCAGAGTGATTCAATGATCAGTGTATACAGCACACACAGACATACACACACCTCATTGTTACTCCGTGCACAGCATATACCAGCACACACATACATACATGGCTTACTGTGACTCAAAATACAGTCTATAACAACACACACATAAACACACACACCTCACTGTGAGTCAAAGCTCAGGCTATAAAACACATACACACACACACCCCTTAGTGTGATTTACTGCACAGCTTATACCAGCACACACACTGCTCACTCTGACTCAATGCACAACCCGTACCATCACACACACAAACATACACACATCTCACTGTGAATCAAGGCAAATCCTATACAAGCACACCCACACATACACCACTCACTGTGACTCATTGTGCAACCTATACCAGCACAGACACACAACTCACTGTGAGTCAATGCCCAGCATATACCAGCATACAGATACACGCCCACGATTCACTGTGATTCAATGCCTTGCCTAAAACGGCAAACTCACATACAGACAAGACTCACTGTGTCTCAATGCACAGCCTTTACCACTACACACACCAGTACACATGGCTCATTGTAACTCAGTGCACAACATACACCAGCACAAACACACACACACACAACTCAATGGGACTCAAGACACATCCTATAGCAGCACACACACACATATACACCTGGTTCCCCGTGACTCATTGCATAGCGTATACTGGCACACTCACGTACTCCTCACTCTGAGTCAATATTCGGCCTATGCTAGAAAACAAACACTCACACACCAGATCAATGTAACTCAATACACAGCATATACCAGCACAACAAAACACACACACACAAAATCACACATGCACTGCTCACTCTGACACAATGTACAGCCTATAGCAGCACACACACACACACACACACTCATATTCATATGGCTCTCTGTGACTCAATGGACAGTGTATAGTGGCACGCTCACACACAAACACCTCACTCTGAATCAATGCTCAGCCTATATCAGCAAACACACCCTCACACACGGATCAATGTATCTAAATGCACAGCCTATACCAGCACACCAAAACACACACAAAAAAAAACAAAGTTACACAGCTCACTGTGACTCAATGCACATCCTATACTAACACAGACACATACAGCTCACTGTGACAGATTTCCCAGCCTATAACAGCACCCACACAAACAAACATGGCATTTTGTGACTCAATGCACAGCCCATACCAGAACGCACACATACACACACACACAGCTCTCTTTGAATCAATTCACAGCTTATACCGGCACACACACAGACACACACACACCTCTCTGTGACTCAATGCACACCCTATAGCAGCACACACACACACAGACACATAACTCACTGTGACTCAATGCAGAGCCTACACCAGCAAACACATACACACCTCACTTTCACTTGGTTCACAGCCTATACCAGCATACACACACACACATGCCTTAGTGTAACTCACTACACAAGCTATACCAGCACTCACAAAACTATCACTGTAATTTAATGCACAGTGTGTACCAGCACACACACACACACAGACATACACACATGGCTCATTGTGACTCAATGATCATGGTATAGCTGCATAAACACACAACTCGCTGTGACTCAATGCTCAACATATAGAGCACACACACAGAGAACTCCATGTAACTCAGTACACAACCTATACTGCACACACACACACACTCACACGGCTCACTGTGACTCAATGCACAGCTTAAAACAGGACACACACACTAACACATATACACGGCTCACTGTGTCTCATTGCAGAGACTATACCAGCACACACACACACAGAAACACACGTGGCTCACTGTGACTCACTGTGCAGCCTATAGCAGCCCAAAAACACACCTCACAGTGACTCAATGCTCAGCCTATACAGCACACACACACATACACACACACACACATGTCAATGTGATTCATTGTATAGTATATACCACCACACACACACACACTTGGCTCCCTGTGACTCAAATCACAGCCGAAAGCAGCACACACACATACATATACTGCTCACTGTGACCCATGTACAGCCTATAACAACACACACACAGGCATAACTTACTGTGATTTACTACACTGCCTATACATGCACACACACACACACACACACCTCACTTTGAGTCAATGCTCAAGCTATACAGCAGACACACACACACCACTAGTGTGGCCCAGTGCAGTGCCTGTACCAGCACATAACCCACACAGCTTACTGGAACTCTATGAACAGCCTATACTGGCACACACACACACACACACAGACTCAGACACACACACATACAGATTTCACTGAGACTCTATGCACAGCCTATTGCAGCACAAACACACACAAAACCATGGCTCACTGTGACTCAATTCACTGCCTATTACAGCACACACACACATACACATGGCTGACTGTGACTCAATGCACAGCTGATACAGGAAACACACACACACATACAGGCGGCTCACTGTGACTCAATGTGCAACCTATACCAACAAAAACATATATGGCTCACGGTGCCTCAACTCGCACCCTCTACCAGTACTCAGGCAAAAGGTTCACTGCATTTCAATGCACAGCCTATACCAGAACACACATACAGAGACACACACACACATAAACGCTCACTGTGATTCAACACATGGCCTATTAGAGCACACACATACACACACACATTCAAGGCTCACTGTGACTCAAGCACAGCCTATATCAGCCTACAGACACACACACACACACACACACAAACATATTCTTCTCCCTTGGACACAATGCATAGCATATCCCAGAACACACACACACAAATGGCTCCCTGTGATTGAATGCACAGCCTGTAGCAACACACACACAAAGACACACACAGGTCAAAATGACTGAATGCACAGCCTATACCAGCACAAACACACATTACACAGTGACTCAATGCTCACCTTTTACAACACACACAGACCCACCCACACCTAGTTGTTACTCACTGCACAGCATATACCAGCGCACACATACACGACTTCATGTGTCTCACTGCACAATCTCTACCAACACACACACACACACCACCCTGTGAGTCAATGCTCAGGCTATAGAGCAAACAGACACTCACATCCCTCAGTGTGATTTAGTGTACAGATTATACCAGCACACACACACAAACAGCTCACTGTGACTCAATGCACATCCTATACTAACACAGACACACACAGCTCACTGTGACACAATGCCTAGCCCATAATAGCACCCACACAAACAAACATGGCCTGTTTTGACTCAATGCACAGCCCATAACAGCACGCACACAAACACGCACACACAGCTCTCTGTGAATTAATGCACAGCTTATACCGGCACACAGACACACACACACACCTCTCTGTGACTCAATGCACAACCTATAGCAGCACACACAACACAGACACATATCTCAATCTGACTCAATGCACAGCCTACACAAGCCAACATATAGAGCTAACTTTGACTTGGTTCACAGCCTATACAAGCATACACACACACACAAACACACACACACACATGGCTTAGTGTGGCTCACTACACAACCTATACAAGTACTCACAAAACTCTCACTGTGATTTAATGCACAGTGTGTACCAACACACACAAACACACACACATACACACATGGCTCTTTGTGACTCAATGATCATGGTATAGTAGCACAAACACACATCTGGCTGTGACTCAATGCTCCTCCTATAGAGCACACACACAGAAATCTCAATGTAACTAAGTACAAAACCTTTACTACACACACACACACTCACACGGCTCACTGTGACTCAACACACAACCTATAACAGGACACACACACTAACACTTATTCACGGCTCACTGTGTGTCATTGCACAGACTATATCAGCACACACACACACAGAAACACACGTGGCTCACTGTGATTCACTGTGCAGCCTATAGCAACCCAAAAACACACCTCACAGTGACTCAATTCTCACCCTATACAGCACACACACACACACACACACCTCAATGTGATTTACTGTATAGTATATACCAGCACACACACACACACTTGGCTCCCTGTGATTCAAATTGCTGATGAAAACAGGACACACACACACATATACAGCTCACTGTGACACATGTACAGCCTATAACAACACACACACAGGCACGGCTTACTGGACTTACTACACCACCTATACATGCACACACAAACACACACACCCCTCACTTTGAGTCAATGCTTTAGCTATACAGCACACACTCACACACCACTAGTGTGGCTCACTGCACTACCTATACCAGCATATAACCCACACAGGTCACTGGAACTCTATGAACAGCCTATGCCAGCACACACACACACACAAACACACTCAGAAACACACACACAGATCTCACTGTGACACAATGCACAGCCTATTGCAGCACAAACACACACACAACCATGGTTCACTGTGACTCAATTCACTGCCTATTACAGCACACACACGCATACACATGGCTCACTGTGACTGAATGCATAGCTGATTCAGGAAACACACACACACAGGCGCCACACTGTGACTCAATGTGCAGCCTATACCAACAAACACACATATGGCTCAAGGTGCCTCAACTCGCACCCTCTACCAGTACTCAGACAAATGGTTCACTGCATTTTAATGCACAGCTTATACCAGAACACACACACACACACACACAGAAACGCTCACCTTTATTCAACACATGGCCTATTAGAGCACACACATACACACACACATTCAAGACTGACTGTGACACAAGCAGGCCTATATCAGCCTACAGACACACACACACACACAAATATATTCTTCTCCCTTGGACACAATGCATAGCATATAACAGCACACACAAACACACATGGCTCACTGTGATTGAATGCACAGCCTGTAGCAACACACACACAAAGACACACACAGCTCAAAGTGATGCAATGCACAGCCTATACCAGCACAAACACACACAACACAGTGACACAATGCTTACATTTTACCACACACACAGACCCACCCACAACTAGTTTTTACTCACTGCACAGCATATACAAGCACACACATACAGAGCTTCGTGTGACTCACTGCAGAGTCTCTACCAACACACACACACCCACACCACCCTGTGAGTCAATGCTCAGGCTATACAGCAAACAGACACTCACATCCTTCACTGTGATTTAGTGTACAGATTATACCAGCACACAGACACAATCAGCTAACTGTGACTCTATGCACAGCCTATACCATCATTCACTCACATACATAGCTCACTGCGACTCAACGCACAGACTATTCCAGCACTCACACACACACACCCATGGCTCACTGGCATCCAAAGCACTGCCTATTACACAAACATATGCATACACATGGCTCACTGTGGCTCAACACACAGCCTATTCAGGCAATACACACACAGGGACAACACACTGAGGCTCCATGTGCAGCCTGTACCGACACAAACACATATGGCTCACTGTTCCTCAACTCACACCCTCTACCAGGACACTGGCCCAAATCAGCTCACTGTGTTTCAAAGCACAGTTTATACCAGAACACACGACACACACACATACACACTAAAACGTTCACTGTGACAAAGCACAGCCTATAAGAGCACACACACACATGCATGGCTCAGTGTGACTCAATGCACAGCCTATACCAGCATACAGACTCACACTCACAAACAAAAAAGACTCTCAGCTCAGTGGCACAGAATGCACAGCGTATACCACCACACACACACACAAAAACAGCTGTGATCACACCACACCGTATATCAGCACACAAACACACACACACATAAATGGCTCACCGTGATTTAAAGCAGAGCCTATTGAAAGATAAACACACGCACACACAATGGCACACGGTGCCTCAATGCACAGCCCACACCAGTGCAAACATACACCTCAGAGTGATTCAATGCTCAGTGTATACAGCACACACAGACACACACACCCCTCATTGTTACTCAGTGCACAGCATATACCAGCACACACATTCATACATGGCTTCCTGTGACTCAAAATACGGTCTATACCAACACACACATAAACACACACACACCGCACTGTGAGTCAATGCTCAGGCTGTAAAACAAACACACACACACACATCACTAAGATTTAGTGCACAGGTTATACCAGGAGACACACTGCTCACTCTGACTCAATGCACAACTCTTACCAGCACACACACAAACATACACACATCTCACTGTGACTCAAGGCAAAACCTATACAAGCACACACACACATACACCACTCACTGTGACTCATTGTGAAACTTATAACACCACCACACAGACACACATCTCACTGTGAGTCAGTGGCCAGCATATACCAGCACACACATACACACCCACGGCTCACTGTGATTCAATGCCTTGCCTATAACAGCAAACTCACATACAGACACGACTCATAGTGACTCAATGCACATCGTTTACCAGTACACACACAAACACACACATGGCTCATTGTAACTCAGTGCACAACATACACCAGCACACACATACATACACAACTCAATGGGACTGAAGACACAGCCTATTGCATCACACACACACACACATATTCACATGGCTCCCCGTGACTCATTGCACAGCGTATACTGACACACTCACGTACTCCTCACTCTGAGTCAACGTTCAGCCTATGCCAGAAAACAAACACTCACACACACAGATCAATGTAGCTCAATACACAGCATATAGCAGCACAACAAAACACACACACACTAAAACACACTTACACTGCTCACTCTGACACAATGTACAGCCTACAACAGCACACACACACACACACTCATATTCATAAGCCTCTCTGTGACTCAGTGGACATTGTACACTGGCACACAAACACCTAACTCTGAATCAATGCTCAGCCTATATCAGCAAACACACCCTCAAACACACGGATCAATGTAACTAAATGCACAGCCTATAGCAGCACACCAAAACACACTCACAGAAAACAGGGTTGCACAGCTCACAGTGATTCAATGCACATCCTATACTGACACCGACACACACAGCTCACTGTGACACAATGCCCAGCCTATAACAGCACCCACACAAACAAACATGGCGTGTTGTGAATCAGTGCACAGCCCATACCAGCACGCACACATACACGCACACACAGCTCTCTGTGAATCAATGCACAGCTTATACCAGCACACACACACACCTCTCTGTGACTCAATGCACAACCTATAGCAGCACACACAACACAGACACATATCTCAATCTGACTCAATGCACAGCCTACACCAGCAAACACATAGAGCTCACTTTGACTCGGTTCACAGCCTATACCAGCATACACACACACACACACACACACACATGGCTTATTGTGACTCACTACACGACCTATACCAGCACTCACAAAACTCTCACTGTGATTTAATGCACAGTGTGTACCAGCACAAACACACACACACATACACACACGGCTCATTGTGACTCAATGATCATGGTATAGCAACACAAACACACACCTCGGTGAGACTCAATGCTCATCCTATAGAGCACACACACACAGACCTTAATGTAACTCAGTACACAACCTATACTGCACACACACACACATGCACATGGCTCACAGTGACTCAATGCACAGTCTATAACCGGACACACAAACTAACACATATACACGGGTCACTCTATCTCATTGCACAGACAATACGAGCACACACACACACAGAAACACACGTCGCTCACTGTGACTCACTCAGCAGCCTATAGCAGCCCAAACACACACCTCACAGTGACTCAATGCTCAGCCTATACAGCACACACACACACACACACCTCTATGTGATTCACTGTGTAGTATATACCAGCACACACACACACACACACACACTTGGCTCCCTGTGATTCAAATCACAGCCAAAAACAGCACACACACATATACTGCTCACTGTGACCCATGTACAGCCTGTAACAACACACACACACGCACAGCTTACTGTGACTTACTGCATCGCCTATACATGCACCCACACACACACACACACACCTCAATTTGAGTCAAAGCTCAAGCTATACAGCTCACATTCACACACTAGTAGTGTGGCGAACTGCACTGCCTATACAACCACATAACACACAACTCACTGGAACTCTATGAACAGCCTATACTGGCACACACACACACACACTCATACACACACACACAGATCTCACTGTGACTCAATGCACAGCCTATTGCAGCACAAACACACACACAACCACGGCTCACTGTGATTCAATTCACTGCCTATTACAGCACACACAAGCATACACATGACTCACTGTGACACAATGCACAGCTGATACAGGAAACACACACACACAGGCGCCTCACTGTGACTCAATGTGCAGCCTATATCCACAAAAATACATATGGCTCATGATGCCTCAACTCACACCCTCTACCACTACTCAGACAAACGGTTCACTGCATTTCAATGCACAGCCTATACCAGAACACACACACACACACACACACAGGGAAACGCTCACTGTGATTCAACACACAGCCTTTTAGAGTACACTCACACATTCAAGGCTCACTGTGACTCAAGCACAGCCTATATCAGCCAACAGACGCACACACACACACACACAAACATATTCGTCTCCCTTGGACACAATGCATAGCATATACCAGCACATACACACACATATGTCTCCCTGTGATTGAATGCACAGCCTGTAGCAACACACACACAAAGACACACACAGCTCAAAGTGACTCAATGCACAGCCTATAGCAGCACAAACACACACTACACATTGACTCAATGCTCACCTTTTACAACACACACAGACCCACCCACACCTAGTTGTTACTCACTGCACATCATATACCAGCACACACATACATGGCTTCATGTGACTCACTGCACAGTCTCTACCAACACACACGCACATACCACCCTGTGAGTCAATGCTCAGCCTATAGAGCAAACAGACACTCACATCCCTCGGTGTGATTTAGTGTACAGATTATACCAGCACACACAAACAAACAGCTAACTGTGACTCTATGCACAGCCTATACCAACACACACCCACATACATAGCTCACTGCTACTCAATGCAAAGACTATTCCAGCACTCACACACACACACCCATGGCTCACTGGCATTCAATGCACACCCTATTACACAAACACATGCATACACATGGCTCACTGTGGTTCAATACACATACTATTCAGGCAACATGAACACAGGGACAGCTCACTGAGACTCAATGTGCAGCCTGTACCAACACAAACACATA
Source organism: Grampus griseus (assembly GCF_964374135.1). NCBI lineage: Eukaryota > Metazoa > Chordata > Mammalia > Artiodactyla > Delphinidae > Grampus > Grampus griseus. The sequence goes on along the minus strand of NC_139016.1, from coordinate 9,272,199 downwards.
TGGCTCACTGTGCCGCAACTCACACCCTTGACCAGCAGTGAGGGGCAAATCAGCTCACTGTGTTTCAAAGCACAGCTTATACCAGAACACATGACACGTACACACTAAAACGTACACTGTGACAAAGTACAGCCTATAAGAGCACACACACACATGCAGGGCTCTGTGTGACTCCATGCACAGCCAATACCCGCATACAGACGCACACTCACAGACAAAAAACACACTCGGCTCAGTGGGACTGAATGCACACGATATACCTGCACAGACACACACACACACACAAACAGCTGTGATCAAAGCACACCCTATATCAGCACAAAACACACACACAAACATATAAATGGTTCACTGTGATTTAAAGCAGAGCCTATTGAAAGACAAACAAACACACACACAACGGTTCATGGTGCCTCATTGCACAGCCTATACCAGTGCAAACATACACCTCAGAGTGATTCAATGCTCAATGTATACAGTACACACAGGCACACAAATACCTCATTGTTCCTCAGTGCACAGCACATAGCAGCACACACATACATACATGGCTTCCTGTGACTCAAAATACAGTCTATAACAACACACACATAAACACACACACCTCACTGTGAGTCAATCCTCAGGTTATAATACACACACACACACACACCCCTCAGTGTGATTTAGTGCACAGCTTATACCAGCACACACACTGCTCACTCTGACTCAATGCACCACCCTTACCAGTACACACACAAACATGCACATGGCTCATTGTAACTCAGTGCAAAACATACACCAGCACACAAACACATACACAACTCAATGGGACTCAAGACAAAGCCTATAGCAGCACACTCACACACATATTCACATGGCTCCCTGTGACTCAATGCACAGCGTATACTGACACACTCACATATTCTCACTCTGAGTCAATGTTCAGCCTATGCCAGAAAACAAACACTCACACACACAGATCAATGTAGCTCAATACACAGCATATAGCAGCACAACAAAACACACACACACTAAAACACACTTGCACTGCTCACTCTGACACAATGTACAGCCTATAGCAGCACACACACACACACTCATATTCATATGCCTCTCTGTGACTCAATGGACAGTGTATACTGGCACAGTCACACACAAACACCTCACACTGAATCAATGCTCAGCCTATATCAGCAAACACACCCTCACACACACGTATCAATGTAACTAAATGCACAGCCTATACCAGCACACCAAAACACACTCACAGAAAACAGATTTGCACAGCTCACTGTGACTCAATGCACATCCTATACTAACACGGACACACACAGCTCACTGTGACACAATGCCCAGCCTATAACAGCACCCACACAAACAAACATGGTGTTTTGTGACTCAATGCACAGCCCATATCAGCACGTACACATACACGCACACACAGCTCTCTGTGAATCAATTCACAGCTTATACCGGCACACAAACAGACACACATACACCTCTCCGTGAATCAATGCACAACCTATAGCAGCACACACAACACAGACACATATCTCAATCTGACTCAATGCACAGCCTACACCAGCCAACATATAGAGCTAACTTTGACTCGGTTCACAGCCTATAAAAGCATACACACACACACACACACACACCCATGGCTTAACATGGCTCACTACACAACCTATATAAGCACTCACAAAACTCTCACTGTGATTTAATGCACAGTGTGTACCAGCACACACACACACACACATACATACACACATGGTTCATTGTGACTCAATGATCATGGTAGCAGCACAAACACACACCTCCCTGTGACTCAATGTTCAAGCTATAGAGCACACACACAGAGAACTCCATGTAACTCAGTACACAACCTATACTGCACACACACACACACACTCACACGGCTCACTGTGACTCAATGCACGGTCTATAACAGGACTCAAACAGTAACACATATGCACAGCTCACTCTGTCTCATTGCACAGTCCAAACCAGCAAATACACACACAGAAACACACGTGACTCACTGTGACTCACTGTGCAGCCTATAGCAGCCCAAACACACACCTCACAGTGACTCAATCCTCAGCCTATACAGCACACACACACACACACACACACACACACACTTGTCTCCCTGTGACTCAAATCACAGCCAAAAACAGCACACACACATATACTGCTCTTTGTGACCCATGTAAAGCCTGTAACAAAGCACACAGAGGCACAGCTTACTGTGACTTACTGCACCGCCTATACATGCACACACACACACACACACCCCTCAATTTGAGTCAAAGCTCAAGCTACACAGCTCACATTCACATACCACTAGTGTGGTTCACTGCACTGACTATACAACCACATAACCCACACAGCTCAATGGAACTCTATGAACAGCCTATACCGGCACACATACACACACACACACAAACACACTCATACACACACACCCATCTCACTGTGACTCAATGCACAGCCTATTGCAGCACAAAAACACACACAACCATGGCTCACTGGGACTCAATTCATTGCCTATTACAGCACACACATGCATACACATGGCTCACTGTGACTCAATGCACAGCTGATACAGAAAACACACACACACAGGCGCCTCACTGTGACTCAATGTGCAGCCTATATCCACAAAAACACATATGGCTCATGGTGCCTCAACTCGCACCCTCTACCACTACTCAGACAAATGGTTCACTGCATTTCAATGCACAGCCTATACCAGAACACACACACACACACACACACACAGGGAAACGCTCACTGTGATTCAACACATGGTTTTTTAGAATACACACACACATTCAAGGCTCACTGTGACTCAAGCACAGCCTATATCAGCCTACAGGTACACACACACACACACACCAGAAACATATTCGTCTCACTTGAACACAATGCATAGCATATACCAGCACACACACACACACACATGGCTCCCTGTGATTGAATGCACTGCCTGTAGCAACACACACACAAAGACACACACAGGTCAAATTGACTCAATGCACAGCCTATACCAGCAGAGACGCACACTACACAGTGACTCAATGCACCTTTTACAACACACACAGACCCACCCACACCTGGTTGTTACTCACTGCACAGCATATACAACACACACATACACGGCTTCCTGTAACTCACTGCACAGTCTCTACCAACACACACGCCCATACCACCCTGTGAGTCAATGCTCAGCCTATAGAGCAAACAGACACTCACATCCCTCATTGGGATTTAGTGTACAGATTATACCAGCACACACACACAAACAGCTAACTGTGACTCTATGCACAGCCTATACCATCACACACCTACATATATAGTTCACTGCTACTCAACACAAAGACTATTCCAGCACTCACACACACACACCCATGGCTCACTGGCATTCAATGCACACCCTATTACACAAACACATGCATACACATGGCTCACTGCGGCTCCATACACATACTATTCAGGCAACACGTACACAGGGACAGCTCACTGAGACTCAATGTGCAGCCTGTACCGACACAAACACATATGGCTCACTGTGCCTCAACTCACACCCTTGACCAGCACTGAGGCGCAAATCAGCTCACTGTGTTTCAAAGCACAGCTTATACCAGAACACATGACACGTACACACTAAAACGTACACTGTGAAAAAGCACAGCCTATAAGAGCACACACACACATGCATGGCTCAGTGTGACTCCATGCACAGCAAATACCCGCATACAGATGCACACTCACAAACAAAAAACACACGGCTCAGTGGGACTCAATGCACATGATATACCAGCACACACACACACAAACAGCTGTGATCAAAGCACACCCTATATCAGCACACAAACATACACGCACACACAAAAATGGCTCACTGTGATTTAAAGCAGAGCCTATTTAAAGACAAACAAACACACACACAACGGTTCATGGTGCCTCATTGCACATCCTATACCAGTGCAAACATACACCTCAGAGTGATTCAATGCTCAATGTATACAGTACACACAGGCACACAAATACCTCATTGTTCCTCAGTGCACAGCACATAGCAGCACACACATACATACATGGTTTCCTGTGACTCAAAATACAGTCTATAACAACACACACATAAACACACACACCTCACTGTGAGTCAATCCTCAGGTTATAGTACACACACACACACACACACACCTCAGTGTGATTTAGTGCACAGCTTATACCAGCACACACACTGCTCACTCTGACTCAATGCACCACCCTTACCAGTACACACACAAACATGCACATGGCTCATTGTAACTCAGTGCAAAACATACACCAGCTCACACACACATACACAACTCAATGGGACTCAAGACACAGCCTATAGCAGCACACTCACACACATATTCACATGGCTCCTTGTGACTCAATGCACAGCGTATACTGACACACTCACATAATCCTCACTCTGAGTCAATGTTCAGCCTATGCCAGAAAACAAACACTCACACACACAGATCAATGTAACTCAATACACAGCATATAGCAGCACAACAAAACACACACACACTAAAACACACTTGCACTGCTCACTCTGACACAATGTACAGCCTATAGCAGCACACACACACACACTCATATTCATATGCCTCTCTGTGACTCAATGGACAGTGTATACTGGCACAGTCACACACAAACACCTCACACTGAATCAATGCTCAGCCTATATCAGCAAACACACCCTCACACACACAGATCAATGTAACTAAATGCACAGCCTATACCAGCACACCAAAACACACTCACAAAAAACAGATTTGCACAGCTCACTGTGACTCAATACACATCCTATACTAACACGGACACACACAGCTCATTGTGACACAATGCCCAGCCTATAACAGCACCCAAACAAACAAACATGGCGTTTTGTGACTCAATGCACAGCCGATACCAGCACGTACACATACACGCACACACAGCTCTCTGTGAATGAATGCACAGCTTATACCGGCATACACACAGACACACACACACGTCTCTGTGACTCAATGCACAACCTATAGCAGCACACACAACACAGACACATATCTCAATCTGACTCAATGCACAGCCTACACCAGCCAACATATAGAGCTAACTTTGACTCGGTTCACAGCCTATACAAGCATACACACACACACACACCCATGGCTTAGTGTGGCTCACTACACAACCTATAAAAGCACTCACAAAACTCTCACTGTGATTTAATGCACAGTGTGTACCAGCACACACACACACACACACAAACACACACTCATGGTTCATTGTGACTCAATGATCATGGTATAGCAGCACAAACACACACCTCGCTGTGACTCAATGCTCAACCTATAGAGCACACACACAGAGATTTCAATGTAACTCAGTACACAACCTATACTGCACACACACACACACTCACACGGCTCACTGTGACTCAATCCACAGCCTATAACAGGACTCGAACACTAGCACATATACATGGCTCACTCAGTCTCATTGCACAGACTATACCAGCACACACACACACAGAAACACACGTCGCTCACTGTGACTCACTGTGCAGACTATAGCAGCCCAAACACACACCTCACAGTGACTCAATGCTCAGCCTATACAGCACACACACACACACACACACCTCAATGTGTTTCACTGTATAGTATATACCAGCACACACAAACACACACACTTGGCTCCCTGTGACTCAAATCACAGCCAAAAACAGCACACACACATATACTGCTCACTGTGACCCATGTACAGCCTGTAACAATGCACACACAGGCACGGCTTACTGTGACTTACTGCACCACCTATACATGCACACACACACACAGACACACCTCAATTTGAGTCAAAGCTCAAGCTATACAGCTCACATTCACACACTACTAGTGTGGCTCACTGCACTGCCTATACAACCACATAACACACACAGCTCACTGGAACTCTATAAACAGCCTATACTGGCACACACACACACACACACACTCTCATACACACACACACAGATCTCACTGTGACTCAATGCACAGCCTATTGCAGCACAAACACACACACAACCGTGGTTCACTGTGACTCAATTCACTGCCTATTACAGCACACACATGCATACACATGGCTCACTGTGACTCAATGCACAGCTGATACAGGAAACACACACACACAGGCGCCTCACTGAGACTCAATGGGCACCCTATAACAACAAAAACACATATGGCTCACGGTGCCTCAACTCGCACCCTCTACCACTACTCAGACAAACGGTTCACTGCATTTCAATGCACAGTCTATACCAAAACACACACACACACACACACACAGGGAAACGCTCACTGTGATTCAACACACGGCCTTTTAGAATACACATTCAAGGCTCACTGTGACTCAAGCACAGCCTATATCAGCCAACAGACACACACACACACACACACACACACAAACATATTCGTCTCCCTTGGAGACAATGCATAGCACATACCAGCACACACACACACATATATCTCTCTGTGATTGAATGCACAGCCTGTAGCAACACACACACAAAGACACACACAGGTCAAATTGACTCAATGCACAGCCTATACCAGCACAAACACACACTACACAGTGACTCAATGCTCACCTTTTACAACACACACAGACCCACCCACACCTAGTTGTTACTCACTGCACAGCATATACCAACACACACATACATGGCTTCCTGTGAATCACTGCACAGTCTCTACCAACACACATGCACGTACCACCCTGTGAGTCAAACCTCAGGCTATAGAGCAAACAGACACTCACATCCCTCAGTGTGATTTAGTGTACAGATTATGCCAGCACACACACACAAACAGCTAACTGTGACTCTATGCAAGGCCTATACCATCATCACCCACATACATAGCTCACTGCGACTCAATGCACAGACTACTCCAGCACTCACACACACTCACCCATGGCTCACTGGCATTCAATGCACTGCCTGTTACACAAACACATGCATACACGTGGCTAACTGTGGCTCCATACACAGCCTATTCAGGCATCACACACACAGGGACAACACACTGAGACTCAATGTGCAGCCTGTACCAACACAAACACATATGGCTCACTGTGCCTCAACTCACACCCTCTACCAGCACTCAGGCACAAATCAGCTCATTTTGTTTCAAACCACAAGCTTATACCAGAACACAAGACACATACACACTAAAATGTTAACTGTAAGAAAGCACAGCCTATAAGAGCACACACACTCATGCATGGCTCAGTGTGATTCAATGCACAGCCAATACTCACATACAGACTCACACTCACAAACAAAAAACACACTCGCCGCAGTGGGACTGAATGCACAGAATATACCAGCACACACATACACACAAAAGCAGCTGTGATCAAAGCACACCCTTTATCAGCACACAAACACACACACACAAACATACACACACACATAAATGGCTCACTGTGATGTAAACAGAGCCTTTTGAAAGACAAACACACACACACACAACGGCTCATAGTGCCTCAATGCACAGCTTATACCAGTGCAAACATACAACTCAGAGTGATTCAATGATCAGTGTATACAGCACACACAGACATACACACACCTCATTGTTACTCCGTGCACAGCATATACCAGCACACACATACATACATGGCTTACTGTGACTCAAAATACAGTCTATAACAACACACACATAAACACACACACCTCACTGTGAGTCAAAGCTCAGGCTATAAAACACATACACACACACACCCCTTAGTGTGATTTACTGCACAGCTTATACCAGCACACACACTGCTCACTCTGACTCAATGCACAACCCGTACCATCACACACACAAACATACACACATCTCACTGTGAATCAAGGCAAATCCTATACAAGCACACCCACACATACACCACTCACTGTGACTCATTGTGCAACCTATACCAGCACAGACACACAACTCACTGTGAGTCAATGCCCAGCATATACCAGCATACAGATACACGCCCACGATTCACTGTGATTCAATGCCTTGCCTAAAACGGCAAACTCACATACAGACAAGACTCACTGTGTCTCAATGCACAGCCTTTACCACTACACACACCAGTACACATGGCTCATTGTAACTCAGTGCACAACATACACCAGCACAAACACACACACACACAACTCAATGGGACTCAAGACACATCCTATAGCAGCACACACACACATATACACCTGGTTCCCCGTGACTCATTGCATAGCGTATACTGGCACACTCACGTACTCCTCACTCTGAGTCAATATTCGGCCTATGCTAGAAAACAAACACTCACACACCAGATCAATGTAACTCAATACACAGCATATACCAGCACAACAAAACACACACACACAAAATCACACATGCACTGCTCACTCTGACACAATGTACAGCCTATAGCAGCACACACACACACACACACACTCATATTCATATGGCTCTCTGTGACTCAATGGACAGTGTATAGTGGCACGCTCACACACAAACACCTCACTCTGAATCAATGCTCAGCCTATATCAGCAAACACACCCTCACACACGGATCAATGTATCTAAATGCACAGCCTATACCAGCACACCAAAACACACACAAAAAAAAACAAAGTTACACAGCTCACTGTGACTCAATGCACATCCTATACTAACACAGACACATACAGCTCACTGTGACAGATTTCCCAGCCTATAACAGCACCCACACAAACAAACATGGCATTTTGTGACTCAATGCACAGCCCATACCAGAACGCACACATACACACACACACAGCTCTCTTTGAATCAATTCACAGCTTATACCGGCACACACACAGACACACACACACCTCTCTGTGACTCAATGCACACCCTATAGCAGCACACACACACACAGACACATAACTCACTGTGACTCAATGCAGAGCCTACACCAGCAAACACATACACACCTCACTTTCACTTGGTTCACAGCCTATACCAGCATACACACACACACATGCCTTAGTGTAACTCACTACACAAGCTATACCAGCACTCACAAAACTATCACTGTAATTTAATGCACAGTGTGTACCAGCACACACACACACACAGACATACACACACGGCTCATTGTGACTCAATGATCATGGTATAGCTGCATAAACACACAACTCGCTGTGACTCAATGCTCAACATATAGAGCACACACACAGAGAACTCCATGTAACTCAGTACACAACCTATACTGCACACACACACACACTCACACGGCTCACTGTGACTCAATGCACAGCTTAAAACAGGACACACACACTAACACATATACACGGCTCACTGTGTCTCATTGCAGAGACTATACCAGCACACACACACACAGAAACACACGTGGCTCACTGTGACTCACTGTGCAGCCTATAGCAGCCCAAAAACACACCTCACAGTGACTCAATGCTCAGCCTATACAGCACACACACACATACACACACACACACATGTCAATGTGATTCATTGTATAGTATATACCACCACACACACACACACTTGGCTCCCTGTGACTCAAATCACAGCCGAAAGCAGCACACACACATACATATACTGCTCACTGTGACCCATGTACAGCCTATAACAACACACACACAGGCATAACTTACTGTGATTTACTACACTGCCTATACATGCACACACACACACACACACACCTCACTTTGAGTCAATGCTCAAGCTATACAGCAGACACACACACACCACTAGTGTGGCCCAGTGCAGTGCCTGTACCAGCACATAACCCACACAGCTTACTGGAACTCTATGAACAGCCTATACTGGCACACACACACACACACACAGACTCAGACACACACACATACAGATTTCACTGAGACTCTATGCACAGCCTATTGCAGCACAAACACACACAAAACCATGGCTCACTGTGACTCAATTCACTGCCTATTACAGCACACACACACATACACATGGCTGACTGTGACTCAATGCACAGCTGATACAGGAAACACACACACACATACAGGCGGCTCACTGTGACTCAATGTGCAACCTATACCAACAAAAACATATATGGCTCACGGTGCCTCAACTCGCACCCTCTACCAGTACTCAGGCAAAAGGTTCACTGCATTTCAATGCACAGCCTATACCAGAACACACATACAGAGACACACACACACATAAACGCTCACTGTGATTCAACACATGGCCTATTAGAGCACACACATACACACACACATTCAAGGCTCACTGTGACTCAAGCACAGCCTATATCAGCCTACAGACACACACACACACACACACACAAACATATTCTTCTCCCTTGGACACAATGCATAGCATATCCCAGAACACACACACACAAATGGCTCCCTGTGATTGAATGCACAGCCTGTAGCAACACACACACAAAGACACACACAGGTCAAAATGACTGAATGCACAGCCTATACCAGCACAAACACACATTACACAGTGACTCAATGCTCACCTTTTACAACACACACAGACCCACCCACACCTAGTTGTTACTCACTGCACAGCATATACCAGCGCACACATACACGACTTCATGTGTCTCACTGCACAATCTCTACCAACACACACACACACACCACCCTGTGAGTCAATGCTCAGGCTATAGAGCAAACAGACACTCACATCCCTCAGTGTGATTTAGTGTACAGATTATACCAGCACACACACACAAACAGCTCACTGTGACTCAATGCACATCCTATACTAACACAGACACACACAGCTCACTGTGACACAATGCCTAGCCCATAATAGCACCCACACAAACAAACATGGCCTGTTTTGACTCAATGCACAGCCCATAACAGCACGCACACAAACACGCACACACAGCTCTCTGTAAATTAATGCACAGCTTATACCGGCACACAGACACACACACACACCTCTCTGTGACTCAATGCACAACCTATAGCAGCACACACAACACAGACACATATCTCAATCTGACTCAATGCACAGCCTACACAAGCCAACATATAGAGCTAACTTTGACTTGGTTCACAGCCTATACAAGCATACACACACACACAAACACACACACACACATGGCTTAGTGTGGCTCACTACACAACCTATACAAGTACTCACAAAACTCTCACTGTGATTTAATGCACAGTGTGTACCAACACACACAAACACACACACATACACACATGGCTCTTTGTGACTCAATGATCATGGTATAGTAGCACAAACACACATCTGGCTGTGACTCAATGCTCCTCCTATAGAGCACACACACAGAAATCTCAATGTAACTAAGTACAAAACCTTTACTACACACACACACACTCACACGGCTCACTGTGACTCAACACACAACCTATAACAGGACACACACACTAACACTTATTCACGGCTCACTGTGTGTCATTGCACAGACTATATCAGCACACACACACACAGAAACACACGTGGCTCACTGTGATTCACTGTGCAGCCTATAGCAACCCAAAAACACACCTCACAGTGACTCAATTCTCACCCTATACAGCACACACACACACACACACACCTCAATGTGATTTACTGTATAGTATATACCAGCACACACACACACACTTGGCTCCCTGTGATTCAAATTGCTGATGAAAACAGGACACACACACACATATACAGCTCACTGTGACACATGTACAGCCTATAACAACACACACACAGGCACGGCTTACTGGACTTACTACACCACCTATACATGCACACACAAACACACACACCCCTCACTTTGAGTCAATGCTTTAGCTATACAGCACACACTCACACACCACTAGTGTGGCTCACTGCACTACCTATACCAGCATATAACCCACACAGGTCACTGGAACTCTATGAACAGCCTATGCCAGCACACACACACACACAAACACACTCAGAAACACACACACAGATCTCACTGTGACACAATGCACAGCCTATTGCAGCACAAACACACACACAACCATGGTTCACTGTGACTCAATTCACTGCCTATTACAGCACACACACGCATACACATGGCTCACTGTGACTGAATGCATAGCTGATTCAGGAAACACACACACACAGGCGCCACACTGTGACTCAATGTGCAGCCTATACCAACAAACACACATATGGCTCAAGGTGCCTCAACTCGCACCCTCTACCAGTACTCAGACAAATGGTTCACTGCATTTTAATGCACAGCTTATACCAGAACACACACACACACACACACAGAAACGCTCACCTTTATTCAACACATGGCCTATTAGAGCACACACATACACACACACATTCAAGACTGACTGTGACACAAGCAGGCCTATATCAGCCTACAGACACACACACACACACAAATATATTCTTCTCCCTTGGACACAATGCATAGCATATAACAGCACACACAAACACACATGGCTCACTGTGATTGAATGCACAGCCTGTAGCAACACACACACAAAGACACACACAGCTCAAAGTGATGCAATGCACAGCCTATACCAGCACAAACACACACAACACAGTGACACAATGCTTACATTTTACCACACACACAGACCCACCCACAACTAGTTTTTACTCACTGCACAGCATATACAAGCACACACATACAGAGCTTCGTGTGACTCACTGCAGAGTCTCTACCAACACACACACACCCACACCACCCTGTGAGTCAATGCTCAGGCTATACAGCAAACAGACACTCACATCCTTCACTGTGATTTAGTGTACAGATTATACCAGCACACAGACACAATCAGCTAACTGTGACTCTATGCACAGCCTATACCATCATTCACTCACATACATAGCTCACTGCGACTCAACGCACAGACTATTCCAGCACTCACACACACACACCCATGGCTCACTGGCATCCAAAGCACTGCCTATTACACAAACATATGCATACACATGGCTCACTGTGGCTCAACACACAGCCTATTCAGGCAATACACACACAGGGACAACACACTGAGGCTCCATGTGCAGCCTGTACCGACACAAACACATATGGCTCACTGTGCCTCAACTCACACCCTCTACCAGGACACTGGCCCAAATCAGCTCACTGTGTTTCAAAGCACAGTTTATACCAGAACACACGACACACACACATACACACTAAAACGTTCACTGTGACAAAGCACAGCCTATAAGAGCACACACACACATGCATGGCTCAGTGTGACTCAATGCACAGCCTATACCAGCATACAGACTCACACTCACAAACAAAAAAGACTCTCAGCTCAGTGGCACAGAATGCACAGCGTATACCACCACACACACACACAAAAACAGCTGTGATCACACCACACCGTATATCAGCACACAAACACACACACACATAAATGGCTCACCGTGATTTAAAGCAGAGCCTATTGAAAGATAAACACACGCACACACAATGGCACACGGTGCCTCAATGCACAGCCCACACCAGTGCAAACATACACCTCAGAGTGATTCAATGCTCAGTGTATACAGCACACACAGACACACACACCCCTCATTGTTACTCAGTGCACAGCATATACCAGCACACACATTCATACATGGCTTCCTGTGACTCAAAATACGGTCTATACCAACACACACATAAACACACACACACCGCACTGTGAGTCAATGCTCAGGCTGTAAAACAAACACACACACACACATCACTAAGATTTAGTGCACAGGTTATACCAGGAGACACACTGCTCACTCTGACTCAATGCACAACTCTTACCAGCACACACACAAACATACACACATCTCACTGTGACTCAAGGCAAAACCTATACAAGCACACACACACATACACCACTCACTGTGACTCATTGTGAAACTTATAACACCACCACACAGACACACATCTCACTGTGAGTCAGTGGCCAGCATATACCAGCACACACATACACACCCACGGCTCACTGTGATTCAATGCCTTGCCTATAACAGCAAACTCACATACAGACACGACTCATAGTGACTCAATGCACATCGTTTACCAGTACACACACAAACACACACATGGCTCATTGTAACTCAGTGCACAACATACACCAGCACACACATACATACACAACTCAATGGGACTGAAGACACAGCCTATTGCATCACACACACACACACATATTCACATGGCTCCCCGTGACTCATTGCACAGCGTATACTGACACACTCACGTACTCCTCACTCTGAGTCAACGTTCAGCCTATGCCAGAAAACAAACACTCACACACACAGATCAATGTAGCTCAATACACAGCATATAGCAGCACAACAAAACACACACACACTAAAACACACTTACACTGCTCACTCTGACACAATGTACAGCCTACAACAGCACACACACACACACACTCATATTCATAAGCCTCTCTGTGACTCAGTGGACATTGTACACTGGCACACAAACACCTAACTCTGAATCAATGCTCAGCCTATATCAGCAAACACACCCTCAAACACACGGATCAATGTAACTAAATGCACAGCCTATAGCAGCACACCAAAACACACTCACAGAAAACAGGGTTGCACAGCTCACAGTGATTCAATGCACATCCTATACTGACACCGACACACACAGCTCACTGTGACACAATGCCCAGCCTATAACAGCACCCACACAAACAAACATGGCGTGTTGTGAATCAGTGCACAGCCCATACCAGCACGCACACATACACGCACACACAGCTCTCTGTGAATCAATGCACAGCTTATACCAGCACACACACACACCTCTCTGTGACTCAATGCACAACCTATAGCAGCACACACAACACAGACACATATCTCAATCTGACTCAATGCACAGCCTACACCAGCAAACACATAGAGCTCACTTTGACTCGGTTCACAGCCTATACCAGCATACACACACACACACACACACACACATGGCTTATTGTGACTCACTACACGACCTATACCAGCACTCACAAAACTCTCACTGTGATTTAATGCACAGTGTGTACCAGCACAAACACACACACACATACACACACGGCTCATTGTGACTCAATGATCATGGTATAGCAACACAAACACACACCTCGGTGAGACTCAATGCTCATCCTATAGAGCACACACACACAGACCTTAATGTAACTCAGTACACAACCTATACTGCACACACACACACATGCACATGGCTCACAGTGACTCAATGCACAGTCTATAACCGGACACACAAACTAACACATATACACGGGTCACTCTATCTCATTGCACAGACAATACGAGCACACACACACACAGAAACACACGTCGCTCACTGTGACTCACTCAGCAGCCTATAGCAGCCCAAACACACACCTCACAGTGACTCAATGCTCAGCCTATACAGCACACACACACACACACACCTCTATGTGATTCACTGTGTAGTATATACCAGCACACACACACACACACACACACTTGGCTCCCTGTGATTCAAATCACAGCCAAAAACAGCACACACACATATACTGCTCACTGTGACCCATGTACAGCCTGTAACAACACACACACACGCACAGCTTACTGTGACTTACTGCATCGCCTATACATGCACCCACACACACACACACACACCTCAATTTGAGTCAAAGCTCAAGCTATACAGCTCACATTCACACACTAGTAGTGTGGCGAACTGCACTGCCTATACAACCACATAACACACAACTCACTGGAACTCTATGAACAGCCTATACTGGCACACACACACACACACTCATACACACACACACAGATCTCACTGTGACTCAATGCACAGCCTATTGCAGCACAAACACACACACAACCACGGCTCACTGTGATTCAATTCACTGCCTATTACAGCACACACAAGCATACACATGACTCACTGTGACACAATGCACAGCTGATACAGGAAACACACACACACAGGCGCCTCACTGTGACTCAATGTGCAGCCTATATCCACAAAAATACATATGGCTCATGATGCCTCAACTCACACCCTCTACCACTACTCAGACAAACGGTTCACTGCATTTCAATGCACAGCCTATACCAGAACACACACACACACACACACACAGGGAAACGCTCACTGTGATTCAACACACAGCCTTTTAGAGTACACTCACACATTCAAGGCTCACTGTGACTCAAGCACAGCCTATATCAGCCAACAGACGCACACACACACACACACAAACATATTCGTCTCCCTTGGACACAATGCATAGCATATACCAGCACATACACACACATATGTCTCCCTGTGATTGAATGCACAGCCTGTAGCAACACACACACAAAGACACACACAGCTCAAAGTGACTCAATGCACAGCCTATAGCAGCACAAACACACACTACACATTGACTCAATGCTCACCTTTTACAACACACACAGACCCACCCACACCTAGTTGTTACTCACTGCACATCATATACCAGCACACACATACATGGCTTCATGTGACTCACTGCACAGTCTCTACCAACACACACGCACATACCACCCTGTGAGTCAATGCTCAGCCTATAGAGCAAACAGACACTCACATCCCTCGGTGTGATTTAGTGTACAGATTATACCAGCACACACAAACAAACAGCTAACTGTGACTCTATGCACAGCCTATACCAACACACACCCACATACATAGCTCACTGCTACTCAATGCAAAGACTATTCCAGCACTCACACACACACACCCATGGCTCACTGGCATTCAATGCACACCCTATTACACAAACACATGCATACACATGGCTCACTGTGGTTCAATACACATACTATTCAGGCAACATGAACACAGGGACAGCTCACTGAGACTCAATGTGCAGCCTGTACCAACACAAACACATATGGCTCACTGTGCCGCAACTCACACCCTTGACCAGCAGTGAGGGGCAAATCAGCTCACTGTGTTTCAAAGCACAGCTTATACCAGAACACATGACACGTACACACTAAAACGTACACTGTGACAAAGTACAGCCTATAAGAGCACACACACACATGCAGGGCTCTGTGTGACTCCATGCACAGCCAATACCCGCATACAGACGCACACTCACAGACAAAAAACACACTCGGCTCAGTGGGACTGAATGCACACGATATACCTGCACAGACACACACACACACACAAACAGCTGTGATCAAAGCACACCCTATATCAGCACAAAACACACACACAAACATATAAATGGTTCACTGTGATTTAAAGCAGAGCCTATTGAAAGACAAACAAACACACACACAACGGTTCATGGTGCCTCATTGCACAGCCTATACCAGTGCAAACATACACCTCAGAGTGATTCAATGCTCAATGTATACAGTACACACAGGCACACAAATACCTCATTGTTCCTCAGTGCACAGCACATAGCAGCACACACATACATACATGGCTTCCTGTGACTCAAAATACAGTCTATAACAACACACACATAAACACACACACCTCACTGTGAGTCAATCCTCAGGTTATAATACACACACACACACACACCCCTCAGTGTGATTTAGTGCACAGCTTATACCAGCACACACACTGCTCACTCTGACTCAATGCACCACCCTTACCAGTACACACACAAACATGCACATGGCTCATTGTAACTCAGTGCAAAACATACACCAGCACACAAACACATACACAACTCAATGGGACTCAAGACAAAGCCTATAGCAGCACACTCACACACATATTCACATGGCTCCCTGTGACTCAATGCACAGCGTATACTGACACACTCACATATTCTCACTCTGAGTCAATGTTCAGCCTATGCCAGAAAACAAACACTCACACACACAGATCAATGTAGCTCAATACACAGCATATAGCAGCACAACAAAACACACACACACTAAAACACACTTGCACTGCTCACTCTGACACAATGTACAGCCTATAGCAGCACACACACACACACTCATATTCATATGCCTCTCTGTGACTCAATGGACAGTGTATACTGGCACAGTCACACACAAACACCTCACACTGAATCAATGCTCAGCCTATATCAGCAAACACACCCTCACACACACGTATCAATGTAACTAAATGCACAGCCTATACCAGCACACCAAAACACACTCACAGAAAACAGATTTGCACAGCTCACTGTGACTCAATGCACATCCTATACTAACACGGACACACACAGCTCACTGTGACACAATGCCCAGCCTATAACAGCACCCACACAAACAAACATGGTGTTTTGTGACTCAATGCACAGCCCATATCAGCACGTACACATACACGCACACACAGCTCTCTGTGAATCAATTCACAGCTTATACCGGCACACAAACAGACACACATACACCTCTCCGTGAATCAATGCACAACCTATAGCAGCACACACAACACAGACACATATCTCAATCTGACTCAATGCACAGCCTACACCAGCCAACATATAGAGCTAACTTTGACTCGGTTCACAGCCTATAAAAGCATACACACACACACACACACACACCCATGGCTTAACATGGCTCACTACACAACCTATATAAGCACTCACAAAACTCTCACTGTGATTTAATGCACAGTGTGTACCAGCACACACACACACACACATACATACACACATGGTTCATTGTGACTCAATGATCATGGTAGCAGCACAAACACACACCTCCCTGTGACTCAATGTTCAAGCTATAGAGCACACACACAGAGAACTCCATGTAACTCAGTACACAACCTATACTGCACACACACACACACACTCACACGGCTCACTGTGACTCAATGCACGGTCTATAACAGGACTCAAACAGTAACACATATGCACAGCTCACTCTGTCTCATTGCACAGTCCAAACCAGCAAATACACACACAGAAACACACGTGACTCACTGTGACTCACTGTGCAGCCTATAGCAGCCCAAACACACACCTCACAGTGACTCAATCCTCAGCCTATACAGCACACACACACACACACACACACACACACACTTGTCTCCCTGTGACTCAAATCACAGCCAAAAACAGCACACACACATATACTGCTCTTTGTGACCCATGTAAAGCCTGTAACAAAGCACACAGAGGCACAGCTTACTGTGACTTACTGCACCGCCTATACATGCACACACACACACACACACCCCTCAATTTGAGTCAAAGCTCAAGCTACACAGCTCACATTCACATACCACTAGTGTGGTTCACTGCACTGACTATACAACCACATAACCCACACAGCTCAATGGAACTCTATGAACAGCCTATACCGGCACACATACACACACACACACAAACACACTCATACACACACACCCATCTCACTGTGACTCAATGCACAGCCTATTGCAGCACAAAAACACACACAACCATGGCTCACTGGGACTCAATTCATTGCCTATTACAGCACACACATGCATACACATGGCTCACTGTGACTCAATGCACAGCTGATACAGAAAACACACACACACAGGCGCCTCACTGTGACTCAATGTGCAGCCTATATCCACAAAAACACATATGGCTCATGGTGCCTCAACTCGCACCCTCTACCACTACTCAGACAAATGGTTCACTGCATTTCAATGCACAGCCTATACCAGAACACACACACACACACACACACACAGGGAAACGCTCACTGTGATTCAACACATGGTTTTTTAGAATACACACACACATTCAAGGCTCACTGTGACTCAAGCACAGCCTATATCAGCCTACAGGTACACACACACACACACACCAGAAACATATTCGTCTCACTTGAACACAATGCATAGCATATACCAGCACACACACACACACACATGGCTCCCTGTGATTGAATGCACTGCCTGTAGCAACACACACACAAAGACACACACAGGTCAAATTGACTCAATGCACAGCATATACCAGCACAAACACAAACTACACAGTGACTCAATGCTCACCTTTTACAACACACACAGACCCACCAACACCTAGTTGTTACTCACTGCACAGCATATACCAGCACACACATACACGGCTTCCTGTGACTCACTGCACAGTCTATACCAACACACACACACACCCCACCTTGTGAGTCAATGCTCAGGCTATAGAGAAAACAGACACTCACATCGCTCAGTGTGATTTAGTGTACAGATTATACCAATACACACACACAAACAGCTAACTATTACTCGATGCACAGCCTATACCATCATCACCCACATACATTGCTCACTGCGCCTCAATGGACAGACTATTCCAGCACTCACACACACTCACCCATGGCTCACTGGCATTCAATGCACTGTCTATTACACAAACACATGCATACACATGGAACACTGTGGCTCCATACACAGCCTATTCAGGCAACACACACACAGGGACAACTCAATGAGACTCAATGTGCAGCCTGTACCAACACAAACATATATGGCTCACCGTGCCGTAACTCACACCCTCTACCAGCACTAAGGTGCAAATCAGCTCACTGTGTTTCAAAGCAGAGCTTATACCAGAACACACGACACATACACACTAAAACGTTAACTGTGACAAAGCACAGCCTATAAGAGCACACACACTCATGCATGGCTCAGTGTGACTCAATGCACGGCCAATACCCACATACAGACTCACACTCACAAACAAAAAACACACTCGCCGCAGTGGGACTGAATGCACAGAATACACCAGCACACACATACACACACAGGCAGCTGTGATCAAAGCACACCCTTTATCAGCACACAAACACACACACACAAACATACACACACACATAAATGGCTCACTGTGATGTAAACAGAGCCTTTTGAAAGACAAACACACACACACACAACGGCTCATAGTGCCTCAATGCACAGCCTATACCAGTGCAAACATACACCTCAGAATGATACAATGCTCAGTGTATACAGCACACACAGACACACACACACCTCATTGTTACTCCGTGCACAACATATACCAGCACACACATACATACATGACTTCCTGTGACTCAAAATACAGTCTATAACAACACACAAATAAACACACACACCTCACTGTGAGTCAAAGCTCAGGCTATAAAACACACACACACACACACCCCTCAGTGTGATTTAGTGCACAGCTTATACCAGCACACACACTGCTCATTCTGACTCAATGCACAACCCTTACCAGCACACACACAAACATACACACATCTCACTGTGAATCAAGGCAAATCCTATACAAGCACATCCACACATACACCACTCACTGTGACTCATTGTGCAACCTATACCAGCACATGCACAGACACACACCTCACTGTGAGTCAATGCCCAGCATATACAAGCACACACATACACGCCCACGACTCACTGTGATTCAATGCCTTGCCTAAAACAGCAAACTCACATACAGACACGACTCACTGTGTCTCAATGCACAGCCTTTCCCACTACACACACCAGTACACATGGCTCATTGTAACTCAGTGCACAACATACACCAGCACACACACACACACACACACACAACTCAATGGGACTCAAGACACAGCCTATAGCAGCACACACACACATATACACCTGGTTCCCCGTGACTCATTGCATAGCATATACTGGCACACTCACGTACTCCTCACTCTGAGTCAACGTTCAGCCTATGCTAGAAAACAAACACTCACACACCAGATCAATGTAACTCAATACACAGCATATACCAGCACAACAAAACACACATACACAATATCACACTTGCATTGCTCACTCTGACACAATGTACAGCCTATAGCAGCACACACACACACTCATATTCATATGGCTCTCTGTGACTCAATGGACAGTGTATACAGGCACACTCACACACAAACACCTCACTCTGAATCAATGCTCAGCCTATATCAGCAAACACACCCTCACACACAGATCAATGTATCTAAATGCACAGCCTATACCAGCACAACAAAACACACAGAAGAAAAACAGAGTTGCACAGCTCACTGTGACTCAATGCACATCCTATACTAACACAGACACATACAGCTCACTGTGACAGAATGCCCAGCCCATAACAGCACCCAAACAAACAAACATGGCATTTTGGGACTCAATGCACAGCCCATACCAGAAGGCACACATACACGCACACACAGCTCTCTGTGAATCAATTCACAGCTTATACTGGCACACACAGAGACACACACACACCTCTCTGTGACTCAATGCACACCCTATAGCAGCACACACACACACAGACACATATCTCACTGTGACTCAATGCAGAGCCTACACCAGCAAACACATACACACAGCTCACTTTGAATCTGTTCACAGCCTATACCAGCATACACACACACACGCATGCCTTAGTGTAACTCACTAAACAAGCTATACCAGCACTCACAAAACTCTCACTGTGATTTAATGCACAGTGTGTACCAGCACACACACACACACATACACACACGGCTCATTGTGACTCAATGATCATGGTATAGCTGCACAAACACACAACTCGCTGTGACTCAATGCTCAACATATAGAGCACACACACAGAGAACTCCATGTAACTCAGTACACAACCTATACTGCACACACTCACACGGCTCACTGTGACTCAATGCACAGGCTATAACAGGACACACACATTAACACATATACACAGCTCACTGTGTCTCATTGCACAGACTATACCAGCACACACACACACAGAAACACACGTGGCTCACTGTGACTCACTGTGCAGCCTATAGCAGCCCAAACACACACCTCACAGTGACTCAATGCTCAGCCTATACAGCACACACACACACACACACACACACACACACACGCACCTCAATGTGATTCACTGTATAGTATATACCAGCACACACACAGACACTTGGTTCCCTGTGACTCAAATCACAGCCGAAAGCAGCACACACACACACATATACTGCTCACTGTGACCCATGTACAGCCTATAACAACACACACACAGGCATGACTTACTGTGATTTACTACACTGCCTATACATGCACACACACACACACACACACCTCACTTTGAGTCAATGCTCAAGCTATACAGCAGACACACACACACCACTAGTGTGGCCCAGTGCACTGCCTGTACCAGCACATAACCCACACAGCTCACTGGAACTCTATGAACAGCCTATACCGGCACACACACACACACACACAGACTCAGACACACACACAAACAGATCTCATTGAGACTCTATGCACAGCCTATTGCAACACACACAATCATGGCTCACTGTGACTCAATTCACTGCCTATTACAGCACACACACGCATACACATGGCTCACTGTGACTCAATGCACAGCTGATACAGGAAACACACACACACACAGGCGGCTCACTGTGACTCAATGTGCAGCCTATACCAACAAAAACACATATGGCTCATGGTGCCTCAACTCGCTCCCTCTACCAGTACTCAGACAAACGGTTCACTGCATTTCAATGCACAGCCTATACCAGAACACACACACAGAGACACACACACAGAAACGCTCATTGTGACTCAACACACGGCCTATTAGAGCACACACATACACACACACATTCAAGGCTCACTGTGACTCAAGCACAGCCTATATCTGCCTACACACACACACACACACACACAAACATATTTGTCTCCCTTGGACACAATGCATAGCATATACCAGCACACACACACACACATAGCTCCCTGTGATTGAATGCACAGCCTGTAGCAACACACACACAAAGACACACACAGGTCAAATTGACTCAATGCACAACCTATAGCAGCACAAACACACACTACACATTGACTCAATGCTCACATTTTACACCATACACAGACCCACCCACACCTAGTTGTTACTCACTGCACAGCATATACCAGCACACACATACACGGCTTCCTGTGACTCACTGCACAGTCTATACCAACACACACACACACCCCACCTTGTGAGTCAATGCTCAGGCTATAGAGAAAACAGACACTCACATCCCTCAGTGTGATTTAGTGTACAGATTATATTAATACACACACACAAACAGCTAACTGTTACTCGATGCACAGCCTATACCATCATCACCCACATACATAGCTCACTGCTACTCAATGCACAGACTATTCCAGCACTCACACACACACACCCATGGCTCACTGGCATTCAATGCACTGCCTATTATACAAACTCATGCATACACATGGCACACTGCGGATCAATACACAGCCTATTCAGGCAACACGCACACAGGGACAGCTCACTGAGACTCAATGTGCAGCCTGTACCAACACAAACCCATATGGCTCACTGTGCCTCAACTCACACCTTCTACCAGCACTGAGGCACAAATCAGCTCCCTGTGTTTCAAAGCACAGCTTATACCAGAATGCACAACACATACACACTAAAACGTTAACTGTGACAAAGCACAGCCTATAAGAGCACACAAACACATGCACGGCTAGTGTGACTCAATGCACATCCAATATCCGCATACAGACTCACACTCACAAACAAAAAACACACTCAGCTCAGTGGGACTGAAAGCACAGAATATACCAGCACCCACATAAACACACAAACAGCTGATATCAAAGCACACCCTTTATCATCGCACAAAAACACACACACATACACACACAAATAAATAGCTCACTGTGATTTAAAGCAGATCCTTTTGAAAGACAAACACACACACACACATAGGCTCATCGTGCCTCAATGCACAGCCTATACCAGTGTAAACATACAACTCAGAGTGATTCAATGCTCAGTGTATACAGCACACACAGACACACACACACCTCATTGTTACTCCGTGCACAGCATATACCAGCACACACATACATACATGGGTTCCAGTGACTCAAAATACAGTCTATAACAACACACACATAAACACACACACCTCACTGTGAGTCAAAGCTCAAGCTTTAAAACACACACACACACACACCTCTCAGTGTGATTTAGTGCACAGCTTATACCAGCACACACACTGCTCACTCTGACTAAATGCACAACCCTTACCAGCACACACACAAACATACACACATCTCACTGTGAATCAAGGCAAATCATATACAAGCACACCCACACATACACCACTCACTCTGACTCATTGTGCAACCTATACCAGCACACGCACAGACACACACCTCACTGTGAGTCAATGCTCAGCATATACCAGCACACACATACACGCCCACGACTCACTGTGATTCAATGCCTTGCCTAAAACAGCAAACTCACATACAGCCCCGACTCACTGTGTCTAAATGCACAGCCTTTACCACTACACACACCAGTACACATGGCTCACTGTAACTCAGTGCACAACATACACCAGCACACACACACACACACAACTCAATGGGACTCAAGACACAGCCTATAGCAGCACACACACACATATACACCTGGTTCCCCGTGACTCATTGCACAGCGTATACTGGCACACTCACGTACTCCTCACTCTGAGTCAATGTTCAGCCTATGCTAGAAAACAAACACTCACACACCAGATCAATGTAACTCAATACACAGCATATACCAGCACAACAAAACACACACACACAATATCACACTTGCACTGCTCACTCTGACACAATGTACAGCCTATAGCAGCACACACACACACTCTTATTCATATGGCTCTCTGTGACTCAATGGACAGTGTATACAGGCACACTCACACACAAACACCTCACTCTGAATCAATGCTCAGCCTATATCAGCAAACACACCCTCACACACGGATCAATGTATCTAAATGACGGGCCTATACCAGCACACCAAAACACACACAAAAAAAACAAAGTTACACAGCTCACTGTGATTCAATGCACATCCTATACTAACACGGACACATACAGCTCACTGTGACAGAATGCCCAGCCTATAACAGCACCAACACAAACAAACATGGCGTTTTGTGACTCAATGCACAGCCCATACCAGCACACACACATACACGCACACACAGCACTCTGTGAATCAATTCACAGCTTATACCGGCACACACACAGACACACACACACCTCTCTGTGACTCAATGCACACCCTATAGCAGCACACACACACACAGACACATATCTCACTGTGACTCAATGCACAGCCTACACCAGCAAACACATACACACAGCTCACTTTGAATCTGTTCACAGCCTATACCAGCATACACACACACACACACGCCTTAGTGTAACTCACTACACAAGCTATACCAGCACTCACAAAACTCTCACTGTGATTTAATGCACAGTGTGTACCAGCACACACACACACACACATACACACACGGCTCATTGTGACTCAATGATCATGGTATAGCTGCACAAACACACAACTCGCTGTGACTCAATGCTCAACCTATAGAGCACACACACAGGGAACTCCATGTAACTCAGTACACAACCTATACTGCACACACACACACTCACACAGCTCACTGTGACTCAATGCACAACGTATAACATGACACACACACTAACACATATACACAGCTCACTGTGTCTCATTTCACAGACTATACCAGCACACACACACACAGAAACACACGTGGCTCACTGTGACTCTCTGTGCAGACTATAGCAGCCCAAACACACACCTCACAGTGACTCAATGCTCACCCTATACAGCACACACACACACAGACACACACACCTCAATGTGATTCACTGAATAGTATATACCAGCACACACACACACACACTTGGCTCCCTGTGATTCAAATCACAGCCGAAAACAGCACACACACACATATATACTGCTCACTGTGACCCATATACAATCTATAACAACACACACACAGGCACGGCTTACTGTGACTTACTACACCGCCTATGCATGCACACACACACACACACACACACACCCTCAATTTGAGTCCATTCTCAAGCTATACAGCAGACACACACACACCACTAGTGTGGCTCAGTGCACTGTCTATACCAGCATATAAACCACACAACGCACTGGAACTCTATGAACAGCCTATACCAGCACACACACACACACACACACTCAGACACACACACACAGATCTCACTGTGACTCAATGCACAGCCTATTGCAGCACAAACACACACACAACCGTGGCTCAAATCACTGCCTATTACAGCACACACGCATACACATGGCTCACTGTGACTCAATGCACAGCTGATACAGGAAACAGACACACACAAAGGCGGCTCACTGTGACTCAATGTGCAGCCTATACCAACAAAAACACATATGGCTCATGGTGCCTCAACGTGCACCCTCTACCAGTACTCAGACAAACCGTTCACTGCATTTCAATGCACAGCCTATACCAGAACACACACACACACAGACACACACAGAGAAACGCTCACTGTGATTCAACACACGGCCTATTAGAGCACACTCATACACACACACATTCAAGGCTCACTGTGACTCTAGCACAGCCTATATCTGCACAGACACACACACATAAACATATTCGTCTCCCTTCGACACAATGCATAGCATATACCAGCACACACACACACACACGGCTCCCTGTGATTGAATGCACAGCCTGTAGAAACACACACACAAAGACACACACAGCTCAAAGTGACTCAATGCACAGCCTATACCAGCACAAACACACACAACACAGAGACTCAATGCTTAACATTTACAACACACACAGTCCCATCCACACCTAGTTGTTACTCACTGCACAGCTTATAACAGCACACACACACACGGCTTCGTGTGACTCACTGCAGAGTCTCTACCAACACACACACACACACCAACCTGTGAGTTAATGCTCAGGCTATACAGCAAACAGACACTCACATCTCTCAGTATTATTTAGTGTACAGATTATACCAGCACACACACACAAACAGCTAACTGTGACTCTATGCACAGCCTATACCATCATACACCCACATACATAGCTCACTGCGACTCCACGCACAGACTATTCCAGTACTCACACACACAAACCCATGGCTCAGTGGCATTCAATGCATTGCGTATTACACAAACACATGCATACACATGGCTCACTGTGGCCCAAATACACAGCCTATTCAGGCAACACACACACAGGGACAACTCACTGAGACTCAATGTGCAGCCTGTACCAACACAAGCACATATGGCTCACTGTGCCTCAACTCACACCCTCTACCAGCATTCAGGCGCAAACACAGCTCACTGTGTTTCAAGGCACAGCTTATACCAGAACACACGACACACACACATACACACTAAAACGTTCACTGTGACAAAGCACAGCCTATAAGAGCAAACACACACATGCATGGCTCAGTGTGACTCAATGCACAGCGTATACCAGCACACACACACACAAAAACAGATGTGATCAAAACACATCCTGTACCAGCACACAAACACACACACACACACACATAAATGGATAACTGTGATTTAAACAGAGTCTATTGAAAGACAAAAACACACACACACAACGGTTCATTTTGCCTCAATGCACAGATATACCAGTGCAAACATACACCTGAGAGTGATTCAATGTTCAGTGTATACAGCACACATAGAGACACACACACCTCATTGTTACTCAGTGCACAGCATATACCAGCACACACATATATACATGGCTTCCTGTGACTCAAAATACAGTCTATAACAACACCCACATAAACACACACACCTCACTGTGAGTCAATGCTCAGGCTATATAACAGACACACACACACACAGCCCTCAGTGTGATTTAGTGCACAGCTTATACCAGCACACACACTGCTCACTCTGACTCAATGCACAACACTTACCAGCACACACACAAACATACACACATCTCACTGTGACTCAAGGCAAAACGTATACAAGCAGACACACACATACACCACTCACTGTGACTCATTGCGCCACCTATACCAGCACACACACACACAGACACATATCTCACTCTACCTCAATGCACAGCCTACACCAGCAAACACATAGTGCTCACTTTGACTCGGTTCACAGCCTATACCAGCATACACTCACACACACACAGACGGCTTAGTGTGACTCACTACACAACGTATATCAGCACTCACAAAACTCTCACTGTTATTTAATGCACAGTGTGTACCAGCACACTCACACACACACACATACACACATGGCTCATTTTGACTCAATGATCATGGTATAGCAGCACAAACACACACCTCACTGTGACTCAATACTCAAGCTATAGAGCACACACACAGAGCCTTCAATGAAACTCAGTTCACAATCTATACAGCACACACACACACACACACTCACATGGTTCA
Organism: Grampus griseus; assembly: GCF_964374135.1. NCBI lineage: Eukaryota > Metazoa > Chordata > Mammalia > Artiodactyla > Delphinidae > Grampus > Grampus griseus. The sequence goes on along the minus strand of NC_139016.1, from coordinate 9,242,991 downwards.
CTGTGACTCAATGCACAGGCTATAACAGGACACACACACTAACACATATACACGGCTCACTCTGTCTCATTGCACCGAATATACTAGCACACATACACACAGAAACATACGTGGCTCACTGTGACTCACTGTGCAGCCTATAGCAGCCCAAACACACACCTCACAGTGACTCAATGCTCACCCTATACAGCACACATACACACACATACACACACACACCTCAATGTGATTCACTGTATAGTATATACCAGCACACACACACACACTTGGCTCCCTGTGAATTAAATCACAGCTGAAAACAGCACACACACACACATACACTGCTCACTGTGACCCATGTACAGCCTATAACAACACACACACAGGCACGGCTTACTGTGACTTACTACACCACCTATACATGCACACACACACACACACACACCCCTCAATTTGAGTCCGTGCTCAAGCTATACAGCACACACACACACACCTCTAGTGTGGCTCAGTGCTCTGCCTATACCAGCACATAACCCACACAACTCACTGGAACTCTATGAACAGCCTTTACCGGCACACACACACACACACACACACACACACACTCAGATACACACACACACAGATATCACTGTGACTCAATGCACAGCCTATTGCAGCACAAACACACACACAACCATGGCTCACTGTGGCTCAAATCACTGCCTATTACAGCACACACACGCATACACATGGCTCACTGTGACTCAATGCACAGCTGATACAGGAAACACACAAACACACAGGCGGCTCACTGTGACTCAATGTGCAGCCTATACCAACAAAAGCACATATGGCTCACGGTGCCTCAACTTACACCCTCTACCAGTACTCAGACAAGAGGTTCACTGCATTTCAATGCACAGCCTATACCAGAACACACACACACACACACACACACACAGAGAAACACTCACTGTGATTCAACACACGACCTATTAGAGCACACTCATACACACACACATTCAAGGCTCACTGTGACTCAAGCACAACTTATATCTGCCTACAGACACATACACACACACATAAACATATTCATCTCCTTTGGACACAATTCATAACGTATACAAGCACACACAAACACACATGGCTCACTGTGATTGAATGCACAGCCTGTAGCAACACACACACAAAGACACACACAGCTCAAAGTGACTCAATGGACAGCCTATATTAGCACAAACACACACAACACAGAGACTCAATGCTTAACATTTACAACACACACAGTCCCACCCACACCTAGTTGTTACTCACTGCACAGCTTATAACAGCACACACACACACGGCTTCGTGTGACTCACTGCAGAGTCTCTACAAAGACACACACACACACGCACACCAACCTGTGAGTCAATGCTCAGGCTATACAGCAAACAGACACTCAAATCCCTCAGTGTGATTTAGTGTACAGATTATTCCAGCACACACACACAAACAGCTAACTGTGACTCTATGCACAGCCTATACCTTCATACCCCCGCATACATAGCTCACTGCGACTCAACGCACAGACTATTCCAGTACTCACACACACACACCCATGGCTCAGTGGCATTCAAAACACTGCATATTACACAAACACATGCACACACATGGCTTCCTGTGGCTCAATACACAGCCTATTCAGGCAACACACACAGGGACAACTCACTGATTCTCAATGTGCAGCCTGTACCAACACAAACACATATGGCTCACTGTGCCTCAACTCACACCCTCTACAAACATTCAGGCGCACACACAGCTCACTGTGTTTCAAGGCACAGTTTATACCAGAACACATGACACAGACACATACACACTAAAGCGTTCACTGTGACAAAGCACAGCCTATAAGGGCACACACACACATGCATGTCTCAGTGTGACTCAATGCACAGCCTATACCAGCATACTGACTCACACTCACAAACAAAAAACACACTCGGCTCAGTGGACTCAATACACAGCGTATACCAGCACACACACACACAAAAACAGTTGTGATCAAACCACACACTGTACCAGCACACAAACACACACACACACACATAAATGGATCACTGTGTTTTAAACAGAGTCAATTGAATGACAAAAACACACACACACAACGGTTCATGGTTCCTCAATGCACAGCCTATACCAGTGCAAACATATACCTGAGAGTGATTCAATGCTCAGTGTATACAGCACACATAGACACACACACACCTCATTGTTAATCGGTGCACAGCATATACCAGCACAAACATACAAACATGGCTTCCTGTGACTCAAAATAGAGTCTATAACAACACACACATAAACACACACACCACACTGTGAGTCAATGCTCAGGCTATATAACACACAAACACACACAGCCTTCAGTGTGATTTAGTGCACAGCTTATACCAGCACACACACTGCTCACTCTGACTCAATGCACAACACTTACCAGCACACACACAAACATACACACATCTCACTGTGACAAGTCAAAACCTATACAAGAACACACACACATACACCACTCACTGTGACTCATGGCACAATGTATACCACCACATGCACAGACACACACCTTACTGTGAGTCAATGCTCAGCATATACCAGCACACAGAAACACACCCACGGCTCACTGTGATTCAATGCCTTGCCTATAACAGCAAACTCACATACAGACACGACTGTAACTCAGTGCACAACATACACCAACACACACACACATACACAACTCAATGGGACTCAAGACACAGCCTATAGCAGCACACACACACACATATTCACATGGCTCCCCGTAACTCATTGCACAGCGTATACTGGCTCACACACGTACTCCTCACTCTGAGTCAATGTTCAGCCTATCCCAGGAAACAAACACTCACACATACAGATCAATGTAACTCAATACACAGTATATACAAGCACAACAAAACATACACACAAAAACACACTTACACTGCTCACTCTGACACAATGTACAGCCTATAGCATCACACACAAACACACTTATATTCATATGGCTCTCTGTGACTCAATGGACAGTGTATACTGGCACACTCACACACAAACACCTCACTCTTAATCAATGCTCAACTTATATCAGCAAACACACCCACACAAACACAGATCAATGTAACTAAATGCACAGCCTATAACAGCACACGAAAACACACACACAATAAAACAGAGTTGCACAGCTCACTGTGTCTCAATGCATATCCTATAATAACACGGACACAAACAGCTCACTGTGACACAATGCCCAGACTATAACAGCACCCACACAAACAAACATGGCGTGCTGTGACTCAATGCACAGCCCATACCAGCACGCACACATACACGCACACACATCTCTCTGTGAATCAATTCACAGCTTATACCGGCACACACACAGACACAGAGACACCACTCTGTGACTCAATACACAACCTATAGCAGCACACACACACACAGACACATATCTCACTCTGACTCAATGCACAGCCTACACCAGCAAACACATATACACAACTCACTTTGACTCGTTTCACAGCCTATACCAGCATACACACGCACACACACACACACACGGCTTAGTGTGACTCACTACACAACATATACCAGCACTCACAAAACTCTCACTGTGATTTAATGCACAGTGTGTACCAGCACACACACACACACACACATTCAAGGCTCACTGTGACTCAAGCACAGCCTATATCAGCCTACAGAGACACACACACACACACACACAAACATATTCGTTTCCCTTGGACACAATGCATAGCATATACCAGCACATACACACACAAACATGGATCCCTGTGATTGAATACACAGCCTGTAGCAACACACACACAAAGACACACACAGCTCAAAGTGACTGAATGCACAGCCTATACCAGCACACACACTACACAGTGACTCAATGCTCACCTTTTACAACAAACACAGACCCACCCATACTTAGATGTTACTCACTGCACAGCATATATCAACACACATATACATGGTTTCATGTGACTCACTGCACAATCTCTACCAACACACACACACACACCACCCTGTGTCAATGCTCAGGCTATAGAGCAAACAGACACTCACATTGCTCAGTGTGATTTAGTGTACAGATATACCAGAACACATACACAAACAGCTAACTGTGACTCTATGCATAGCCTATACCATCATCACCCACATACATAGCTCAATGCAACTCAACACACAGACTATTCCAGCACTCACACACACACACCCATTGCTCACTGGCATTCAATGCACTGCCTATTACACAAACACATGCATACACATGGCCCACTGTGGCTCAATACACAGCCTATTCAGGCAGCACGCACACAGGGACAACTCACTGCGACTCAATGTGGAGCTTGTACCAACACAAACACATATGGCTCACTGTGCCTTACTCACACCCTCTACCAGCTTTGAGGGGCAAATCAGCTCACTGTGTTTCAAACCACAGCTTCTAACAGAACACACGACACATACACACTAAAACGTTCACTGTGACAAAGCACAGCCTATAAGAACACACACACATATACATGGCTCAGTGTAACTCAATGCACAGCCAATACCCGCATACAGACTCACACTCACAAACAGAAAACACACTCGGCTCAGTGGGACTCAATGAACAGCATATACCAGCACACACACACACACACAAACAGTTGTGATGAAAGAACACCCTTTATCAGCACACAAACACACACACACACACATAAATGGCTCACTGTGATTTAAAGCAGAGCCTTTTGAAGACAAACACACACACAAAAAACGGTTCATGGTGTCTCAATGCACAGCCTATACCAGTGCAAACATACACCTCAGAGTGATTCAATGCTCAGTGTATACAGCACACACAGACACACACACCTCATTGTTACTAGTGCACAGCATATACCAGCACACACATACATACATGGCTTCCTGTGACTCAAAACACAGTCTATACCAACACACACATAAACACACACACCTCACTATGAGTCAATGCTCAGGCTATATAACACACACACAAACACCCCTTAGTGTTATTTAGTGCACAGCATATACCAGCACACACACTGCTCACTCTGTCTCAATGCACAACCCTTACCAGCACACACACAAACATACACACATCTCACTGTGACTCAAGGCAAAACCTATACAAGCACACACACACATATGCCACTCACTGTGATTCATGGCGCAACCTATATCAGCACACGCACAATCACCTCACTCTGAATCAATGCTCAGCCTATATCAGCAAACACACCCTCACACACGGATCAATGTATCTAAATTCACAGCCTATACCAGCACACCAAAACACACACAAAAAAAACAAAGTTAAACAGCTCACTGTGACTCAATGCACATCCTGTATTAACACAGACACATACAGCTCACTGTGACAGAATGCCCAACCTATAATAGCACCCACACAAACAAACATGGCGTGTTGTGAATCAATGCACAGCCCATACCAGCACACACACATACACGCACACACAGCTCTCTGTGAATCAATGCACAGCTTATACCAGCACACACAGAGACACACACACACCTCTCTGTGACTCAATGCACAACCTATAGCAGCACACACACACACAGACACATATCTCACTGTGACTCAATGCACAGCCTACACCAGCAAACACATACACACAGCTCACTTTGACTCGGTTCACAGCCTATACCAGCATAAACACACACACGCACACACGGCTTAGTGTGACTCAATGATCATGGTATAGCAGCACAAACACACAACTCACTGTGACTCAATGCTCAACCTATAGAGCACACACACAGAGAACTCCATGTAACTCAGTACACAACCTATACTGCACACACACACACTCACACGGCTTACTGTGACTCAATGCACAGCCTATACCAGAACACACACACTAACACATATACACGGCTCACTGTGTCTTATTACACAGATTATACCAGCACACACACACACAGAAACACACGTGGCTCACTGTGACTCACTGTGCAGCCTATAGCAGCCCAAACTCACAACTCACAGTGACACAATGCTCAGCCTATACAGAAAACACATACACACATGTCAATGTGATTCACTGTATAGTATATACCAGCTCACACACACACACTTGGCTCCCTGTGACTCAAATCACAGCCGAAAACAGCACACACACACACATATACTGCTCACTGTGACCCATGTACAGCCTATAACAAAACACACAGGCACAGCTCATTGTGACTTACTACACAGCCTATACATACACACACACACACACACACACACACACACCCCTCACTTTGAGTCAATTCTCAAGCTATACAGCCCCCACTCACACACGACTAGTGTCGCTCACTGTACTGCCTATACCAGCACATAACCCAAACAGCTCACTAGAACATTATGAACAGCCTATACTGGCACACACACACACACACTCAGACACATACACACACATCTCACTGTGACTCAATGCACAGCCTATTTCAGCACAAACAAACACACAACCATGGCTCACTGTGACTCAATTCACTGCCTATTACAGAACACACACGCATACACATGGCTCACTGTGACTCAATGCACAGCTGATACAAAAACACACACACACACAGGCACCTAACTGTGACTCAATGTGCAGCCTATACCAACAAAAACACATATAGCTCATGGTGCCTCAGCTCGAACACTCTACCAATACTCAGACAAAAGTTTCACTGCATTTAAATGCACAGCCTATACCAGAACACACACACACACACACACACACACACACACAGAAACTCTCACTGTGATTAAACACACGGCCTATTAGAGTACACACATACACACACATAAAGGCTCACTGTGACTCAAGCACAGACTATATCAGACTACAGACACACACACACACACACA